>NC_091796.1:11312500-11937500 GCF_041296235.1 Equus asinus
AAAGTTTTGATTTTGATGAAATCCATTTTTATCTAGTTTTTTCTTTTGTCACAAATGAAAGTGCTTCTAATATATCTAAGAAACAGTCATCAAATCTACAGTCAAGAAGATTAACACCTATGTTTTCGTTTAAGAGTTTTATAGTTTGAGCTCTTATACTTAGGTTATTGATCCAATTTGAGTTAATTATTTTATATGATGTGATGTAGAGGTCAATCTGAATTCTTTTTCATGTATATATCGACTTGTCCCAAAACTATATTTGGAAAAGACTATTTTTCTCCATTGAATTATCTTGGTACTGTAGTCGAAAACCAATTGACTATAAGTGTAAGGGTTTATCTCTGGAATCTCAATTATATCCCATTGATCCCATTGATTTATATGTTTATCCTTATGTCAGAACTCTACTATCTTGTTTACTTACAGTAGGTGTATAGTATGTTTGTTTTTTAATTTTTAAAAATTTATTTTATTTTTTACTTTTTCTCCCCAAAGCCCCCCGGTACATAGTTGTATATTCTTCCTTGTGGGTCCTTCTAGCCATGGCATGTGAGATGCCGCCCCAGCGTGGCCCAACGAGCAGTGCCATGTCTGTGCCCAGGACTCAAACCAACAAAACACTGGGCCGCCCGCAGTGGAGTGCACGAACTCAACCGCTCAGTCACAGGGCCGGCCCCCTATAGTATGTTTTTAAATTGGGAAATGTATGCCCTCCAACTGTGTTCTTATTCAAGAGTGTTTTGGCTATTCATGGTCCCTTGAATTTCCATATACATTTTAGGATCAGCTTGTCCATTTCTGTATAAGAAACCCAACAGAGATTTTGATGAAGATCTGATTGAATCTCTAAATTAATTTGGAAAGTACTACTAACTTAACAATATTAAGTTAATATTAATATAATAGTATATGCTATATATATTATATATGTTATATGTACGTTATATATAATAATATTAATATAATAACAATATTAAGTCTTCTGATCTATGAGCGTGGAATGTCTTTCCATTTATTTAGATCTTCTTTAATTTCTCAGTGTTTTTAAATTTTCAGTGTGTAATCATCTACTCATTTTGTTAATTATTCTTAAGTATATATTTTATTAATGCTATTATAAGTGGTATTGTTTCCTTAATTTCACTTTTGCATCATTCTTTGTTATTATATAGAAGTCCTATTATATTTTTCTGTTGATCTTGTATGCCACTATCTTGCTGATGTAATGTATTTTATACAATAAGTCATGATGTGGATTCTTGAGGATTTTCTATATATAATATCATGTCATTAAATAGAGATAATTTTACTTCATACTCTCCAATCTGGATGCCTACTCCTCCTCACCTCTAAACACCCTGGATAAAACATTCAGCACAGTGTTAATGAAAAGTGGCAACAGCAGATATACTTATATTGTTACTGATCCTAATGAAAGGCATTTAGTCTTTCATCATTAAGTTTGATGACAGTTGCGGGTTTTCTATAGACGCCCTTTATCAAGTCAAGAGAGGTCCCTTCAATTTCCATTTTGTTGAGCATTGCTTTCATGAAATTTTGCTGGGATTTGTCAAATGCCTTTCTATATTTGTTGAGACAATCATGTGATTTACTTCTTTATTCTGTTCATATGACATAATATGTTGATTGATTTTTAGATGTTAAATCAATCTTGCATTCCTGGAGTAAAGCCCACTTGGTTATGGTGCATAATCATTTTTTATATGTTGCTATATTCAAATCATTAGCATTTTATTGATGATTTTTGTACCCATTTTCACATGGAATATTGGCTTGTAATTTTATTTTCCTGTGATGTCTTTGTCTGCTTTTGCTATCAGTGTAATACTGGTCTCACAAGTAAGTTGGGAAGTATTCACTCCTGCTCTATTTTTGGAAGAATTTGTGAAAGATTGGTCTTAATTTTCCTTTAAATGTATGGTAAACTTTTTTACAATGAGTTTGCTGCCAGAACACAAGTATCATGCAAACCACTGCTAAATCTAAGTCACAATGGGAAAGGAAAACATTTGTATCAACATTGCTGTCATTGGACATGTAGATTCAGGCAAATCTACCGTTATTGGCCATCTGATCTACAAATGTGGTGGAATCGACAAAAGAACCACCGACAAATTTGAGAATGAGCCTGCTGAGATTGGAAAGGGTTCCTTCAAGTATGCCTGGGTCTTGCCTAAACTGAAAGCCGAATTGAGTATCACCAGTTCAATGGTGTGTCACTGGTATCACCATTAATATCTCCCTGTGGAAATTCAAAACCAGCAAGTATTATTTGACCATCAGTGATGCTACAGGACACAAAGACCTTTAAAAAAAGTAGATACAGGGACATCTCAAGCTGTCTGTGCTGCCCTGATGGTTGCTACTAGTGTTGGTGAATCTGAAGCAGATATCTCCAAGAATGGACAGACTTGTGATCATGCCCTTCTGGCTTACACATTGGGTGTAAAACAACTAATTGTTGGTGCTGACAAGATGTATTCCATGGAGCCACCCCACAGGCAGAAAAAATACAAGAAAATTGTTAAGGAAGTCAGCACCTACATTAAGAAAACTGGTTATAATCCCAACACAGTAGCGTTTAAAGTCCTCCTTTTGAAATTTCATAAGATGAAATTCGGCTACTGTGAAAATTACCTCATCTAGATAGATATAGCCTTGTTAACTGTACCTTCTCTGACAGGTATTGTTTATTTTGTTTTTACCAGTCAATGTGGCTGAATTTGAAGGCAAAATTAAGGTTATGTATATCAAGCCCACTTACCTACATCATATATGCAAAGAACATCAGACTTCATGAAGATTACATTTAAATTAAGAAAGAAAGCTTTGTTATCTAGGATAAAAACAGTGTATATTTTGTTCCAACACTAGGTTAGGCATAATCATATGCAACAAATGAGAAATTATATTATAGTCACCATCTGTTAAATGTGCCTGCCCAAAACCTCATTTTGGTCTTTCTCTTTATTATGAATCACACGTTCCCCAGGTAGACTCGAAGAGTGATATTTCCCAGGATGTCTTGCTACAAGATAAGGCCAAACAGCAGCATCCACTTCCAAAGAAGACTTGAAAGTTGTAGTGAAGACAGACTGTGCTCTCAGCTCTCTTAGCCATGTTTGTTGTGGAGGTTGTTGCTTTCTCTGTAGGGTCCTTGGCATAAATGCTGGCTGTCTGGTATTTGGTCCCTGGCTTTTTGAGTGTCTAGGGGTGTGCAGTGGGTCAAATTATTTCTGTTAAAATCAAAATGTGCTAGGTTTGGACACAAGTAAGTCCTGGCTATGTGTCACAAAGTTTGATTTCCTGGTACTTCCAAAAACTGTCAGCCAAAAAAATAGCCTATAATAAGACCTTTTCTGTTTAAGCTAGATGAAGCAGATTCTGCAACTGAATCTTGGCAAATACATAATTAGGCACATCCATTCAATGCTGAGCAACTGGCAAAAATACTTAGCCATATGTGGCAAAGGTAACTGTCTTTGTTTGTGCCTGATGTGACTTCATATGCTGTGTCCAGAGAATTAGTGCTGCTAATTCACTCCTACACATCCTCAACTGCTCTTGTCCTCAATTTGTATGCACTGGGATGACCCATTCTTATCGTTTTTCCTTGAGTTTGTTCATATTCACTTTAAATGCCAAACCTTTATTAACTATATACCTAAGATTTGTCTCCTTTTGGCTCTGTAAAATGCTTGTCACCCAACATTTAGCCTGTTGAGGTGGTTCCCCATTTGCACAGCACTGCAGCTCACCTCACAGAATTGGCTGCTCTCTGTACAATAAGCAGGCAGACTCCATGTTCTTGGCCAGCTGTGTTTTTGTTAAATGTACATACTGGTGATGGCAGGAGTATTTTATACTCTATCCCCTTCAGAAGAAAGAATATATTTGTGAGTTGAGTGGGGGTTAAATTTAAGACTAGTTCTTCACTGTGGAGAAATATTTATATCATGATGCTTAATTCTTCATCCATAGCAGTATTTAGCATGATGCCTCCTCAGCTTAATGCTTCCATTTTCATGGAGATGAGGAAATGAGTAAAGAGCCTGGACCAAGAGGAAGCTTCAGGACAGAGGGCTCATGATCACCATGGCTAAACAAATGAGAAGACTCTGGGAATATCCCCGAGGTGCACACTACAGGCTATTTTCAGCATTCTAAAATCACCTGTTTAAAAAATTTATTTTTGAGATATACTTGACATATAACATTGTGTATGTCTAACGTGTACAATGTGTTGATTTGCTAAGATGTATATTGCAATATGATTGCCACCATAACATTAGCCAGTACCTATATCATGTCATACAATTATCATCTCTTTTTTCTGGTGGGAAAAATTAAAATCTAGTCCTTAGCAACTTTGAAGTTTATAACACTGTATCATTGTGTTTAATCACTATGCTATGCATTAGATCTCCAGGAATTATTAGTTCCAAGTTTATACCCTTAAACAGCATAACCCAATTCCCCCAACCCCCAGACTCTTGTAACCACCATTCTTCTACTTTTTTTACGAGTTCAGCTTTTTTGGATTCCATCTATAAGCGATATCAAACAATATTTGTCTTTCTCTGTCTGACTAATTTCACTTAGCATAATGCCCTCAAGGTTTATCCACCTTTTGCAAATGGCAGGATTTCCTTTTTCCTCATGGCTAGATAATATTCCAGTGTGTGTGTGTGTGTGTGTGTGTGTGTGTATATATATGTATATATATATATATATATATATATATATATATATATATATATACACCACAACTTCTTTATCCATCTAATATCATCTTGAAAAATTCAAGAACTATGAAATGGGAGTAAAGATATGCAACCAAGATCACTGAAGGAAGCAACTTAGAAGTCGGTGAAGTGACAGCAATATGGAGAAATCCCCAAGCTGCCATATGGGTTCCCAGAAAAATGTGACATAATTCCCAGGGTTTCTTTGGTAGACATATAAAGTTTACCAGAAGAGGCTGAAATAGAATACAAAACAGCAGTTGGACGGGGGTTAAATTTTTCATGCTTCTTAACTCTTAGATTCCATAAGCAACCCAAGAAGTTGTTTTTCAAAATAAATAAATAAATACAAGTATCCTCCTATGCACTGCCCTCTATTTATTTTAATTAGAAAAGATATAAGGATAAATAGACTACAGTTATGAAAAGGTCTAAATTGTTGATTTAGCTAGAATTAGTGGAGAAACTTACTTAGGGTTCCAGAATTTTCCTCTATGATGGCAAAACAGATTTTCTGAGCTGAAAAAGTTGTTTCATAAAAGCTCAGTCATATGTTGACAGTAAGAAGGGAATAAATATTATATATAATATATAACAAGAATATTTTATAAATGTATCATAAATATA
This sequence comes from Equus asinus, assembly GCF_041296235.1. Classification (NCBI taxonomy): domain Eukaryota; kingdom Metazoa; phylum Chordata; class Mammalia; order Perissodactyla; family Equidae; genus Equus; species Equus asinus. Next base: position 11,317,897 of record NC_091796.1, read on the forward strand.
TATAAATATATATTTCAATATGTTAATATTAAGTATTTAGAATAGTGTAAGGCATATAGTAAAAGTTCTATAATGGTTAGGTATTTCTCTGACATCTCAAATAGGATCTAGTCATTCTTGGATTATAATTGATGTGCAAGTCACTCTTTATATAGAAAAATGCCAAATATCTCTTTATTGAGATCCTGAGCTTATAGAGCAACTCTAGTCAGTATAAAAACACACACACACACATCCATGTGTATAGTCTAGACAGACCAAGTTTGGGTTATCTATTCATCATTTGATGGGCATTGGGTTGTTTCCACATTTTTGCCCTAATGAGTAAAGTTACTACAAACATTTCACATAAAAGTTTTTGTGACAGACATACGTCTTGTTTATTCTTATGTAAACATTTAGGAGTAGGATAGCTAGTTTTATGGTAAATATAGGTTCAACTTCATATGAAACTGCCAATTTTAAGTTGCAGTGACAGTTACCTTTTGCAATCTGATGAGTGGAGTATGAGTTTTAGTTGCTCCACTCTCTTTATTAGCACTTTTAATTGTCCATTTTTTGTTGTGCTTTTTAAAATTTTGAGTGTTCTACTAGGTTACGTAGTGGTATCTCCGTGTGGTTTTCAATTGATTTCCCCTAATGAACATTTTTTTCTCATGATTATGTTTCTCCTATATATCTTCTTTAGTGAAGTGGCCCAATTTTTATTGGGTGCTGTCTTATTGCGTTATAAGAATTCATATAAGCTTTTGTTTTGCCCATATTTTCTTTCAGGTTGTGACTACTATTTTCATTTTGTTAAAAGAACATATATAACATATTTGTTAAGTGAGCATTTGGTTTCAAATAACATAAGTTTTTAATTATGAAATTCAATTTATTAAACTATTTATAAATCTTAATTTTTTTGCCTTAAGTAATTATTGTCTAACTCAAGGTTGCAAGGGATTTCTCCTATATTTTCTACTAGACATTTAATAGATTTTGGTTGTATATTTAGGTCTATGATCAATTTGTTTTGAATAAGATTTAGTTTCTGTTGAAAAGTATGTGTGAAGGCCCAGAGTTGTGTTTTTTTCCCCATAAAACGGTCCAATTTTTCTAGAACCATTTATGAAAAAGACTATACTTCTCACATTGAGTTTTCTTGGCACCTTGGTCAAAAATCAATTGGCCACACATATCTGTCTTTATTTCTGGACTTCATGCATAGATCAACATAGCGACCCTAACAGAATCTCTTATTTAGACTAGCTACAAGGCCAGTCTCTTTGGAAATCAGTCAAATAATTTAATTATGTGGGTTTCAGGGTTACAGGGTAATTTATTAAGTTTCTGAGGTAAATGTTAAGGAAGCAAAATAGGCCTGAAACTATAAATCAAAATTATAAAAGTCTACAATTTACTAATGCTGAGAATTTATTCTTTGTACAGAGAGAAAAACTGAAAAAGAACTTGTGCTTTTTCCATTGACTCAAAATATCATGTGAGTTTTATATGATGAAATACATTTTATATGCTAAAATAACCTATGAGGTTTTCATTTTTCTCTACTTAGGGCATCCTTTGAGTATGCCCGCCAAGAGTTCACCATGAGACAATGGTGGAGATGATGAGGAGCTGACCCACTCACATCAGAAAAAAAGAGTAGTGAAAAGAGAAGAAAAATGGTTCTGCTGTTGAAGTGCAGGGATCATGCATTCTATACCATCAGAAAAGAGAATGTTGTATTTTGCCATTCACTCAAATAAGCATATTTTAATAATTAAAGCAAAAGAGAAAGTAGACATTAAGTTTTTCTGAACTATAAACCAATCTCAATGTAACTTGAAAATTTTGACAAAGAGTGTGTACTAATTTTTCCTCACAAACTTGCAAAATCTGATACCTAATAACACGAAAACATCTCTAAAAGTTTTCTCTATTTCCTCTGGGGAAAATGCTATTACAAAATAGAAAGTCAAATCTGAAGTGAATTGCAAGTAAGGAATACAATTTCTATTGCGTGTAGTGACATTGTTCCTTTGTGTAGGATGCGGGAGGAGTAATTATCTTAGACTAATTCCAATGCATGCTGGTTCAACTAACTAGAGAATATATGAATTATAGTGTTAATATCCATGGGAAAAGAAAAAGTGAAAAATGAACAATTTCATTGTTGAAAAACCAAAGGAAATACCGCTTGGTGACAATGCAGGTGGTATCATACTGCATACAATCAAATTTTTACTATACAACATTTTGGAACAAAATTGAATTCTGTCACATATGGTAGTTCATTGTATTATGATCTGAAACTCTCTATGGTGTAGGTAAACCACATTTCCAGATGGCAGAAGTAAATATGGACTCCCTATGATGAAAAAACACTAGGCAATTTTAGTTTTGGCGTACAACATAATTGTGAAGCAGCACACAAAGATGAGAACAAAGAGAAATTTTTGGAAAGTTTATTGATTGCTTTTATTATTTCCTGACTCAATAAGTAACACATGCTGGTGTGGAATATTTTTGAAAGTCGAAATATTTGGATTTCTTGGAAACACAGTAGACACGAAAGAGAAAATAAAAGTTAGCTCTAATCGTACAATATAGAATTTATTGTGAGTGCATGCAGGTGTCTGTGTTTGTGTGTGGTGTCTGCTTGTGTAGTATAAATGTCATTTATATATTTAATGTAAACTTGGAACATACTGAATACAGGATTTTATACTGTAAATGTTTTCTAAATACCATATCGTATAATGTTTGAAAATATAGCTTAATGGTTAAATACTGTATGAATTTTCTTGTAGTACAATATTGTAATATCCTAAACAATCCAGTAATGTAGATAAAATTATTATCTCTACTTTATAGAAGTCAAAATTGGATAAATAACTTGCACTTGTCACACAGCTAGATGGTGGGGAGTCTTTCTTCAGAGCTAGTTTCCTTAATTACTATGCTATAATAGATCTTGAATAAAGTTGTACAACTAAGCCAAACAATATAAAAATTGCTGAAATAGGTCCCAAAGAGATACTAATGTGCACATTTTGTGTAACCAATGAAAAGAGAGTTAAAAAATGTTCAGAAACAATTTGAAGAAATTTAACTTTCTTTTAGTTCAATCAGACATTTGTATACTTACTTTAGAGAAAAAAAAACTTCATTATTTATCCATTTATCATACAATATATTGTGTAGATTTTTCTTAAGTCATTTAGGAGCTACTTATATAATAGAAATATTCCTATTTTTTTGTTTTGCTTGCTATAGTTATTTAATATCAATATTTCCTTTAATATAAATTTTATTTTGGTATGTTTTTCACATAAGAAAATTTTAATTTTCTATTTGTAAAAATTACCAATTATTCTTCTTGAATTCTCCTGTTCTTTCTATTTTTAAGAATTTCTTTCATATTTCAAGACCTTGCAAGAATCTGCTCAATTTTTTACTAGTTTTTCACATTCACTGTAACAATTATTTATCTCAAAAGTATTTAGCTCTGAAGCAAAAGCCAACCTTTATTTTTTTCTAGATGACTAATCAACTGCTTTCATGCTATTAATTGAATAGTTTTTATCCAAAAATTTTTACTTTTAAGTGTATATTTATTCAAATATAGAAAGGGTTTATTTTTTCTGAGCTATCTTTTCTGTTCTATTGTTTGCCTGCTTTTTAATCTGACAGAAATGGGCCTATATATATGCTAATATATTATTGGATAAAAACTACTTACTCTTTTTTTCTCCTCATTTTCCTTACTATTTATATTCCAAAATTTTGTGTACAGAACATGTTCATATCAACCAAGTGCATTTTCTATATATAAATATCCATGTTAGAGATAGAAAATAATGCAAAAATGCACAAAAGAGAAAAATAATACCTATTGTTCTATCAATAAGAGATAACTGCAAAAAATAATAGGGCCTCAGGATTTGTGAGACAATATCAAAAGGTCTAATGTGTGTATTTGGAATCCCAGAAGAAAACAGAAGAGGGAAGAAAAAATACTTGAAATACCATCTGAAAATTATTCATATTGGTTGAAAAATAGAACCCACAAATACAAGAAGCTCAATAAAAACCAATGAGAAGGATTTACTCTGTGGAACATCAAAATTAAATTATTGTTTCTGGTTCCAAGCAAGGAAGTAGACATTAGACCTATTTCTTCCTATTCTTCCTGCTAAGTACAGCTAAAAATTCTGCACATAATATTATACACATAAACACTCTATAAGTTAAGATGAAAAAGCCATCATAGCTTGGAAAATTGGTGACCAAAACACAGCAGAGCAGTTACTTTCCTGGGCTTGCTATGTACCTCATATATCCCAGACTTAGAGCTGCAGAAACCAGCAAACCAGAAACACCATTGAGCAGAGCCAAAAAAAAATAAAATTAAAAATAAACAAAAGCCTGCTCCCTCTAGCCAAAAGACCAGGACAGGGCAAGTCTAACAAGGCAGAATACCTGTAGACAATAACTGCCTTACTCCAGCCAATACCACGAAAAAATGTGCCACACTCTGTCCCTGCCAGCAAAGGCTGAGTGGGGGGCCCTAAGACTATCATCAGTATCTGGCTGTAATGAAGCATACCTCTTTGGTGTGGTATCAGACAAGTCCAAATGAAAGCTGGAAATTTCTTCCCTTCTCAGTGGTAACAAGACTCCCGTGCACACACATGCTATCACTTGAGACTATTTGAGGAGCTTAACTTTCACATTCAATGAGAATCATCAGGAAACCTCTCCATCTCACTCCCTCATGTAGTCAGAGGAGCTTGAGGGGAAGCCAGAACTTTCAAGTGCCCAGAAGCAACTAAGCCCTCAACCTCATGTTGTTAGTGGAAACCACAAGAAGAGCAGCAAGAAGATGGCCTTCTTTCTCAAGTCAGGGTGTATCAGTAGTGGCTTAGTGGGAAGCTTTGAATTTTACCCCTCTGACAACAATAAGGAAGGGCCCCTTTCCCCAACTTGTGCAATGCAAGAGAAAGCCTTCTATTAAAAAAGGATTCAGATAAGACCCACTGCCACAAAAAATAACACCCAAAATTTCCAGGATACAATATAAAAATCAGTCATTATATCAAGATCCAAGAACATATCAACTTGAAGGAGAAAAGAAAATCAGCAGATGCCAACACCAAGATGACACAGATATTGGATTATCTGACAAAGATTTTATAGAAAAGATAATAAAATGCTTCAATGAACACATTTGAGCATGCTTGAAACAAATAAGAAATAGAGAGTCTTAGCAAATAGATAAGTATAAAGAAGAACCAAATAGAACTTTTAGAAGTGAGACATATAATTATAGAAGAAAAAAACTTGAGTGGATGGGCTCACCAACACAACAGAGATACAAAGGAAAGACTTATTGGACTGGATAATGGAAAAATAGAAGGTAACCAGCTTGCAAAGCAGAGAATAAACTGAAAAAAAAAAAGAAATATAGAATCTCAGGAATGTACGTAAAATTAAAAAAGGATCTACCGTTCATGTCCTGGAGTCCCAGAAGGACAAGAAAAGAGAGTGAGGTTTAAAAGTATTTGAGGAAATAAAGACTAATTTTCCCAAGTTTGGCAAAGGACATAAACCTATGTGTTCATGAAACTGAGTGAAACCCAACCAGAATAAACCAAAGAAATCCACACTAAGAGACATCATAAGGAAACTAATGAAAACTATAAGAGAAAAACAAGTCAATAGACATCAGATTTCTCATCAGAAAACATGGAGGACAGAGGGAAGTGTCATTTTTTTCAAGTGGTATTGAAAAGAAGGAGATATCAAACCATTCTCAGGTGAAGGTTATTTAAGATTTTTTTCCAGCTGTCCTACCCTAAAAGAATGATTAAGCCATGTTTTCTAGAAAGAAAAGATATAATAAAAAAAAATCTTTAAACACTATGGAGGAAGAAGCTACGACAGTAAAACTCAGAGAACATACAATAGAATTTCCTTCTCTTGAGTTTTCTAAAGTATGCTCAACAGTTGAAACAAAATTATAACACTGTTTGATGGGGTTCTCAGTATATGTAAAGAAAATATTTGATGAAATGTTATAAATGGGGAAGGGTAAAAAGATGCAAAGTGAAGTAAATTTTATACATTTCATTGGTAAAATGTTGACACCAGTAGCCTATGATACCTATACCAACAACTAGAAAAATCATACAGAGATACACTAAAAAACACTATTGATACTTCAAAATAGAATTCTAAAACTGTTTACATAGCCCTCAGGGAGGTAGAAAAAAGTAGGCAGAGAAACAAAAAAAAAAAGAATACACACAGAAAATAATAAATAAATGCTAGCTAGACATAAGCCTTAACATATCATTAGGAACACTGGAGGCAAACATTACAAATATACTTTTTATGAGACAGAGATTGGCAGAGTAGATAGAAGAAAAATATATCCCAATTATATACTGTCTACAAGAAATACATTTCAAATATTATAATATAGGTAGGTTTCATAAAAGAACTGAAAAATTTAACATGTCCATATTAATCCAAAAAAGCAGAATAGCAACATTAGTATCAAATAAACTTCATAGCGAATAAAATTACCACAAAGAGGGACATCATACAATGATAAAAATCCAGTGAGAAGATATAATAATTCTAAATTATTTTATCAAACAATAGAACTGTTATATGCAGGAACAAAACTTCAAGAAAAAGAAAGAAGAAATATATAAATCCACAAATATAATTTGAGAGTTCCTTAGCCTTTTTTTCAACAATTGGTAGAATAATAAGGCAACTGATGGAATACAGATAAAACTCATCAAGAAGCAGAAGGACTCAACATCATTTTCAACCAATAGGATCTAATTCTCCATTATAACACTTCACCTAATAGCAGAATGCACATTCTTTTCAATTTTCCAGAGAACATTTAAGACAGACCATAACCTGTCCCTTAAAAAAAAATCAACGAACAAAATAATTGAAATCATTCAGAAAGTGCTCTTTAATCACAATGGAAAAAACTAGAAATCAATAACAAAGAGGCAGTAGGTAAGTCTCCTGGAAATTAAACGACATATCTCTAATAATACCTCTTCAATGAGGAAGTCTCAGGGGAAACTTAAAAATATATTACGCTGAATAAAAATGAGAATGTAACATATTAAAATTTATTAGATGCAGCTAATGCAGTGCTGGAAGAGAAATTAATAGTACTAAATATATACATTAGATAAAAAGAAAAGTCACAAAATAATAATCTAAGCTTTCACCTCAGGAAACTAGATAAAGAAGAGTAAAATAAACCCACAGCAAGCAGAGGAAAGGAAATAATAAAGATAGGAGCAGAAATAAATGAAATGGAAAACAATAAGGAAAATAAATGAAACACAGTTGGTTCTTTGGAAAGATCAATAAAATTGACAAACCTCTAGAATGGCTGACAGGAAAAAAAAACAGAGAAAAGAAACAAATTACTAATATCAGGGATGAAACAAGGTATATCACCATAGACCCTGAAAGTGAGGGGGTGCACTTTGCACTTCAGGGAACCCTGAAGCAGAAAGGATTTGGGAGTGCTACAAAATAACCTGAGAACTTCTAATGAAGCATCTCTTATTTAATTTTACTTTCCGTCTCTTAGCTTTCTGCCATCTACCTCATTCCAAAAATGAGGCAAAATTGAGTAGCAATATAACAACTAATACTACTACTTTCTGCTTAAATTTCTCCCTTGGAACTCTGGGTATTACATACAGATTATTCTATGAATCTTCATAACATTGCAAATAAGAGCATTGACATTCCAGGAACACTGGGAAAGAAGAATGAGCACTATAAGTGTGATAATGGAAATCTGAAATTTTAGATTAGTTCTAGTAGCTACGTGAAAGCTCATTAGGCAAAGATTTGGCTTAAGAACTATATTTTACTAACTTTGTTATGAAAGTTGAACATTCATATCAATTAATTCACAGTCTCTCTAGTCTCCCTGTCTCACTACTGATTTTAAGAGAAGGTCTCTGATATGGGCCAGGGAATAAAGAAAAAAAAATAATTAATTGATTATTTTCCAAGTGTTATTTTCTCCCTTTTTGATTAATTCTTGAGGCATTTCTAGTCTGATGGAATATTAATATTGCATGATATTATTCATTCTTGGGGAGTTGGCTGAAGCGTTTGGAAAGCAGGATCGAAGAAGCCATCAGAGGGAAGGCCATGTATTGGAAAATTTAAGCTCATTATCTTCTCTGTGATTTGTCCTTTCACATCTTTGAGTGAGAAACTTCAGGGGGCCAACACCAAAATTTGAGTCTAAGGGCTGTGAGAGCCAGATGTCTGGTACAGGCGAAAAGAGTTTCCACGGATTATTCATGGTTTAGCCAAGTTCACTGAGGTAGCAGAGTGGATAGGCCTTGCCGGTCAAAAATTCAAATGTCCTTGTCAGTCTTTTTGTGGAAGGATCTGATACAAATATGTCTGCACGGTGTCAATTAAGAATGTATTGGCCCTCTGCAATATAGGGAATTATGAGAATTACAAGACAATTTGAAGTGTTCCCTTCTCCTTTATTTTCTAAAATACATTGATAGAATTCATCAGCGTTCCCAGCTGGAACTGAGTGTCTTTATGTGGAAGTGTATTTTATTAAAAACTCAGTTTACTTAACAGATATAGGGCTATTCAGATTTTCTCGTCCATCTTGATCAGCTTTGGTAATCCACATCTCTCAGTGAATCTATCCATTTCATCTAACTTGGTAAATCTATTGATATAAATTTGTTCATTACATGCCTTATTATTTTTAACTGCTCTGTGATATGAAGTGATTTCCTCTTTCTTATTCTTGACATTGGTAATATTTCATCTCACTTTTTTTCTTGTCTGGTGTGGGTAGACGTAACCAAGGCGAAAAATCTGGCAATTATTATTGAATTCTTTGCCTTTCCAAGCCCTCCTATTCTGCCTATTTAGTCACTTTAACATTCCTCAAATCAATTCATCCCCTGTGTCTCCCCACAGCAAGTCTTAGTCGGGGCTGTAATGATGTCTTGAATAAATCATGCAATGATTTTGAAGTGATTCTCTTATTTAAAAACACCACCCATCACACATTCAAAGTGACCTTTCATGACTCCCCCGTTCTTATGTAATAAAAACTGAACCACTTTAGCACACATGGACCTCACTTATGTCTCTTTGCATACACGGGGTGTTGTGTTTTGCTACACAGACGTTCTATCTTAATACCTCCAACTTCTCTTACCTTCCCAGTAGTTCAGGCATTCTGAATGACTATTTCTCTGAATGTCCTAGCCTCCATTTGCTAGTTCATAGTGATTTTTTCTCTGGAATGACATTAACTAGTGCCCTCCACCATTATTCCCAATCACTTGTGCATCTTTTAGTTTCAGCTCATATATTTTCTGATTATCTCAGAAGAATTAACCTCCAAGTCAGAATACAAACATACGTCATGTGCCACCCCAGAAAGACACAAAAATCTGTCTTACAACACCTCTCTAAGAGAAGAAATGCAATGTAATGGCTAAGAGATGAGAAAATAAACCAAATTTCAAAGATCATCTTTTCTATTTACCAGCTGTCTGACTTAACCAAATTATTTAACTTCTCTTTGCCTCAGTCTCCCCATTTAGATAGGCATAATTATTGTAGGCATTTTTGTTAGGATTTAATGCATTAATATATGTTAAGCATAGAAGACTTTGTTCTTATTTCAAATAGCCATCATTTGTAATTAGATTAAAAGTAGCAGCAATGTCGTGTGTACACGTGTGTTTGTGCTCTTAGCACATAGAAAAGTTCTCTGTACACAGTATGAGTATAACTAAATAAGGAAATACTAAAAAGAAAAAAGTACTTGGGAAATCATTTTTTGGTTCTTAGACAATCTTTTTCTTTGTAAATGTTAGTTCCAAGAAATACAATGTTAAATTTTTATTTTGTTTTGGGTGAGTATAAAATTGACTTCATATGAGGAGGTGAGGAGTTCAAAGACGATCTCTATTAACAATAGGAATACTGCTATTTATAAATCCAGAAAGATAAACTGCTTAAAATTGAAACACTAATTTAAAAAATTCGATGAGTTTTACTTTTAAACTTTCTACTCCACAAGCTGGGCAGCTGCAAACATTCCCTTAGAACGAATACCCACTGCTATGAGAGGAGTGCTTAGGAAGCCAGGATGCAAGGCGTGATGCCTTTTCAATCCCTAAATTGAAGAAACGCATTTCTCTTTTCATTTATTTCCTTGTGTTTTGCACAAGATCTTGAACAAAGCATACAAGGTAAATGATAATAACTCTGGGTCAATGTTGCAACACGCTTTACAGCTACTTTCAAAGCACTAGAGCAGAAGGTGTAAGCCTGTTAACCTCAGAAATTCTTCATAATTTAAGAAATGCTAAAAGTGACTTTCATATAATATCAAAGAGAAACTATAAGAATCTGTTGAAAAGTCTGTTATGAGGAATGATACAGATGTGAAACAGAGATGGTTTTAATTTTGAAAAGACAGCAAGATATGACAATTAATATAACAAACTCATATTTTCAATATAATTGGTTACAAGAGCAAAGTATACCACTACTGCGCGATGTGGTTTCTTTTGTTTACAGGAGATTAAACCATGGGAACCACTGAAAATGTTAATGCAAAGGACGTGATGGCAGGGTTGACTCTGCTCTACTCTCCAAAATCACCCACAGGTACCTGCCTAGAATAGACTGTAAACAGTTCTTATTTAAGGTAAAAAGCCAACTAAAGCAAACAAGAATGAGGAGAAATGGCATGAGACTGAGAACATCTCCACAGTTTGACCTCTGCTAACCTAGAAATGACGGTCCTTAAAGTGTTCCTTAGCTGAATTTTCTTTCCATGTACTATATTAAAAAAGCATTTGCTTTAGGCCAAGGTGTAAAAATGAAATGTGGTATATTCTCAAGATATTTAAAAGAAATCTAACATATCTCCAAACACTAGAAGCATTAGTTAAAAGCCAATTAGGTCAATTAGTTGTAATTATGCATTTATTCTTTCATTCATTCATTCAACAAATGAATTGAGTCACTATTAGGTGCTGTTATTGGTGAACGAAAAAGTGCTCAAAATAGTCAGATTCCTAGACTCCCTTAGAGCTTGTATTTTACTTTAGCTTTAGTTATTAAAAATAAAACAAACAGGGGCTGGCTCGGTGGTATAGCGGTTAAGTTCACATGCTCCACTTTGGTGGCCCGGGGTTCGAGAATTTGGATCCCAGGTGCAGACCTAGACACCTCTTGTCAAGCCATACTTTGGTGGTGTCCCACATGAAAAACACAGGAAGATTGGCACAGATGTTAGCTCAGGGACAATCTTCCTCAAGCAAAAAGAGGAAGATCGGCAACAGATGTTAGCTTAGGGCCAATCTTCCTCACCAAAACATAAAATAAACAAAATAAAAAAACAACAAAAATGTAAGTGTATAAAGGTGGTGATAAATGCAATGAAAAAAAATAAGGCAGAGAAATCAGGTTGGAAGTGACGGATGATGGGTGCTATTTTAGACGGGTGGGAGGGAAAGGCCTGTTTAAGGAGGTGATATTTAGTCAGGAACCAGCCTAAACTGATGGAGTAAACTAAGAAGCTAACTGGGGGATGGGATTCATAGAATGAAAAGGAAGTTCAAAGCCACTAGAATGGACCATTTTTGGAATATCTGAAGAGAAAAGAGGCCACTGTTGCTCCAGGGTCCTCAGCTAGGGGGAAATTGGTGGGCCACATCATCACAGCCTAGATATTTTAGGTCCTTGTAGACCACAGTAAGAACTTTGCTTTATTCTGAGTGAGATGAGAGTTTGAAGCAAAAGAATGATATGATCAGATGTGCAATTTCAAATTATCTCTACAACTACTGTGTAGATAACAGGGTGTATACAGTGGGGTGAACACTTGCAAGACCATTGCAATAATAGAGGTAAACAATTACCATATCTCGGTTAACACAGTAGCGGAAGAGGCAGTGAGAAATGATTAGATTCCAGGTATACTTTAAAGGTAGAGCCAATAGCGTTTGAGGACTCGGTGATGGCTTGATAGTAAAATGTTTGAAAACACAATCATAATTCCACATTCTCCCCTCCACAGATTAACTAGAACAATGTAGTGATCATTTGCCGAAACTAAACACTGCAGGAAGAGCAGATTTGTGGTGGATTCTGTTTGGTTTGGGGCATGTTGAGTGTGAAATGCCTATGAGATATCATGTGGAGTTAATGAGGAATATGAGTTATATGAATGAGTCTGTATTTCATGAGAGGTGACTGACTGGGGAAAATGATTCAAGGTCTTTCAATTTGAAATCTTTAGTGTATAAACAATGTTTAATACTGTGTTAAGATTGCCAAAGAGTAAGAAAAGATAGATAATACGGGCCCTGCATGCTATGGGCACAGATCAGGGCTGTTAGCAATGCTATGGGAAACAAGAACACAAACTCAGAATTTAAAAATAAGACTACTTTATAAAATCTGCATTTCAGATACACAGAGGAATTTGTAGGGAGGAATTCACCCTCCATAGTATGTGATTGCCACACCTCAGCTCCTTCACACATCATGGCCCCAGACTTTCTTTTCCATTTGGGGACGGAATGAAATCTCTTTGAAAATTGTCTTTGGAAATGCTCAGGTAGGAATGAGGAGACTGTGATGTGCTCACATTGTATTGTGGCTGCCAATGGCCCATTACACAGGCAATACATTTACAATTCGTTGAACAGCTAAATAGGAAAGAGAGTTTCAGTGATGTGGTGTAAGATCTAAAATTAACATCTGCTATTATGTGCCACCTTGGCATCTGGTGAACGTGGGAGGGCCTTGAATAGCCTTACTACAAGTTCCCCTCCCTACTTTGTTCCTGTGGATAAAGTCCCCTAGCCAAACCACCCTCCTTATTACTTATCCCTAAGTAGTGGGTGTCAGTTACCTGCCAGCTCCAGGAATTATTCCAACAAGCCTATGGCATCTTCCTGTGGGACCCAGGGGTCACTTCACCCTCTTGATGTGACAAAGCCTGCTTCCCACAACCCTTGGTTGTTTACTCTGTTCTTGAGCGCAACCCCCATATGGCCCTGTCTGGTGTGTGGTGTTCTTCACCCCAGACTGTGAGAGTCCATGACTAATAAACCATTGTTGATCTCATCCGTCTAGTGTTGGGTGTTTTGTGTTCTGGGCATCCTCAAAATTCTCAGGCAGGAATTCCTTCCTCACGGGGAAATAGAACGTGATGAAAATAAGAGAATCTGCCCAGACTTCTTTTGGTGGGTAAATAACAGCCCTAGATAGAAGAACTCTAAATCAAAAGTAAAGAATAACCAGAAAAAAAAATCCAGCACGGGGAAATACACCCCACATCCCTAAAACAAGAAGGAAAAAAAGTGTAAGGAATTGATGCCATACAAAAATGGGGAAGAAAAATACAAGAACTAGTCTTGCAAACACGACATATTCTTTAGAGAAAATACACTCTCAATAACCATATTAAGGAAAAAAAATCTTTTACATAAGAGTTTGACAAAGTAGGGCTGATAAGTAAAGCAGAGACTATACATAATAGAAAGATATCAAAATAGAGGTAGCCGTTCTAAAAGAATAACTGACGTTTAACTTTTGCATTCGAAACAGCAAGAAGTATAATTGAAAGGGCTGGATATACATACTTTAATATGGAGGACCGGCTCGAGAAAATGGCACAGAATAATGAGGAGAACAACACAGAAAAGAACAAATGTTAGATAGATGTAAAAACACAAAAAAATTAGCTTCATTTGAATTTCCCAGAAGCGTATATTAAGATGAGGTTCTACGTATAAACGATTTATTAAGGAAGCATTCTCAGAGGGAACCAGATCGGGAAGAGGGTAGAAAACAAACCACAGTCGGGTGTCAGGAAAAGGTCCTACAGAGGGCAGGCTTGAGCTCGACCTGACACAAGAGCTGTGAAGTGTAACACACCCTACGGTTTCCGAGAACAAGGAGGTGGGATTTCACAGGAGGACAGAGCGGGCACTGTTTGCTTCCCAGGGAGCAGATGTGGTGAGGAAAGGCAAAGATGTAAACTCCTGGGTATATTACTGGTAAAATGGCTCCAGGGGCCCAAGGCGGTACTCCAAAGAGGAGATACAGATGCTGCCTTCCTAAAGCCCCCGGAAGCACCGGAAGTGCGCAGAAACGGTAAAATCGCCAAGAATACGGGCGGAATAATGACATGTGTGCCACAAATGTAATTGCTGGGGTGGAAGGAGGAAATAAAGGAAACCACCCTGAGAATAATTTATGTTTCTGGACAGTCAAGCAAAACAAATAAAATAGAAAAATAAATAAAAACTCAAGGGAAAAATACATTGTAAATATGCTGCCAAATCTGTAGATACAAAAAACTTATGTGTTCAGGGAAAAATAAATAGAAATAATCAAGATTGAAATGTCTCAACAAGTAACATTTATAAACTTGCAGCACCAAGCATGTGAAATAGGTCAGCTTTCTAGGAAAAGTAAAATAAGATAAAATAAAATATTTCATATTAACTTTAGAAATCTGAGTAATATTAGATGACAGGACAATGGAATTACGTACCAGATATTATTCACATGTCAAGATAGAAGAAAGCATTCTCAATTATCTACATAATGTAGGAATTTAATATTTATGAATCTTTTTGGAAAATATACTTGAAGTCGTAATCCAGCCAGTTAAAAAAAAAGTAGAATTTAAAAATCATAAATAGTGGAGTTTTGAAATGAATTGATTGATAGACTTCCGATCTAAGATAAAAAGAAAACTACATATCATTTATTGAATAGTATAACCATATGAAGACTGTAACTGTTAATATATTTTTGTAGGAAAATCAGACAAAAATAATTTCATAATAGATATAAACATACTGTATAATCTGTGAAGAACTCGAATCTATTAATCAACACTGTCCAACCAAAACAACCCACAGACCAAGGTGGCTGCACTGCTGAAGCCTAAGTCGTATTTAATGAGAAAATAGTACCAAACTTATGCAGACTTTTCCAGTAAATAAACAAACAGGTAACACTCATTTTTTTTATGGCTTGTATAATCTTGGTTCAAAAACCATGCAAGTGGATTATAAGAAATATTATATGAGAGTTTCTATAATGAATATAGATGGCTCAAGAAGCAGAGGCTGCAGATGGATTTCTGGATTGAGTTGTTCACACATTTTATGAGCACATGGAAGACTCTTTCTGATTAGAAATGTGACACTAGTAATGTATCAAATGGTGCCATTGCAATCATCTACATTTACCTTGGTAGCAGCATGGGATGTTACTAGATTACTAGAAAGAAGGACATTAGAAGACCAAGTGACCATGGAAAAGAAAAAAAAGAAAACACATATATGTAGAGATTTGAACTTTCAACTCAACCACTATGGAAAAGAATGGTCTTGTGTGTGTTTGTATGTGTGCTGACCTGAGAGAACTCACTAGTGCCATGATTGGGCACAGGACCTGACGGTTTGGCTCCTTGATTGCAAAATCTGTTAGAGGTACAATCTAGCCACATGTGGTCATTTGTTAGAACCAAATGGGACCTTCACATTGGGTTAGCGATGCTTGGATAGAGAAAAACAAATTGGAGAAACAAACACTCAAGCTTCAAAATTCGTGTCTGCCAAAGCCAGCCTTCCTCCAAATTGAGGCAGCATTATTTTCATGGAAAAAAGGACAAATACATTTTGATTACTTTAAGGGAAGTGACACTCAAAGGGCTATCTATTCTTCTCAAGGCCTACCATCCACACATCTGATAGTTTCTAGAACCAAAACACAATCTCAGCAGAGCCCAGAGAAATATAAAACTTTCATATTGCTAAAGCCACGGTCTCTGAAAACTGCCTCCTAAAGATCAAATAAAGATAATAATGCCAAGTTTAAGAAAAAAATTCATTTCTTTTAAATTGGCAAATAAAAAAATAAACTGTGCAATATTAAATTCATGTTTACAAATATTGGCATATACATTCATCATATATGTAATGAGAGTGTAGCATTTAGTGTATTTGCTAAGGTTTAAAGTACTAACCCTAATGTACTTAGAAATTTTAGACCCATAAAAAGCTCTCTGAATCAAGATCATATTTTTGATTACTAAAGATAATCAATATCAAGACAGAAAACAAAAGAATGAGAGTTGCAGAGAGTGTATAGTTATTCTAAAATGAACATTAGAATGACTAGCAAAGAGTGAAGAAATAAAAATGTGATGAAAATTGTAATTATTATTATAAGTAAAGAAAAAATAAAGTAACCATTATAAAAATTCAAGGAGAACTCTATTATGTATAAATTCTTCCCAGGGAAAAATAGTGGTGTTTGAGATGAAATAGAAATTAGAAAATGAGTCTACAGGCTCCTGTCTGACCTTTTTGCCTTTCCTGCTCTTGGATCTAAAGTTCATGCTACCTATCAAAATTCCTGCGTGGATTAAATGGGCAAGAAGATATCACCTTGATGTTGTATGTTACAGTGCATAGCTCTCATCAATGACTCATAAATCTGAGCCAGCACAAGTGCATTTACATAGAGACAGCGCTAAGTTCAAGGACAAAGTTAAGCTGTACTCTCAGGAAAATCAGGGTAAACGTCAGGAAAAAAATGCACACCAGCCAGTTTATTTATTTACTTTTTTACTGCTGATATGAATGAATATTTTCTAACAAAATTTGGATTGTTTATATTTCTAAAATGTCATGGATATGTAAATGTAGCTTCTCTTTTTTATATGCTTCCCTACCTTGCGATTATTGGTTCAAATTTATTGCTATTCCTTTATTAAGGGAAAAATTATCATCATTACATAAACATTTTTATAAATTGATAAAAATATTGAGACTTTACTTTCATGTGATTGAAATAGATTCTAAGCAGAATGTTGCAGATTTTAAGCTAAATGCTATTATACATATTTTTTTCTCTCAGTAACTTCTAATACTTGAAATGGTTTCTCAGACTTTTGAAATTGTTTGATCTGATTTATAATTTTTATGGTGTTTTTATTTAATATTTGTTGCACTTTCTAAAGATTTTATCTTTTCCTTTTTATCCCAAAGTCCCCTGGTACATAGTTGTATATTTTAGTTGTGGGTCCTTCTAGTTGTGGCATGTGGGATGCTGCCTCAACATGGCCTGATGAGTGGTGCCATGTCCGTGCGCAGGATTCGAACCAGCGAAATCCTGGGCCGCCAAAGTGGAACGTGCGAACTTAACCACTCGGCCATGGGGCCAGCCCCATGTTGCACTTTCAATGTCAACTATTTTAGCAGTAATTTTAGTCCATTCCAGTTTGGTTTTGATTTAAGCTAAAAATGAAAGAAAAATAAGGCATAGAAGTTGTTACATTATATGAACAACATACCTATGAGAAAATCATGCAGGCTATACTTCTTGGATCTTTAATCTCTGGTGGGCAGGAGTGGATATCTTTTTGGCTTACAGTAAACTATTTTTTGAGTTATTGCTACTTGAGATAAAAATAAAGATCATTTGAAAACTGAAGTTTATAGGTGTTCAACTGACTTCTCTTTCTGTTGATCATATCTAAACATGTCTAGAGTAGACCTGAGATAGAATATTTTCCTTGATGGATAGTATATTAAATAGTGGTCCAATGTGCAGGAAGTTTTTAACACCTGTTAACATTAGGCATGGTTCTAGATGATGAAAAGTATGGCTAAAACATTTCATTAATTTAATTCAGATAATAGTGGTTCCTGGTGCTTGATCATATATTCAAGTCATTAAGGATAAAGCTAGGTTAACATTCTTTCTAAAATTCATATGAATATTCAACCTTATTATTGAAACAGATTTACCACAGTGTGCTTAAATGTTAATGTTTCCTTCTGGTTTTGCAATAGAAGCATTAGAAGATAATTAAGAATAATTCTACTTCTTGACAGTTTTGAAAACATATTTTAAACGTTAATATGATATGTCCTTCATTGCCTATGAAAAGAAAGTTGGAAAAATGTGTAAGAGTAGATGATCTATACACAAGTCTAGTTACAAATATATAGATATGCATATGTATATAACTAGAGCACTGTGGTAGACATCTGGATTGATGAGCCAAACTCCATTCTACCCCGGTTCAACCAGCAGGCCCTATTTGGTCTAAGTATATCATGGTGATCATATAATCTCTACAGATGATTGGTTCAGGATGTCAGACTTAATTTTCAGCTATATGCATTATTAACTTAGGAAGAGACATTTGATCTTATCTAGATCAAGAGAAGGTTTTCATGAGGGCTTATGGGAAAACTTTCTTTGCTTCTCTTGAGTAAGATCATGGGAAGAAAAGTCCTCACCCTCTCACTTATTGCCATGTGTAGATATGAAGTCTAGGCATGAAGTTGGAAACTGCTGAAAGATTATATACAGCAAGGAACCTAAAGATGAAGGAACAAACAAAAACAAAGGATAGCTAAAATGCCCATAGGAAAACCAGTCTAGATTACTAGATTAGATCACATTTGAAGGCTGCCCAACTCTGGATGTCTCAATGTGCATCCAATACTTTTCTTAATTAAAAAATATCAAAGCACATGATCTAGTTATTCCACTTCTGGGTATTTATCCAAAGGACACAAAAACACTAATTCAAAAAGATATGTGCACCCCTATGTTCATTGCAGCATTGTTCACAATAGCTGAGACTTGGAAAAATCTAAATGCCCACTGACAGATGAATCAATGTAAAAGATGTAGTGTATATATGTAATATTGTAATATATATTATATATCTAATATATATATAATGGAATACTACATAGCCATAAAGAAGAAGTCTTGCCATTTGTAACAACATGGATGGACCTTGAGGGTATTATGCTAAACTAAATACGTCAGACAGAGAAAGACAAATACCATATTATTTCACTCATATGTGGAAGACAAACAACAAACACATAGATAAGGAGAACAGATTGCTGGTTACTATAGGGGAAGGGGGTGGAGGGAGGGTGAAAGGGGTAAAAGGGCACATATATACAGTGACAGATGGCAACTAGACTTTTAACGGACAATGTAGTACATACAGAAGTCAAAATACAATGGTCTACACCTAAAATTTACATAATGTCATGTAATGTTATAAAACAATGTTACCTCAATTAAAAAATATTGAATTAGTGCATATATACATTTTCTCATTTTAAAAAATGACTTTGGATTTTCTCTCAATTGCATTTAAATCCTCCTAACAGATTTACACAGAAATTAAGAAGATAGGCATTGTTGATAGTAAACTGCTCTTCTGATACCAAAACAGCTTCCCTCCAGCTTAAGTTTAGTTCTAGGAAAACATATGAAAACTTGGTAAAGACTCTCTGGCAAGCTTCCTCCCACCAAAGATAAAATTCACCAAAATATCCACTCATATTCTCTCTCCTTGTGGACTCCAAAATTATTATTGAATAGCTTTTATGTTGAAACTTATCTACTATATTACAAAATTGTAGAAATTTATTTTATTTCATTAACAAATCCAGCATTAATTATGTGGTAATAAGAAAGAATGCATTAAGCAAAATAAGTCTGATAAGGGAAGCCAATAGTTCAACAATTCTTGCGCAGGAAAATATTTTTTAAAAAAGATTTTATTTTTTAAAGCAGTTTTAGGTTCGCAGCAAAATCGAGTGGAAAGTACAGAGGGTTCCCATATACTCTCTGCCCCCACACATGCACAGCCTGCCTGAGTAGTACATTTGTTACAATCAATACATCTACATTGACACATCGTTATCACCCGAAGTCTATTGTTTACATTAGGGTTCACTCTTAGTGTTGTACATCTCATGAGTTTTGACAAATCTATAACAATTTGTATCCATTATATTATCATACATAATAGTTTCACTGCCCTAAAAATCCTCTATGTTCTGCTTCTTCTTCCCTCCCTCCCCTCCAAACCCTGGCAACCACCTATGTTTTTTCTGTCTCCTTACTTTTGTTTTTTCCAGAATGTCACATAGTTGGAATCATATAGTATGTAGCCTTTTCAGATTGGCTTCTTTCACATAATACTATTCATTCAAGTTTGTTCCATGTCTTTTCATGACTAGCAAGCTCATTTGTTTCTTAATGCCGAATGATTTTTCATTGTCTGGATGTACTGCAGTTGATTTATCCATTTACCTACTAAATGATCTTGGTTGCTTTCAAGTTTTGGCAATTATGAGTAAAGGTGCAATAAACATCCATGTTCAGGTTCACATGTGGACATAAGTTTTCATTTGACTTGGTAAATACCAAGGAACATTATTTCAGGATGCTATGGTAACAGTGTGTTTAATTTTATAAAAACCTGCCGTCTTCCAAATTGTCTATACTATTTTCCATTCCTACCAGTAATGAATGCAAATGCTTGCCAGAATTTGGTCTTGTCAATATTTTGGATATTCACCATTCTAATAGGTGTGTATTGGTATCTCACTGTTTTAATTTGCAATTCCCTCATGACATATGAGCCAGCCCTGGTGATCTAGTGGCTAATATTCAGCGTTGTTATGCAGCCTGCGTTCACTTAGTGGTCAGAGAACCAACCACACCACTTGTCTGTTGGTTGTCATACTGTAGTGGCTGCCTGTTGCTGTACTGCTGAAATCTATGGCATTGGTATTTCAAATACCAGCAGAGCTACCCATGGTGGACAAGTTTCAGTGGAACTTCCAGACTAAGATAGACCAGGAAGAGGGATTGGCTACCCATTTCCAAAAATACTGGCTATGAGAACTCTCTGAAGCGCATTGGCTGATATAGCACTGGAAGGTGAGAGGATGGTGCGAAAAGACCAGTCAGGGTTCCATTCTGCTGTACACAGGTCGCTAGGAGCCAGAATAGACCGATGGCACAAACATAACATGACGTATAGTGTTGCACATGTTTTCACATGCTTCTTTGACATCTGTATATCTTCGTTGATGAGGAGTCTGTTAAGAACTTTGGCCCATTTCATAATCAGGTTCTTCATTTCTTTATTGTTGAATTTTAAGAGTTCTTTGTATGTTCTGGATAACAGTTCTTTATCAGATATGTCTTTTGCAAATATTTTCTCCCAGTCTGTTGATTGTCTTCTCATTCTCTTGACAGTGTTCTCAGGACAGAAGTTTTTAATTTTAATAAAGTCTAGCTCATCAATTCTTTCTTTCATAGATCAGGCCGTTTGGTGTTGTATCTAAAAAGTCATCACCAAACTCAAGACCATCTAGATTTTATTTTATGTTATCTTCTATGAGTTTCATAGTTTTGCATTTTTATTCAGGTCTACGACTCATTTCAAGTTCATTTTTGTGACAAGTGTCAGGTCGGTGTAAATACTCATTTTTTTTTACCTGTGGATCTCCAGTTGTTCCAGGACTATTTGTTGAAAGTGCTATCTTTATTCCATTGTATTCCTTTACTCCTTTTTTAAAGATTAGTTGGCTTTGTATGTGTGGGTCTCTTTCTGGGCTCTCTATTCTGATTCATGATCTATTTGTCTATTCTTTCTCCAAAGCCACACTGCCTTGATAACTGTAGCCTAGTAGAAATTCCTGAAGTCAGGTAGCATCAGTCCTGCAGCATTGCTCTTCTCCTTCAATATCACATTGGTGGTTCTGGGGTTTTTGTCTCTTCATATAAACTTTAGAATCAGTTTTTTGATATTCACAAAAAAGACTTGCTAAGATTTTTATTGGGATTGCATTAAATCCTTAGATCAAGGTGGGAAGTACTGACATCTTAATATTGAGTCTCCCTATCCATGAAGGAGAGAGATTTTTACACATGATTTTTCTGACATTCTTTCATTTATATTTCAAGGTCAACACAAATTTACCTTAGAAAAAAATGTGGTTTCATTCTTCAGACCTGTGTCTTCAGCGCCTGGCAAAGTGACCTGCACAATACATTTGGGAATGTATCCCCTAAGCAGCTATCCAGGATTCACATTAGAGAATATAGAAAGCCATTTTCAGAAAAACAAAGATGGACTATATAATGCATGTAGCTTTATTTTCCGCGTTATTAAACACAGATTAACAGTTTTATTTCAAGTGTATTACTCCAGCTATGATCAGATAACATGTCATCAGTTACCTTCCCAGTATTTTCCACAGTCTCATGTTAATTTAACTACATCTCGGCTTTGAAAAATAATGACTCATTTGGATGCAACAGAGAATGAAACAGAAAGAAGGATGGCAGATAATGTCCAAACTCCAAAAATTATGGTGCAAAAAAAGTAAAAAATAATAATCAGTATGTATTTAGCTTGTTAAAACAGAGGATGATATAGATAATTAATATATGGATAGATATAGATAGATAGATAAAAGATGAGAATTATCAGTAAATATTACAGATAACCAAGGACAGGGATAGACTAGAGGCTTTGAGGATTGGCAGCGGTCTCAGATTTTACTTGAGATCAAAGTAGTAGCTTTGATATTCACACTACAGAGGCGACTTTAATTAGTTATATTAAGTATATTAAGTGACCTTTCTCATGAAAGTTAGTGGAAAAAATCTTGTTAAACAGAATGAAGAAACAGACTCAGAGGCAGATAATTGTATTTTGTATCGAGGGTAAAAATACCCAAAATTAGCATGTCCATCTATAATAATAAATTAGTAAGGGAAAATATTGATACTATAAACAGGAAATCTTCAGAAAGACAATTTTCTTGCCAAGATATAATGCAAAAAATCATGGTAGTAAAAAATGTAGCGCTTACTGACACAAGTGCAAGGCAATCATCCTACAAAGACGATGCTGAATAGGGCATCTTTGATATATGACACACTCCCTCCCGAATTTAAGAAGCGCTAGTTAACAGATATTGTTACTGCATCTTCTAGCTCTCCCTTCCAAAATACTCATTTTGTATTTATACATATTCCTTACTCTGACACAAATTATTTTTCATCCTCTATGTGCATCGAATCATGTAACTTTTATTCAATATGGATTCTGAGCCAGGTACTTTAGTAGGCACGGGTCATGAAAATAAAAAAAAGAAGAAATATTTCCTAGTTTCGGGAAACCCATAGCTTGTTTGGGAGGTAGATATTCATTGTTTTTTGAAAGAACATGTGAAGATGTGCTCAACCTCATTAGCAATCAGGGAAATTAAAATTAAAGTTAAAACCATGGTGTAATATTTCATACCCATCAAAATGGCTAAAGTGTTATTTTTTTAAAAAGACATAAAAAAATGCCAAGATTTGGCATGGATACAGAGCTGATGAGATTGTAAATTTGTAAAATCACTTTGGAAAATCTTTTGGCAAAATCTATTAAAGCTGAACAAATGCGTACTATCTAGCACATCACCACATCAGAGAACGTTTGTTTTTGTTTTACATTTAGAAGTAAAAATAATAAGTTACTTTTATATATTTGCACGATGATGGCAAAACAGCAGTCTGTATTTTTACTTGAAAATATATTGAAAGTTAGAGATATTTAGATTTTCTTACATACCATTCTAATTATTCTCTAAAATTTATTTTCTGAATATTGCTTTTTGACTATGGTTTTTGCTTTGCCTTCCTAAGACTTTCTATTCTCTCATTTTAAGAGCATAAAGACCTGTGTTCTGTTATAGCCATTAAGCTTAGCAATTTACCTGATTCTTTTATTCCAGAAAAATTCATTTCTGTATTGATTATAGAGACACTATGTTTCATACCACTAAATACATAGAATCAGTGTATGAGCTCGTGAGAGCTTTGGGTAGAAGGGTTTAAAACTGTACTGATGATCAATAATCA
Organism: Equus asinus; assembly: GCF_041296235.1. Taxonomy (NCBI): domain Eukaryota; kingdom Metazoa; phylum Chordata; class Mammalia; order Perissodactyla; family Equidae; genus Equus; species Equus asinus. The sequence goes on from NC_091796.1 coordinate 11,341,732, forward strand.
CAGTTTTAGAGGACATGCCTTATTCAAACAGAACTTTTACTGCCGTAGAAAAAGCAGAGACCTCATTCTCATGCATAAATAACACACCTTATATAGGTATACATATAAGAATTCCATTTGAAAAGTATATATATGTGTATGCATACTGTTTCTGTGCATGTTTATATACTCCTTTCACTTATGAACATGCAGGAAAAACCTTCACAATCTACTCTTACTCTTCATGAAATAAATGTATTGAACAAATATTTCACCTGAGGAAATCCAGGTTGATCAAACATTAAAACATTTAGTAATTCAATATTGTGCACTATTGGATAAAGAAAAAATGGCATGGCCATTCAATAAATGTGGAGAAAGCTTTCAGCAAAATTCAATGCTCAATGTCCCAGGAAAGTAACAAAATGGAGTCCTTTCTACATCATCATAAAATATTTATCACAAATGTCATTGCTTTAGTGACTGTCACATCAAGAAGCAGTGAAACCTGAACACTTCACCAAAAGAATTCAATTCTATATGCAAAATTTTAACAAGGAATGTCATCATCTGGGACTCTGTACAGTTGTTAGTCCTATATTAATTTTTATTAAATAATAAGACTAAATTGGGTTCTAATTGTATAAAATGTAGTGGGCATATGAGGTCTTAATTTTTGATTTCTTTTAGGAAAAGGAGTAGGATTAGAATTCTGGGAGATCAAAGACAGAGAAAAAATACCTATTTTTATGAGTGTACACCACTATATACTATTTTTGAACGATTACAGGATATCTATAAATGCTAACTGAAGAGAGACTTATGGATGGCTGAACTAGTAATTACCTTCTCAAAAATTGGTGGTTGATGTGGGTAGAATTTTATGATGATCTCTGGCATCACACAAGGAGCCATGAATTTTTTCCATATTACCACCAGAAAGACTCAGAAATGTGCACTTGTGATATATTTTATAAAACCAAAATTCACTTCCTTTCCAAAGGCCTCATGCATACATTATGCGGTTGCTATCCTATCAGACTTAATCATTTGTTTGCTGGCATTTTGTTAGTATATCAATGTTATTGAGTACAAAGTATTTCAGAAAATTTAATTATAACAACTAGTCTACTTTGCCTTCAAGTTCTTGAGTACTGTCATTCACAATGCTTTCAGTTCCTTTTATAAACTTCATGGATGACTAGTCATTATGTTTAATAAAAAGAACTGATTCTTGTGCCTTAGATGTATTATTATAAGGAGAACTCATAAAAATATTCTTAAGAACATGACTTTTACAGATCATTATTCTCTAATATTACTTTATGCTGTCTTACTGGACATTTGCATTTGATTGCTACTTTCATCTCAAGTCTAGTGCATATTTAAATATAAATACATCCACTTGGGCTGTATGTATGTAGCACATATATTCATTATTGTTCAAGTCATGATTTTTAACTTTTATTTGCTACCGATTTTTAAAAACTCATGCATTTTTAGTTATAGCTACTATTTTATAATAGTTGTAATTTCACAATAATGTGTATATTTGCTCACTTGAATGAATGCTTTATTCATCTTTTTGATTATCTTTTTGATTATACCCAGAATCAGAGAAATAGATAAATAGTTGTCTTTTGATCTGAGAATTTCTTTATAAAAGCAATTCTCATAATTCACACAAAAAATCTTATTTCTTGTTTTATTCTATAAAGTGTTTAGAATTAACTCAAGATAGTCTGAAAATCCCTAGGTCAGTCTGTGTCTGTTTTGGAACTGGCCACAGAAACCACAGCCATCCAATTACTGACTGATTAATCCATTCAGCAAATGATCAGTGAATCCTTATGTTGCAGCCCTAGAGTCTGGTGAACAGTGGAGAATGAAATGAAGTTATTGTCCTTATTGAACTTATACTTTAGTGAGTTAGAGAAACCAAAAGAAACAGGTTTCTAATATACTGTTAAGTAATAAATGCTATGGTAAAAAATAAAACAGAAACATGACAGATGTGTTCAACCAAAACCTTTTTAAAGAGCATCATTTGAGGAGATGACATTTGAACAGAGGCAAGAATTAAGTGAGAACAGAGGCATACAAATATCTAGGGGCCAAGAATCTTGAAGCAGGATCATTTTTGAAAAGTTAGAGAAATACCACAGTAGAAAGAAAAAAGTCAAAATACTTATAACAATCATATTTCCATATATCAGAAACAAGGAAGAGAATGACATGTTAAAATATATCATCCATATACAAAAGTATACTTGGATGTTTTTGATTGGATGCCTGGCATTGTGAATTTTACCTTGCTTGCTGCTGCCTATTTTTGTATTCCTCTTAAAATCTGAGAAATTTGTGATGGTGTACAATTCAAGTATGTGGATAGAGTTTGATTCTTTCAAGGTTTGCTTTTAAATTTTGATAGATGGGAAAAGAACAGCTTTAATTTAGGTCTGATTTTGTCTCACTACTGAGGCAATACCCTTCTGAACACTCTGCTTGATACTCCATCAGTTACTGTGGTTTTTTTCTACAGCTGATGGCCACAAAGACTATTCCAGGTGCTTTGTGATCTCTGAGGAGTGTGCCTTCTGCCCTCCTCAGGTGGTTCATTTCCAGTAAGAGCAGCCTTCCCCCAGCCTTAGGTGGTTTCCTCACGTGCATACACTGATCAGCATTCATCTGAAGACTTGCAAGGAACCTTCTGCAGATCGCTGGATCCATCTTTCTCCGCAGCCTTCTCTTCTTTATTGCTCTGACATGCAAGCTCCAGATGCTGTGGCATGCCTGAACACACAACTTCATCTTCTCGAGTCAGGAAAACTGCCAGGAGCTCTCTAGTTTCCTCTCTTGCTCTGCAGCCTTGAATCTCTCCATTCATTATACTTGGGCAATCATGAGACTCACCATATTTTTCCTGCAGAGTCAATATCCTTGACTGAGAGGGTAAAACTGGTCTCTGTTTCTCCACTCTGGTTAGAAGTAAAAATTGCTCTTTTGCTTTTAAAGAACATGTCTACCTTAATGAGCACATCTAAATTGAAGATTCATTAACCTCTCTCTAAAGAAAGTATGAAATATCAGAAAGTATCTTTGATCAATCGTTTTTAAATGAGGAGTCATTGAGAGAAGCCACTAACCACATGCAGGGAATGCGGTGAACTTATATGAAAATATTTAGAGATTGTGAACGTGGCTTCCCTTTAACTTCGTCAGGGAACCACTATTGTCCAGGTGCTATGACCTTGTACAAGTCATTTAAATGTATCAATAGACTCAGTTTCCTTATTGCAAAACTGGCATCAATGGAATGAATGGACTCTAAGATCTACTGCATGTTTTCAGTTTCAGTATTTGGTGACTAAGGAATAAGTACATTAGTGTTAGAGACATTAGAATTTGTCTAAATTCCTACGTCCATGATAAGTTTTATTTAATTTATGTAATAGCATATCTCTATTTTTCCAGAAATATCCCAGGTAATCATTTGGAGGGGGGTATATCTATTTCCTTTTTTCCTAGAATTTTTGTTAAAAAAAAATAACCTGAAAGAGCATTTTTGTGAATTTGCAAAATGACTTCAGAAATACCTAATGAAATTAAATAAGGAGTAGCTGTCTGTAATGAACAATAAAAGATATGTCAGCTTCCCTCAGGCTGTCATAGTGCCAGTTTGGGGATTTCCATACTATCAAGTCAAGCTATGAGAATTAAGACTTTGGAATTTCCTTTATGTCAAAAATTTATTTCTTTAACACCAGTTATTGCCTTACCTTCTGCCTCTCTAGATTCCACAGACAAGTAATCACTAGTGGTCTCAGCTAAAATATTGATTAAGTAGATGTGAATATGATCCAGCAGGATTCTACAAAGCATATTCGCCAAGATCAGTTACATTAAGTGATAGGTCAAGCTATAAACAAAGGGAGGATTTTTCTGGTCTGATGACTCTCTGTTTAGAAAGGGTTAAATTATTAAAAAGAAAATATATCTGTGAACCCAATGTAAAAGTACATGGTAGGGTTAAAATTTGCTGATTATTATGGACTGAGTTGTGTCCACTCAAAACTCAAATGTTAAACCTCCATCCCCCAATGTGACTTTATTTGCAAAAGGGCCTCTCTGGAGGTCAAACGAGGTCATTGGCGTGAAGCCGTAATTATATAGGACTGGTGTCCTTATAAGAAGAGGCAGAGACCAGAGACCAGGGCTCTCTCCCTCTGTGCACACAGAGAAGAAGCCATGGGATGCCACAGTGAGAAGTTGGCTTCTACAAACCAGGAAGAGAGCAATCACTGGAAACCAAATTTGCCTGCAGCTTGATCATGGAGTGCTAGCCTCAGAACTGTGAGAAAATAAATGCCTGCCGTTGAAACCAACCAGCCTGTGGTATTTGGTTATGACAGCCCAAGCTGACTGATACATATTAATCCATGCATTTATTTACATAAGCAATGTAAACACAATTAAATAGTTATTCTTTTATAGCTAATTACTAAATGTGTTCTATTGAAAAGACTCTCAATTCACTGTTGCCTTGGAAAATAGTGTTTGGTAAATCCTCAAAAATAACAAAAAAAAAGGACGTGAGCCAGCACACTGGGGGTTTAAAGATGGATGATGGAACTTCTTGATGAGGACATAAAGAAGGACTCCAAGGAATGGCTGGAATTTGATTTAGACGTTGATGAAGAGGGAGCATTTTGACAGTTGGATATCATGGTGGAAGCATTCCGACAGAGAACAGGATAAACAAAAATTTGGCTGTGAGCAAACAGAAAATATGTTCAAAAACAGCAAGGAACCTAATTGGCCTACCTTGCGCTCACTCCTTTTCACAGCAGTGGACAAGTGCTTCTGTATTTGGCATTTGGCCCTGATGCTCTGTATTTTAGCAACAACAACCATTTACGTCTCACTCACACAAACGCTAAATATTTCAAAACCAGTCTTTGCAACTGCCTATGTATGCCAAAACTAATCAAACTGCACACTTTAAAAATGGATTTTTGTTGCATTTGAATTATACCTTAAAAAGCTGGAGAGAAAAACACAAAAATGTGCAGATAGAATAATACATACGTTGGAAAATTTTAGAAATGACTTATTAAAATGCAAATAAGTAATTTTAAATTGTAATCATATAATCTAGAAAATGAGTAAATAGTGGGTAAATAATAGTCATTTTAATCTACTACTTTAGAATTTCTATGTTGATAACTAAGAATATAATTCAAAATACAGAGACCTGAATAATGAGACCTCCATTTTTTTTAACTTTTTATTGAGATTATGATAGTTTACAACCTTGTGAAATTTCAGTTGTTCATTATTGTTTGTCAGTCGTGTTGTAGGTGCACCACTTCACCCTTTTTGCCCACCCCCCACCCGTGGTTCCACTGGTAACCATTAATCTGTTCTCTTTGTCTACATCTTTAACTTCCACATATGACTGGAGTCATACAGAGATTGTCTTTCTCTATCTGACTTATTTCACTTAATACCCTCAAGGTTCATCCATGTTGTTGTGAATGGGATGCTTTTATCCTTTTTTTATGGCTGAGTAATATTCCATTGTGTATATATACCATATCTTCTTTATCCAATCATCAGTTATTAGGCACTTAGGTTGCTTCCACGTCTTAGTTATCGTAAATAATTCTGCAATGAACATAGGGGTGCATGGGACTTTTGGAATTGCTGATTTCAAGTTCTTTGGATAGATAGCCAGTACTGTGATGGCTGGGTCATATGGTATTTCTATTTTTATTCTTTTAAGAAATCTCCATAGTGTTTTCCATAGTGGCTGCATCAGTTTGCATTCCCACCAGCAGTATATGAGGGTTTTCTTTTCTCCACAACCTCTCCAACATTTGTTACTTTTTGTTTTGGTTATTTTGCCATTCTAATGGGTGTGAGGTGATATCTTAGTGTAGTTTTGACTTGCATTTTCCTGATGATCAGTGATGATGAGCATCTTTTCCTGTGCCTATTGGCCATCTGTATATCTTCTTTGGAGAAATGTCTGCTCATGTCTCCTGCCCATTTTTTGATCGGGTTGTTTGATTTTTTGTTGTTGAATTGTGTGAGTTCTTTATATTGTTTGGAGATTAACCCTTTGTTGGATATATGATTTGCAAATATTTTTTCCCAATTGGTGGGTTGTTTTTTTGTTTCAATCCTGTTTTCCCTTGCCTTGAAGAAGCTCTTTAGTCTGATGAAGTCCCATTTGTTTATTCTTTCTATTGTTTCCCTTGTCTGAGAAGACATGGTGTCCAAAAAGATCCTTTTAAGACTGATGTCAAAGAGTGTACTGCCTATATTTTCTTCCAGAAGCCTTATGGTTGCAGGTCTTACCTTTATTGACCTCCATTTTTTGATGAGTACAGGTCTAGAAATTTAAAATTTCTGAAAAGACAATAATCATGAAAATTTAAATTGTAGAAATTTTGTTAAATGAGGAATCTAGAAAAATATAAAGTTCATTTACACAATAGCGATACGAATGACAGAAAAATAACATGGTTCACAAGACTGTTGTGCAGTTTTCTGGTTTGATGAAGGGAAGATCTCGTACCTTCTATATTTTGGCTTTTTGCTATTTTAAAATTCATTCATAGGCTCAAACTCATAATACCACAAACTCCACATACTTAAATATATGTTGTTATGAGTGCACTATAAAAATCACCCAAGTTCAATTCAGTATCACTTTTCTTAATTTGTTAATAAAAAGAAAAGCATGAAGGCTCTATGCAATGCCAAAATAAGACTCTCTCCTGCAACTTTATTTTTCTGTTAGGGAAGAAAGATGAAGCAAACCAAATTTTGAGAAATTACAAGATGTTTTTACAAAGTCAGATTGAAGCTCAGAAGAGAGTAAAACATCTGGCAAAATGATGAGGGAAAGGTTCATGCAGCATCTTTCCATATCAGCAGTGACTTAAAGTACAGTTGAGAGGTGGCAGAAATAAAAAGGTCAGGATATTGAGCATTAACACCCAGATAAAATGAAGTTGGAGGAACATATGTCTGAGTCATAGATGAATGTTTACATTTTGGCTAGCGTGTCAGTCAGGTTGATGGAGAACCATGACAGAAAAATTTCAGAGTTTGGGTTGGGGTTAGATGTAGATTGTGGAAGCTGTCAAACATTTGTTGAGATAACTCTATTTAAATTTAAGGACATTAAGATTTGTGGAAGCATTTTAAATAGGGAATGTACATGGCTATACTTGTAGGAAGATTAATCTGCTGATGTGTTTTTGTTTTTGCAGGATGATCTAAAAGGGCAACATTTGAAGGAAGAAAAACCAGGAGGTTTTCAAGGTATTTGTAACAGTACAGGAGAGAGCTTCTACTAGGGCAGTAGATATATGGATTTAGAACTCAAGAGAAGCAGATATGTAAATGTATAATTGGTCATGCAAGAAATGCTAATGAAATTCTGGGTTGTGAAATACCACAGGGAAAGAACATCTAGCAAAGAACAGACAAAAATTCGAGGCAGAAACTTGGAATGCAATGATGCTTAGGAAGAATATGGAGGAAGAAGTAGGAGAAATGAGGAGTGATAAAGACAGAAATCAAGGCACTCTTCCTAAACATCTATGCCTCCTATGTTAAATTTGACTGTAATAGCATACAAAATAATAATTTGTTTACTATTTCTTTTATTAAAGATTAAGAGTCTTAATAATTCTTAGGTTGCAGGATTTTTAGCCCATAATGTACATTCCTGATTTATACTATATCATCCAAGTTTGCTAAGGTATATTACTATAGAACAAAATATCACAATTACCATGCTTAATTGTAGCTCAATACAAATCCTTAAAAAGCCATTTAAACTGCCTTCTAAGAACAATAAATTGAAAGAAGTCATTGTCATCACACTAACCTTGATGCATCATAATAAATGCCCTTCCAACAAATGAAAATATGACAAAGCAAGATGATTTTGAAAGAGATACCAAAATCAATACCATTATCACAGAATGAAAAGTAGACTAATCTGACCTAAAATGTGGTTGACTACTACTGGCAGAATTTCGGTTAAACTTTTTCTATTTTTTAAATTTAAAATTGAATTGAATTAGATTCAGTCAAATTTATTCAGTTCTGCCTTAGGTATTCAATCTAATAATAATGCAAATTAAATATCTTGGTCATGTAAATTAATACATTGGATATGCAGACATTTTGATGATTGTTTAGGATACTTTTGTTTATAGAACTTTGGCATTACTGGTTATTTCCGGTAGACAAGAAAAATAAGAATTAGCCGTTATTTATTCATTAATATGGAACTGAAAAATGTCGACATGATTAAATAGTGATTAAGAAGCTTCTTGGATTTTATATTATTCTGCTATGAACTTTTGAAACTAATACTTGTTAAACTAAGATAGTTAATTATATATGTGTATTATTAAATATAACAGTACAATGTATGCATTGACTATTTCAAATGAATTACTCCAAAATGTCTGTATCACAAAATCCAAAAAGTTTAAGAAGCTTGATGCAGTTAAAAAATTAAGACAAAAAAATTATCAGAAAAAAATGAAGGAAGAAGGAATATATGGTTCAGTAAATTAGTAACTTCCTCTTCTTGCCTGCTGACATCTGTAAAAGCGTATGTCATTCTCAAGATATTGCTGCCTGATAACTACTTGACTTTTGCTCAACTCAATAGTAGTTTTTTTTGTTAAATACTTCTTTGACTCTCTTTGCTCAAATTTCTAGCAACTTTATTCTGTCTTTGGACAGCATTGATAACAAAGGTGATAACTGAATTTCTCTCTACAGTGGTTTAACTAACCAAATGAAAATACTTTTTATTGAATTCTTTCTAAATAAGGGGTTTTTTTAGTGAATGGTGATCCTTCCAGTCAATATAGTCCTCTTATTTCTATTCCAAAAAGATGTTCTTTTATGTCAATTGCAACATTTAAATATCATTTCAAATTCATCTGGTGTCCACTTTGGAAAATTTAGACTTAAGCTTGATATCTATTCACTTTTCTCTATATTTTCCAGTGTATTTCTTCAATTTTAATCTCTTACTCTTTTCCCCTTATTCTGTGAGAGGTTTTCAATATTGTCTTCCATTTAAGTCTTCTGAATTCTCCCATTGGCAATTTTCTTTATGTTATCCAAATGTTGTTCAACTTTGCTGTTATAATTTATTCATTTACTTTTTTACTTATTTTCTACAATATCTTTATCTGACCTTCCTCAGGATTGCCTTGAAACTTTATTCTGTTTTATTTCCATCTCACTAATGCCTCTCCTTTTCCTTAGAAACCAGGCCTCTTCCATCTTAAGACTATTTCTGTTTTTAGGGAATACATGCTGAAGTGTTTAAGTTTACTATTAAAATTGAAGAAATGATTCTAAATCTCTTTCTATTACTGATACTGTATCATCAGATACATACATCTCCCCTCAATCACTGGGATATTTTCTTTTTCTGTAGAGTGATGTTTCACTAAATGATATTTATTTTATATTAATTTATATTAATTCTTAAATGTTTATATTTGTTAAAAAATCTACTTTTTGTAGAAGAATAAGGGTATAGTTTTCTCTTGCTTCTACAAATTATCCAATTGGAAGCTTAGAGAATTTTCTCCTAAGTCTACAGTGTACAGGACACTTTGATGCCTGAAAATGTTGACTTCCCAAATTTCCTTGGAATATCCTCTTTCCCCTTGTCAGAGGAGAATAGTCCCTGCTTGCCTACGGATGAGGTAATCATCTCACTTGAATGAGGTGCCCTTTGCCCTCCTCAAAATCCATCAGTTTCCTTCTTTGCTGCTGCAAGCCAGCACTTATAGCTCAGTTTAGCCAGAACAGAGAAAAATCAACTCTGCTCTGGGAAGAAATGATCTGGTCACTAAAGAAATTTCCAGATCTGTCTAGTATACACAGTATCTGGGGAAACATATGGGACAGGAGCTTTAGAATGCAGAATGTAAGGACTGCATAAGGGATACATTACTGGTAAAAAAGGCATTCACTCAAGAACGTTTTGGGAGATACCTGCGGCTGTGCCAATAATTTACTGGATGGCTACTTAAAACATGGACTCAGTGAAGGTCCTTATTAAATTAAATGGAGAAACCAAAACTTCTTTATATCAGTGTTGAATAAAGGCGCATAAAATTCCATAAAGTGAGAGTGTTAGGCTTGATTTTATCATATTTGGCCTGAGAACTCACCTTTTGATTTATTTATTTGGATGGTCCAGAGAATCCTATGTTTATGAAGGTAAAAAACAATGCACTGTTGGGGAAGGCACTGGGATTCCTGAGAAGCTGAGGAGTGGCTTTCCTCTGTAGGCCACATATTCTGCCCCAGAGGTAGGCTCTCAAATAACAATGGGAGAGATGCCATCTGCCCATCCCAGAAGGGCAGAGGGGAAGTGGCAGCATTTAACACTAGGGCCAAGGTGGACATAATTAGAAAATAAGCAACAAGGCCTGAGTGGGAAGCAGGATCTCTTGACCTGCAACAATTTATGGTAGTAACTAATAGATCTTGAAGTCACTAGCACTGAGATAGATAAATAGCTAATGACAGTGTCGCTTGATTTATATAAGAAAACAACAATGAAAGCTGGCAGACAGAAGGTTAATGACTCAGTCACTCCAATGAAAAATTATGACCTCTTACCCAGGTTCCAGGTTTAAGTTAGCTCACTGACACAGAATGAAGAAAATGCCAGATCAGCGTGAGGAGAGATGTTGCAAGCCCATCATAAATATATTCAGAATACATTCCTTCCTTAAGACATTCTGAAGCTACTCACCAAGGTAAATGTTACTGAGGAAAGGAGAATCCCAAGATTTTTAAGGTGTGTTGAATAGAGGGACTGATGTGGAGCTGAGACTGGGAGACCAGAAATCCCATCATGCTTTTATAATGAGAATGGAAGTGAAAAAGCCAGGAGATAAATTGAGTTTGGACACAAGTCAGTGAATCCAGTGGATCCAATGATTACTGTGGTAGGCAGAATAATGCTCCCTCCCCAGAGGCCATGTCCTAATCTCTGGAACCTGTGTATATGTTACCCTATATGGCAAATGGGACTTATCTGATGTGATTATATCAAAAGATAGTGGGATTATCCTGGATTATCAGTGTGGGCTCAATGTAATCCAAAGGGTCCTTATATGAAGCAGAAGAATCAGAATTAGAGAAAGAGATGTGACAATAGAAGCAGAAGTAAAACTAATATAAGGGCCACATGCCAAGGAATGAAGGAAGCTTCTAGAAGCTGGAAAGGGAAGGAAAGAGATTATCCCCTAAAGTCTCAGAAAGGAACTTCCTTTGATGTCAACACCTTAATTTCAGTCTTGTAAGATCCATTTTTAATTTATGACCTTCAGAAATGTAAAATAATGATTTGTTCTTATTTAAGCCACAAATTAAGTTACAGTAGCAATAACAAACTAATGGAACTACTTTACAGGTCTTTCATTTTTAAAGTATAATGGAATAAATATACTTAGCAGATGGTAGAGGCCTTACATTGATTTCCTGACCTGTAAAATAAAGGTCATTATCTTACAAAACATCAAGTGAAAGCCCATGAAATTGCCCCCCTCTCCCAAACACATACACACGTGCACATCAGTGACAGTAAATCAAAGGTAAGGTCACAGAAATTAGTGAACCGTCAAATATTTGAAAAATGTAGTGATAGAGGTCTTATCACAGACCTGTTTAATTTACCTCTCTGGACACTGCAGAAACATATGGCTCATGCTCAATGGTTGTGGACAGTGATAAACATAAACAAGTCATAGCTCCATTGCAGTGGTTGTCCTGGATGTTTTATGTTTATCAGAGCAGAAAAGCATGGCTTCAGATACCTGGCATACAGCTTTTGTTTTAGAAAAAATTTCCTTCTCAGTATACATGAAGAAGACAGACAGAAAGCAGGCTGCCATTATATGGCAATAAAAGAAGAAAATCTTTGCTGTCTAGACTCAAGGGTATTTTAATTGTTCTACTCTGTGTAGTAATATGGTATAAAGGGATCTTAATCATGTTGACCTTCCAAAGAATGTCGTGCTAGTTAATATATTGATGACCAAACTAAGAAGACCTAGTCTACAGGAATGGACAAGTAAGGCATTGTATACCAGAGAATACGAGATAAGACCCATATATATAATGGATTCCACTTTCCTAAGGAATGCCAGCATATCACACCTATATAAAAGTTAAGATGCTTTACCTCATACCTTCTGCGAATAATAATAAGGCACAGAGTTTGGTAGAATTTCATATAGTCTGGAGGCAACACACATGACACTTGGGAATACAGCCTTGATCCACTTTTTCATAGACTCAGGAAACTGCCGGTTTCAAATAGGTACCAGGGAAAGGGAAAGCAAAGCAACAACTCCAACCATGATATCTGCGCCACTCCTTGAGGCATCTGGTCCAGAATATAGAATGATGGCAGAGGTATTTAGTGTATGGAATCTCAGAAACACTTAACTGGAGAATCAACACAAACTCCGTAGGATTCTGTTGAATAGTCATGTCTTCCAAAGAGAGAACTGTTCTACTTGAAAAACCACTCGAGAAGATCTGGTTTCAGCAATAACATTGAAAGATGTGGGAAGTTATCTCTCCCATTATTACAAGAAATAGTTGGACAAACCGAAACTCAATGTTTTTCTTTTTTTTTAATATATATATATATTTTTTTAAAGATTGGCACCTGAACTAACAACTGTTGCCAGTCTTCTTTTTTTTTTTTCTGCTTTTCCTCCCCGAATCCCCCCAGTACATAGTTGTATATTTTAGTTGTGGGTCCTTCTAGCTGTGGCATGTGGGATGCCGCCTCACTATGGCCTGACAAGTGGTGCCATGTCCATGCCCAGGATCTGAACCAGCGAAACCCGGGGCCACCGAAGCGGAGTGCGCTAACTTAACCACTTGGCCATGGATCCGGCCCCCTCAGTGATTTTTCTTATACTCATCAGAGAAATGAGTTGGCAAGGCAAACTGTGACCCTGAAATCGGGAGAGGCAGGTGTTCCCATAGAGATCCAGCAACTGAAATCTGCCTCTCTGAACTAGAAGCCACTGGAGCAATAAACTGGCAGGAAGACAGGAATGCTTAAATGGTAATTTTGATGAATTGATGGAGGCTCAGTGTAGATTAGCATGAAAGTAAAAAACTCCTATAGGTCACTGTCTTAGGAAAGCCTCTGCATTTTTCTGGGCTTTCCATCCATGAACCCTGGTGATGGTTCCCATGGTGATGATCTGAGAAAGTTCCCTTTGTGACCCTGGAGGGGAAGAGGAAAAATAATTGTGAAACATGACCAGAGCCTTCTCCATAGCAAAAACGTACACTTTAGGGGAAAAGAATTCACCAGATTCACTAAGGCATACTTCTGAAACCTCATCCCAGATGGCTGAAGGGAGTGTCCCCCCACTCCAGCCTTTTCCAACCTTCCTGTCTCCTCTAAGTAGGGAGTAGGGGGGGACACAACAGACACAACAAAAGCATAGTCAACAGGAGATGAGACTCTAAGAAAATAAATTAGGAATACTGTAGCCAGCAAGTGACACAAAACTATATGAGTGAAGAAAGGATAGAAAAACTTGTACAGTCCCTAGCACTGAGACATAAACCCACTAAAAGACTGAGAGTTAATCCAAATATTAGGGAATACTATAATCCCGCACACCTTACTACCGCATCACAAGGCTCCTGTTCAGTAACAGTGGATTGTAGTGAAAGAGCTGTCTTGCCCAGACTCTGTCCTAGAAGCAATATATAGGAAAGCTCAAGATAAGAGAGGCCAAAAAACAGGACATTAGAGGAATTAGGAGCCTCCGGTACCTAACACTTACAACAAAAATTAAACACAATCCAACCCTTAAATCCTCACTCTAATGTCCTATTTACTCAGTTTCTTTTCGCTGACACAAAAATGACCCACCTTCAACAAAAAATTACAAGGCATACAAAAGAAAACAGCAAGTATGAGGACACAAAGTAAACATCAGAATCAGACTCAGAAAAGACACAATTGATTAAACTCTAACCAGACCAACTGAGAAAATAATTTTAAAAATTACCAAAATCAGAATAGAAAGAGGAGTCATCACTATTAATCCCATAGACATTGAAAGATTAAAGAGATAGTATAAAAAACTCTATGCCTACATCTTTGATATGTAGATGAAATACACTGATTTCCTGAAAGACAGAAACTACCAAAAGCCATCAAAGGAGAAATAGATAATATGAAAAGTATTATATGTATCTGAGAAATAGAAATAGTAATTAAATTATTCCAACAAAAGAGGGGTCTTCCACTAGCACAGGCAATCTTCAGAGAAGGGGATAGCTGTTGAGCCACTAGCAGTCAATACTGCCAGCAGATGGGGGATGGGTCTGCCAGCCTGTCGGGGGGCATCTAGGCAGGGCACTACTCTGTCTCCTGCACACGTGAAGGGGGAGTCATTGGAATACCTCCAAGGCTGCTGTTCAGTCATGAGACCATTGTGATTGTTTGCAGCTATGTTCTCTCTCACGGGGGAGAGCCCATGCCAAGTCAAAATTTGAAAATCTCCCCTGTAGACTGTAAAGTGAATACATCAAGGAGACGATGGGATACACAAATTTGGAGCTTAGATAAGTTCAGGGGAAGAAAAGGACAATGAAAAACACCATATACGTAAGGCAGAAATTAGGCTGGATCAGATCCCTATTGTGAGTAACCCTTAGCAGCATTTGCTTTCTCACAAAATAATAATCATAATTCTGCATACATATTTTCATTTTAAAATTTCTGTGACAACTCTTTTATCTCCTTCCAAAGTATGCAATAATTTTGAATGTCATGCATAGTAGGTGATAGAGCTGAGGCAATCATCAACCAAATGACAGCGTATCATTTAAAACCAGTGAGATAGTGAAGATCCATGCTTCATCTGCAGTGACTGGGATTTCTGATGGAAAAAAGATGCCTTTAGACAAAATTTTTAAAAAATCAGAACAGAAACCAACTCTCTTACAATAATGCCAAAATTATAACACGTTTAAAACAAAAGCACCTACGGAAGACGCATAATGCAAAAGATTTTGTTATTATTTTGGAAATTGACATGCAAAGCAGTAAACATATATTCATAAAAATTAACTTTAATCCAACACCAGTTAGAATTAAGCTTCCTATTAATTTCTGGGGTAATCGAGTTTATGCCTATTAACCAGATTCTATTTAAGAAATTTCAAGAAAGGTGTTTGCTTCATTAAAGTTAGTGAATTACTTATGAATAATGATTGAAAGTGTATACTTTGAGAGAGCAAAAAAATTGAGAACATTAATTTGAAAGTCAATGGATGGAACCCCTGTATATGTTGTATTATGGATGAGTAACTTCATTTCCTCAGTTTTGCCATGATATCCATTAATTGAAATAACACAGATGGAATAGGAAACTTTACCCAGAGGAGCAAAAAGAAAAAATCCAGAGGAAATATACAAGACTGTTTTTATTATTTTAAAAGAAAGATGATTATTAACAAACGTACATTGTTCTTTTTAATAAACTTTAGTTTCTTTATGTTTGAATTACTTTCATGATAGAGACAGGAGACAAAGATGGTAAGTACCTGTCATAGTTGTGTACAAGACATAAACGTGATGTTTTTCTTCACCTTTATCAGCTACCAACTAGCTCCAGGCTTCTAAATTAACAGGAAGTCATACTGTTTATTCCTCTAATAATTTTCAAACTCTTTCTTAATTTTGATTAACTACTTTTTCTGGGTTACTTACTCCAGATTTACATTTGTTCAGGACTATAGAGCGTTCTTCAAAGATGTCAAATTAATTTTATGGCAGTCCTTCTGTGAACGAATATGAAATCTCAAGTTCGGTTTCTAATATGGATGTCCTGTTCAACAGAGAGTAGTGAACATATCTGAGTGCAAAGATCAAGGGTCAGGGATTACAGACAAAAGAGGAAGGAGAAAAAGGAAAACGACCGAGGTAAGCAGAATGATGCCAATATCCCCACATGCCAACTCTGAAAGGTGAGAGGCACATGCTCACTCACACAGATGCACACTAGAAACCATCAGATGACCGTGATGAAATTCAGAGGTTGAGTGTTCTCAAGCTTTTACACACTACCTCAGCCAGGTAGGAGTCATCAAGGAAAGGGGAAGTGTTCCTTGCTGAGAACCAGGGATTAATTTGCAACTCCATAATTTGTCAGAGTGTATGAAAAAGGCTGGCCTTAGAAGCTCTCCTGGACTTACCTCAACTATCATACTTCCAAAAATTATGATATTCTGCAGGATCAAACCTTCTGGGCTTTACTATTTTATAGATAACTAATTTTTGATGATTTTCCTTCTTATGTTGTAATTATATTCAACATTCCTCCCCAGATACACACACAAGCATTTTTAAAGCCTGCATTTTAAATGTTGGTTGTCCAAGAGGATCTAGAGTCAGGATTTTTATTGTTATTTTGTTTTCTGTCTGGTATTATAACTGGGAATAGATGTTATGTATCCCTGGGAGTTGATCACATATTCTCTCCCGTTCTCAGTCACAGAAACTTTCTATAACTAGCAGCATTATAATTTTCATGAATATAATAAAAATCATATGCATATTATATATCCATACATGTATAAACATATTTGAATATATAAATCCAAATAATGCTAATCTAGCAACTGTTCAAAACCCTCTCTTTCCTTGTCCTGTCACTGCCCTCTTCTTGATGTGAAAATCTTTTCAGTTTCCCAAGCTTTCCTCTAAGAGAGAGGTTTATCTTTGGGGGCTCTCTTGACCTTGTATAAATCTTCTTGTTACTCAAGAATCGCCAGGTGTATTTATATATTTGACTTTCATTTTGTAAGGTTGAATTACTCATGGCAGATCAGGAAACTCAGCCTTATTTTCTCCCTCTTATTATTTTCCTTTTCCTTTTTTTCTAGCATATATTAAAATTATTTTTATCTAATTCATTTTTATTTTATTTAATAGAATTATTTTATTTGTTTAATAGCAAGAAAAATCTCATTTTTTATCCCCTAATGCACAAGAATTCCATGCTGTCTCAGGCGGTTCTGCATTCTCTTTTATGCTTGATTAAGTAAATAACAAATCCTTTAAATGAAAGCAGGTGATTTTCAGAATAGCACAGAGACACACACTCTAATATTTGTTGGGAGAATGTTCTCAGTAAAAAGCAACATTTTAATCTCTCACACATATGTATCATCCAGACATCAAGCCTAAAAGTTATGATGTTTTTATTCACAATTATAGGTATCTATCCTCATACCAAGAACTTATTTAAAAGCACGTTCCAGATAATACATTACATACCGGGGATTCAAAGCTGAAGAAGAGAGGTAGTAGACGAGGCTGATAGATTAACAGGAAGGCAGACTATGAAAGGCTTTACAGAATTTTCTAAAATATTTGTGTTCTTCAAAGTCAGTATAGACACAGGTCAGTAAAAAAGGGTCAATGTTAGCATATTTCAGAGAAAAATCTCTAACTAAAAGATAGTATGGATGGCTGGGGAAGGGCAGACTAGAAGCACTAAAAATAGTCTAAGTGAAAAATGATGAACAGGGGGCCGCCCGGTGGCGCAGCGGTTAAGTTCGCAAGTTCCACTTCTCGGTGGTGGCCTGGGGTTCGCCAGTTCGGATCCCAGGTGCAGACATGGCACCACTTCCACTTCGCAGGCCATGCTGTGGTAGGCGTCCCACATATAAAGTAGAGGAAGATGGGCAGGGATGTTAGCTCACGGCCAGGATTCCTCAGCAAAAAGAGGAGGACTGGCAGTAGTTAGCTCAGGGCTAATCTTCCTCAAAAGAAAAAAAAAATGATGAACACCTGGCTTTAGATATTGACAGTGGGTGAATGAAGAAAAAGGAGCAGATCTGATAAACATGTTGGTAACATGTTGTGGACAAGAGGAGGGGTTCAAGGAATTTGTGGGCCAATCTAGGAAAAACATGACAAGAAGGTAGGAGCAGCACACACAAGCATTGCTGGGCAAACCTTGACAGTCTGCCTGTGGGGAAGACCCTCATGGCAGACCTCTGTCCAGAGGCTGGTGGGTGGAGGTGGGGGGACCATGACACTCAGAAAGGGAGGAGGTCAGGAACCTTCTGGGGGAGAAGGGAATTGAAGAGGGGGCTTATCTGTTTGAGTGATGTCCCTCAGCAGCACAGGCAGGAGTCTCTGGGTCTCTGGGTCTGAGAATGCCACAGTGCAGCTGCAGCTTAAAAAAGTACAATGGCAAAGCCTCATTTTATCAATAGGTCACAGGTATTGGGTGAGGTTTCCCACTATATGAAAAGCAGGCAAATTCTAAGTGTCGAAACATTTGCTTGTTTGGGCTATTTTTGAAATAATTGGATGTATAAAAATTGGAGTTTCTTGATAGTGAGCTTTTGAGGGTCTCATCCAGCACTGAAGAAGTAACCAAGAGCCTGGAACAGTCTTTAGCTCACTTGTATAACAACAAAGAATACTTGCTGGTGATTTATTAGATAAATAGCTATGTTATCTGAATACATTTGTTTTAAAAGTAGAGTTTTAGTTAGCAGCAATTTTCTGATGGTATTGTTTTATCTTCTCTTGTTTGTTGGTCTTCTGTTTTTCAATATGCTATCTCTATTTGCACATAATGTTTTTTGGTTAAAAATTACCAGTATGCTCCAAAATATGCCAACATTTTTGATATTAAGTATTTCTAAAATGCAATTTATCTATAATAAAAAAACAAATTATCATTATTACATGAAATTCAAAGTCAGTTGTCCATACTACAGCTTTATATGTACATACATATGTGTGTGTGTGTTATACACAGAGAGAGAGGTATATATGCATGAACACACACAAACACATATAATATTACATGGAACAGCTATTACTTTCAGATTTGTGTGGGGTCTATTCTGCTTGTATGTTTTCTTTAGGAAATAAACACAAAATTTGGTAATTTTTTCACTTTGGAGGATAAGTGAACATATCTGCAAAGCATACATTTTCTACTAACTTCTTGAGCAGCTTTGTTATAGAGTGTATATTCACCATTTCAATTATTTGCTCTCCTCGTACAGGATTTGAGTTCCTGTTTTAATACGATAGCGGAGTAAAAACACTAAGAAATAGCAGAGAGGATGAAGTTTTGCAGATATCAAGAAAATTTACATTGTAAAGTTTGCAATCCCAGAAACTCTAAGGAACAAGTTGTTCTACTCTGAGAATCATAACTCCTTCAATGCTGAAAGAAGTGGATCAACTAGAAAGATTTTAAGATTGAAATAAGTGTAATTATCAACACTTTTTTTGTTCTGCCTCCTCATTTGTGCTTCAAGTAACATGTATCTTTCTAGGCTTGCTGATTTCACAAAATTTTGCTTTAAATATTTACAAAATGTCATTTTTCACTTATTAGCAAAATGTTGTAAATGTTGCTGTGAACATCATTTACCACAGTAAAACATACCAGAGGTATAAGAAGACAGGAAATGGACAAACCTTCTAAAAAACCTGTTATTTATACTGAAATTTTTCTGTAGGAAACAAAACACTTTGGTCACTTTCTCATGTAAGACAAATGATAGCCCTTAAAATTAAATTTCCTATTTCCACAAGACAAGGAACTTACTACAATAATCAATATTCAAATCTTAGTCAAAGATAATTTTCCTGGAAAGATGGCAGTGATTTTTTGTAGCAGAAATTCAAGCTACTCATTTAACTCATAGGACCAATACCCTCCTCCCATATACTATTTAGACATTTAGCTTTGTTTCAACATTGCAAGTTAAAGAAGAAAGCTTGTGTATGTCAAATAGACAAATGAATAAAGATGCTATTGATAAATAGCGACAGAGGTACTCAGAGAGTCCAGAATTTACAAAGGCATGTTATTATTGATAAACATACAACAGGAAATTAAAACAGAAACAAAATGATATTACAAATATTTAATTTCTGACAGATAAAAAATGTTACCAAACTTAAGAGCTAATGAGGTGTCAACAAAGCAATATTTGTGATGCATTTTGCAGAAAAACTAAGTAAACAGAAAACATTTATCAGGTTGGAATTCAAAAGGACTGACAGAAGAGAAAGTACTAGCCAGAAGCTAAAGAGTGATTTTAACACTCACATGTTAAGAAAGAGCAGAAGAAACTCCTGCTGTAAGAAATCCTAAGCTGTTTTCCTAAGCTGTTTCCAGATGTCTTCATACCATATCATAACTTCTCACTCAAGTAGATGATTAATTCCTGTAGCTTCTCAGAGAAAAGGAGGCCAGTGGTTATTGACTGGCCTGTCCGATCACAAACGTGAGCTGTCAATTTGCCTCACATCACTACATTTTTGTCTGTAAAATATGATGGTATGTAATAACAAAACAAATATACATTTGGTGGGACAATGCTGTATATATATTGTTATTTTTCATGAGATTGCCATTATACTGCTAAGGTCAGGAATGCTGAAAAGGCTACAATATTTGTCACGTTTGGAATTTCAACTGGGTGGAGATTTCGTATTTTTAAGATTACCTTCAGCAATCCACGGAAAAGATTAATGCAGAGTGATTAACTTCTTATTATAGGGGTCAGTATTTTCAATTTTGTAAATGGAATTCAAGGGTTATTTTTAAAATTATACAAGTTAGACTTTTAATGTGTTTGACTTTCTCAATTCTCCTACAGAAAATTATTCATGTGATTTATAGCTGTAAATATCTTATCAATGTTTTCATGCTTAATAGTCACAGAAATGAAATGACTTATTTTCTACATGACCTGAACATTAATTACCTAGTGAATACTTTGGGGAAATATGCATGTTAATAGACATATTTAATTGATTACTGAAAGAGTGTTCTATTATCTTATATATGCTCAGAAAACGTAGGCCAAAAAAAGGGCAGTCAGCAGCAAGCATAACACAGTACTAAGAGTCCTTAAAATAATTTGTTATATTCTATATTGAGATAACAAATCTCTGTTGAAAATTATATGATACACATAGATATTCTTTGAAAAAGTAAAACATTTACAAAATTAAATATGTGAGAGAAAAAATACCATAAGAAAAACTTCTATATAAAATAAAATTAACAGTATGAAATATTTGTGGTTTCTAGACACTTGAAGTGCTACAGCTTTATAAAAACACTATTACAAATGAATTACAAATTACAAACTATTAAAATGAATTGCATGTTGTCATCATAAGCATTTATCTCCTCCTTGCCTTTTTTATTTTAATCTATCAGTAGTGTCAGAGATATTGCTTCTAAATTTTCCATAAAATAGCTTCTACTTTCACGGTTTTGTGTATAGTTGCAATCTTGCAATTCACTGAAATGTTACACATAATAAATTTTGGAAAGTTACCTTGCAAACATCATAATTACTACTACTGTAACAATTTTTCACCAAATATGTGCAGATATGACTAAGTTATGTTTATAAATAAATTACCACAAACTTAGAGGCTTAAGCAATATACATTTATTATCTTACAGTTCTGGAAGTCACAAGTTCAGCATGGGTCTCATTGGGTTAGAAATTAAGGTGTTGTCAGGGCTGTATTTCTCCTTGGTGTTCAGAGGAGAATTCATTGCATCGCTTTGTTCATTTTCCAAAGGCTGCCTGCTTTTCTTGATTCGTGGCCTCCTTCTTCCACCTTCAAAGCCAGTCCTTTTCACACCACCATCTCAGTTCTCCCCCTTCTGGCCTTCATCCACATATAAGGACCTTTGTGATTACAGTGGGTTCACCCAGATCATCCAGGACAATGTTCCTATTTTAAGGTTAGCTGTTTATAATCTTAACTTCATCTGCCACCTTAATTCTCTTTGGCCGTGTAACCTAACATATTCAAAGGTTCTGGAGGTTAAAACATGGACATCTTTGGGTTGGCCATTATTTTCCCCTCCACATGATGAAATGTTTAGCTATGATGAGTTTTCATGTTTTCTACCACCATTCCAACTTAAATAATCCCCATGGCTGTTTTTTTTTTGTTTTCAAATTCTTATATCCCTGGCCAACTGCTGAGAGGTTTAAATAAAAGTGACCCACTGAAACAGAAAATAAGTGGGTAAAGGTAGAAACATATACTAGTTTTCAGGTGATTTGTGCTGAGCACAAGTCAAGTAATAAAATCTAAGTCTTTTTAATAGTAGCATTTGATATATCAAAATCTGGCCCTTAAGACTGAAGAATTTTATGTTGGTCCCACATGATTAAGTAATCCACATTCTCTAAATACATATAATATATGTAAAAATCACACTACTGTGTCTAGTAGTTTTCAGAATGTTTTAAAAAATACTTCAACCTCATACTGATGTGGATTAGGGATTGTCAAGTACAAATTACTACTGCTTTCATGATTTTACCTAATATTTTATTTCATTAATTATCCAATTGAATAAGGTCTATGTATTAAAATCAGTGACTCCTGAGTTTTAATAAAAAGTATGCCTAGTACGATAAAGTTTTTTTGAAAAACAAAACTATTTGCTATCTCTTAGAACAAGTAGCCTAAGATCTAGCTGAAGAGTTGACTAATTTCATGGTTCAGCATCACTGTCAAACCCAGGTTTTGTTGATGGAAGCCTGTATCATAGGATGGCTACAGAGCTTAGGCATCACCTCTCCTTGCACCAACATCGGACTCCATTTCTTAGATGTTTTTACCTATACTAGCTTAGAATAATCAATATTTGTCCTGTGAAACTAAGGATGCAGCCAACCTTCCCAAACACACAGAGCATGTGCAAGAACACATAAACATGAACAGAGTTTTGGTTCTGTCATCAAGAACGAAGGAAGGGGATGGTTTGTTGCGGCAGCCAGCAGTGTCTATGACAACCAGGGGAGAGTGGGAAACAACATGAAATATGCTCATGTTTTAGTTTCAACAGTTATTTGATATTTGTTCATGCTTTGAGATTTTACTCTATAACATTTCTAAGTTCATCATTCTCAGTTTCATTGAATTTAATTAACTATTGAGATTATATGACCTGCCTAGCCTGGTGCTTTTCTCAAAACAAAAAACAACAACAAAAACTTATTTGGCAAAGTAGCAGAACAGAAATAGGAGCATATTGATTTTTGCACTTGTAACATGAGGTTTACACTCTTTGAAACAAAGGGACTATTGGCAAAACATCTCAATTATTTAAATACAGCTTTGACTAAGACTGAATGCCCAGAAATAAAGTCAAAGAATGTGCCACAATTATCCTGGTAATGTCAGCCTTCCAAGCTAAGGGCAACTGGATGCCTTTGGGATCTCAAATTATCCAGAATATTTACATAAGCCTCTTAAAGCCGCTAGTTTGCTTTATATATAAGCATAGGCCCATACACTTATATGTATGCTTAATAAATATAAACACTGCATAGGAAAACACAAGCATAACTTACAAATATTCTCACTCAACTAGTCATTTTTTAAAGTATCACATCAAATATAGTTATAGGAAATCAGCTGTAATATAACCTCCAACACTAGCCCGTGGGAGCTCTTTCAAACTGAGCACAGTCATTAACTAATCTGTCAAATGTAGGGGCTGGGACAGCTTATAGTGGACAGGACGGAATGGACTGAGGGGTCCCCTCTACAGAAAGTTTCTAGAATTTAGGCTCACAGGCAAATCCTCGGTCTACCATAGTCTCTTTCACTATAGAATCAAAAGCCAAGCTAATCGGTTTATATTTGTTCACACAAACAAATTCAGAAATATATTTTAGTTTAATTATAAGAAATTAAATATCACTAAAATGTTAATTCATTAATTATGTTAAGTTAATTAAAAGACTTTTAATGTAAAGAAAAGAGTATGCAGCTCTAGATCTTATACACATGAGCTCATTTAATTCTCTAAATCATTCTGAAAGGCATTAAACAATGAGCTCTGACGCATCTTGCCCAATGTCACACACCAACTGAGTGTCAGAGGTTTGATGTGATCCTCGGTGGTTTGGATCCTGAGCCTGTGGCCCCGAATATCATTTTTTCATTAGGCTTCTCAGCTTATGTTTTTGCAATAATTTCCAGGAGTTTTAAGTCCCTAGCATCGCAGTGTAAACAGAATTCTCATCTACTGTGTTCTATGAGAAAAGAAGCAGGCAGGTTGTGTCCCCTAAGATGTGGAAGCCATGGGAAGGATTAGGGGATAGACAGCTGACAGAGGAATTAGAAAAATAAATTCAATAATAGTGTTTTAGGGACTAAACTTCAGAGTTGCCAAGGATACTTACTAACAATCCAGAATACTGAACTCTAGCCTAAATCTACTGAATTTATTGAAATCTTCATTTTATTCAAGTCTATGCAAACTCTGAGAATCACTGCTATATTTACCTTGCTGGTTTGTCTATGTCTGACTCTGTGAAGAAATTCAGTGAAATGTGGCATCAGCTGTACCTCACCTGAGAGCTGTAAGATTAACAACAAAATTACCTCAATCAGTGTGGGGAAGAAAGAGAAAAAAAAAGCCAGACACCATTGCTACCTTAAGCTACCAATTTTTCCCCGATGAGGCAGATATTCCAATGCTCAGTGCCATTCTCTTCGTTTTCGAAGGCCATATCAGATTACTGGAGAAAAATAAAGGCTTGGGCAGGGGGAAAATTAGAATTCCATGGGCAGGCATTTGTTGAAATAGAAATTAGATGCGTCTTCAAATATATGGAGAGGAATGAAGAAATTTGAGACCTTGAGAAGGACTTATGAACAACAGTAAACGTGCTAATGAAATTCTGAAAGACAATGGAATTTTAAAATACAATGTCTATTCTTCTAAACAATATGATTTAATTGTGCACCTATAGCCAATATCCATTTACACATGAATTAAACATATTGCTTCTTTATTGTATTTTTTAAGGTTTTATTAAGGATATCTGATGCAAATTGTACATATCAATCAGATTTTGTTCAAATGGCACTACAATATAAACCTAGGCTTCATCTCTAAGAAAACCGTATGTCAAAACGTTACAACAATAGCATATGCATCAAATAAATTAAAATCATATTTGACTAGTAGCTGAAGATTTTTAGGTAGTAATGAGGGTCAACATAGAGTCATTCTCACCACTATAATGTAGCATTTTTAGTAAAACATGTACTTGAAATATTTGTTGAGGTTATTTTCAATATATAAACTTACTGAAAAAATCTTGTGATTTTGGTTGTTACTTAACAATTGAAAAATCCTCATAATTTCCTGGCCACTATTTAGAACAGCAACCTGGAAAATAAAATTTACATGTTAAACCTTTTGAAATTAAATAGCTAAGGAAAAGATGACACAATTATTCAAATCACAAAATGAAATGAGTGGGGGAAAAAATTACTAGATAAGGATACAAGAGGAGCAGATATCAAATCCTGGCTCACTCCATAGTGTTAATGGGGTTTTATCCTCCAAGCTCCTGGGTTTTTCTTGTGTTAGTCTACATGACTTCTAAGATAACATTTTATTATCATTGTGCGGTTCAGAGTCACTAAGGTGAAAAATAATATAATAGTAATTTACACAGGATGCATTTATTATTCAATCACTAGATGGCAGTAAATGTGCAACTGTGAGGTGTGACTCTCCTGCACACTCAGAGAGCTCAAAGAGCAGGCAAGACGATCACCATTTGACAGCTGCCTTCAAAGGTTAGCGAGGAGAATATATCCTATCATAAGAAATCGCTACAGAGTAGAAGCAGAATAAAATGTCGTAGCTCAATAATATAGTAAGAAATATCTTCAAATAGTAATTTAAAATACTTTATCTGAGGTAAACAGAGTTGCTACCTTCCCATTTAAAACTTCAAAGAAGAAATAAATAAAAGCTGTAGATCCAGACATGTAAAAAGGATGAAAAAGCTTTCTGAAAAAGCATATATCTTACCACACACATCATATGTTTCTGCTCTATGTACAAAAAAAATTATATTAAAATATATATACGTAGCAGAAACTGCCAAGAATGGTATAATCATTTACCAAGTAAAATTGAATTATCTTATTGAAAGTAATGGTACAAGGAATCCCATCCCATTACTTCTAATGCGATTAGGTCTGTATATTCCATACCAATACATTCTTCATAAATCGAACAAGCTTCCCGGCATATCCACACAGTAAATGAGAAAATGAAATGAGAGTCCTGTTAACTGAATATCTAATTCTATTTCCTGTAAGTTTTGCTTGTCATCAGCGCCTTATCACTTATGCCCCAGCTATACTACTTCAGCAATATAGTCACCATAATTTTGTCCCTGGGTCCATCTCAAGTATATCTGGCAGAAAGGTGGTAATTTTGTCATTATTTGTAGATTTCTGAAGTAGAATAAATATTAAGGCATTTTGAAGTACATGTATACATTATTTTTCAAAAAATATGTAGAGAGACATCTAAGATACATAGATGATAGACGATAGATGGATAGGTAGGTAGATAGATAGATAGATAGATAGACAGACAGACATACACTTCTAAATCTCTCTTTTATTGCTCAGGGCTTGATATATACCACACACTGGTTGAGCACTACCCACACAGGTAGTTTTTAGATAGTAAACTGCATTCCATATAGTAATTGTATGTTTGTCTACAATTTATGGCAAAGGAAAAGTTGTGTAGAAAAGAGGTCACGGTGACATAGACTCCACTAAGCATCATATTTACCTTGAAGAGATTGGGTGACTAGTTCTCTGCCATTAGCAACAGGAAGAAGGAATACTTCAGGTTTGCCCATTTTGAGCCTTGCTTGAATAATGTACTGACAATTCTTTGCACAGGAGAGAACAAAATGAATGCCTCATTCACAAAATTCCAACAAGGTTAACTAAACCATTTTTCAATCTCCTAATTAGAAATCCATAATCCCCCTCTAATGGCGCTCACCCTGGTCTCAGTGGGTTGGAAGAATGTTTTCAGGCATATTTCAATCACCTGGTGAGTTTTTCCAAATGTTCAGCCCATACTCCCCAAAATATTTTCATGTTTCCTGCGTGGGAAAATAGGGAAGGGAAAACAAAGGGAATAGTAAAACTTGGTTTTTATGGGCTTTAGCATTCAGGGGAAGTTTAAGCTCAAATCATCACTCTACTTCTAGTTGAGCCATCTTATAAAAATCATGATATCTCTCGGAGCCTCGACTTATTTTAATTTTTTGTCTATAAAAAAGTACTACATGATTGTTTTGAGTACTAAATGAGATAATGTTTATAAAATACATCTACAGTACCTGAAACATAGAAATGCTAAATAATTGAATCAAGAAATCCAACCACTGTTCCCACCGTGATCATTTCTGGTTGGAATTAGCTAATGAATATCGAGGAAAGGAATTTTCTCGGCATTAGATTGAGTGTCAGCAGGAAAGTATGTGGAGCTAATTTGGAAATACTCTTCTGAGACTCAGACTGTGATCACTGAAGAAGCAGAACTGATTCTCTGGGGACAGGAATTCAATAGGTCTCTTAATGACCAGAAAGGGAGTAGGCAGGAATTTAGCCCAATAATGAAGAATGTGGACAGATTCACTAAGAATTAATTCACTCACCATGTATTCAGGCCAAAGTATTTACTGATTCCTTCATATAAGCCAGACTTTGTGACGTCTTACATACATTAGCTTATTTGATCCTCACAATAACCATAGACATTTTGAGTGATTATTCTTCTATATCCGTTTGGAAGAAGAGAATACTGAGGCTTATACCGTTTCAGTAACTTGACCAGTCATTCTAAACTAATTCAGTGACAGAGACAGTTCTGTCAGTTTTGATAATTACAGAACAATGTGGTGAGTACAAGGAAAGAGTTATGCGAGGGAAGGTATATCTTTCCCATGAGTATTGTGTAGAGTTGGGAAAAGCTTCCTGAAAGAAGTGATTTATAGTCTGAGGCTTTCAAAATAAGTAGGAGCAGGTGGAATGAAGACATTGAGGGCATGAAATATGGTAGAAGGCAGCTCACGACCAAAAAGAGAGAGAAACCAAAAATAACGTGGGGAAAAAAAAGCCTAAATGGTCAATGTTGTTGGAGTGCAAAGATGAAATTAGAGAGTGATTGAGAGGAGATGGGCGGAAGAAAGGGCCAGATGAAGTGTCCTTCAAACATTTTCAGTTGCAGTCAAGAAATAACTTAGCGGTTCTATATAGTAGAGCAACATGGACAGACCTTTTACAGGATACATTTGAGAAGGAAACACTGTAAGGAGGCAAGTTGTTAGAATTTGGGTAAGAGATTATGAAGTTCTAAACTAAGGCACACAAGTAGAAATGCCACAACAGGTGACATTTGAGAAATGAGTTAAAAGCAAAAAGACTTGGTAATAGATTTAACATAGGGATTTCAAAGCATGGATATAATCATCAGGCAAGTTAAAAAACATGGCTCACAGAGTCTTAATGGGTTGGGTTTCAAACATGGTATGTCTAAGATATTGAGGGAAAGCCAGTCAAGTTTATGCCTTAGAATTTGAATATATGTTTCTGAAACCCAGGAGCGAGATCTGAATTTAAAATATACATTTAGAAATCAGCAGTATCTAAACGATACCTGAAACTGATAAATTTCTTTGAAATCACTGAATGAAAATATGAAGAGTGTCTTAGGGACGAAAATCATGAATGTTTTGAAATCCCCTTTTATCAAAGTAGGAACAAAGGCAATTTGCATAAAGTACAAAATGGCAATATTGAGAATAGCCTAAGAGATGGGGACAGCAGGAGGTTGAATGGAACTCAGGAAATATAGATCAGAGAAAATAAGTCTATAACATGCATGTTCAATTTTCTTTTTTTTCTTTTTTTTTGCTTCTGTGGAAAGAATTATTTCATGAGGAAGTTGAGGTCTGTTCAGCATTTTTGACTTTTTAGAAAGAATACCTGGGAAATCCTAAGTTAAATACTTTCCAGTAATTTATTACGTGTAGCAATTCAGAATATTACTTCTAATAAACATATTTCCTAATTTACCAGAAAAATGTTGCATGATCTCATCAAATTACAATGTCAGCATTTATAGTTTCCAATCGCCCTACAACACCCTGAGTGAAACCAATGTCCCTTCCTGGATTTTGCTGGAGGCAAAGTTTAACTCATTTTTTATCTACCACTGCCTGCAAATTGAATAATCTCTTCTCAAAACATCATTTAACTTTTTTATTTCCCCCAATATGACATACTACACTGATGGTAGTAAGTCTTGCTTAACTAGGCTTATGAACCCTAAAATAATTTTTAATCATTTTTTCCAAGAAAGGAAGTGCTTGTTATAAAGCAGGTGTTTAACTAATGTGTGTTGAATTTTTTTGTATATAGCATCAACTATAATGTTTATATTAATATTATGCTAAACGTTTAATAATGTGTTATTGTTAATCACTAATATACTAATCAACAATAGTGACTGTCATTTATTGAGTATCGGCTATGGAATGTGTTAGTCACCTTAAAAACATTCTTATTCGATCCCCACAGCAATATTACGCTGGCCGTTTTCTCGATGAGGAAACCTAGATTAGAGAAGTTCAATCACATGCCCAGAGCCAAGGACTGTGAGCTGGAATAGGCAGCCTTTACCAAAGTCTTTCTGGAACTATCCTAAGTCAATGCTACTCCAGGTGTGGTACCTTACATTAGGTGCAACAGAATCCTCAGGATACTTTTCACAATGCAGCCATAAGAATCTAAGCATTTAACAAACTTCCAGATTTTTCTTATGTAAACCAAAGTGACAAAACCAGCCCAAGGGAGTTCCCAACCTATCATCAGAAGACTTAAAATCCACAGGCTGTCTGAGCTTCAAAGGCTGTCTGATAGCCCCTGAAATATTTAGTGCTCAGTTTGGTGGTTCCACTGTTCAGCAAATCTTAGTTGAGAGATTTCTGTGTGCATGGTAGAATATCAATCATATAATGAACGTCATTCTCTGGCCTACTGGAGTGACTCTCTCACCAAAGCGTGGGGCACATTTATGTGAAGACATATGCTAATTGCATCTGTTGTTGATGAAATGGCAAAAAATGCTCTTTCTTGGGTTAGCAATAAAGATGTGAACACATTCATTCTTTGTAAGACCAAGTTCATAGGAACTATATTTGTTCACAGAGTCAAGTGGTTTTCTCTTTGAGTTAGTTAATGCAACACCTAGAAATATGCTAGGGCAGTCATTTCCTCTAGATATAATTTGCTAAAGGTATTTTCCCTTGAGAGGCTCTCTGTTTGACAGCAAATAGCATTTTGCTTCTAGTGCAGATTTGCTTTTGTATTAGTAAGTAAGAAGCCAATAATCAAAGTAGACTTCTTATTTTGCACTATTAACCAGGACTAAGGGTCATGGAGATCGTCATGGTGTGTACCTAGCAGGATGGTACATTTATTGTCATCAGTGAGCACTTTTCATTTGGTGAGGCTTACAAAAGGAAAGCAAATACAGATTACCCAAAAGACTGCTTCCCTTGGGTGCTCAATTAATTACTAACTTTCCTGACTGGATTAATAAAGGCCCCTACGTAGGGAGAAAAACCATTGTCTTACTGAGGCCATGTTCTATTAAGATTGTACGTTCAAAACCATTATGTGTTTAAATACATGTAAGTCTGAACATCACATCCCTGAAGAGAGAGCCTCTTACTGATATTATGCCATTACACAAATATTAGGAGTGTTGTGTCACAGATTTTATTAAATCATTTGTGAAGTTAAGATCTCACCGTGTTGAGAATTTCTGATTCTCCAGGGATGGCTTCATGCCCTACCTTCTTTTCAGTGCACCATTTTTATTTGAAGTTCAAGATGAAAGACTTCTTTAATGTTGCTATAAATCATATTTGAAGACTTTTAGATAATTCTATCCAGTTAAACAAACCTTGAATCACAAGACAATTTTAAAAGTCTTAATATATTCTCTAAAGTTAGTTTTGATTTCTAAGTGTTTTTTTTTGTTGTTAAATTAAGAAAATTTTAGGAAGCATTTTAAAAATATCATCACTTTTTCATGACATCTGTACTATATAATTATGATTTTTTTCTAATGCTTTAAGAGTAATAATTAGAAATGAATGAGAAAAATATCTCACTATATTTAAACCTTTTTCTCTTTATTCAATTAAAAGAATCAAAATTGTTTGATCTGCCCCTTCATTACTAATACATTGTCACAACTACAGGAAATTCTTTCCAAAATTAATTGCCATATACATTGGTTCAGGGAATCAGATCACAGAACTCTTTGCATTTTCTGTAGATAAATGTTGATTTTCCATAAAAAAGGAGATGGTATAAACATTACTGAATACTTAACTTTTGCTAACAGCCATATCATATACTCTCAAATACATAATTTTATTCCTCTTCAACCTTGTGGGTTAAATAATGTTATCTTAGTTTTACTTATTGGGAAACAAAAGCATAAGATTTAACTAACTTGAATAAAAAGTATAATTAATAATTTGTAAATCAGAACTCAACTGACCTCTGTCTGATTCCACCTAATCTGCGTACACACATTTACGTAGCTAGGTTACAATTACATAACCTCTAAAATCAAGAAAGATGTTATCAATATGGACTTCTGGAAAGAGCCCTTGACTCTGTTAAATGTGTGTGCTTATGTGTGCATATAACCATACATATGCGAACAGGAGTATCAAGTGAAACATGCGTTGGTGCCTGGGGCATCCCAGATTGCCTCTGGCTGTAGTTGGTATACCTTGGAGTGTGAACCATAAGGCCTCAGGCTGAACACAGAGATAGAGTTCAGGATTTATGTAAAACATGGACCTTCAGATTATATGAATAGAGGTGAACATCTCCAAAAGCAGTACTATGCATCTGTAACAATATTGTCACCCGGAAGCCTGCACAGGAAATTTAAATCCTCATTTATTGAATGTGTTGAAGATAATAAAGGACAACTTCTGTGCAGACTGTATATTATAGTACTCAGAGATAGTAACAGTTAGCATCCCTACAAGTCGGAAACCCTATCTTCCAAAAGATCACCAAGAGTAGAACCAAATTTTGATGCACTCAAGAGCAGTAGTAATTCAAGTCTTGTTGAGTACAAGCTCGTGAAGAGAGAGCATTAGTGAAGATCAACAAGCCAACAATATAGCAAGTGCTTGGCCACGGCATGGAGGATTCTCTGAAAGGACAGGCATTTTCTCCTTTTCTAGAAGACACCCTCTTGTTTTAGCCTTAATGCCTTTGGATTTGCCGTTCATCCATCTGGAACCTCTTCCTTTACGTATCAACATGACTTGGCCCTTGCTGCTCAAACAGTGTCTTATGAATGAAGCCTTTCAAAATTTTCATATGCATCTTATACCCTCCCCAAACCACACACTATGTTATGCTATGTTTTCTCCATATAATCTTTAAAAAGTAGTATCTATTTATTTATTTATTAGCTCTTTTGTCTACTTTCCCCACACTAGACTCTAAATTCTAAGAGAGTGGTCTTCATGTGAGTTTTGCTCATTTTGTATCCCCAGTGCCTGTAGCAGCTCTGAGACACAGTTGGCATTCAATTAAGAGTAATTATTCTTATGTTCATGGCAACCCAAATGTATGAGTCTCTCTTCTAGGTGACATGAGACTGGATTTTGAGTAATGTCTTTGCTTTATGGTGACAGGGCTCTGGATAAATGAGGGAAAAGAGAGTTCAAGTTTAGGGCTGGCCACCAGTTCCTGCAGGATGAATCGGAGACGTGTTTGAAATAACGTGGTCCAAAGCAGCAGTTAAGTGACAGAACAGAAGGGCAGATAACAGAGAAAAGCTAAGATATGAAGAGTAAGCTTAGGTGAGAATGCTGGAAATTATTAAGAAGGTAAAATTCTGCAGAAAGACGTGGCCATACAGTAGATGTGAGAAAAAGAACACAAGTAGGCCCAAAATTTACTCATAGAATCAGTCTACACAGCAACAAAATCTTTCCTTCCTTAATAAACTGCAAAATGCACTTATTCAGTAATTATTTCCATTCATTACCGAACTTTGATTAAAACAAAATATGTCAAAATAATGTCTTTAGGTGCATCATTAGATCCTTGCGATCTAGTGTGTTCTATCGATTATACACCCACACACACACAGGCTTTATGTCAAAGTCATGGGAAAATCATATTTTCTGATATTATCTATTGAGGATCCAGTTTATATCAAATTTTATAAAGATCTCCTTTAAAGGAAATTTAAAGAAAATAGAAGATGAGGTTTACGAGGATATTGCTTTGTCAACAAAGTCTATAGCTACTCTCTCAGTTCCATGTACTCACAGTATGTGAGGAAGATAAACCACTCAAGGCAGAAGGAGTGAGAAAACTTAGAGAGCATCTGCACATACTCATTAAATACTGAATTCAATTAAAATATTTTGAAATCAAATTGTTCACAAGGAATGGAGATGAACATTTTATTCTAAGCAGAGGTTTTGACGAGACACAGTCCCCATTTTGTCATTCCTTCATTTAACTATTCCTTACTCCACCAAAGAATTATTGTAGACCTGAAAGCTGCACGCACTGTACTAGATACTCCCCAAGTTACTGCACGTGAAGCGAGAGTGAATGAACTACTTTCCATTACCTAAACGAGCACTGGT
The DNA here is from genome assembly GCF_041296235.1 of Equus asinus. NCBI lineage: Eukaryota > Metazoa > Chordata > Mammalia > Perissodactyla > Equidae > Equus > Equus asinus. The sequence goes on from NC_091796.1 coordinate 11,375,407, forward strand.
ACTCAACAGAGGGAGCTAAGTTATTTGTACCAATTATTGTTATACAATGCAGAAATTGCTGGTGTCATAGAAAAGAATAGTGCCTATAAATGTAGGGAATGCATAGGAAAGGCATCCAGGAAGCTTCCAGAGAAGGAGGAACATTCAATCTGGGCAATTGGAAGGGGAAGATTAACATTAACAAGAACACGGAAAATCTAAAATCTCCTTAAAGTATCAGAAACACGCCCTTATATCAACTTCAGGGTAAATGGAAGCAGGGAGAAGAAAAGTTGAAAGAAGCGTTTAAGATTAGACTTAATATTGTGCTAAAAGCCAAGATATTTTTTCCTTAAAAAAAGATGTTTGTTGATTTTCAATCATACGTAGCACATCATTGGAAGATCCCTAGTAAATCATTACTCCATTTTTTCACATTTTTTAATATTTCCTGTGAATTTCTCACACTGGATGCAAAAATAAAACACATCCAAATAGCAAAATAAGAAACAAAAGAAACCCAGATGATATGTGGCTGGTAAGGGCAATGGAGGTGATGCATCGTTTGTCAATTGTTGTCCACAAGACTTCCACTCCATCCTTGAAAATGCATGTTAAGGGTCTTTCTCCTCACCAGTATTCGTAACAAATGGCCAAGATTCCCCTAAGCCTTTCATTATACTAATGTCATCATGATGATGCATTTGATATTGAAAGGAACTTAATGACAAAGAAGTTTGATAGGAATTCTGTGCATAACAATTTAAACTTTATAAAACATTTCTTTTAAAAAATTCTCTGTGATACACATCTATGGACAGCTAATCTTCAACAAAGGTTTCAAGAACATACAATGGAGAAAAGATAGTCTTTCAATAAATGGTGTTGGGAAAACTGGACAGCCACACGCAAAAGAATGAAAATAGACCACTATCTCACGCCATACACAAAAATAAACTCAACATGGATAAAAGACTTGAAGATATGTCCTGAAGCTATAAAACTCCTGGAAGATAATATTGGCAGTATACTCTTTGACATTGAACTAAAAAGGATCTTTTCAAATAGCATGTCCTCTCAGACAAGGGAAACAAAAGAAAAAATAAACAAGTGGGACTTCATCAGACTAAAGAGCTTCTGCAACATAAAAGAAACTAGGATCAAAACAAAGAGAAAACCCACCAATTGAGAGAAAATATTTGCAAATCATATATCCGACAGGGGGTTAATCTCCATAATATATAATGAACTCATACAACTGAACAATAAGAAATCAAGCAACACGATCAAAAAGTGGGCAGAGGAGATGAATAGACATTTTTCCAAAGAAGATATACAGATGGCCAATAAATACATGAAAAGATGTTCAACATCACTAATCATCAGAGAAATGCAAATCAAAACTACACTAAGATACCACCTCACGCCTGTTAAAATGGCTATAATCACTAAGACTAAAAATAACAAATGTTGGAGAGGGTGTGGAGAGAAGGAAACCCTCTATCCTGCTGATGGGAATGCAAACAGGTGCAGCCACTATGGAAAACAGTCTGGAGGTTCCTCAAAAAACTAAAAATAGAACTACCATATGACCCAGCTATCCCACTACTGGGTATCTACCCAAACAATTTGAAATCAATAATCCAAAGTAACATATGCACCCCTATGTTCATTGCAGCACTATTCACAATAGCCAAGACATGGAAGCAACCCAAGTGCCCATTGACTGATGATTGGATAGAGAAGATGTGGTATATATCTATATACATATACAATGGAATACTACTCAGCCAGAAAAAAGACAAATTCATCCCATTTGCAATAACATGGAAGGACCCAGAAGGAATTATGCTAAGCGAAATAAGCCAGTCTGAGAAAGACAAACACCAGATGATTTCACTCATATGTGGAATATAAACAAGTACTTGGACAAAGAAAATAGTTCAGTGCTTAGCAGGGGAAGGGGGTGGGGGGGACAGGGAGTGAAGGGGGGCACTTATGTGGTGACAGTCAAGAAATAATGTACAATTGAAATCTTGCATTGATGTAAACTATTAGGAACTCAATTAAAAAAAAAATTCTCTGTGGGGGCTGGCCCCGTGGCTGAGTGGCTAAGTTCCCGCGCTCTGCTGCAGGCGGCCCAGTGTTTCATTGGTTCAAAGCCTGAGCGCAGACATGGCACTGCTCATCAAACCACGCTGAGGCAGCGTCCCACATGCCACAACTAGAAGGACCCACAACGAAGAATTTACAACTATGTACTGGGGGCCTTTGGGGAGAAAAAGGAAAAAAATAAAATCTTTACAAAAAATTCTCTGTGGTAAACATTTAGGAGCAGGTTAATACATGCATTATATATGCTTTGGGACTTGACATTGTTTGAAAGGTCAAATGCATTTCACTTCCTTTAAAATTTAGGCTACAAAAATACTCTAGTCCAGTGGCTCTCAAACATTAGAACACAGAGTAATCCTTAGGGAGCTCATGAAAAACCATTTTCCAGATGCTCCTCCCAGAGACAAGACTTTCAGTCTGACTGAGGAAAGGTGAGAAGTCTTAAGAAAATACCTCACGTAACTTTGAGCAGTTGGTCCATGTACCACTTTTCAGAAATGGTTAGTAATCAATTACATAGAGTGTGAAACAGATTAGATAGGTTATTAGTGAAACTCACCTAAGAAGCAAGTTATTTCCTACATAAAAAGCAGAAAGAACAAAACTTAGAAATTTGATATTTGTCAATATTTAAAATTAAGCTTTAATTTCATAATGATATAAGTTTAATAAGGAATCAAGATATAGAAGGGAGTATTCTGTGTGTAGTTATGGAAAATATGAGTCAGAAAAGAAACTAATTTGTCAGCATCATTGTTGAGGGATAAAGATTTATCACATTTCCAGTATGACAACTAAGCATATCCCTGTATTGGACATCTATTTCAAGAGATGGCAATAGCCATTAAAAGCACCCAACTAATTCTTCAAACCTGGATTGTAAATTCCCCCAAAGGACTACTTTATAATTTACTTCCATGTAGATTTTTCAATTTAGTGACCATAAACTTCTTTTCTTGTTGGTTTAGTTTTCATATTAAGTTGACAAGTTAACATTTTGATTTCTTTATCAGTGTCTTGTGAATACCATTAGGGTGAGTTAAGAGTGTAAACCAGATCAACAGCAAATGCAATAACAAACTTTACTTTCTGACCTGCAAATCTCTGAACTAGCCTCTGGATTCTCATAGCCATAAGAAGATCCAACAATCTTGTAATCTAAGTGGTAAACTGCATTCTTCAGGGCGGATTGCTAGTGTGATTTCTAAGACTTAAAATTCACACATATAATTTTCAAATAGCTTCTTTTCCTATTATTTAACTTGTGTCTGTGCTTCAAAATACAAAAGTATGGTCTCTTTTCTCTTTAAATCATTCCAATTATGCATTGGAAACCATTTCAAATAATCTGATCCATTTAGAGATAGCTTTGCTCACTCTATACCTAGTAACGATGTGGAACTGTTCCGTATTCTCTGAAATTGTCTGATGTACTTTTGTTCAGTGAAGTTTAAATTGCTAAAGGGCTCTCAAGACTTATGCTTACAGCTTAAACTAATTTTTCGACAAATGATAGCATTCATCATGGTGGCAAAGAGCAGCCTCCAGTATTGAAAAAGAAAGACAAAGAGATTACCTGATCTTTCTGATTCTAAACAACACTGGCTTGGTCAGCCCTGGACGCAGAGCTTATGCTCAGGGGAATAACCCATGACTCCAGGCTTTCTCAGGGCTGTCTACACATGGCAGCTATGACAGGGACAAGGTGCCATTTTCCATGCTTGTCTGGATGTTTCATCTCAATGTCCATTTGTGCTAGGATTGATGGCTCTGTAAGTGAGTGGAAAGATCAAGCTGCTTTATAATGCTGTGTCAGTCAAATCTCAAACTTTAGTAACATTTTAATGTGAGATTTTGCCCTTGGATGAGTGCCCCTATCAAATACAAGGGAGAGAAAAACACAGTTCAACACGCAGGCCTTACAAGTCTCAGAGTGTAAGCGGAAAAGACACGACACGGAGCCTTAAAATGCAGCGCAGACTCACTGATTCTCAATGAACAACTGAGACATTTAAGGACGACATAACTCTTGAAACATTAGGTTCGTTGAAAGGATTTGTTCCATTAATTCTTAGACAGTTAACATTTCATATAGAAAAAAGGGTAATTAGCACCAAAATTGTCTTCAATCCCATGAGAAGTTTTTGGCCTTAATACCGCCTAAAGCTGTGCTACACAAAGGTTACTGTTATTTATCGCCATGCCTTCCATCTTTAATAGGAGCCTATTCAATAAAAATTACCACAAAGACTCTTCTGCTGCTTTCTTCAACATCCTGAAATCAATGACTTGAAATAAGTCCATCTGTTAAAGGCTAAAATGTCCTTTTCACAGATTTACTTTTGCCCAGATACAAATTGCCTTTTTTTTAAAAAAAGAAAGAATAGTGGTGAATAACGATTTCATTTTAAGGGAAAAAAAGTGTTTAAGGACTAAGGACGGAATAATTATAGTGAGTCCAACCTGTTTGGAGTGAAAATAATATACATTAAACAATTGAAATAGAGTTTGAATTGTTAATATGCTGTAAGCTTTGTGACTAAAAATAATAAAAATTGACAGTCGTACATTCAAGTTTCATTCGTAGGCCTACAGACTACAAATAACCCCACAAGTAAATATTCAAATTTAAATTATACTATATGATGTAATTACGCCTATATCTTCTCCTCAGTTTGAAGTATTTGAAGATGGAAGCTTTTCTGCCATTATATCTCTAGCTCTGTTATGAATAATTAGATTCATTAATTCTATGAATTATGTGTGAGCACCTATCATGTGCAACTCCAAGCATATACACAGTAAAGTAGGAATGAATTTTAACTTCCAAACAGGGGTACATACATAAAAATAAAAATCTGTTAAAAATAGGTAATATGTAATGCTGCATACACTAACAGACTTTGGGGAGACTTTTTAAAAACAAGTATATCAAATTCTTCCAGGAAAAACCAAGTTGCATAATTTTTATTCTAATATTCAAAAAGGAAATGCAGTGCAAAAGTAAGGACCAACTACATCATAAATACTAACTTGGACAGTTTTTGTTCTTCAACAATTTTATGTAATTTGCAAATTTTTAGACTATTATAGTATTCTGTTTTATTTTGGTTTGCTTTTGGATAACGTCAGGTGAAACGGTAATTGTGCTCCTTAAAGGAGAATTTAATTTTAACTGAAAGAAAGAAAAGAGATTAATTTAAATTACATTAACTTGTTTCACCATATTCAGATTTATTTCTGACATAGTTCTCCACTACAATGTGCTACTACTCCTTTTCTTTTATCCAACACAACTAAGGAAAGTGATCCATTCTGGTCTCTAACAGGTGGTTACCACAATAGTCATTCAATAATCACAGGCAAATTTAAAGTGTGTTGTTATCAGGGACAAACCTCTTGATTTACAGAATATTATAGTTGGGGATACTTTATACATTATTAACTAAAATCCTTCCATTGTTCAGATTATTAAATTACAGACCTAAAGGCTTGTAAAACTTTCTCATGGTCCCCATAAAGGAGCCTCTTCCCCTCTGCATAGTGTTTCTGAGAGTCATCAATGTTTTTTGCGTACCATTTGTTCATCTTCTTTTTGCTGAATAGAATTCCACTGTACGGATATGCCACAGTTTGTGTATCCTTCAATTGTGGACGAGCATTTGACTGTTTCCAATGTTTGGCTTTATGCATAGGTTTGATGTATTAGTTTGCTAAGACTACCCTAACAAAGTGGCTTAACCTGTTGCAAACTGTGTGGCTTGAAACCACAGAAATTAGAGTCTAGGAGTCTAAAGCAAGGTGTTGGCAGGGCCATGCTCCCTCTGGAGCCTCTGGGCGAGAATCTTTTTTTGCTTCTTCCAGTTTCTGGTATCCTCAGGCATTTCCTCACTTGCAGAGGCATCTCTCCATTCTCTGCCCCTGTCTACACAAGGTGTTCTCCCTGTGTACGTGTGTCCTCACACAGCATTCTCCTTTTCCTATGAGGACACCAGTCATCCTGGATTAGGATCCACTCTAATGACTTCATCTTAAAATGATTACACAGGCAAAGACGATGGTTCCAGGTGAGATCACATTCACAGGTACCAGGGCTAGGGCTTCTATGTATCTTTAAGGGGACGCAATTCAAACTGGAAAACCTGAAAAACCCATCATCTACAAGTTTTTATATGACATATGCTTTCATTTTTCTTCTTTAAATTCGTAGAAGTTGAGTTATTACTTTAAATGTAAGTATACATTAAAAATAGTTTTGCCAATTTACTTCAACTTCATTAAACTACGAAAGCTTCGGTTGTCCTGTCTCCTTGAAAACACTCAGTCTTTAGACACTTTAGTAAGTGGATAGCGGTATCTCACTGTGGGTTTTAATTTGAGAACAATGATGTTAAACAATTTTGCATGTATTTAATGGTCATTGATGTATTTTCCTGTGTGAAATTTCTGTTGAAAACATTGATATTTTTTAATTGTTTTGTCTTATTATGAAATTATAGAGATATTTATATTTTCAGAATTCATATATTATTAATATTCTCCCAGTCTGTGTGTTGGCACTTCATTTTTCTCTTTTGTTTAAAGATTGGCCCTGAGCTAACATCTGTTGCCAAACTTTAGCTTTGCTTCTTCTTCTTCTCCCCAAAGCTCCCTAACACATAGCTGTATATTCTAGCTGCAGGTCCCTCCAGTTCTGCTCTGTGGGGCACCACCTCAGCATGGCTTGATGAGCAGCGCTACGCCCGCGCCCAGGATCCGAACTGGCGAAACCCTGGGTCGCCAAAGTGGAGCACGCGAATGTAACCCCTCGGCTATGGGGCCAGCCCCTATTCATTTTCTTAACATAGTCTATCATCGGAGTGGAGGTATGTCACGTCAATGAAGTTTCACTTATCAAATTTTTCTTGTATTGTTTGTGAATTTTGTTTCCTAAGAGGTCTTTGCTTACCCTATTTGTGAAGATTCTCATGTGTGCATCCTTTTAGATACTATAGGTTTAGTTTATGTGTTTAATTTTATTTGTATATCATACGAGGTAAGAGGCAATGTTGTCCTTTCTCTACAGACAATCTGTTGTTCTAGTACATTTACTGCTGTGAATTTCTTTTCTGGCTGATTTATCCTGATACTTTTACCAGCAAACACTTCACTGTGTGTTTGGGGAGTCCATTGCTCCACAATCCATTCTGTTCCATTGATCTTTAGCAAGCCATCTTGATTATGATAGCTTTATAGTAAGTATTTAAATCAGCTAATTTTTGTCCTATGACCTTGTTCTTCTCTTTCCTGATTATTCTTTCTACCCTAGGTCAGTTGCTTTGATTGTGTAAGGCTCGCTTTGAATCTATAAAGCAATATAGGAAGAATCTTAGCCTTAATAATATTGAATGCATTGATCCATTAAAAATGAAATATTTCTTCACTTATTGTCTTCTATAATTTCTCTCAGCAATATTTTATAATTTTCAACATATAGGCCTTGCAACAATGTTGTTAAATAAGTAGTTCAGGTTTGATGATATTGTATATGTTCTTTTTAGATTGCATTTTATTGATGTAAAATTCACATAACATAAAATTCATTTTAAACATTTTAAACTATGCAATTATGTGGCTCGTAGTACATTCACAATGTTCTTAAGCCCTCAATGCTATCTAGTTCCATAAAATTTTTATCACCTCAAAAGGAAATCTCATACTCATTATTTAGTCTCTATTTTCCCCTCCCAAAATCCCCTGACAAATACTAATCTTCTTTCCATCTCTATGGATTTGTATATCATGGTCATTTTATATAAGTAGAATCATACAATTTGTGGCTTTCAGTGTCTAACTTCTTTCACATAAGAGAGTATTTTCAAAGCCCATTCGTATTGTGGCATATATCACTACTTTTTTCCTTTTTAAGGCTAAATAATATTTTATTGTATATATCATATTTTGTTTATCCTTTCATTTGCTGATAAACATTAGGTTCATTTCCACCTTTTGAATATTGTGAATACCAATATATTTGGAAATTAATCAACATGATTCTAAATAGCCAATGAATCCAAGAAGAAATCACAGGGGCAATTAGAAAGCATTGTTAATTGAATTAAATTGATCACAGGCATCATGTTTTAAACAGAGAGAATGGAAGAAGGAATGTAAGGCAAAAGAACGGAAAAGGGAAAGGGGGATTAGGGAGACATTATATTAAACATTTTGATTGCTGGACAATATTTAGTTGTTAAGTTAAGCTACATTAAGCTACTACACCTCTATAATTTCCAACTCTTAGCATAGTTCTTAGAATTTAGGATGTGATCGAAAAACTTATTTAATCAACCAAACCACTTTACCATTTTACTTAGTTGTATTTATTTGAAAGGAGTAGGTTACAAACATACAGAGTTGTGGTACTTCTACCAACATTTCCTTGTGTTTCCAAACACTTTTACGTTATAAATTTGATCACTGCATATTCATGTGTATAATGTATCATATTGGCTATATCTTCCTTATGGCCACTCTCTTGATGATCATGGTTAACTTTTACACACTTGATACTATTTTTAAAATATTTTTCTACTCCTTTCCTTCATGCAGGACAGGACTTATCTTATGTCCCTGATTTTAATTCTATTTACCTGTAACAGATATTCCTACCAATATTTCATTTAGCATTAATCTCATTTTCATTCCAACTCAAGATACCCACCTTTTCTTCTTTTATCTAACGTCATTATTTTGCCTCATTTATTTATTTATTTTTTTGAGGAAGATTAGCCCTGAGCTAACTACTGCCAATCCTCCTATTTTTGCTGAGGAAGACTGGCCCTGAGCTAACATCCATGCCCATCTTCCTCTGCTTTATACGTGGAATGCATACCACAGCATGGTTTTTGCTAATCGGCGCCATGTCGGCACCTGGGATCCGAACCGGCGAAGCCCGCGCCAAGGAGAAGCGGAACGTGCGAACTTAACCGCTGCACCACCAGGCTGGCCCCTGCCTCATTCTTTTAATATCTATTTATCAAAAGTCTACTATGACATTGTTCATGACAAGTAAACTTATTTTCCTGTTAAAAATTTCTCTACAACAAAATAAAAAATTATTGAGAACATGAATAATTAGGTTCAAAACGTAGCATCCAGCCTCTCTACAAGCAGTGGTGCCTTATGATTCTATACATCTGATAAAGTCCTATAACTTTCAATCATATTCATTTCTTTGACATGAAGCTTCATTCAAAACCTTCCAATCCCTTTCTATTCCTGTACAAGAGTGTTTAAAAGTAATATTAGTACCATAATTATCTACTCAGTCTCCTATATTTGACATTTTGACTACTAGACAAAATCTTTTGAGAGATTTGAATTTCTCACTTTTCAAAACTTCCATTTTCTATTCATTTCTTGAATGAAAAGATCCAAAAAGAATCAAAATGGGTAAATTATGAAAGAAATCTTTCGCATATAAAAGGAGAAATTCTTTTTTTGTTTCTTTCTAGTTTTAGGCCAGTTCCTATATTACATAAAAATTTGCTAAGGACATCTCTTTCTACATCTATTAAATCAAATTAATATCTCATAATGCCCTGCCTTTCAGGCTTTTTTGACAGTCACACTACAAAATACACAACAAAAATTATTTAATTCTAGTTCCTAATGCTAAACATTAAGTCATTTTTCTAAACTTATGAGACAAATCATCATGCTGTCATGAAATGCACTCTAACTTCTAAAGAGATTCAACATTTCTATTTGAAGTACATTTCCCTGTGTTCTTGTTTTTCTAACCAAAAGAAATACAGCAGTTACATTGTTCCTTCTTTATAAAGTTCTTTTCCTGAAATAACGTTATCTAGAAACAGCAAAGATCCTTCCCCAGACAGATTATAACTTTTCACCAATCCACACTAGCATAGAAAATGGTAACATCTGCATTTAAATTACTTATTTATTCAACTCGTTTATATAAAAGTGCACTAAACCTAAAATTCAGTTCTGGAACACTGCTCTGAACCTAGAGGATATCCCATTTCATATAGTTTCTCCAACAACTTGTCTCTAGTAATGTCAAACCAATAATCTATAGAGTGTTGTGCGGCAGCGTCATTCAAATGAGCATATTGGAAAGCCTAATAAGAAACGAGACCGTAAAGAAGGCCTTCCTAAAATGGAAAAAAAAAGAAATCCTATTACTATTTGAGACTATCTGCCATCATTTCCAAACATCTTAGCTAAACTGGTTCCCTCTGGCTCCAATGATTGTTTCATGCCATCTGTTCATTAAAAAGGGTGCTAATCATTAACATTTAGTAGCCATTTTGGAAGCAGTTTCAAAATATATTTTCTACAATTTCAAGCGCATTCAATCACGCTTATTCACTTGGGCAGCTTCTGTAATAAATATACCATATCTTCATGTGCGGGAAAAAACATTGCTAATTACCAATTTTGTTATATTTAGCAAATATTGAGAGACTACTTTGTGTGCAGAATTCTGCTATGATATGAGGGAATCAAAAACAAATACGATTTGGATCTTTATTAAAGAAACTTGCAAGGCATAGATTATGGAGAGACAGAATTATAATCACCAAGAGGGAGAATGTTCTGACTAGTCGAGAATATTAACTTATTGCTATATCCTAGAGAAAGGCAGCTTTGTGGTTATTCAGGAAATGGAAGAAAACTTCATAGAGAAGAGAGTATTTCAGTTGACATGGACTCAGAAGTATTTTAATAGTTAGTTTATAAGAAATAGATATTTAAATGTTAGAATACAACAATGGTGTGAAAATAGGTATAGAAAAAATGAGTTCAGAAAATAACAGTCATCCACGTGTGTGAGTAAACAATTTTTGGAACAATGTTATGAAAAAGTCTGAATAGGTTATTTGGTTAGACAATAGATGGGTATGAAAGCCACAGAGATGCTTGTATTCTGTAGAAAATGGGTAAACATCACAGGCTGCTGAGGCTATCCAACCTTTATTTTAAATATATAACTTTCAGTAGGTGAGAGAAGAAATGGATAAAAAAGATAACTGAGGCTGCAAGACCATAGTACTAGTGAGAAAAAAACAAAAGTCTAAACTGATTGTGATGACAGTAGGAAAAGCCTAAAACACTTAGAGTATTCCATGTCTTTACGACTCACTGTATGGATGGGTCCCATACATCTTTGAGTCTTACCCCTTATCAGTTAAAAGTCAATATTTCCAGCATTGAAATTATCACTCTCTTATTCAACTATACCAAAAGCTTTCTATCTCATAATCATATAATCATCCTTTCCTCCTCCTATCCCATTCACCTAATCTTTCCAATTTATTGCAAAGTCCAATCAATTTTTCTTCAAAAATGTCTCATAACTGTAAAACTTTTTCTTTCACTTTTTTTTTCATTCCAGTACATACATCTAGACTCATCATGTTGCTTCATTGGACAGGGAAAAAGGTACAAATATTCTGATGCTCCTGCTGCTTGATACTCTGTGACTAGTACAGTTTTTCCCTCTGACACAGGAAGCTCTTGTCAGCAGCCATGGAACTGTGGCGGATTAACTTATCAGAATGGTATGGTTATTTGGTGAATGTTCTACTCCTTCTAGAATCTTTCCATAGTGTCAAATTTATATAAGTAAGGGAACGTCCCCACAGCAAGTCATAGTGGGAATACATTCCTATAAAATATCTTTGAAAAATTAATCGACTTTGTTTTGTAGAATAGTGCCAAGGTTACTGAACAAAATGTTGGACTCAGGGTGAAGAAACCCGAATCCTCGTCTCTGCTTGCAAATTACTAGCTAATAGACCTCCAGTAACAGGAAATGTGGCTAATATTCACTGAGCATTACTATCTGTATATCATCCTGCTAACTTACTGTATCACTTAATATCAGTATATTATACCCAAGTGAAGATGTAGAAACTGAGACAGAAAGTGTTAAGGAATTTGTCCTAGTTTACAGGGCTAACAGGAAGCGGATAAAAGATTTGGATTCAGGCAGTTTGGCTCCAGAGCTATACTGTTAACCAATGTTTTTTTGTACAATGAAAAGATTATGAATGTTGGAAAGGACATACCTGTGTTAAAATCTGGGTCTACCACTATTGTATTTGTGGATCGAGGCAAATTACATAAACTTCTAAGCCTCATGTCCTACAATGTTGGAATATTGAGCCTACTTTGAAGGGTGTTTATGTGAATTAAATCAGAGCATAGAGGTGGTATCTCTTTGCACAGTGCTTGGCATATTATTGGCTTTGAGTAAATTTTAATGTCTTTCTTTCTCCAAGTGCTTCTAAAATATGTATGTGGCTTCAACTGTTTTATGTTTAACCTTATAGATCTTGAATAAAAGTGTTAAGTTTATGTTCTCGTTTTGTATAACAGCTTTTTCAAAATTGTTTTGCATTTCAAAAAGTCATTTTTTCCACTACCTAGTTCAACGTTAAAAGTGAAAAAGCCTTATATTACCACATTCTGTGCTTTTTGAAATAACTCTCCAAATAGAGGATTAAGTGAAAATTCCCTGACTCTCAGTTGTACCCAAAAAATAAATGTTAGATGTGGTCATATAATTTAATGTTTGAAAAATGACACTTTCTGCAATAATTTACTTAGGAAGTCAACTAATTCTTAGAAGATAGATATTATAACTCTTTATTACTGATGATTATAAATTCTATTTTATAACACATATATAAAATCCTGAATTCATAATGCTTTTTCCATCAGTTAACAATGTGTTTGTTATAAAAGAAGCTATAACGCATTGATGAAAACACTGAATAGTTCATAAAATCTATGCAGCTTGAATTGGTATCATAATCTCTTTGCAGTTAGGGAACAAAGTGGTTTATGTTATTGCATGTACTATTACTGATTCTGATCATTTAATTATCAGCTAAGTTTAATCCAAATATTAACTTTGAGAATTCATAGATATTTTAGAACAAATATAAACAAAAAGACACCTTGGGGAATGGTTTATTACATTGATATAATTAAACTGCAGGCTGACAATTAAGAACACATGCATTATTGTGAATTCCTAAGCTGAAAGACAAAGAAAATTAAATAAATTCAAAGAAAATTGCCTAGCTAGAAATTGAAAGAAAAAAACTTTACAGTAATGGTTTATAAGCAAAAACCAGGATTGAAGTTTTTTCCTGTATGTTATTAGACCATCAAAAGGTAAAAAGATTAATTAAATAATTAATTATTAAGCAATAGAATGATCTATTTTTTAAGTTTTGGACTAAATTTTTATGTGATGATCAAGTGCAAATTTGAGAACGCTAAGCATATAGATGAATTTTTAACTTCTTTCATACACATAGGAGGCGTATTTCAGGAACAGACTTCTCTCTCACAGGCTGCCTGATTTCACAGAACTTATGAAAGGACATGACAGGAGAAGTTCAAGCACACTATAAGAGGACAGATAATCTTATTCTTCCTTTCTGACAACCTTCCAAATTTTAGGCTTGGCCAAGAATCCCAAGATTTAGCACAGATGATTCTTTCAATGAGATAATTCAACTTGCTTTATTCATTTTTAATATTGCCAGAATTACATTATTAAATGGATTAGTTCCTATCTTAACAATTTGCTGTGTATTTAATTTTATCTGCATTTTGTTAATGTTTAACTTTCTTGTAAATTCTCTTTCTGGTCTGAGTATGTTTGCTACGCAATTTTCCATTTTACCATCATATCATGGTGGTGAAGACTATGGCCGTAGAGACCTGGGATTGAAAACTGTCCTGACTATCTACTGTCTGCATCACATTTGTAAGTTGCTTAGCTTCATGCAGATGCAGTTTCCTCATGGATTAATTTGAAGATTGTGTGGTATGGATTAAATTATCACATGAACTATTTGGCAGAGGGATTAATTGAGTGATAAACTCTCAACCTAAATTTTCTTATTTATAGACAAAGAGCTGGCATTTGCCTTAACAATGGATATTTACCAGATACTAAAGCTTGCATTGACTTGCTCTAAAAGAGTACATTAAGAAGAGCATGTGGGATTGGAGACACCATGTAATTATTCCATTATCATAATATTAGATGGAATTGTTCTTCATTGAACAGCAGACTACTTTTATGGTGATAAAATAGAAATATCCACTCCCAATCTTTAGGGGAGTTTCTGGCAAAACTAATCTGTAGCATTTCCTCGTGGATGCCACTTGCTTTTTACTTTACTAGGAAAGTGGAATTACAAAGATTTCTGCTTGAACTTTCCTCAAACTAAGGCTCTTATTTAGTGAAACAGGATGAGAATACATCTGTTCCACATGTTGCTGAACTCTATTGCAACTGTCCTTCCAGAACTTAGAATGTAACTACAGGCTATATTCACAGACCTACACTGCCCACTGTGAGAAGGATTTAGGAAAAAGTTTTACATACTCTGTTTTCGTTGTTTCCGGTATTTTCATGTGAAATTCAGGACAATCACTGAGTCATTTTACCTCACATATCCTTTTTCATTTGTCTCTATATCACATTCCTCCCTAAACAGATTCTACACAATGTATTACTCCTTGCCAAATGGCAGGTAGACACAGGAAAAACTAATACTTGTTCCCATTTTTATTGGCCATAATTTGTTATTTTATTTCCACCATGATGTAACCTGCCTCACTTTGACTGGTGATTATTCTCAGCTTCTATCCTCCCTATTTCCAAGGCTTTTATTGAGGTGATTGTTTTCTACCAGGGCCTCCTGTCATTAGACATCTCACTAAGTAGTCCTCTCATCTAGACTGCCAAGACTACAGTGTTCACCACTATATTACCTTATTTTTACATTTTTTTTTCTCACAGGATAAGGGACTACATGTCCTCAGGAGACTTGAGGCAATTAGTGGCATCTGAGCTCTACCCCCCACTCTGGATTTATGCAAGTCTATTGACTAGCAGAATTCCAGGTGAGATAGGTGTCCCTTACTACCAGGCCTATATGTGCATGTGTGTGTGTGTGTAGGCTTCTCAACCTTCTGATTCTCCTCTGCTTCCTCTTTTTCAAATTCTCCTCCTTTGGTCCAACTCTGAGTTTTTTATCTAGCATAAAGTAAGAAGCCAGGGTGAGAAGAAGACATATTCTCCACTTATCCCCATCTCAAATTTATCCTGTTTGACAGCCAGATGGTGACTGTTGAACACAGAATTAAAATGAGGAATCTTTGTTCTCTAATGTGGATTCTCGCTTGCTTTACCCATCCATCTAGCTGTTAATGGAAGGTTGTTCAAATGATGTGGCAGGAAAGAACACATTCATTAATATTTTGATATGCTATGCTGCCAAAAATCAATACTTTGCTTATCATACTTTATTATGTAATTTTTGTATTTAAAACTATGCTTCTTAAAAACTTATTTTCCTGATTTATGATTATATAACTAAAGCTTCATCAAGAAGGGTTGTCACTAAAATTTGTCCTGGCTATCACATCATTTATGACAATGTGTATTGATATCTAGAAGCTCTTAACAATATATTTTTATTTTCTCTGTCAATTAAATATTGCACATTTTGGGGAGAGGAAATATTTATTAGCACAAACCCCTGATGAAATTTTTCTCAGGTAAGCGTTTCTTACATATTTCCAAATGAAAATACATTTTTTATCTTATTAAATATTATAGAATTTACTAACAGTTATAGATTAATGACTTTGAGGTCACAGATACCCATGCAATTCTCTCTCTCTCTTTCACATATGTTTAGTTTTCACTACATTTTTATGACTCTAGAAATGACTGTGCTTTGGGTGAAATGAAATCAGGCTGTGAAAAAAGTACTCAGTTCTAATCAAAAGAACTGAGCATTAACACTTGCTCTGCTATGTCACCATCATATAACATTGGGCACGTCATTGACCCACCTAATTTATTCACGTTCTCCCCAAAATTATAAAATTTCCAAGAATTATATTTATGTGTTATTTGCCATAAAGTGACTCTGACTCTGATACAAATTTACGTAAAAAAGAGTATATACAACTGCATATAACCTAATGATCTCAACTCTCTTTAGATATACATGATATATACATAAAATGACATTAATAATGTGTTATAAATCCCCCATGATGGTGAAATCGTAATGGATGTAATACAATGGGTATATTTTCTTTTTATCATGTGAAAAATATTTCATTATAATTTTAAAAACTGAGAGAATAATCACAGCTATAAGGCAAGGCAGAAGAAACACATCTGTATACACTTAGTAAATTTTAAAGATTGGTAAAAATATATGGCAGCATGGGGGAAATAAATATTAAATCCGCTGGTAGAGAGGTTTGACCAAATATATTAGAAACTGTGTCTTATGGCTACAAGTAGCCAGTTTAAGTTGACAAAAAAAATTAAAGCATATTTAGGTGAAAATTAGTAGCGTAGAATTTTTCATTTTATTTCTTCACATATTTGTTTTGTTAAATTTTTTTTTTTTTTTTGAGGAAGATTAGCCCCGAGCTAACATCTGCTGCTGCCAATCCTCCTCTTTTTGCTGAGGAAGACTGGCCCTGAGCTAACATCTGTGCCCATCTTCCTCTACTTTATATGTGGGGCGCCTGCCACAGCATGAGTTGTCAAGAGGTGCCATGTCCACAACTGATCTGAACTGCTGAACCCAGGGCCCCTGAAGTGGAATGTGTGAACTTAACCACTATGCCACGGGGCAGGCTCCTGTTTCATTAAAATTTTACACATACATAGACACAGAGCTAAATATTGTGACGGCTTGCTTCCTTCATAGACAGAGGTATTGACTGTAAGTATTTAAACTAATTACAGAGGACCTGCCAATAAATCACTGCTACCCCAGCGAGCTTGGATGGAAGAGCAGCTTTGGGGGGAGAAGGAGGAGAGGGAGAGGCAAACGGATGGGGTGTGATGCTGTTAAGGTTGGGTGGAACAGACATAGTAAAAGTCAGTGTTAGAAGACAACTGACCTCTTCTTCCTCACGAGCATGTCTGTGAAAATCGCACATTCATCAACAGTTTGTTCATACATCATTACATTGTTCACTCAAAAAGTTTTTACATTTTTAGTATGTCTTCTTACATTAAATTTATTAACATACGATACCTATCAAGATTATATCAGTTACTCTCCTTCATTGTGACTGCTATAAATATATTCTCAAAGAAAATTTAAAAGTAAGGACAAATTAAATGTTAAATGTCTGTGGACAATCTGAGAAAAGGGATCCTTTTAATGGAACAAATATGAGAATAATGCTATAAAGCTATAATACCTTTAAAATAGGTATCCTGGTGTATTTTTTCATTATTTATACACATTGACTTAAAGTAACATATAGTTACATAGTAATTTGCTATCTCTTTCTTTCTTTTGGAGATAAGCAATTAAAAACTATTTGAATTTATCCAGGTACTTTATTAGCAATTATAATGAAATACTTTATTAAGCAAAATTATTTTATAAATGCAATATTTTTAAAAATTTCTTCCACTATAATGGTTGATTGAATCCATAGGACATTTTAACATAACTTTATTTATGAACATATGAAATGTCTACATTTGTTTACTTCCCTTTTATTTATCATTATATTTAATATATTTGTCTGGATATTAAGAGGGCACATGTTAATTCCCATTTGACACCTGTCATTTAAAAAAATATTTTTGTTCATGAACATTGCAGTTGAATCAATTTTGAATTAATTATGGAGCCGCTGTGAAATGTGCTGATAACACAAGGAAATTCTATAAATCAAAAAAAAGGAATTTTTCTGTTCACTTCTAAGTCATTAAAACAGCATCCATTATGCATTAATTTTAAAACACTTTATCCGCCTAAATGTGTACCACCTCAGTTACATTTTCTTTATATTCTTGAAATTGAGATCTGGTGCAGCAGAATCTAAAATTCACCTCACAGTACCCTTGAAACAGAGACTATGGCACCCAGTAGAATCACTCATTATTCAAAGTTTTAAGATATCTGAATTTAGAAACAAAACTTTAGTTCTGAATTATGTTACTACATCAAGAATTTCACTACAACTTAGCTTAACACTTTTGAATTGATTTTTAAATGTTCAAATTCTAAAGTTTGTGTAACAATCCTAAAGTATTAGATCTTATCTTTTTATAACTGTCAACTATGAATAGCTTCCCCAGAAGAACTTAATTGGTTACACAAATTTGAGCAAAGCCAGGTAAATCTCAGGTTTAATTTGCATGCATTCATCTAAGCCCTCCAAATTCTGTAGTCATTACACGGTGATAGACTAAATATGAGTGTAACTAACTGATAGAAATTTCTCAATTAACAAAAGTTTAGTTCAAACAGATGCAAATACAAAGGTCAATGTGTCCAACTGGGTGAAAGATTTTAATCCATGATATTGGCAAATGAAAAGTGCAAGACAGTTAAAGGCCCAGAGACAGATGTGTGGAAGGAGAAGGCAGTGTCTGAAAGCATGATTTAAAAGTGTGCTCAGGGTGCCCTGGAAACTTATTTCCATGACAATGCAAGAATGCAAATGGCATGTTTTAAAAAAGTGACAATAAAATGTCAGGAAGACTAGATTAGATTTGTTGGTGTCAAAATTTGCCCTTGCTAATGGGATCTAGATATTTATGGTGTGAAAGTTTCCTAAGTTAAGCTAAGAAAAGTTTTTGTAGTTAGACTTGTTTGAAATGCATTAATGGAGATTCAAATCCTGATCCTTAAGAGGAGCAAAATTGCACATACACCTACCATACACACACACAAATTGCATGCCATAAACATGTACCCCCCCACACACATCATATACTCATCTCATTGATAACCTCCATGATTTTTAAAGAAGAGGCATTTATCTTTATACATAAATAGTAGAATATAGGAAAATTAAGCAGCTAATACACTATTAGAACCTGGTGGAAATATTTAATTTCATAAATTCTTATAATGAGACATTTATTTTTTTCTAAAATTTACCAAACCAAACTTTGACTTTGGAGAGAAGTTTATGTTATTCAACTGAAGGTTTATAAGTTAGAAGTTTCCAAAGTCAAACTTTTTGATTTAACAGGTGAGTCAAGGGCAACAATACTTGAAGAACAGTAACTGCACAGTCTGATCTTCTTGCAGACCTGTCCTACTTGACAAGATCCTGGACTTCACGCCAGTGCAATGATAGGACAAGTCTTTTTCAAGGCTTTGGAGGAGGTAAGTGTATTTTACATCTGAAAGTAATGTAATTAATTTGTGGCCAGAGAGAAAACTGTGTTAGATTAAAGATGGTCCTAACTTTCTGCTACTCTTCTCATTGAGTGTTGGAATCAAATTCTACTCAACTTGAATTTGGGTTAACCTGAGTGACTTGCTTGACCAATAGAATGGTGTAGAGTGATATATGGGACTTCTGAGCCTAAGTTATAAGAAGACTTTTAGCTTTCACCCAGGCTTCTGGGAATGTTCATCCTTAGAAGCCAGTTATCATTCTACTGGAGAATGCCCAAGCCTAAGCAGCTCAGTGGAATGTTCTACAAGGAAAGGAAATGAATCTTCCAGCTGATAGTCCCAGCTGAGCCATCAGTCAAGAACCAGCATTAATGTATAATCTGTGAGCCACACTGACAGTTGGATCCTCTGGCCCCATTTGAGGTCTGCAGCCCTCTGTTGTCATTATGTGGAGGTAAAAAAGAGCTGGCACCTGTGCCCTTCCCAAGTTGCAGGTTCGTGGGCAGAATACACAGTTAATGTTGTTTTAAGTTATAACTTTGCTAAACACAGTAGACAATCAGAAGAGTCACTTCTCGTGTTGCATACATAATGAAATATGCACGCATCCTTATATTCTGAGGCCACATATCCCAAGCATCCACTTGATTTTCTCCTAATCTTGTCCCCAAAACTTACCCAGGTCTTCTGTCACACTTGTAGATATGTTCATATTCCTATTGAGGGTCCAGGAAATTCTGAGAACCCCTCAAGCCCCTTATTTACAATCTCAGCTCAGTCATTGCTGTTTTGAGACATGTGGCTCTCTCTAGGACACTGGCAATCTTCCTGGAGGCTATCTTCGGAAGCTAGTCAATAATTCCTCTGTTCTTAGATTCCCAAACATAAATGGGTGGTTCATTTTTCTTTTTCCTTCTCCTTCTAGAGTCAGGGGCTAAAAACTTCAGGCCCACATTTAAGTTTAGGTTAAGCCCCATCCCATTCTCATCGACTGGATTGAATTTAATCCACTTTCAGGATGAAATCTCTTTTCTTACATCATTCTGCATTATCCCTTTTTCTATGTTCCGAATTTCTTTGTATGATTTCTTCAAAATTCTCAGCCCATGAGATTAAAAACATTATCTGATAAAATTAGATTTTGAAATTGAAACCCCTCATTAGGTAGAGTTTTTCTTTTATGCCTTGCAAGAGCCTCTTTTAGAACCCAGTATTAAGAAATAGATTCCTTGGGTTCAACTATATCATTCTTGACTACCCTGTGTTTACGTGTGTGTGTGTGTGTGTGTATAAAATCTTGGCTGCTGAATCAATAGTGGAAGCAGTCTCATGTGCACAGAGAGATGAAATAGATCAACCATGATTTTTACTCAAAATAGTTTAGCAGTAGTAGTATTATTATTAATAGAGCCTACCTTCTAGACAAGCATATACTAGAAAGGTCTATTTTTTTAACAGAAAATATTGTCTTGCTTTAATGCTATCAGCCTAATAATCAAATCATCAGGAATATGTAGAGCCTCAAAAATGTTTTATCTATTTAATTCTCACCCTCACCCCCAAATGTCACAAGCTTTTTCGTACAAGTGCAATTACAGGAAATTGCTCTAGCAGAAAGATTTTTGGCAACCACAGTAAAAACTGATCAATAGTACATCAGGCTCGTGGTGGTGTAAACTTTAATGGAAGGATTGAACATGTTTGCTATAAATGCTTCTCACCAGAAATGCTGGCAATTATACAAAATATTTAAACCTCAGTTGTCATTTGAGCAGCAATGGCGGAAGGTTATAAGAAGTAATACTGATAGATTTAAGTTCCAGAACCTAAGTACAGCAGTATTCTGAATGATATTTTGCAAAATAAACTTTTTCTATGGTCTATATATTCTATACAATCTCTCCATTCTATACTTTTTAAATAGGTTCTTTGCCTTAATAAATAGGAACATTGAAACCTGAATTTTCTTCCATAATTTGAGAGACATTTGACAAATGGAGGCAGTACTTCTGGAGTTCTTCTAAAGATGATGATTAACCAAGACAAGTCAGATGAAGAAGGTCACTTGGAAGATGAGAGCTCATCTCTATAGACATTTTTAAAATTTCCTTTAGTTTCCCATCTCTATCTCTGTCCTGACTTATCCCTAATTCTTACATTTTCTGTACCCCTTTAAGATATCTAATCTCTAGTGTGAATATAACTAAGAATTTATTCCTTTAAAAAATATGACATTACAGTATGAATTACTAATTGGCTGGTATCCCAAGATAAATTTGTTTCTAAAAAAGGCAACTATAATATATGTGATGTGTCGAAGCTACATTTGTGTTGATGGATTTTCTGCTTCTCTTTCACAATTGAGGGATACTATCAGAAAAAAAAGAAAATAAATGAATGTCTTGTATTCCAAGACTTGCTGATAATCAGATGTTTCAAATTTAAAAATGTTTTCTTACAGAAATAATATTATCCATAGATTTTTGAAAGTTTGTATGTTACTAGTTTGACAGGACAAGTCTTCAATGTTGCTGTTGGACTAGCAATTTCTAAGCACTAAATAGCAGGGTGTCTATGAACCAATGGAACAGATACTTGGCTATAACAGATTTAAGCTCTTAATTAAGAAGAAATACAAGGATGTTTTTTATTAAACTCTTTTTAAGCATATCTTTTCAAATCAACAGCCAACATGATGCTTATTGATGAGGTCTTTTGATTGAAATAAAAATTAATAAATATAATTTCCATTACTATTATTTTTGAAAGCCTACTTATTTCAACAAATTGGGGAGATATATAATTTTCATTTACTCAATAATATTTATAGATAACCTGCCATATGTCAGGACTTGTGCTAGAATCTAGAAATTCAACTATAAATGATGAAGAAAAGGAATCTTCTCTTATAATGGTTGCATTTTAGTTGAGAACCAACAATAAAGACATAATTTCAGATCTGGGCAGGAAATGTTTCCCTGGAAAGTGATATTTAAGTTAGACGTTTAATGCTGAGAAGGGGCCATCCATGTGAATATATTGAAATATAATATTCCGTAAAGAATAAACATCTTGGTGTATAAAGGTGCTCATTTGGGAGTAAGCTTCGTATGTCCAAGGATAGAAAGAAAGAAAGTGTTATAGGGACACAATAAAGGAATATATAGGATATAAGTTGACATTGGTGGGAAGATTGCCTAAATCATGTAAGGTCTTTTTTTCCTTCTGAAGATTGGACCTGAGCTGACATCTGTTGCCAATCTTCGTCTTTTTTTTTAATATGAACATTTTATGTGAGTTTATTTTTTTATGAGAATTATATGGTCCTATCTTTGGGTCATTGATAATACTGAAAATAAGTATTCTTTTTTTTTTCCTCTGCAAAGCTCCGGTACATAGTGTATGTTCTAGTTGTAGGTCATTGTAGCTCCTATATATGGGATGCCACCACAGCATGGCTTGATGAGCAGTGTGTAGGTCCACGCCCAGGATCCAAATCGGTGAACCCCAGGCTACCAAAGTGGAGCACGTGAACTTAACCACTTGCCCACAGGTCAGGCCTGTCATGTAAGGTCTTAAAGTTCACTGTAAGCAGTTTGGATTTTAATCTCAATACAGTCATCGAGAGATTTTGAAAGATTTACTTTATTTAAAGGCAAGACATTTTAATGAAAATTCATTGCAATAAACATGAGGACTAAGAACACAGCAGAATAAAAGGCAACTATCATCATATCTACAGCATTTATATTATAAATATGTTAAATGATTTACAGAAAAAAAATTCAGTCAAAATGCCAACAACAATATCAGACTTGTTATGAAGTGGAAAAGCAAGATAGCATCATTTGGAAGGATATACAACATACAATATTTATGACATCATTCACCATGAATAACTTTGTGCTCAAACACAATGGAAAAAAGTTAAAAGCAAGTAACATCAGCAACATTGCAGAGTAAGCTGTTCCCTGTATCTCTCGCCCTTTGAACTATAACTAAATGGACATTCATTAATCAACGGAGGATACCCACACTACACACATTACGCCTGAGAGACCTGCAAAGCTATACATCTGAAGGTGGATGGACTGGGCCTCCAGGAAGTAGTGGTAAAGAGCTAGGTGAGCACTCCCAAACCCTTCCCCAGCAGCCCTGTGCATGCATGCAAACACCTTCCTGGGGGGGAGTGTCCATAGTGCTGCTGCAGTCCTGCAAGTGGAAACATACCTCAGTGCAACTGTGAGAAGAGGCAGAGGCAGCCCTAACCCCTCAGGTGAATGCTTTCCCAGATGGCAAGAGAGCCCACCCTGCCACTGTGGTCCCAACAAGTGGCCCAGGCTCAGATCCTGGGAAGAAGCTCTGCCCACCAAGCACAGCAGCCAGTGTGATGGGAGCAAGAAGCTGCAGCAGATGTACATGCATGTGTGAATGCTTTCTCAGCTGGTAGGAGTGCCCATGGTACCACTGCAGCACCACAAGTGGGAATGCGCAGCAGTGTGACTGTAAGAAGAAGTGGTGGAAGCCCTGAGCCCACCAGCAAACACTTTCCTGGCTGCCGGACCACCCACCATATCCCCACAATTTCCAGCAGACAAGGTGGGATCAGAAACACAGCTCCTGCTTCCCTCCAGTGGTAGCTGATGGAATCTGCAAACTGATACTACCACAGACATGCCAGCAGAGGATTAGTTCATTAAACACCATAAAAAACTACAGCAACAATTCAGAGCAGAAGGAAAATGACAAGTCTCCAGAATCCAACTCTGAAGTCACAGAAATTTACAATGCAAATGACAGAGGATTCAAAACAGCTGTCATAAAGAAACTCGATGAGTTATAAGAAAACTCGGAAACATAGTTCAATGAGCTCAATTGATGAGAAGAAGGAATACTTCACCAAAGAGATTGAAACTATAAAAAAGAAACTAGAATAAATTCTGGATATGAAGAACATAATTAATGAGATTAAAATAATCTAGAATCCTTAAATAATACAGCTGATGTTATAGAAGAATTAGTGATTTAGGGGACAGAAATATAGAAATGCTTCAGGTGGAGGAGGAGAGAGAACTTATATTTGAAAGGAAAAAATGAAGGCTTGGCCAACCTGGTGGCATAATGGTTAAGTTCATGCCATCTGCTTCAGCTCCCCAAGGTTCAAGATTTCAGATCCTGAGTGCAGACCTAACCAGTGCTCATCAAATCATGCTGTGGAGGTGTTCCATATATAAAATAGAGGAAGATTGGCACATATGTTAGCTTAGGGACAATCTTCCTCATGCCCTCCTCCTCAAAAATGAAGGGCTTCTTTGAGAAATATCCAACTTAATTAGGAAAAGAAACATAAGGATTATAAGTCTTCCAGAGGGTGAAGAGTGGGAGAAAGGAGCAGAAAGCTTGTTCAAAGAAATAATAGCTAAGAACTTCCCAAACCTGCAGAGGGAACCAGACTTACAAATACATGAAGCCAATAGGACTCTTAATTACATCAATGTTAAAAGACCTTCTCCAAGGCATATAATAGTAAAACTGGTAAAAGTCAATGAAAAAGAAAAATATTAAGGAGAGCAATGCAGAAGACAATACCCTATAAAGGAACCCTTATCAGACTTTCAGCAGATTTCTCAGGAGAAACCTTACAGGGTAGGAGAGAATGGAATGATATATTCAAAATGCTGAAAGGCAAAAACTTTCAGCCAAAATTACTCTATCCAGCAAAACTATCCCTCATAAATGACAGAGAAATAAAAGCTTCCCCAGATAAACAAAAGCTGAGGGAGTTCATCATCACTAGACCTCCCTTACAAGAAATGATCAAGGATGCCCTCATACCTGAAACAAAAAGGCAAAGCTCTACAAAGCTTTGAGCAAGAAGATAAATACACAAAATCAGAAAACTACAGCTCTCTTTCAGAACAGGATAGCAAATATTTATAACGTAAAAGATAGAGAAGGAAAGCATCAAAAATAACTCTTACACTTCAGTTTAGTCACAAACTCACAACACAAAACAGAATAATTTGTGCAATAATAACTCAGAACAGGAAGAGGAAAGGGATGGGAGCTGCTTAGGCTAATTAAGATAAGAGGCTATCAGAAAACAGACTGCCTCATCTACAAAATCTTTTATATAAACCTTTTGTTTAGTGATTTTATACAAACCACTAAACAAAATATCAGAGTATAGACACAATTTATTAAAAAAAGAGAAAATCAAAACAGAAAACCACCAAAATGAAATGGCAATCAAAACTACAAGGGAAGAGAAACAATGGAAATATAGAACAACCAGAAAACAAGAGATAAAATGACAGTATTAAGCCCTCATGTATCAATAATCACTTTTATTGTAAAAAGATTGAATTTTACAATAAAAAGACACAGAGTAGCTGGATGCATTAAAAAACAAGACAAAACAATATGCTTCCTCCAGGAAACACATCTCAGCTCTAAATAGACAGTGAAAGGACAGAAGACGATGCTCTAAGCAAATGGCAAACAAAAGAAAGCAGTTGTTGCCATACTTACATCAGACAAAGCAGACCTCAGGATAAAAAAGAATGAGAGACAAAGAGGGGCAGTATATAATGAGAAAAGGGACTTTCCACCAGAAGGACATAACACTTATGAACATATATGCCCCTAACACAGGAGCACCAAAGTAGAGAAAACCACTACTAACAGACCTAAAGGGAGAAATCAACAGCAGCACAATAACAGTAGGGAACCTCAACACCCCACTTACCTCAATGGATCAATCATCCAGACAGTCAACAAGGAAATAGTGGACTTAAACAAAAACTAGACCTGATGGACTTAATATATACAGAACATTCCATCCAAAAAGAGCTGACTACACATTCTTCTCAAGTGCACATGGCACATTCTCAAAGACAGACCATATGTTGGGAAACAAGGCAAACTTCAATAAATTTAAGAAGATTAAAATCATCTCAAGCATCTTTTTTCAACACAATGTTATGAAACTAGAAATCAACTATAGGAAATAAGCTGGGAAAGTCACAAATATGAGGAGACTAAACAACATCCTACTGAAAAACCACTGGATCAACAAAGGAACCAAAGAGACATAAAATACCTGGAGACATATGAAAATGAAAATACAACATACCAACCCTTATGGGAGGCAGCAAAAGCAGTTTTAAGAGGAAAATTCACAATATAGGCCCACTTCAACAAACAAGAAAAATCTCAAGTAAGTTATCTTAAACTACACCTAAGAGAACAGAAAAAGAACAGACAAAGCCCAAAGTAGCAGAAGGAGGGAAATAATAAAAATTAGAGAAGGAATGAATTAAATAGATACCAAAAAATGAATAGTAAGCATAAATGAAACTAAGAGCTGGTTATTTGAGAAGATAAACAAAATTGACAAATCCCTGCCAGACTCACTAAAGAAAAAAGAAAGCTCAAATAAATAAAATTGGAAATGAAAGAGGAGAAATTACAAGGGATACCACAGAAATACAAAGGATTATAAGAGAATACTATGAAAAACTATATGCCAACAACCTACAGGAAATGGGTAAGTTCTTAGACTCATACAACCTCCGCAAACTGGATCAAGAAGAAATAGAGAATCTGAATAGACCAATGACAAGTAAAGAGATTGAAACAGCAACCAAAATTCTCCCAACAAACAAAAGTTCAGAACCAGCTGTCTTCTCTGGATAATTCTACCAAACATTCACAGAAGATTTAATATCTATCCTTTTCAAACTACTCCAAAATATTGAAGATGACAGAATACTTTCTAAGTCATTCTATGAGGCCAACAGACACTGAAACCAGGCACGGGCAGCAGAAAGAAAGAAAATTACAGGCCAGTATTGCTGATGAACATAGATGCAAAAATCCTCAACAAAACATTGGAAAACTGAATACAGCAATACATTAAAAGGATCATACACCATGATCAAGTGGAATTTATATATGCAGGGATGGTTCAACATCCACAAATCAATCAATGTGATACATCACATTAACAAAATGAGGAATAAAAATTACATGATCATCTCAATAGATGCAGAGTAAGCATTTAACAAGATCCAATTTCCATTTACAATAAAAACTTTCAATAAAATGGGTACAGAAGGAAATTACCTCAACAAAATAAAGGCCACATATGACAAACACACAGCCACACAAAATCACACAAAATCACAAAAAATCATACTCAATGGGGAAAAACTGAAAGCCATCCCTCTGAGAACAGGTACAAGATAAGGGTGACTACTCTCACCAGTCTTATTCAACATAGTACTGGAAGTTTGGGCCAGAGCAATTAGGCAAGAAAAAGAAATAAAACGTGTCCAAACTGGAAAGGAAGAAGTGAAAATCTCAGTGTTTGCCCATGACATGATTCTATATACAGAAAACCCTAAAGAATGCATCAGAAAACTATCAGAAATAACAACTAAAGCAAAGTTGCAGGGTACAAAATCAATTTAGAAAAACCAGTTGCATTTCTATACACTAAAAATGAACTAGCAGAAAGAGAAGTCAAAATTACAACCCCAGTTACAGTTTCAAGAAAAAGAACAAAATATCTAGGTATAAATTTTTTAACCAAAGAAGTGAAAGATCTATACAGTGAAAAAGATAAGACATTATTGAAAGAAATTTAAGAAGATATAAAGAAATGGAAAGATATTCCATGCTCATGGATTGGAAGAATAAATATAGTTAAAATGTCCATATTTACCTAAAGTAATCTGCAGATTAAATGCAATCTCAATCAGAATCGAAGACAACCCACCACTGTGAGAAAATATTTGCAAATTATATATCCAACAAATATACACATTATAATTAATTGATTTAATTAATTTCCAAAATATGTAAATAACATACAACTCGACAACAAAAAGCAATCCACCCAATAGACAAATGGGCAGAGGATATGAACAGACATTTTTCCAAAGAAGGTATACAGATGGCGAACAGAGACATGGAAAGATATTCACATCACTAATTATTAAGGAAATGCAAATCAAAACTATGAGATATCACCTTACACCTGTCACAATGGCTATAATTACCAACACAAAAAGTAAATGTTGGAGAAGGTGTGGAGAAAAGGGAACCCTCATACACTGCTGGTGGGAATGCAAAGTGATGCAGCCACTATGGAAAACAGTATGGAGATTTCTCAAAAAATTAAAAATAGAAATACCATATGATCCAGACATCCGACCACTGGGTATTTATCCAAAGAATATGAAATCAACAATTCAAAGAGATTTATGCACCCCTATGTTCATTTCAGCATTATTCACAATAGCCAAGATGCTGATGCAACCTAAGTGCCCTTCTACGGATGAATGGATAAAGAAGATGTGGTAAATATGTACAATGGAATACTACATAGCCATAAAAAAAGATAAAATCGTCCCATTTGAAACAACATAGATGGAGCTTGAGGGTATGATGTTAAACAAAATAAGCCAGACAAAGACAAATACTGCATGATTTCACTCATATGTGGAAGACAAACAAACCCATGGATAAAGAGAACAGATTAGTGGTTACCAGAGTGGAAGGGGGCTGGAAGGTGGGTGAAAGGGGTAAATGAGCACATCTGTATGGTGACAGACAAAAATTAGACTATGAGTGGAGAGCACGATGTAGTCTATGCAGAAATTGATAAATAATAACGTACATCTGAAATTATACAATGTTATAAACTAAAAAAAAAAAGCAAAAAAGTCAAAATCTCATCATGGACATAGTAATTATTAACAACAGGAATATGATTCCAAGTTAAAACCAAAGAAATTTCAATGATTTTCTCATACAATTGGACATATTACATTTAACTGCTTTATGATGTCATGTTAGGTGTCTTGGTCTTGGGGTAGTAGGAGTTTTTAGGTTTGTTTCTTTTGTTTTTCACTTGATGAAAGAAACAAACCTATTTGTGTCGTTCCAGAACAAATTTCCAAGTCAGCTCGCCAGCAAACACTTTTGTGAATTGAAATTATGGCTTGTTTAAACTGTTGAATATTTTCACACAGAAATAAATTATGTTTTGACTAATTCATACTGGTAAAACACACTTTAGGAAAATCACTCTATGGGCATCATCCTTCCATACTTAAACAGCTTTCCAGAAATGAAATGATGGCCTGATCCACTTTTGCAAAGAGTGTAGATTTAAAGACTGGATGATTAAATAAAAACATCTAATTTCAACCTTTATGACTTAACATTTTCCAGTTCATTTTTCTCAATTATTATGGAGTGTGAATGAAAAACTACTAGTGGAAACTATTAAAACAGTCCAAAAAGATATTAAAAATTAATAGTAGATTTCTGTTTCAGTTCAGAGACAGAGCGCTGGAAAGATGTCATTCCCATCTTCCAAGAGAAAAAGCTGAATAGACTGCAAACTATAGATTTGTTGTGACCTCATAAGAAAACTGAGATCAAAGGGCAAATGGCCATGCCAAAATCTAGCACTGGACCCGAGCCTTTAGTGAGACACAGAAATTGAAGATTTGCTTCTCTGGGTAAAAGAACAGAAGCCACATGAACCTTGAGGGTAGCTACAGAAAAACTGACTATAAGTGTTGACAAATTGCTGGAGGGAAGTGTGGGTAAGCATAAGAGCACGATGCTCCGAGGGGACACATGCATAGAGAAGTTCCCGTTCCCGTGCTGTATTTTCCTCCAGGAACCTCACCAGGCTTTCAGTGGGAAGATCCTGAAGGGTCAGGACAGAGTTGTGTATATGTGTGTGTGTGTGTGTGTATGAGTCCGCTAGTGGTACTCATTCGTGGATGGGAAGAGCAGCCACTGCTAAAACCACAGAGACACATTTACTCTATATTCTTTGGCCATTAAAAAAAAAAAAAGGCAAGGGCCGGCCTGGTGGTGGAGTGGTTAAGCTCGTGTACTCTGCTTTGTTGGCCTAGGGTTTGCAGGTTCAGAGACCAGGTGTGGACCTACATACTGCTCGCCAAGCCATGCTGTGATGGCATCCCACATAAAGTGGAGGAAGATTGGTACAGATGTTAGCTCAGCAACAATCTTCTTCAAGCCAAAAGAGGAAGATTGGCAACAGATGCTAGCTCAGGGCCAATCTTCCTCAAGTGCACACAAAAAAAGGCGGTAAATTAAAATGAAGAGAATTATACAATGCACATTCTTATAACAAAATTGAATTAGACAATAATTGAAGAATATCTGGAAAATATGCAAATATTTGGAAATTTAAAAATACACGTAAACAACTATGGGACAAAAAGGAAGTCTCAAGTAAATTTTTTTAAAAAGCTTTTGAATTGAGTTAAAATAAAAATACAATTTATCAAAAGTTGTAGGACACAGCTACAGCAGTGCTTAAAGGGAATTATTTTTGATATACACACAAAGTAGAAAAGAAGAAAGACCTAAAATGAATAATCTAAGTTCCAACCTTAGGAAACTAAAGAAAAAAATGCATATTAGGTCTAAAGATAGCTGAAGGACTAAAATAATGTAAATTAGAAGAGAAAACAATGAAATGGAAAACTGGAAAATAGGGAGAATGAGAAAAAGCAAAGGTTAGTTCTGTGAAAATATAAATAAAATTGATTGAAAGCATAGAACACAATACAGAACTCACAATTTAACTAAAAATTAGCTTAAAATCAATCAGAGACTTAAATGTAACATGTAAAATAATAACATTTCTGGAAGAAAATATAGAATATCTAAGTGACCTTTGGCTGGAAATATTAGCAGATTGGTCTTTATCAAAATTAAATACTTTGCTCTGTGAAACTTTTACGAGAATGAAAAGATAAACCACAATTTTAGAGAAAATGGTTGCACACCACATATATGATAAGGAACTTATATCCAGAATATATAAAGAATCATTAAAACAACAAATTTTAAAAATCCAATTTAAAAATGGTTAAAAGAACTAGAAGACGTTTTCACTAAAAATATATGGCTGGCAAATAAAAACTTGAAAGGAGGCTATACATCCTTTTTTTAAAAAAAAGTTGGCACCTGAGCTAACAACTGTTGCCAATCTTTTCTTCTTCTTCTCCCCAAAGCCCCCCAGTCCATAGTTGTATATTTTAGTTGTAGGTCCTCCTCGTTGTGCTATGTGGGGCGCCACCTCAGCATGGCCTAAGGAGTAGTGCCATGTCTGCACCCAGGATCCGAACTCGTGAAACTCTGGGCAGCCAAAGCAGAGCACGCAAACTTAATCACTAGGCCATGGGGCTGGCCCTTATTCATCCTTATCACCAGGGAAATGCAAATTACAGCCATAATGAGATAACGATATACATCTATTCTAATGGTTGATATATATATATATGAAAAAAAAAAAACAACCCAGAATCCTAATGATACCAAATGTTTGCAAGGTTGTAGGGCAACAGGGACAACAATAGAGATCAATTTTACATCTATTCTAATAAATGAAAGGAGTCAAATCCCAAAAGCCCTATATTGTATGATTCCATTAATATGACATTCTGGAAAAGGAGAAACTGTAGGTCTAGAAAACAGACACCCAGTGAACGGAAGCTGAGAGTAGAGGGAGAACTTGAGTACAAAGAGGACACAGAGGGGGATCTTTAGGATGATGGAACTGTTCATATGGCATTGGAGTTGTGGATACGTGACTATGTATCTATCAAAACACACAGAACTGTGCATCACAAAGGGGAAATTTTAATGTGTTCCAATTAAAAAATTAAGAAACATGGGCCAGCCAGGTAGCGCAGGGGTTAATTTTGCATGTTCTGCTTCAGGGGCTTGGGGTTTGCTGCTTCGGATCCTGGGTGCGGACACGGTACCACTTGCCAAGCTGTGCAGTGACAGGCATGCCACATATAAAGTAGAGGAAGATGGGCACAGATGTTAGCTCAGGGCCAGTCTTCCTCAGCAAAAAGAGGAGGATTGGCATCGGAGGTTAGCTCAGGCTAATCTTCCTCAAAAGAAAAAGAAATCATGAAACAAATTATCACAAACAAATGACCAAAAATAATCATGACCCAGGTTATCAGGAGATCCCAAGATGAAATACAGACTATGACAAATGAATGGAACTGTAATACTAATGTCTGACACAAGAGCACCAAATAGGATAAGGAAGAAAAACAAGCCAATGAAAATAACTTTGGAAAATGGTGTTTTGGCTGCAAACTCTAAGTTAGAGACTAAATGCATAAACATTGAACAATGAACAATGCACAAACACTGTAATCAGTAAGTTTATTTTCATGAGGATATGGGTTAACAATTCTGAAACCACTTTTCATATATACTGGGATCGAACAAATAAATAAATGGACGGTGGATGGTGAGATCAAGATTTTTCACTGTCAAAGAGGAAAGTCAGAGATAAGCAAGAGGGCCAGGCTATAACAAACCCTATGGTGTTGGATTACAGTTGGAGACATCAGTATGAACTTATGTTTCTATGTATCCATGTGCATAGATGCATGTGTGTGTTCATATACATATATACATATACATACAGCTAGGTAGACATAGAAACAATCATAAATATGTGCATATACATGGATTGGTATACATACGTATAGTATCTGGTTCTTTTTGCCTAGAGCACCTAGAAGCAATGAGCCCAATAGCATGTAGCACCCCAACACTCAGATCTTGATTTCTAAATACTAAGCCCCAATAAAAGGAAACAGGGCTCCTTGGACCAATGGTTGATTCTAGCCCTGGTAAGAAAATTACGAGATGATTCTGGAGCATCTTTTAGTAGACGAAAGTAAGCGGGTGCTCAAAAGTAAAATGCTAGGGATAGGTCAAAAGGACACAGTAGTCACTGATGGAGTTCCAAATGGCCAAATGTGAAAAAATTTTAGCAACAAAATAAATAGCATAATACCAGATTATAGCCCAAAGTATAAGTATACATGAATCTCTATTGATGTAAATAAATGATTGAAAAAATTAATAAATGTGGAGTGAGATGAATCTTCTAGAAGTATCCCAAATAACATAGATAGATATTCCCATTTCAGGACGTAGACATTAGTTCTCCCCACTTACTGTGTGAAATGGATTTAATTGCAGAACACAGAAAGGAAAATTAGTACCTTTCCAGTGGAGAAGCCTGGGCCCCACTATGCTAACCAAGTGACCAAGTTAAAGCCACCAGTGATGTCATGTGTCTATTTTGTAGCCCCTGATGTGAGGTGGTGAGGAGATGTTGTTTCTGCAGTATTCCTCCCGAAGACCCATAACTGTAGTCTCATCATGAGTTAGAAACTTCAGAGAAACCCAAACTCAGTAAAACTGAGGACAGCCTACAAAATATTTTCCAGTACTCCTCAAAACTGTCAAAGTAATCAAAAACAAAGAAAGACTCCGAAACTGCTGTAAACCTCAGTAGGCTAAGTAGACACGATCACTACATGCAACGCTGTATCCTGGACTGGATCCTGGAATAGAAAGAGTATGTTCATGGAAAAATTGGTGAAATCTACATAAAGTCTGGAGTTTAGGCAATAGTAATGCAACAATGTTGGTTTCTTAGATTCGACAAAGGTATCATGGTAGCATAAGATGATAACAGTAGCGGATGACCCCTGAAATTTTGTGAGGGATGTACTGAAATTCTCTGTACTATGTTTCCAACTTTTCTGTAAGTCTAAAATTATTCCAAAAAAATTTTATTAAAAAACTGACTCTGTCTTTCCACACTTTAAATATTAAAACATCTAAGAATTATGCCCATTTCATATTGATATTGGTATTATAAAACTGAACAAACTTAAAAGACAATATGCAAAGGTTAATGTTTAAATTCCATATTGCACAATGCAACCTTGGGCACAAGAAATAATTTTGGTCTATTCCTACAGCTGAGTTTTCAGTTATAAATCAGAGAAATTAAAAAAAAAGGTGTTGATGTAATATTTATCTTTTTTCAGTTTTGAACTTAAGAACATTATTGTCAAAAATCAAATATATTTGGGGGCTGGCCAGTGGCGCAGAGGTTAAGTTCGCACATTCCGCTTTGGCTGCCCAGGGTTCACTGGTTTGGATCCTGGGTGCAGACATGGCACTGCTTGGCAAGCCATGCTGTGGTAGGTGTCCCACATATAAAGTAGAGGAAGTTGGGCATGGATGTTAGCTCAGGGCCAATCTTCCTCAGCAAAAAGAGGAGGATCGGCAGCAGATGTTAGCTCAGGGCTAATCTTCCTCAAAAAAAAAAAAAAATCAAATATATTTGTATTATTGCACATACTATTTGTATGCATGATCTTATGATTTATAATAAGAAACATCTATTTGATCTTTATTGCTCTTTCCAGTAGAGAGCTCCTAAAACTCTTGGAACATTCTAAGTGAAGAGAGGGCTAAACATATCTTTTGTTATGTTAATAAGGTGACTTCTGAACTCCTCCTAAGGATGGGGGCCAGTTGCCAGGAAAACCAACCTTATGTTTGGAGGGTTAGAACTTCTAGCCCCACCCCTCTGATCTCAGAGGAGGGGACAGTGGCTGGAGGTTGACTCAACTGCCAAAGGCCAATCGTTTAATCAATCATGTCTATGTAATAACCCTCCATAAAAGCCCAAAAGGAGAGGGTTCAGGAGCTGAGTTGGTGAACACGTGGAGATTTGGGGAGAGTGGTGCACTCTGAGAGAGCATTGGAAGCTCCACACTCTTTCCCCATATCTTGCCCTATGCATCTCTTCCATCCGGCTGTTCCTGATTACATCCTTTCATTATACACTGGTGATCTAGTAAGTAAAATGTTTCTTTGAGTTCTGTGAGCTGCTCTAGCAAATTAAGTGAACCCAAGGAGGCGGTTGTTGGAACCTCCAACCGATAGCTTGTGAGTCAGAAGCCCAGATGACGACCTGGGCTTGCAATTGGCATCTGAAGCGTGTCTGTGGGGGGCAGTCTTGTAAACCTGAAGCCTTAAACTGCAACTTGATGCTATTTATGGTAAATAGTGTCAGAATTGAGTTGAATTGTAGGGCATCCAGCTGGTGTTACAGAGAATTGCTTGGTGTGGTGAGGAAACTCCCCTCCCCAGAACACACGCATGTTGGAACTGGGTTCAGAACCCCTATAAATAGGACATAGTGTTTTTGTAAAATATAAACATTATCACAATTTTTATATCTACTTATTGAAATTGTTTTCTGGCTATTGTAAACTTTTGAATTTTCAATGCCTAACCTAGGCTCTCCGGCAATTATACTGGTGTTTTTTGCTTTGGTTTTTAGGGGGTTTGGAAGCAGAGGAGAGGATGTAGGGATTCTAGGAGACTATTTGGAGCACTTCAGCAATATTGGGTAAGTTACTGGGTTTTGTTTACAGAGCTGGTTATAAGACCAGAGGAGTTAGCAGCCCAGATCGACAAAGCAGCCAGAACAGGGGGCAGTTGAAGAGAGTTGGTACTGGGGCTTCCAACACTGGTAAAGGTCTTTTAGTGAAATTTTGTATCAAAGAAGTATTAGAGTTGCTCCTATGAAAATAAAGGTGACAGAGAAGATCACTACCAGAGAAGGGCAGAGGGATGGAACTAAGAGCCATATCTATCCCATTGCTAGAGAAGAAAAGGAAGGCAGGATGACTGGAGTGCAGGTAATTTTGGTGCAAAAACTGAAGAAATTTTATGCCTATAATTTTTTCTCACTATAAATCAAGAAATGAGATCATTACTGAGAATGAAATATGTGGTTAGGTTAGGATCTTGGGATAATAAAGCTGTGTAGACATAACTTTTCTGCTATTTAGAGGAGAATTTTTTTTTTTTAACTTAGTAAAATGGGCGCAGTTAGAAAAATAGATAATTCTCCATCCTGGAAATAAGGAAGAGATATAGAATGCGAGCATAATTTCTTACAGATCTGTTTACATTGTACCCTAGGAATATAAGTTTTGCTTGGTGTCTTTGTTTGTTTTTTGTCATCCTAAGTTCCCACAGTAACCACCAAAGTTTTTATTTAAAAGTCACTCATCCACAGTAACGGGTAACAGACTGTGGAAACCAATCACCAAAGTCAAAGCTGAAATTGCCATAGAAAACTACCACTCCATAATCATTTACTTTCCAAAGGTTTAGCCAAGCAGCCCTGCACTACAATCAGCAAGAAAAATGTTCAAGATTGATGGCCTTAATTATGAAAGCAGTACGAAGGTCCTTGGAGCAATGAAGAATGCCAGTGTTTTTCAAGTAAAGCAAAAGGGTATCTTCAGATCAAATTTCCTTCAGTGCATCATTTAAGAAGGTTCCTCCAGACCAGCAGCTTCAGAAACAAAAATCATGGAAGGACAATTTTCTAATTTTTCTCACACTTCATTAATATCGTAAAAAGTATATCTTATGAGCTAGCGTTGATATTTTGTTGTACAAAGTGTGTTTCCGGACAGTAGCAAAATGTCTCATACTGAACTGCAGTAGTAAGTATTTGACTTTGAACAGCTTAAACTGTGGCCATTTAAATCAATGCTTTCCAAAGTGTTGTGCATATACCCAGGTGAAGATACAAGACCATGACCTGGAGTACAGAAGGAAGGTATTATAAATTTCATATACCTATCTATATATTTTTGTTGTAGATTATATATAATGTATATATTTACATATATATTAGAAATCTACAAGGAAAAATTAAGCTTTTATAATATATGATACACAGATTCTATCTCATACCATCATTTGGTACTCATATATCAGCATCTGGCAACAACACGTGTATTTGGGGTGTCTTGATGGAAATACCACGTGCAGAGAGTGTGAGCAAGCCTTTTGAGGCGCTTTTTCAATTTAAGTGTTTTGAGGTGTATTTTAATTAGTTATATCTAATTAAGTAGTATATCATCTAATTTTAATTGAGTTAACTGTGACAAAAAGGGTGAGTGATTGAAACAATGTCTTACTAGGAAACTTTGGATTGGAAAAAGTATGAAGAGCATAATGAGAGAGTAAGTGTCAGAGCTGACATGTTTCTACTCCTGCTATGCATCTGTGATTTTAAATATTTGTTTGCAGAATATTAAATATTTCAAATAAAGTTGCAGATATTGTGTAATTTTACCCTTCGTATTCCTCTATACATTTCCCAAAAATCTAAGTATATTTTATATATACAGAATGCTATTATCACATTTAACAAAATTAAAATAGTTTATTGATATCATGTGATCTCCCACTGATGATCAAACTTTCCTCATTTTCTCAAAATTATATTTTTATACTTAGTTATTCAAGCCTTTATCTAAAACAATTCCACACATGACTTTTTCATCAATTTTAATATAGAGCTTGGTGTTTGTAAGCTTTTTAAACTGTGGTTTAACATTTTTTATCACCTTTGGAAAATTCTTGGCAAGTATTCTTCAAATATGGCAGCTTCCCCATTCTCTCTACCCTCTCCATCTCGAAACCCAGCTACAAATTCATGCAGCATTTTCTCTACGTCAGTTTTCTCTTTCACTTTCACGTTTCTTTATCCTTTTGTCTTGCCGTGCTTCAACCTAGTTTTCCTGTTGATCATTCTCTCAGTGTGTTAGTCCTTTGTTCTGCTGGGCCTAAACTGCTATTAAACCCACAGATTAAATTCTTACTTTTACCTCTGAAATTTCTGTTGTACTCATTTTTATACATTTCAGGCATCTTTTGAAATTCTCTTTAAACAATCATATTTGTTTTAATGTCCCTGTCTAGGAACTGCAATATATTAGTCATTTGTTTTTGCATCTATTTTCTAAACTTGCTTTCTAGGCAACCTATGACAAAAGACAGTCTGGAAAAATACCTATATTTTATTATCGCAAAAGCAGCAGTCAGAGTAAAAAAAGAGTCTTATTCCTTTTTCTATTCTACTCACACTATTAAAACATTAATACGGATAATTCTAGCAATGTTTAATGCCTATTTAAGGATGCATATGTATCCCTTTTTTTCATGTAAGAGTTTAGTTCCTATTATGTTACTTCAGTTAGAAAGTATTTTTATCCTCGGCTTATATTTTAATTTATTCAATAGTCACCATAAGACATTTTACCATACCTACTCCATCATCATTTTGTTGCTTGGAGTTTTCTCACAAGCTATTTTTCTTTTCCTCAGGAAGAGAACAAGGGTATTATACTCCCTGAGTTTATAGATGGTGGGAAAACACTTTTTAAATATATTTTCCTGATATTCATTTTCCGTATCTATGACTATTTTAAGCGCTGTTTATTTTCTTTTTCTTTGTATGTTTAATGAGGTTTTTACAATTACAACCATTTCTATGTTTTATCTTTCCCTTCACTGTCGTCTTGTACCTTTCTTTATTTTTAGTTGAGGTTTTTTCTTCAGCTCCCTACTGCTACTTTTTGGTTATTATTTAGGTTTGAAAGGAGCCCCTCTTTCTGAGATTAGATACTCACTAATGGAGAGTATTAGGAGAGGTTGGGAAAGTGAATGTTGGAATACAAGACTGCTTGAATGAGGTTCCATTGTCTGTGGTTTGCACCACCACTCTGCCCTGTGGGTATGGCTCTCAAAGGACTAGCAGGAGATCTGCATGGATAGTAGTGAAATTGCACATGGCACAAGTACTTCATCTGCAATTTTAGTTTTACCTTTCTTTTGGGAACCAAAAGTAGAAGCTGCAAAGTTGATTGCTTACTCAGCTTTTCTTCTCTGTAGTGTTACAGATGTCTTAAATTGATTTCCCCCAAAAGTAAATCATGAGGCAAGGATATGGGTGCAGTTAGTTAATTTGGCAGATTATCTCTGTAATTATCTATAGAAGATGGAGAATATGAGACAGGAAGGGAAAGAAACCAATAAGGAACATGTGATCAACAGAATACTGCTGCAGGTAACTCTGAAAATAGTGTAGAAAATGCCTCAAAGTTATCCCAACAGAGGGGCAAGGCAGCTAAGACTGTTACACACCATATCCCTTCTTTCGCGGGCTGCTCTTCAGGAGCGTTAACTTTCTGGTACTTCTTGCTTGCATCATGCATATCGGGCAAAGACCCTGGGGTACTCAGGGTTGGCAGCCATTGGAGCTGGAAATAGTAAATACTGAAGGGAAAATAGTGAAGTATTAACAGTATCTGCTACAAGGTAATATCCACCATCTTGTAAAAATTGTTTTTCTGTTTAGTATCTTGTTGGAGCCTTTCTCCCCTACCTTTGACAGTAGTAAAAAGAGCTCTAAACCATCCTAACATTGCAGATACGGAACTTGTGGCTCTAGGAAAGGTCGGCATTAGTTTGGCCCTTAAGGATGTGTGCCTATTCGAGGAAACTGTTAGTAATGGCTGAGAATTTAATAAGCATTACAGAATATTGAAGCTGTTTTGCTTTTTGTTATATCAAAGATGAAATGTTCTTCTCATCTAAAAATGTATTTGGTGTTAATCAAATATATTGGAATACAGAAACTTATTTTACCATCATTAGTAGGGAGCCTCCTACTTTCTTTTAACATTTAAAAGAAAGAATATTCCCCTTTCTAAGGTTTGATTTCAATGCCTTGGAAATGGAATACTTGGAAACATTTGAAAATTGCAATTGCTGATGAAAGAAATTTCTGAAAAGTATTTGGATGCTCTATTCACCTAAGTCTCTTTTCCCCAATTAAATTGATAATTCAGATCAAAGAGTATATTGAAGCAAATATAAGTTTTCTGAACATATCTACATAGCTATAATTTTCATAATGAGATATAGATATATGACAACATATGATAGTTGTCAGTCATCATCATGGTTTTAATAGTAAATTTTCTAGTTAGTGACTTATAAATCTCCTTTCCAGAGAAGCCCAATGGAAAAGGATTTATCCCAAGATTATTTCTGGATGATTAGAATATTGAATCCTTAAAACTATTGTATACCAAGCAAAGGTAAAGAACAGTTGCACGTATGTGGCCTTGAAAATTTGAAATCTTAGAAGTATTCTTCTGAGCCTGAAAAACTATTAATTATAGGATTTTAGCAATTTATATCTAGTACAGTTCATAAAGGATAACATGATATCTGAACTTCCCACATTCTTTATATTTGAAAGCAATTATATTTGTCAGTAGTGCCCCTTTTTTGTCTTCTCAGTCTCAGAAAACATATATGATATTGGCTGGCACAGTCCTTCAGAAAATTACAGAAAAAGGAGTATTTATAATAATGGCTAATATTCATTGAGTGCTTTATATCTCTCAAGTTCCACATTTTGCATGTGTATTAATTTACTCAATTCCTATAAAAACCCTTGGAATTAGGGATTAATATATCATTCCCAGGTCTTAGATGAGGAAGCTGAAGCACAGAGACATTACATGACTAATAAGAATCAGAGTTATGATTCCAACTAGGCCACATGGCCCCAGAGTACAGGCTCTTAACCATGATGGTGCCCTGTCCCCATAGACATTAAAATATAAAAAATCTAGTTCTATATTTAAGCACTGAAGGCTTGCCTGAGTTTGAGAACAAATAGGAGACTTTACTATCTTTTCTGCTTCTCTCTTCTTTGGTTAGTAAGCTTGAACATAGTTTTCAAAGACTTGAGAAGACTATTCTTGAATTCACCATCCAATTTCATAAGGCCTATCAAATTTAGCATCTGACAGGAATTTTTTTGAAGGAGAAAATAACACATCAGACCTGAGAACACGGGAAGTAAAGTAACTGTTAATCTGGTGAACATTTGGCCACCTTTAGCATATCTTGGATATTTTGAGTATAACTTGAGTCTAGGCATTCAAATGAGATTAATTATGACACCAAACTACCTTTCCAAAGTTAGAAGAATGTATGCAAGAATGTAGATAAGTTATGATTTATTATTAGAATATTAAAATAGTTAATGTTAAGTTCATGATATAGACAAAAGCTCTCCAGTAGACTTTTCTGTGGTAAAGGAAATGTCCTATATACCTGTGCTGCCCAATATAGCAGCCATTAGCCATATACTGCTTTGAGTAATTAAACTGTGACTAGTACAAAGAAGGATCTGCATTTCTTAAATTTCATAGAATGCTCTTAAAATTAGGAATTATTTAATTAATTGGGAGATTTATTCAGCAACAGTAAATCATCAATATGTAAAGATATAGGGTCCAAAATTATAGTAACAAATGACTGGAAATCACAAGGTTGTCTAATATTAAGTAAGAATGTTGAAGTTCAATTTATATCTATTGTCAACAATATTTTCATAACATAATATGACACAAGAGGAGAAAATGAAACAATAATATGTGCTATAATCTCAACTGTTTTAAAAATAAAAGGAAAAAAAGATGGGGGCCAGCCCCGTGGCCTAGTGGTTAAGTTCTTGCATTCCGTTTTGGCGGCCCAAGGTTTCGCTGGTTCAGATCCTGGGCGCGGATATGGCACTACTCATCAGGCCACGGTGAGGTGGCATCCCACATGCCACAAGTAGAAGGACCCACAACTAAAAGTATACAACTATCTACTGGGGGCGATTTGGGGAGAGAAAAACAAAAGAAAAAGATTGGCAGGTTGTTAGCTCTGATGCCAATCTTAAAAAAAAAAAAAAATAGAGAGCTGACTTCCCTGGATAATTTAAGCAGCCAGCAAATTAGTTTTCTGTTGCTGTGTAACAAATTACTATAAATTCAGACACTTAAACAACACCCATTTATTGTCTCACAGGCCTCGTTTTCTTGCTGGCTGTCACTCGGGGACTGCTTTCAGCTCCTAGAGGCCCTCTCATAACATGGTAATTTATTTCCAAGCCAGGAGAAAAGTTTCTAACTTCCTCTCAGCCTAAGCCAAAGACAATGTGGCAATGGCTGCTGAGCCAGGAGTCCAAAAAGCCAAAATAGATGGTATCACTAATGAGTACCTTTATACTCAATGTAAAGCCTTGAGTGGACTGAAACATGGAAAGTTGGCTTGATTGAGTCAAGGCTGGCTGAGGTGACCAGTGAAAACAAAGTGAGTAAAACACGGGAAATGGTGTGTAACTGCCCTCTCCCTTTGCACCCACACCTAATCCTTGTCCCTCCCTCCATCTCTACCTTATCTACTTCAACAAAAGTTGTCATTAGTGGTGGGATTGAGGTCTCCCAGATCCAAAGCAGGATTGAAAGCCATAGCACCCATCAAAGTATGTCAGGGATTTTCAAAAGGGGGAGGGACAAAAACTGTCAGGGCCATGTTGGGTATGGGTGTCCAGGCCATCATACTATCTATGGAAGAAAAGTTATTTTTTAAATTTAAATTGCTGTAAATGACATCTATCTAGAAAATGGTGGCTGTCTCACTAGATTTCATTATCCGTTGCCTAATTTCACAAGGATAGACCCAATTCTGTAATAGAATTTCTAAATTTCTTTCTTTTTTATATTTATGTGCTATTAATTTGGGGTCATCAACATTGCCAGTATAATAAATTCCTGAGGGACAGTTGCAGGAAATCAGGAAATTCAACTTATTATATTATTTGTAATATCAAATCTTTGTATTTTGCCGATGAAGAAAGATTAGTCACATATGTTGTAAAAGCATGATATCTACAGAACTACCCTGAATAAAACTGTCAGCACAGTAAAAGATGTGTTTTCAATTTTAAAGTGATGTAGAAAGAATGAGAACATAAATTTAGACAAAGTTTCTCTACTTATCTTTATATCTATTTGACCAAAAGAAATAAAAAAATAATAAAATTACCATAAAGAGTTTATCTTTATTTTCATACAACTGTATGTAATATTATGCATTACTTTTTCTACTCACTGGAATGTGTTCCATTCAAAAAGCAGAGGTTTAAATTGATAATGATTAAAACTTTTTTCTCCTCAAGATTTGTATGCACAATTTAGAATCATTCTAACAACAGTTTAAAAGAATTATTTGCTTTCTGGCAGTGACAATAGCATGTTTTCATAGCACATAGTACTTTCTGTAATGATCGCGTAGGAATATAGAAAACAACTTTGCTTTGTTGTTATGTATAATCAAAGTTGACACACTTCTACAGCATTCTGCTATCATTAGCTTTCATGTTATATCAATTCTTAAACTGAAAGAGTATTTTCTTTGAGTGAAAGAGGATGAGTAAAAAAAAAATTATTCTATTTCAGCATGTCATCAAACATCCAGAAAAATTCTAAATCTTTTGAATTATCTAATGGTTTTCAACTATTCAATCCTTGACTCAGGTTAAGTTCTTAATAGATGCTTTTAAAGATTTCAAAGAGTTTAGTCAAATCTTAAAACATGTGATGACGTTTTAAATTATTTTATACAAGGCCAGCCCCAATGGCCTAGTGATTAAGTTCAGCATCCTCTGTGTGAGCAGCCTGGTTTCAGTTCCCAGGTGCAGACCTACACCACTCCTCTGTCAGTGGCCATGCTGTGGTGGTGGCTCACCTACCAAAAAAGAGGAATATTGGCAATGGATGTTAGCTCAGAGCAAATCTACCTCAGCAGAATAAATGAATAAATAAATAATTTTACAGATTTTTATGTAAAATTTATAAACCCATTACATTTTGTTCTGTATTTACTTTTTAAATTTTTATTATGAGATGATTTCAAATTTACTATAGGAAAGCTGCAACAATAGTACAAAGAATTTCCATGTATTTTTCACCTAGATTTTACCAATATTATCATTCAATCACATTTGCTTTATCAATACCTATCTATTTACATACCTACCTATCTATATATCGATTCACATACATAGACACATATTTACATATACAAATATATTTATTTATACAACATATTATACGCATATATGTATTTTTTCTGAAACTTTGGGGAGTGAGTTACCCATAATGTCCCTTTCCTTGTGATCTCTTTAGGGTATATTTCCCTAAAACAAGGAAAATCTCTCATGTATCTGCAGTGCAATTATCAATATAAGGAAATTAATATTGGTCTAATACAATTATCTCATCTACTGAGTATGTTATAATTGCACCTATTATTCCTCTGATTACTTTATGGAATGAACACTTCTTGTCCAGAAACTGATCCAGTATTACAAGTGCGTTGGTTATCATGTCTCTTTAGTCAGCTCTAACTTCAAATAGTACACTCATCTTTGTCTTTCATGATGGAGGTATTTTTAAGAGGGCAGTCCATTTATTTTGTAGAATATCCCTCAATTTGGGTTTGTCTGGTTCAGGTTTTTAATTAGGGGCAAGAATATAACAGAAGTGATGCTGTATTCTTAGCACATTGAAATGTACAGATGCCTATTTGTCTATTACATGAGATGCTAATTTGGATAGCTTGGTTAAAGTGCTATCTGCCAGGTTTCTCCACTGGCAACGTTACTCCACTGCAAAGTCACAATTTCCCCCTCTGTTATTATGCCCAAAAACTTGAGACTGTGTAAACATACTATTTCTCATCTTATTTTCACCCTCTAGTTTTAACACCCATTGATGATTCTTGCCTGACACCTTGAGTACTATGGTGATTGCTAAATGATGATGTTCTAGTTCTAATAATGCTCTATTAATTATTGATTAGAATTCTGCTGTAAGGGAGAACTTTCCTTTACCCCATTTACTTGTATATTAATTCAATTATGTATTTTAAATTATTTTATGCAGATATTTATGTGCAATTTATAAAGCTATCATATTTTTTAAATTTTCTTTTAAAATTTTTA
The DNA here is from genome assembly GCF_041296235.1 of Equus asinus. Classification (NCBI taxonomy): domain Eukaryota; kingdom Metazoa; phylum Chordata; class Mammalia; order Perissodactyla; family Equidae; genus Equus; species Equus asinus. The sequence continues at coordinate 11,420,347 of NC_091796.1, forward strand.
TTATGAGATTTCAGATTTGTAGGAAAGTTTCAGATTTAGTATAAACAATTTCCATGCATTCTTTATATTCCACATACACAAATGTAAATCTGTGGGATTTATAATTTCCAATTTTAATCAATGTGTTTAATCTATTACTCTCATCATTTGCTCAGTTTGTTCCACAGTTGGGCAATGAGAGTTCCATTAAGCTGGCTCTCGTGTCCTTTGCCACTCTCTCAATGTTCTTTAAATACTACCATTTTCACAAGATGCTCAAGGCCACTTTCACTGCACAAACTTTGGAATCAGGCATTTCTCTAAGGAACTCCGGTTCTTATTATTACAGAATAGTATTTGGAAACTCAGGTGCGGGTGCCAAGTCTGCTCATTTCTCCTAGAGCACAATTGCTTCCTAGCTCACTTAGCTCATAGAGAAGAGGCAGTGTATCTTTATCTATAGGGACAGATCGATACGTGTGCATACAAACACACATACACACAAACATGCACAAATGTTTAAACATACTCACTAATACACATCTATATCTGTTTCTACAACAATCTATCTATACGTAGTAAACCCTATGGATTCAACTTGATATGGATTCTTCCAGTCCAAAACCACAGGATTCATTCTAGCTTCTCCTCTTTCAATATTGATAATTCCTTTTTCTGTCATTGAGAAACTTGGCTTGTATTATCAACAATATATTTACTTGTATGTGCAAGCTTAGAATATAAAGAGTTGCAAACTCATATCACTATGAAAAAAAGCTCATTAAATATAATATAGTACAGTTTACAGTTCTTTTTTGTCTTTAATCTAGGTTATATTTTCAAAACAATGTATTTAAAATTACTTGGGTTACTTCTCACCTGCATATGTTATCAATAGTTATGCTTTTCATTTATAATTGTTAGGTTATTATTTTTTTCTATTTTCATTGCATTTGTGATCCTCCACATCATTATTGATTTTTACTTACTTACTGAGTATATGACGCAGCATGGTTCCAGAAATCAAAAATATGCAAAAGGGTATACTCAAAGTTATGACTTCTCTACCGTCCTTTTCAACTTGTTCCTAATCCCTATCCTGTAGATAAACAAATCCATTAGCTTCTGATTCTTTCTTCCTTTGTCTTTAGGTGCCCAAATAGGTATATATTTTTATTTCTCCCATTTTACTGACACAAAAGCTAGCTATCAGTAAATAGACTAGCTCATCTACAAGATTGTTTATACAAACCTCATGGTAACTACTAAACAGAAAATCGGAGCAGAGACACAAATCAAAATAAAGATAAAAATGAGAAAATCATTACAGAAAACCACCAAACTGAAATGGCAGTCATAAATACAAGGGCAGAGAAACAATGGAAATATAGAACAACTGGAAAACAAGAGATAAAATGGCATATTAAGCCTTCATATATCAATAATGGCTCTAAATGTAAATGGGTTGAATTCTCCAATCAAAAGCAAAGTTGCATGGTACAAAATCAATTTAGAAAAACCAGTTACATTTCTATATGCTAATAATAAACTAGCAGAATGAGAAGTCAAGAATACCATCCAATTTACAGCCACAACAAAAAGAAAAAAAATCTAGGAATAAATTTATCCAAGGATTTGAAAGACATATACACTGAAATCTATAAGACATTGATGAAATCAAAGATGACATTAAGAGATGGAAAGATATTCAATGCTCATGGGTCAGAAGAATAAACATAGTTAAAATGTCCATACTACCTAAAGCAATCTACAGATCAAATGCAATCTCAATCAGAATCCCCATGACACTCTTTATGGAAAAAGAACCAAGAATTCTAAAATTTATATGGAACAACAGAAGACCCCAAATAGCTAAAGCAATCTTAAAAAAGAATAAAGCTGGAGGCATCATAATCCATGGCTTCAAAATATATTACAAAACTATAGTGAGCAAAACAGCATGGCACTGGTACAAAATAGACTCACAGATCAATGGAACAGAACCAAAAGCCCAGACATGAAACTGCACATCTATAGACAGTTACTCTTTGACAAAGGAGCCAAGAACATACAATGGAGAAAGTCTCTTCAATAAATGGTGCTGGGAAAACTGGACAGCCACATGCAAAAGAATGAAAGTAGACCATTCTCTTATAACATACAGAAAATAATAACTGCAATTGGACTAAAGACTTGAAGGTAAGACCTGAAGTGATAAAACTCCTAGAAGAAGATACAGGCAGTACACTCTGACATTGATCTTAGTAGCATCTTTTCGAATACTATGTCTACTCAGGCATGGGAAACAAAAGAAGAAAATAAACAAATTGGACTACATCAGACTAAAGAGCTTCTGCAAGGCAAAGGAAACCAGGAAGAAAACAAAAAGACAACCCACAAATTGGGAGAAAATATTTGCAAATCATATATCCAACAAGGGGTTAATTTCCAAAATATATACAGAATTCATATAACTCAACAACAAAAAAAACAAACAACCCAATCAAAAGATGGACAGACGATATGAACAGACATTTTTCCAAAGAAGATATACAGATGGCCAACAGGCACATGGCAAGATATTCAACATCACTAATTATTAAGGAAATGCAAATCAAAACTATGAGATATCACCTTACACCTGTCACAATGGCTATAATTACCAACACAAAAAGTAAATGTTGGAGAAGATGTGGAGAAAAGGGAACCCTCATACACTGCTGGTGGGAATGCAAACTATGCAGCCACTATGGAAAACAGTATGGAGATTTCTCAAAAAATTAAAAATAGAACTATCATACGATCCAGACATCCGACCACTGGGTATTTATCCAAAGAATATGCAATCAACAATTCAAAGAGATTTATGCACCCCTCTGTTCACTGCAGCATTATTCACAATAGCCAAGATGTGGAAGCAACCCAAGTACCCATCAACTGATGAATGGCTAAAGAAGATGTGGTATATACATACAATGGAACATTACTCAGCCATAAAAAAGACAAAATTGTCCCATTCACAACAACATTGATGGACCTTGAGAGTATTACATTAAGCAAAGTAACCCAAAGAAAGACAAACACTGCATGATTTCACACCTGTGTGTAAGATAAACAAACACATGGACAAAGAGAAGAGATGAGTGGTTACCAGAGGAGAAGGGGGTTGAGGGTGGGTGAAAAGGGTAAATGGGCATACATACATGGTGACATCTGAAACTTAGATTATTAGTGGTGAGCATGAGGCAGTCCACACAGAAACTGATAAATAATAATGTACACCTGAAATTACACAATGTTATAAACCATGATGACCTCAATAAAATAACTGAAAAAAAAATTAGGCCAAAAACTACCTATCTGTTTGACAGAAGAAAAAAAAAATGGGATAGTCCTATTTATCATCTTGTACACAAACTCCTTGATCTTTATTTTCATTTCTATCATGAATGTTTTCCTTAACCTTAGTGAATAACAATAATATCATGGGCTAAAGCTTAAACTTGTACTTATTTTAAAAAGAAGAAAAGAAATTACAAAATCCTTTATTTAACTATCCTTTAAAACAAATTCCTTTTGGCACAACACACAAATAACCATAAATATCAGTATACCATATTGACATGACATATATTTGTCATGTAAAGCATTGAGCAAAGCAATTTATACAATATGTTCATAATATATTGTGTCAAGCTACAAGAATAATTACATTAAAACCCTTGGTATGATTTTTCAAGCTGGGAAAATGTATTAAAATGCTTTCCTTACTTATGTCTGAAAATATATGTCTAATGAATATGGCAATTCTTGTTGAAGTGGGTCATAAATATATGGTGAGATTTAAAAGGAATTAATAATTATTTAGCCATCTGCTACTAAATTAGCTAATGTGTGCTATACGGAGAGCAGAAAACTACATAATTCTTTTGTGACATAAAATTCAGAATATCCTAATATTTCAGGAATTTCGCTGTGAAGCAATGTGAAACAGTAGAGGAAATATGAATTTTCCTACCGCTTAAACACAAATGTAACTATCCTGAAATGTTCAGTGTGGCCATGAGATGTTGTGAGATCTGAATTCCAGTGTTGAAAAGTTATACATCAGTGTCCATGCTGGGTGCTGAAAGCAAGTCAGAGTTAGGTGATTTCTTCAGTGCACCATCTGCTGGGATTATAGTCCCTTGAAAAATAATTAAATAAAAAAGGATAATGAAGATAAAAGTGATCCTACTAACCTATTAATTGAAAGAGGCTTACTTTCTTTATTAAAAAATAATACTAATTTCTCTAATTTCTCAATTAACTTGACTTGCTCTAAAGGAAAAATTATTTTTCATGACAATTGTTTATTTGTCCTAATTGATGTGTGCATGCTTATGTAATTTTATAGAAGATAGTTGGCCAAACAGAATAAGGAGACATCACGTGTCCTTTTGAACTTATCTCTATAAAAACACTGGGGAAAAAATTTAAGCCTTTGTGCCTCTGTTTTCTGAACAGTAAAATGACATTAAAGCAAATGACCAATAACCTTCTTTCTCATGTTATTTGTAGAAATTTATAAGATTGTATTAATCTGATTATTCTCAATAAAATTAATGCATTGACAAGTATTGGTGACTTTTATATTTCTTTTCTATGGCACTATTTTTTAATGAATTCAATTATTGACACATTCATCAAACACAAATTCAGCACATATTTTTATACTAAACACTGTGTTAATCAATGTGGATATAGAAATAAAAAACAACTTCTCTTCAAGGAGCTAATAAAAGAGGCAGGAAAGTACATGTGGACAATATATTTAAGCATTGAATTCAAAATAAGCATGTAGTGGTACGGAAACCGGCCAGGAAACCACCACACTAGCGTGAAGTTATGGAAGGCTTCCTGGAGTAATTGCTCCTTGAACTGAAAGCCGAAGAATGCGTAGAAAAAAAGAGTTGGCATGTTTTTCTTAGAAAGAATACCTCTTCTTTTATTGCATAATATAAAATCTGGAAATCTTTGCTGAGCGAAAAACTTCAACAAACCAAATTTGAGTATAATTAACAGTCTTATAACTGATTAAAAATAAAATGACTACTCTCCAAATAGCACAATTGCATATCTTAACATTCATAAGTAACAATTTCATTAATCTCAGATTCATTAATCAATCAATCTTAATATTTTATCCCATATTATACACAGTTTATAATCAGAAAATAAAAGATTTTTACTAGGTGACTTTTATTCATTAAAGCACACATTCAATAAGCTTCAAATACTTAAACATTAGAAGTAATTTTTTTTAGCTTTACTTTTATGCCATTTTATGTGTTAACTATCCTGTCTTGCTCATGTGAAATGATTAAATACATCGCTTTCTGATATGCTAATGATTGATATACAGACTGTTAAGAGCGTTTCAATCATTTACCAGGATTGAGCTAAGAAAATTGAACTACGTATGAAATCCAAGTTCTGACTCAATCATTACAATGACGAGATTGTTCTCATTCTCCTCACTACCAGGACAATATATTACCATAGAAAGTGGTAGAAACTGGCACCTAGTCTTTAAAATTTTGCAATTTGTCGATTTTGGAGCTCCAAAATTGTATGTAATGATTGCATGTAATGGTGTGTTTATATTATCTATAATTTCTTGGGAATTGCAACTATACTTTTTCAACTATGCTGAGTAATTTATCTCTAGGTTTTAATCTAAGAGCATGGTTTCTGTGGCCCAATGAATACCTATAAACAGGAAGTGTGACTAGCCAACCCTTCCCCATCATAAGCTGTCAAATTCCTCGGTGAACAATATTCCCTAAACTCAATTTTTTTGGTTTCGTAAAATACATAATTTAGATAGAAATAATTTTCTAATTAGCATTTTTGCGATTGTATTAAATAAAGTAGAAATTGAAATCTTGAGTATTTGCTTATAAAATTATTTCTTTTACTTGCTTTAAAAATTGGTAGTGGAAAGATTTTAAACCAAATTACGGAATATTCCTATTTATAAGAAAAAAATAAGAAATCTTAAACTACATCTTTATATAGACAGTTGAACAAAATTTTTCAATTATATATTGATGATGATTCAACAAATGACTTATTAATATTTATATGGATGGAAAGAATCTCAGTAGTTTTCGTTAATAGCAAATATAATATTCAGTAGAAAGAGAGACATGAAATTTGCATCTTCTCCTGACACACACTTTTCCAGAATTCTTACTTTTTGGAGCATTCTGTACCACTGAAATATAATATGTAGAATATGAAAGGAAACTTTGCTACTGAGTTAACCAATGGGTTTTAGGTATACAATATAAATCTTTTTTCTTGGATTAAATAAAAATGTTCAGGGCAATTTTCTCAATTTGTGGAAAAAGGATCCATTACAATATAGCTCATATAAATTTTCCAAAGCATCAGATTGCAGTTATGTCTTGGAGAATTATTTAGGCTACTTGTATTTTTAGTGTATTTCAGCTCTGTATAAGAGGACAAAGTGCCAATTACTTTTCTACATATACAACACAAGGGGCATAAATATCATTAGGGATTAATCTTCCCCTTTTACCTTTTCTATCTTTAATTGTCTTCAATCATAGCTTGTTTATTTATAACATGAAAGCTGGTAACATAACCACCAGATATATTTCTTGTAACAAGCATCATGGGTAGGATATGACATTGCACACTTTTACAATTTGTTCAATTGCATATAATAATAGAAAATGTGTCTTGATTGACTCATCTCAGTGCCCTATCTTAAAGATTTAACTATCTAAATTGTCACTGACAATTAATATTTAGACAATCATCTCCACATTCCTATCATGGGCTTTTTTACTCTTTACTTCCAATAAAATTTATGCTACCTGTACTTTATTCTCAAGAAGCACATTCTTTTTATGTTGTAGAGAATAACATCAAAAAAACAGAGATTCATAGATCTTCTATACTAAAAAGCTTATGGGTGTTGGGTAGGACTCCTAGAAAGGTTGAATGATAGCACAAATTCTCTCACCAAAAACAAGAATAAAACTAGAGTACATTATCAAAAACAACCAGTTCTGGAAACTGATTGGAATCATACCTCACACTGAGAAGAATTCATTCAAAAGACTACTGAACCCCAATAAGAACCATAGAAGTCTACGACATTTTGACCTGGGAATGAATAATTAGAGATATAAATAGAACAAAAAATGAAAGAAGTAGTTGTAGGAGAAACAGAAAATTTCCTGAAATTAGTAGTATGCTTTGACTTTTAACTTTCACCTAACCTCTGCACCCTACAGCATAATGAATACAATATAATCTTATATAAATGTTCATTATATTATGATTTGCAGTGCATTCTTTCATCTGCTTTTCTTTTCTTGCCTAACCATAAGCTCCTATTTCTCTCAAAGATCAGCAGGAATTCTGTCAAATTTTCATAGGGTGAAACACTGTGGGAGGTGGGAATAAAAATAAAGGATTAATCAGAGTGCTTGTAAGATTATTTAAAATGTATCACAATGTAATTCAACTTTGTGAACTCATTACTGGTCATACTTTTCTTGAAATTTCACTAGGACACGGGGCAAGAAAATTTGTCTGCTTATGTAAGACATCTCCTAGCCTTGGAAATAATTAAATAACAAAATATATCCTGGGCAACTATTTATCCATATTCTTTTAAAATAAGGTTTTCCTTCCATCCTTTTCCATGCAAAAATTTCCTTTACTGAATGCAATTACAGCATTAGGGGAAAAATTTATGCCAAGTTTGTATTTTAGTACACTTAACTAGGTAAAAATAAAAATATTTGCATTCAATTTAGGATCTTCCATCCTCTAACCATATGTCTGCATAGAAATCTCTAATATTTGAGAAAATCAATTTTTTCATCTATAAAATAAGCAAAATAATAGCTACTAACCACTCTCATAAATGTACTGTATTAATTTGCTGAGGCAATAAATAAATAAGGATATCACTTTGTAAATTTTAGGAAGTTTTATAAACACAGGCTATTTTTACTCTAGGGAAATTAAGGCTATATCAATTGCTTTCCATCAAAGTAAGTAAAATACATAACATTGTATGAAAGCGTACTCTCCGAGAAGACTGTGCAAAATGTTCTATGTAATTTCTCATATTTAATCTTCACGGCCATCCAATCAAATACGTACTAAAGTGACCCACACTTGCACATAGAAATACCAAGGATGAAAGAGGTTCTGCCTTGCTAAAGACGACACAAATAGGAAATGGCAAAGGGAGGAGTCAGCCAGTTTGACTCTGCAGACGACACTGCTTAGATCCTTGAGTAATTACCACCCTGACACACAATTTTACAGCTAACAAAAGTATCAACACATAGCAATCATTTTCATGAAGAGATTAATTTGAAGGCTCTCCTCTGGTTTTCAGCAAGGTAGTTAGTGTAAAATTTGACTTGGTCCAAAAGTGAATAATCTGTGTCTATTTTGTCCATAAAATATATTTTTCCTATTGATCTCCATGCAAAAATTTCTGCAGAAATGTTCATAGCAGCATTCTGACAAAACTGAAAAACTAAAAACAATCTAAAGGTCCCACAATTGATGAGTGGTTAAAAAATTGTGGTATATTGGGCAGCCTGGTGGCATAGTGGTTGGGTTCGTGCGGTCTACTTCTGCATCCTGGGGTTTGAGGGTTGGGATCCTGGATGTGGACCTACATACTGCTTATTCAGCCATGCTGTGATGGCATCGCACCCTCAAAATAGAGGAAGATTGGTGCAGATGTTGCCTTGCGGACAATCTTCTGCAAGCAAAAAGGGAAGGATTGGCAATGGATGCTAGCTCAGGGCCAATCTTCCTCACCAAAAAAAAAAAAACACTTTTATTTTTTATTCATATCCTGTAATGCTATTCAGCTATAGAAGAGAGAAACTTACAAATACATACAATAACTTTGGTAGATATCAAAGTAGTTATGCTGAGCAAGAAAAGAAAGTCTCAGGTAGTTACATACTGCATGATTCTGTTTATTTACTGTTCCTAAAATGACAATACTATAACACTGGAGAGCAGATCAGTGGTTGCCAGGGATGAAGCAGGGATGCGGCCGTGGCTATGGAGTGGTGATACTAGGAAGCTTTGTGATGAAACTGTTCTGTATCTTATGATAAATATCCATAGAACTGAAGATACACAAACACACAAATGAATTCATGTAAAACAAGAGAAATCTGAATAAAATTGATGGATCATGTCAAAGTCGATTTCCTAGTTGTGATATTGTACTACAGTTTTGATAGACGCTACCATTGAAGTAAAGATAGGATCTAGGATCTCTCTGTATTATTTCTTGCAAGTGCATGTAAATCTATAATTATCTCAAAATAAAAATTAAAAAAATTCAGACTTACATGAAACCAATTTGCATGAAGAGCTAAGTAATCTTAGAAAAATTTTTCTGCAAGAATTACTATGCACATGACATACTAATATTTATATTTAGACATAATTTATCAGAAATGTAGCACAGCCTATAAAATACAGTACTGTTGCATAACAGCAACAGTAACACCGGCATCAGTAGAGACATCATTCTCAAAATTATAATTTGTCAAAAAGTTTTCATGATCTTGCATTTGCCAAGAATGACCAATGACCCTTTCAACTATATCTATTGAAAATAAAGTTGTTAGGAATATGAAAGTATTTGAAAGAAGCATATGAAAAATTCAATTATACTTATAAAAGAAAACAATGAACAACTGGACATTGAAATTAAAAAAAACAATTATAATAGCATCAAAATCCAACCTAATTAGGAACACATTTAACAAAATATCTGCAGTTCTACAGAAAAAAATTGCTGAGATAAAAAATGGAGAGCTATACCACATGAATTAATCAGAAAAGTCAATATTATTGTTATATTAGTGCTCCACAAATAGATCTACAGATTCAATATATTCTCAATCAATAATGAAGGCAATGTGGTTTTCAATTAAAGGATATATATATATATATATATATATATATACACATACATATATAAATATATAGAATAGAAAATCCAGAAATATTCATACATATATGACCATTTGATTTTCAACAAGATGCCAAGCCATTCAATGGGGAATAAACAGTTGTTTAAATAAATGCTGCTGAAAAAACCATATTTTTATTCAAAAAAATAGACTCCATTATGTACTATAAAATTATCTTGAAACCAATCATAAATATAAGTTTAAGAGCTAAGACAATGCATCTTATTGTACAAAAACTTCTGACCTTCAGTTAGACAAATATTTCTTCATATAGCAAATATATGAAGCATAAATAAAACTGCTAAATGTGACTTTATAAAATTTTAAAACTTTTGCTAACTTCTAGCTGTACGATAAATAATTTCTGGGGATCTAATGTATAACATGGTGACTACAGTGAACAATAATGTATTATATACTTGAAAGTTTTAAGACAGTAGGAAAAGAAGTTGTCATTTTGGACTAAAGAAAAAATTTTTGCTGATGATAAGAAACTTAAAAAATTAAATGGCAAGCTGCAAGCTAGGAGAAAATATTTGCGAAGTATACGTCTGTCAAAGGACTTGTATCTGTAATGTATAGAGAACTCTCATACCAGGTATGAGAAAACAAACAACTCAATCAAAAATGGGCAAAAGATTAAACAGGTCACAAAAATAATACAAACTGCAAATAAATACATGAAAAGTTTCTCACCATCATTTGTCATGAGAGAAATGCAAATTAATACTTCAAGGATATTTATATGACTAAAATTTATAAAGTCAGGCAATACCAAATTTAGCAAGGATATAGAGCACCTGGAACTCCCATACACCTCGTGCAATACAAAATTTTACAGCCTTCCTGAAAAATAATTAAGCAATTTCTTAAAAGCTAAACACTTTCCATATTACCAGGCCCATCCCACTCCATTTTACCAAGAGAAACAAAAATGTGTGTTCACTCAAGACTCTTGCATAAATATTCACAGAAACTTTATTCATAACCCAAGTTAGAAACAGCCCTATGACCCATCATCCATCCAGTCAAAGGACAGACACATCGTAGTGTGTGCAGGCAACAGTAATTTACTCAGCAGTAAAAAGAAAAGAATTAACAATACATGAAAGAACTTGGGTAAATCTCACAAGAATTGCGAAAAGTAAAAGAAACCAGACACAGAAGACTACATCCTATAGAGTTGCTCATATACAAAATGCCACAGAAAATACTAGTACAACTATGGGAAAAATGATCCGTGATTGCCAGGGTCAGGGTGTGAGGGAGGATTCAAATCCCCAAATAACTGAGGGAACATTTGGCATAACAGAGCTGTTCTATATTCTGATTGTGCTGGTGGTGACCTCCGTGTAGACATACTCCAAAATGTATCATTTTGTACATTTAAAATCAATAAACACACACACACTCAGGGTGAAAAATCATTAAGCTATCCCAGCCTCTCTAAAGGGCAGTGCTACAACATTAACACCTGGCTTGTGGGAAAAAGATATTCTAGGGTGCTCTTAAAAACACATGGTCGCAAATGCCTTGAGAACTATTCAGCTGGAAAAAAACCCTCTAAATATCTTAAAGACATGCCTCTTAGATCTATGTATAAAACCATAAGCTTCTTCGCTGTTTAAAGCTGTTGTCCCTTAACAGTCTCACCAGAATCTGCAGGTAGAGGTGGGCTTACCTCAATGATGTACGTGGGTTTGGCTTTTATCGACAGGAGTAGATATTTCTTATGGGAAAGAAAGGAAGACTCAGAGAGCAGTACTAAGGTCACAGAGGGCAAAGCCATGAGAGCATGGAGAGCCCAGAGAACATAACTAAGCCTTATTTGAGGAACTGGCCGCGTGCACATAGGGAGATTTTTAGAATTGCTCTGAATGAGTGACTCTCAGTTTACCCCTTTGTGAACAGGAGTATCCACAGTGACTATCCTGGGCCTGATCCAACACCGTGCACAGAATGTGTGGGCCTGACAACTTGTCTCCTTCACTCACAGCCTCATCCTCATCTAGATTTTATTTAGATGACATGATCTTAGAACACAAGACTGAGCCTGATTCCATGATAGATGAGACTTTTACAGAGGTTTTTGGTAGGCAAGAGTGTATTAGGGAAGAATATAAGTGAAATAAACATTAATTAGAATGGAAAATATTAATGTTGACCTTGCGGGAATTTTAGGGAGGAATTTAACAGAGGTTGGTGCCATTAAAGGATCAACTCATGAGGGGAAATGTGTAACATGTATAAAAATGTTACCCTGAGTTTGCCTGCTCAAGCAAGCCCTTGGGAATTGCAAATTTGTTGCTTTCTCTGTCGATTTTTATCAATAATTAAATAAACTAACTGCTTGACTCATTAGCACCTCTGCCTAAACCGAATAGCAGGACAACATAATGGGACTCTTCTGGATTGGAATCAAGAGAATTATTGCTAACAGTGCTCTCTCTGTCCAAAAGACAAATGTCCTCCCGCTACTGTTACATGTGGCCAGGGATGTATATTAGGAGAGGAAAACAGAATCAACACATTAAACTTTCCGATGTCTATAAAATAGTGGCTTTTAGAAAAATAGTTCTCAAGAGTTTGCTGTATGACTTCAACAGCAAAAGTAGTGGTTAAGCTCTTAGATGCTGTAATCCAAATGACTACATTCAAATCCTCACTCTGCCACTTCCTAGATGTCTATCCTCAGGGTGAGTCATTCATCTCGGATAAGCCTCTGCTTTTTCACCTATAAAGTGGAGCTAAAAATGGACTTGCAGCACAGGATTGTAATATATTTAGAAAATCCTCTTAAAACGATTAGCACATTACCTGAGACATAGTAGTGCTTATTAAAAATTAGGTGCTAGCAATAACACAGAAGACAGTATGTATCATATAGTGGGCACCCAATAACCTATTTCATTTTATAGAATAATTTAAAAAATATAAACAAGAGAATTATAGAAATAAAAAATGATAATAAAATGATATTGGCCAAAATATACATTAATATATGTCCTAGATGACATATTACTGCCTTTCTTTGATAGCCACATTACTATGTTATGATAGTACCAACACTTTCCAGACCAAAAAAAAAATTATAAATAAGTCAAATGACTATTACTAGGGACTTAGCATTAAAGGAAAATGCAAGTAAAGGTAAATAAAGATAGAACTGTGCAGGAATTGACTTGTTACCGTTATTCTAACTTATGGAAGTTATGTACATATACTGTTATGTAGCAACATTCTGTAGTTTAAATTTTATGAAACATTTTCTAAAACACTTAATATTTACAGAAGATATGAACTTGGTAGAAATTCATCCAGTATGTACTGTTTATACTTTGAACAATCCTTTCAATAGTAAGTAGAAAACAATTTGACAGCAACTGATTCTTTATATTTTAGAATTTTTAGCTAAATTCTTGGGCCCCAGAAGTATTGTGAGACATGCCAGAGGCAATGATCTGGGCAAATTGAAAAGTGTGATGCTGATTAGGCAAATAAAGAAAGATATCACTGCTCAGCATGAATCATTACCAGATCACTTGATAATGTTCTCAGGCATTACCCACTGACAGACTTTTATCAATGGGTAATTAGAGCAACACAAATAAAGGAACAAACAGAGCTTCTAATTGGGCCAATACAATAATAATCTATCTTCAGAAGAAACCAGATGAAAGTATTTTATAAAATTGGAAATATATAGTTATATAGTTTTAATAGCAAAGGTACCTTTGTGGAAATGTTACAAGAACTTAGAATAAGTCTATAACATTTTGTAACTTCAGGATTTGAAAGAAGAACCCTCATTGTCTGCTCATCTTTGCAGGTACGCCCTTGATTCTATTTTATTCTCACAGCTGTTCTGTATAACATAGCTATCATCACTACATCAACTGTCCAAATGCAATAATAGCAGTAGCCTCTTCTCTTAGTCCTTCAGTCAATGAGCTGGAAAATAACAGGGGAAATAGGGATCAAAAGACAGAAAGACGCACCATAGTGGAGCAAAGTAAAAATTAGAGTTGCTAAAATGACAATCGGGATTCTTATTTAAATATTTATTTGATATATTGAACAGATTAATCTACAAAGCAATATTTCTAGACCTTATTTCAGACACCATCTAATATCAACTAAATCTGATTTTTAAAAATATACTTTCTCAACTATCAAGTTAGTCAGTGTACATTTGTCATCACAGTTAATTAAGTTTGTGAAAAATCTGACATTATATTTAAAATCTGTTTCTTTTCCTGCTTCTGGTGTGGACAAAGTAGAGACAAGAATTACTGCTATAGCTTTTTAAAAATTCAAAATGATCAGGGACAGGCCTCGTGGCTGAGTGGTTAAAGTTCCATGCGCTCCACTTTGACAGCCTGGGTTTGCAGGTTTGGATCCCAGGTGTGGATCTGCTCCACTCATCAGCCATGCAGTGGTGGCATCTCACATACAAAACAGAGGAAGATTGGCACAGACGTTAACTCAGTGACAATCTTCCTCAAGCCAAAATAGAGTAAGATTGGCAACAGATATTAGCTCAGGGTGAATCTTCCTCACCAAAAAAGAAAAAAAAAAAATTCAAATGACCAGAAGTTACAACAGATAAAACAGAAAAATCAAAATAGAGAAATAGAGAGAGAAAAAAATAAGGAAAAGATAAAGAAAAATAAAGATGACAGAGAAGAGACTAACATCAAGAATAAAACAGGGGGAATAATTAGAGATCTTAAAATATTAGAAAGATATTAAGAGTCTATTATGTAAAAACTTAAGCCATCCCTTTCAAAAAGGTAAACGAAATTGATAAATTTCTCAAAAGACACAAAATGCCACAGTTTACTAAATTAGAAATAGATAACCTGAAGACCCATATTTATTAAAGAATTTAAATTAATAGATAAGTCTCCTTGCAAAGAAAACTGTACTCTCAAATAGCTTCCTGGTGAATATCTAAGAATTGTGAAGAAATACTTCAATGCTGGGGCCAGCCTGGAGGCATAATGGTTAAGTTCACATGCTCAGCTTTGGTGGCCTGGGGCTTGTGGGTTCAGATGCCAGGAGCGGATCAACACACCACTCATCAAGCCACACTGTGGCAGCTTCCTACACATAAAATAAAGGAAGATTGGCACAGATCTTCCTCACCAAAAAACAAAACAAACAAACAAAAAAAACAACCCAATTCTATTGAAATTCTTTGAGTAAATAGAAAAATAAAAAAATAGATAATAGAAAAGAATAGAAGACATCCCAACTAATTTTATGAGGCCGGTAATATCCTGGTACATAATGACATGTATACAAAGTGTTTCATTGTTTTTCATGAAAGAGACTGGGAAAAGCTCAAGTGTCCAGATATCAAGAAACGATACACAAAAGATTATACATCAACATAACAGACTATTTCACAATCATATGAGTAAAATGAGAACCCTTGTATATACTACATGAACTCTGCATCGTATGACATTTAAAGAGCCCCAGGTTTGTTAATACAACAAGCAATGTGCAGAACAATGTGAATATATTATGAGAATATTTGTGTAATAGAATGGAAAAAACTATGAATAGGTATCAAATTTTGCTTTTTTTTAATTGTCTTTTTTAAAAGAAACACTGGAACTAATAACAAGAAACCAATAAAACTGGTTTCTTCAGTGAAGAAGTGGCAAGATAACATGGGGTTATCCAGAATGAACTTACCTGAGCAAGTGATATTCAAGCTAGGATCTGGAAAATTTGTAGAAAACTGTCAATTGGAAAGAAACAAGGAGAATTCTTCCAGGATGAGGCTACAGCATTTGCAAAAGAGTGTGAAGCAGAGAGCTGGGCACTGATAGGAGCCCCCTGGAGGTCCTTAGAGACCCAGGAGAAGAGAGGGTCAAGATGCAGTCAGGAAATGAGGCCTACGTGAAACTGGAAAACCTGTACCCACCTTGGTGTATCCATAATGACCTCGCAGAGGGACATGATTCCTTTCCCAATTATGAAATCTTGACCTTGTAAATGATCTTATGATGTTAAGGCAGATATTTTGATGATTTTGATTAAGCTTTTGAAGTTTTAAGAAGAGTAAATGAGCTGTGGTATTACAGGCTTTGAAAAGTCCTGAAACAAGGTAAGAATCGTTGGCCTCTATGGATACAACAAAAATATCTTATCAATTTTTTGAAAGGAGGGTAGCAAATCTTTGTTTTTGTAGAATGCTTCCACTGGCAGGTGGCTGAGAGTGCACCTGGCCTGGCAATCTCACATCATGGGTAAAGATGCTAAAACATGGAGGTATCGGTTGGCTCCAAGTTGTAGCTTCACAACAGGAACAAGAACACACCATTCCTGATATTAGCTTTTTGCTCTCTGCTCCAGAATAGTTCTAATTTCAAGAAAGTGGGTGGAAATTTTGAAAACACATAGTCAAAAACATATAGTTAGGGGCTGGCCCAGTGTCATAGTGGTTAAGTTTGCATGCTCTGCTTTGGTGGTCTGGGGTTCACAGGTTAGGATCCCGGGCACAGACCTACACACCACTCATCAAGCCATGCTGTGATGGTGTCCCACATAAACAAAAGAAAAATAGAGGAAGATCGACACAGATGTTAGATCAGCAACAATCTTCCTCAAGCAAAAAGAGGAAGAAAGGCAACAGATGTTATCTCAGAGCCAATCTTCCTCACTAAAAAAAAGATATATGTATATAGTCACCATGTAGATCCACATACAAAGTATAAACAAAAAATGTTTTGCAAAAAGAAAAATCAACTATTTTAGGTTAAGTGGAAATCAGATCTGTTTGTGTTTTGATAGAGCTTTATTCCCTAGCAAATGCAGATTGCCTCACCAAAACACAGGCTCAGACAACCACATTCCTTCCCCAGGCATTGAATAATGAGGAGTTATCATTTTTCTGATATGAAGAGATTTCATAAGAAGTTCAGAAGTGAAAAAAAGATATATTTTTCCTTAGTACAAAGAATGTGAAATATGAAAATACTTAGAACAGTTTTTAGAAATTATTGGATTTTTAATCAGTGGAATAAATGGTTTAATATTTGAGATTTAACTTGATATAATATATTAATTCATTTACTTTTTCCTATTAGAGAAAAAATAACAGTAAGACAAAAACCAACTGTAACTGAACTTGGTTGATAAAGCTTTTGTTTTAAAGAGTATTTTTAAAATTCTTTAAAACATCTACAGTTTAAAAGTTTTAAAAATATGTAATAGGCAATTATCTCTGTATTTATTTGATATTTGAGCATAATAATGCAGATCCCATTAACAGTCAAGATGCTAAAAAAGTCTCATCATTAGTGACAATGTTGCATGGCTGTTAGGTCACTCTGAAGGGAAATAATCCAAATATGTGCACAGCGTTCCAAGTGACACATGATGATCTGAATTGCAAAAGGGTTATCTTCAAAATCTTTTCAATCTGATCTTCCAATTTTCCTTCTAAGTTTAATAATAAGTAAATGGGGCTGATAGCACATTCACGATTCTTGCCCACTCACTTTTTCTTTCCCAGCTTTATCGAGCTGTATTGACATATAACAATAACAACAAAAAATGGTAGTTATGTGTCGTGACGGAAGCGGTGGCTAACTCTATGGTAATAATCCTTTTACAATATATAAGTGTATCAAATCAACATGCTGTACACTTCTCTATTCACCTTTCACAAAAATAAAATACCTTTCTGAAACTTAAAATAATAGTCTTTTATATCAATTAAAAAATCCTTTCTTTTTTTTTTTGTCTGCTTTATCTCCCCAAACACCCCAGTACATAGTTATATATCTTAGTTGCAGGTCCTTCTAGTTGTGGGATGAAGAAAATCCTTTCTTAACTGCATTTATTATGAAATGAAACCATTATATCATAATCTCACAAATGGAAAGTGATCCTTTCAGTAAAATGTAGCTATAAAATAAACCAATATAACTTTTTCCACATATATACCCAAATTTGCATAAGTCATCAATAATTCAAGTTAATTTCAAAGCAAGCATGAAGATGTATTGCAAAATCTAAATTATATGTTTTTTAATTGAATCATATTACTTAGAATTAATTGTAGTTACTGGAACAATTGTAATCTTAAATTGTATTTTAATGACTTAGAAAGATATTTTTATAATTATCATATCAAAGCACAAGCCTAAACTACAGAGAAGTTATTTACTGTGACTTCCAGGACGTCACCTGAAGTCAGAACACACAGTCTTCAACATCATTCAATGTAGACGTCGAAATTTATAGAGCATTCAACTGCAAACTGTACAAGGATCAGATAATTCTTCTGCTTTTTACTCATCGAAAAATAAATTGGTACCAAATTTTTTATAAACTGAATGTAATTATATCTTTTATAAAAATTGTCAATATTAAGCTGGGTTTTATTGTTTATTTTTTTGTTGATTTGTTGTAGATTGTGTGTGTGTGTGTGTGTGAGAGTGTAACTGATTTGTCCTCTTAGATACATTGATTCAGAAGATTTCAAGTGAGACAGAGGAAAAGCTATGTGCATTTTACAAGTTACTTAAGTAATTAACATTGTCACAGAAGATTGGAGAATTTACTATAAACTAAAAAGGAAATCAAGATTATCAGTATTTGTACTTTCCAAATGTTCAGGTTAATTGAGGGGTTTTTTTTTAATCACCTTTCTTGTGTAAATGCACACATCTCATTTGCTGAAAAAGCACTCTCTCTTTACAAAAGAAACTTTCTCTTTCGGTCTTGTGTATTTGCTCAGCATTCCTCCTTTGGCTTGGCCAATGCAAATTATCCTTCAGTTAATTCCATGCCTCAGTAAAGTCAAATTTAGATTTGCATGAATAAATTGGTGAGATCTTTTTGTAGAGATTTATCCACTTTTATTGGAAAACCTTTGAAGCCCTGGAATACATGTTACATGGGAAACTGTGATTTGTATTTTAAATTGATTACGATAACATATTTGCATTATCAAGAATAAAATCTCGAGGAAAAACAGAATTCACCACCAAATTAACGGGAGAAGATACCTTGGATACACTTACGTCATGTTTTACTATTAAAGACTTGAGTAGACAACCCAGCAAGAATACATTTTCTGCTACTTTATATGCATTCTGACATTGAAATTGTTACTGTCTTCAAATTATAATCTTATCATTTAAAAATGAGCTAAAATGCTTACCCTCTTACAATAGACTAACAAAAAAATTCACCTCTGGGATTTACTGTGAAGAATATATGACATGATGCATTTGGGATGGTTATCACAGTGCCAGGAAAATAGTAAATCCTCATTAAGTAATTACTAAGAACTGGGACACAGTGATTGAATCAAATGTAATTAAACAGAAATAAAATATGAGCTGTTTCATAAGAAAAAAGCAAAGGAAGACAAATGAAAAATGCATTCAATTTGCCATTATTGCCCAGTTATGATGATGTTTAGCTATAAGCTATATCTGAAGATAAAATATAAACCACAATACCCAAACAATTCTTCAATTCATCCCTCTTTCATTATAATGATAATGATTAAAAAAAAGTATCATTAAGGCAAAACTAGCAAAATGTTTGGTGAGAGAATAAGTGTAAGAGCGAATATGAAAACCATAACCAAAGTGAACTACAGTATCAGTTGACCCAAAGAAAGAACAGCTCAAAGAGATGAGAGGTGGAAAAGAAAATATTATTAATTTCCAATACATAAGTATTAGGGGGTAAAGAGAGAAAGTGATACAGGGAAAGCAGGATAGGTATGATGCTAACAAGGATGCTATAATACAAGATCTGGCTATCATGTTGGCAAAATTTATATGGCATGTGCTCCTCGGATGTGGGAATTTGGATTGGAACTTTCAACATCTTTTATTATATAATGTCAATTATATTTTATATTATGTGTATTTGCATGGCTCCCAGGATATTTTCCTAAAAATAAACACATCGTAAAAGTATTAGTAACTATAATTACCCACATAATGAGATGGGCTATGATGCAGCTTCCATGCTCCTGATTAAGAACATACTGTTATCTCTTTTGTGTGCTTTATTTCTCTTTTTTTCTAAAGAAAAGATGAAATACTGCTTTGGGGCAGGAAATATTCACTATATCTGCCAAAATTACTCTTAGTAGACAGCAATTCAAGTAGTAAATATATTTTTATGGATAATTAGTTGATTGAATGTCTCATGAATTAGAGGATTTTTAATATTCATGACTAATTTATATCTATGAATATTTTATTAATTTCTGTTTTGTTTGAAATAATGATGCTTCAATAACACAGAACCCAAATACTTAACATTAATAAACTCTAAATAATAAGTCAATGGCAATTCTGTGATTAAGTATCACCCAAATCTTCCACAACAGAACGATATAATATGCAAAATACAAATATTGTGGCTCAGGTATAGAGACATGTAACCCATTATTTTCCTTATAAATTAGAAAATCTTGATGTAGAGCTACCTTCATCAATTTTAACACATTTTATAAAATCACTTGATTGCAGGAAATCAAGTCTGCTTTTGGTAGCAGAACACTCACCCACAGAATGAGTTTCATCACCTGCCTGAGATAGATACACATTTTTGAGGTAGATTTGCCCGCATTGGACTCACATATCACCCTACTTAGATTTGTATTTAAGCACTTATGCCGAAAGACTGTAATTGTTTATTTATTTTTGTTTTTTCTTTCACTGATCTGTAAGCTTTCAAAGACGAACATAGTACATTATGTCTTGCATTTGCTTATGTCTTTGTTTCCAGGCTCTAACACAATGAAAGTCTTATATTAAGAAACTAACAAAAATTTGCTCTGAAACCCTAAATGTTCTCCCAAAGAGTCGTAGAAGAAAAAATTTGCTATTTAATTCTAAACATCTAAGCACGGATGATGAAATATTTATCATAATGACCCTATTTCTCCTAGAGTCCTGCAAAAGGATGTTTTGTACTATGCGCCTTGTCTTCAGATCCTTGCATCCCTGATATCTGATGACAACCATCGCTTCTCTGCCTCAACCACTGCAAGTTTTTCACTACTGCCCAAATCTGAAACCACCACAGCAGAAATCCAAGCAGGTGCATGCAGTTGACCCCCACGGAGACTGAACCTCTAGTCATTCCACCTGAACAATCAGAAACAAACAAAGATTTGAGGAGCTGAAAATGACAGCTCCACTAGAAAACTCTCCCTGTATGTCATCATTCTGACTCACGTCAGTATCTACAGCAGGGCTATTTCTGTAACGGAAAGCTTCACTTATAAAAGGCAAAAGACACTAACCATTTAAGTTAAAGTATTTTAAGTGGTTTTAACAACTTTTGGACATCACTGAAGCTACAAAAGTTATGTATTTCTCAAAACTTCTTTTCATATTTCTCCATTTTGGCTTCCCCTATTGACTGCACTTACTTCCTTACCAGAGATCAATGATCTACTCGCCAGTGAATCAGGAAGAAAACACAAGCATTGTGGGCAAAACCTAACATTAATCTAAATGTTTGTGTCTTACATTTTATAAAGAAGAGTATACTCTTCTTTGAGATCTGTAAATAATTCCTCAGCTTTTGAAACTGTTGCTATTACAAATGTGTTGATCAAGAATAGAGAGATGCCCTGTTACTCAAGTCAAACTCAATATCCATTGTATATGTTTTATGTTTTGGTAAACATATATAAAATATATATATATAATATGCATATGTATTATATATGTTTATATATAAATATATTAAATAAGATTAATACAGGACCTCATGTGGTGAGTTTTTATTGATACAAAACTCTGCCTGAATGGTATAAAAGCTTAGTTATTCAAATTTCTAATATGTTTTAATAGTAAATTGTAGTATGAATGCTATAATTTAAGAAAAAGAAGTCTAAAATACTTCAGTTTGAACCTCTGCTATTCTATATATTAGTATGTAAACAAATGCTAGCTATAGCAATCAAAACAGTATGGTTCTAGCATAAAACATACACATAGACCAATGGGACAGAATAAAGACCCCCGAAATAAACCCACACATATACAGTCAGCCAATCTTTCACAAGAGCACCAAGCATACACAATCGGGAAAGGACAGTCTCCTCAATAAATCGTGTTGGGAAAACTGGATAGACACACGTAAAAGACTGAAATTGGCCCCTTACCTTACACCACTCACAAAAATTAACTCAAAATGGTTTAAGGCTTAAAGGTAAGACCTGAAGCCATAAAACTCCTAGAAGAAAATGTAGGAAAAAAGCTTCCCGGCATTGGTCTTAACAATGGTTTTCTGGATATGACACCAAAAGCACAAGCAACGAAAGCAGAAATAAACAAGTAGGACTATATTAAACTAAAAAGGCAAACAATCAACAAAACAAAAAAGCAACTTATGAAATAGGGGAAAATATTTGCAAACCATATATCTGATGAGAGCTTAATATCCAAAATACACAAAGAACACACACAAGTGTTAAATTAATTAAACGAGGCCACCAGACTGATGTGGTTCTAATGCTGTGCAGCCTACGCAAGCAAACCCAAATCTAAGCCTGTAAATGGTTCAAGGTTAGGAAATCAAAACACCAAGGGGGACCAATCACACACAGCCAACCAGGCCTTAAGCCGTAGCCCACCAATTATTTCCTTTCTTTGCCTCTGCACCTTCTCTATAAAAGCCTCACCCCAGTTCCTGCGGGTGGAGCACTCCTAAATGCTTCCAGTTTGGTGCTGGGTGATTCGAATTGATTTTTGCTCAGATAAACTTTTAAAATGTTTATATGCCTCAGTTTATCTTTTAACAGTTCTGGTGTCAAAATGGGGAACCGAAGGAGACCCCCAATGGCCCCGAGGAATAACTAGCAACCAGGCGCAGTTACCTGCTGAGGCCTTGCGCTCGCCGCTCTCTGCTGTGTCTGAGGTCGTGGCTAAGTCCCTCTCCATCCTGCATCCCAGCTCCGTAGCTTTTGTGTTGCGAGCTTTCAGACTGCGAGCATTTCTTTTTCACCGGAGTGGGTCTGAAGGCAGCCGGAAGTGGACTGGGTCCGACTTAGAAACCGGTCCGGGTCTGGGGTCTGACTTAAAACTAGACCAATGGCTCTCGAACTGTGTTCGACTTAAATATCAGACCAGGTCGGGTCCAACGGGTCTGACTTCCACTGGACCGGGTCCAGCGTGAGGGCTCAGGTGAATAAGATTTTAAATCTGAACAAGCAGGTTAACTTTACAAGGATAATCTTGAATTACAGCGGCCCCAGGAGAGAACTCTTCGCCGTCTTAGCTAAGCTCACCCATTTAGGGGCTGTCCAGGAGAAACAGGGGCCTTAGCCAGGCGCTCATTATAAAGGGTGCAGGGAAAAGTATTTTTCCTCCTCTACAGCTTCTGGTGACCAGGATGGGACCCACTGGGACTCCCCACTCGCCTGCAGACGGCACCCTGGGAAAACTGGCGGAAGCCCACGGAGGGTAAGAATTCTCACTGAAGGCAGCTCTCCCAGGTCTCTATCTGCGGTGCTCGGTCTTGAGAGAAAGGTCACATTCGTATTGTCCCTTCCTTCCAAATTCAGATCAGCAGGAAAAAACATTGGTTATCTCTCCTTTCTCTACCAGGGACAGATATTCCTCTTGTTTGTCTCATTTTTTGTCCTGAGAACCTGGCCTGGTAACCATCAGGCTGGGGGCCTCCAAAATATGGCCAGACAGAAAAGTGAGTGCCCTGCCTTTGCGCCTGGGGTCTTACCAATTTCGCCAGCTCTCAGCAGAGTGGTCTGTTTTTTCTTTCTTTGGTTGTCTTTGGGAGTGGCTCTTCTTTCTTTTCCTGCCAGGTGGGAGGAGTGTGGGGTTTCACAGGAAGGCAAACAAGGTGCAGTTGGAGCCCACAAGGTGTTCTAAGTGACTTCAAGTGTGTGTGAGGGGAGTACATGCGGGTCCTGATGGAGGGCAGAGAGAGAGAGGCTGGGATGCACTGAGCATCAGGGGTGGCTCAGAGAATGGTGGACTCAGGCCCAAGTCACTGCAGCCACAACCCCTCTTCCTAGAGGAAGCTGATCTCAGGACACCTGGGATGAGAAACATCTGGATCCTGGGGCAGCAGGCACCTGGACCCACAGTGTCTGTAAGGAGTGTGGCTCACATCACCTATCATGCAAATCCCGTTGCTTGTTGACAATCAAACCGCCTCCCCAAGCCCTCCACCAATCCGAGTCACAGTACAGGGGTGCCTTGCCCCAGGGGCCCTGTCAGGTGCAGGGACAACCTGCTCTGGCCCAAAGACTGTGCAGGTGAGGGACCACTGGGGGCCAAAGCAAGGGAATGAACTGCGCGTTTGCAGGCCACAGATCTGTAGTCTTCCAGGAGTCTGAAGGCCCAGGGGCGACTTGGGCTTCTGGCACAGAACACTGGGGCCCAAATCTAAGGTCTGCCAAGGCCGAAGCCACAGCAAACCAAACATGCCCGTGCCAATGCATGCCCTCTTCAGGACCATGTATTCCTCCCAGCAGCTGTGAGGTAAATATATATATATATTAATATATATATTTATATTTTATAATTAATTTATAATTTTATAATTATATAATTTTTTATAATTATATAATATAATAATATATAGTATAATAATAATATATAATATAATTTTATAATTATAATAATTTTATAATTAATATAAAATACATATTAATAAAATACTATTCAGCCATACTAAAGAAGGAAATCCTGCCATTTCTGACAATATAGATGAACCGTGAACCTGGAGGACAGTGTGCTTTGTGAAATAAGCCAGACACAGAAAGACAGATACTGTATAATCTCTCTTATATGTGGAATCTATAAAAGTCAAGCTCACAGAACCAGAGAGCAGAGCAGTGGTTGCCAGGGGCTGGGGGTGGGGAAAATAGGAAGATGTTGGTCAAAGGGTGCAAACTTTCAGGTGTAAGATGAATAAATCCTGGAGACGTAGTGAACAGCGTGGTTATATAATTAATAATAATGTATAGTATGCTTGGAATTTTCTCAAAGAGTTAATCCTAAGTGTTCTCACCACACACACACATACGCACAATGGTAACTGTGTGAAGCGATGAATGTATTCAACTTGATTATGGTACTCATTTCACAATGTGTATGTAAATTAACTCAATACATTGTACAACCTAAATATATACAAATTTTATTTATCAATCATGCCTCAATAAAACTGGGAAAAAAAAATGAAATACTTCAGTTTGAGTTCCTGCTTTTCCATATCTTAGTATGTAAACAAATGATAATCAAATATCTTTGAACTTCAATTTCCTTCTTTCAGCATATATTTATGAAGATTAAATATATATGTTGGGCCAAGTATTCAATAGTTGAGGCAGGAAGAACAATGTATAGGAGACATATGCTTTCCTTGAGCCAATTGTCTTAATCAAACCAAAACCCAATGACAGCAGACCTTGTCTTTCAAAGTATCTGACAAAATTTGTTTATGAATTGCTAATTATTTCCACTGTAGTTTAGAATTATTTAAATATTTTGTGAAATTTATTTCATCAAATATATTATGCTGATTCTAAAGAGAGTGACACACAGCGAAGGATATACATATTTTCCCATTACTTCATTGACAATCAATGGAAAGCATATTTGTTGTGAAAATATTGTCTCCTCTTAAAATTTTCTATACTTGATCTTCTAATAATTTGCACAACTGGAAGGAAAGCATTTCAAATTATACTCAGAATTAACGTTTTTAGGCAGAATATTAAAATACTAAAATATTCTATGTAGATTTTAAATTTTAGAGCCTCTTTACAATCAATATTAAAACTACCTATGCTTGAATTTAGTGTTGACTTGATCAATTCTGTGAAAGTAAAAACTGAAGCTGATATTAATTTTTCATTAACTTCTCTTAAATTACACAATTAATTCACAGATTTTAAGAACAATTTACTAGTTCTTTTATAAGCGTTTCCCCCCCATATGTAATGAGCCAGGCCTTATAAATTCCAAAGCAACATTTAACATACATTTTATAAGTGTCTTAAAAGAGCCATGTATAAAATTTGTAGAGGTCAAGAAGAGAAATTGTCTGTTTGCACTTAGAAGCCAGGGAAAATGTTTATAGCATGGCCGACGTTCCTGAGCTGAGACTTGGAGGGCTACATGCCTACCTGATTCTCTCATCACACAATTTTAACTATTTGCATTTGCTGTTGGTCGCTTTCTGCTGTCTTTGGCATCGAGGAACTTTATAGCCAAGGATGGCCATGAGAGGACTCTGTACTGATTTGGAGCTGGGTTTGCCTTTGTTATCACATCAGGCTCAGAGGTATCCTTTGTCCCATATGGGCCCACGCAATTCAAATCAGTTTATTGCCTTTCTTTTATCAGGGCTTAAGGGAAAATTGAAAATTTCCTCGTTTTCTGCCTGCTAGTTCTCAGAGCATAAGATCTACATTAAAATGGTGAGTCTAATGCTTCATTTTTCTGTTTTTACTTGTTATAACATTAATCCATGCAAATACTGGTATTTCAAAATGCAATAAGCTACTATAATTCTGCTTTGTGAAATACTTGAGATAAAGAATCTCCTTGTTGGGTCAGCCCCGGGGGCCTAATGGTTAAGTTTGGAATGCTCCACTTTAGTGGCTGGGTTTGGTTCCTGGGCACAGACCTACAGCACTCATCTGTCAGTGGCCAGGCTGTGGTGGTGGCTCACATACAAAAAGAGGAAGATTGGCAGTGGATGTTAGTTCAGGGCAAATCTTCCTCAGCCAAAAGAAAAAAGAAAGAAAGAAAAGAAAGAATCTCCTTGTTGGGACAGAAATAAATGAGCCTTGCCTATATCGAGTGCTATCTGAGGTGTTCTCAGTTTCTCAAAAATCTTTCCCTCTACATTTGTTTCTTTTTTCATTATCAAATACCTCTGTATGGAGCTTCAGGTGAAATTAAAAAGTTTCCAGTGGATTTCTTGCTAACTTAAATGTTTATTAAAAGCCTCAGATCAAACCAACCTTAAGATAACTCTAGTAGCACAGTTACTTTTGGTACGAAAAATTATGCTCCACCATAAAATTTATACCCATTTTCCTCAGAGAAGACATCAGTAACCTCTTTGATTTTTACACGCTAATACAAAGTGAAAATTAGGGGCAAAATCTGCTAAGTCAACAGCACAGTTGCTCTAGAGCTTGATAGAGAAATGTCTTATTGATGATATTAGTCACTATATTTTTGGTAATAGATTCACGATACTCTTAAAATGCTCTATACTTGTAAATTGCAACAGAAAAAAGTATCTCTGTGGACATTTATATTGCATATATGTGAGTGTAAATGTGTGTACATATGTGGTTATTTATGTTTTTATGTACTTGACAAATAATCTGGCTAGGATATTGGTTCCGGAATCATCTTGTTTATTTCAAGATTACTTTAGGAACAATACATACCTAATTACTTATGTTCTGCATCCTTAACATGCATAGTTGGTATACTTTAGCAGTTGATTACAGATACTGAGAAAAAAAGAGATTTCTACATTTGTAAAATTTTTCTTCCTGTGGTTTTTGCAATTGCTGTCAAAAGACATTTTCCTACATAATAACAACTGGTTACAACATCCCAACACAGATTTCCATGATTCTTTTAGCAAGCATTGAATGTTTTGCTGAGTTCTAATTATTTTACTAAGATTGATTCAGTTAATATATCTTTTTTTATTGTTAGGTATTTATTTGAAAACAAAATGCTCTGTAGAAATCAATTTCAGTTTCAAGAGAAGAAAAGTACTTGATAGATATGCAGCCTGAGTAAAAGAAAATTAAATTAAAAGATCATTTTAAAGACAAAGCTCAAGTCTTTGAGTTCCCATTCATAATCCATTATTTTTATAACCCTACACCTCTTTAATGATTCCGAGTAACAGTCTGTGAATTTCACCTGAAACCTGGTTCAAATGCTTTTCACATTTGAGATGTATTTTACAACCCTAGGACTCAGTTAAACATATTAAGCCACTAATCTATATGACAGTGTACATTGACTATTAAATAGATCTTAGATAAAATCTGGAGTTGATTTTACTGTAATCGGAGATCCTATAAAGCCAGGAATTAAATAAAATTGGATCAAACATAACTACTTATTAATAAGGAGTAAGATCAAGTAAAAATAAATTATTAAGGAGAGAGAGGGACAGAGACAGTGAGCTAGAGAGAGAAAGTTCTTTTACATTCCAAGGAAAGAGTCTGAATTTCAATAAAGTTGCATAAAGTGTAATGTAGCGAGAATTCGTCACAGACCTTTTAGCATTCAAATTATGGCATGCATGCTGCATGGTGCAATTTTACAAGACTGCAAAATAGTAACATTAATAGCCCAGTATCTTTAAAAATCACAAGTGTACAAAATGATTCATTTGCCATGCATATTGAATATTAATAACATCAAGTAGTTGCATTTATTAACCTTTTTCCTTAATGGTCAGAAATGAAACATGCTGAGAACAATTGCAGACAGAAGGGGAAAATGTTTCTGACGACTATTGGGTTTCATTTGACAGTTAATAAAAACCATCAAGTACATATTATGTTAGATTAGCCGAGATCTGGATTCCATATGACAAGTCATTATTATTAAAGGCAAATGGAGGGTATTTTCAAATACACCCTGGAGTGAGGTAGACTAAAATATGATGGCACACTCTTGAATGTCAAGGACATTTTGTGCAGTGTGTAATGGAAAACTACAAGTAATGTGCAGTTTGGGAACGATTTCATGTTCCTCTGAAGACCTCAAAGCATCACACTGAATATTTTATTGGAATCTGTCACACTCTGCTATAGGTTCAAGTGCATTACAAATATTTATAGACAATCATCATTTTGATGACAGAGAGGATGTGTCAAAGCTGACTATGTCTTTATAGTTAGCATATGAGTAAGTGTATAATTTCTCATTCTTTCTATTTCCCTTCATTTTCCTTTACTTAAAAATGATCAGTCAAGTTTTATATAATCTATAAGTCACTCCCTGATAGAAAATCAGAGTCATGAACCAATGGGTAATTTTTCAATAATGTAGTAACTGATAAGCTATGATTCTGACTAATTGTGCTTTTCTAAATGTCAGCTATACTTATTAGAAAGTATGAAATCATCAGGCGTAGGAGGATTTTTTTTAAGAATATTAAACTTTTAAAGTATGCAAATATTGGTAACCTCAGAAATAAGTGTTTTTATGATACAGAAAATCTAAAATTTGAATAGAATAAAATGTCACTCTCCAGTGTGAGAATTTTTTGTGTAATAAAAGCAGATAACTTGGAATCTGAAGACCTGAATTGTGCTGTATCCACTACCTGCTATTTAATATGCGCCCAACACTAAGGACGTGGCTTAACCTCTCTGAACCTCAGCTTTCTCACTTAATCCTAGTCTACCCTGTGACATGATGTAGTGTCCAGAATTGCATAAAAGTGAGAAATTTTGTAAACTATATAAAGTTAATGAAATGGAGTGAAGTGTTATCAACAGTTGCAATTTAAATGGTAATAGAGAGCTGATGATTAACTGCCTGGAGATAGGGGTGGGGGTTTGGGGAAGGCGTGAGCAGGAAGAGTTACAAAGGGCATAAAGAAACTCTTGGGGATCATGTACGTGTTCATTTTCTTGATTGTGGTGATGGTTTCATGGGTGTATATGTATGCCAAAGCTCGTAGTACATTTTAAATATTTGTAGTGTATTATATGTAATAAACCTGTTTAAAAAATGCTAGGACCACTACCATTACAAGAAAAAAACATAGATGGGTTTCACAAATATCATGTTGGATAAAAAAAGATGGGCACAAAAGAATATAAAATACACTTCATTCATGTAAAGTTCAAAACCAGGCAAAATTGTATAGTGTTAGAAATCAGGATAATGGACACAGAAAGAAGGAAGGAGTAGTAGTTGAGCAGGAACAAAAAGAAAGATAATGGCATATTGAAAATATTCCATGTCCTTACTTGGGTTGTAGTTACATGAGTTATGTTTGTGATAACTTATTGAGATATACACGATCATTTGTGCATATTTGTTTACATGAGTTATATTTCAATTAAACAGCTCACTTCAGAAAGGGATGATTTGAGAGCAAGAAGGAGGTCATCTGAGTTGGAACCCCTTGAACACAAGTTGCATACTTTATCAACTAGTTGAACTGAATTATTTACTTGAGTAAGTAAAGGTCTCTATCCTCATAAGAATATATCTGACAGTTTCAGTTTTACAGTTCTACCAAGCCCCTAACTAATAAGAGTCTTGGTGCTCCTCCAAGAGCAAATTTTAGAACAAGACAGGATGTTATCTGGTAAGTGTATCAGTCTGGGTTCTCCATAGGAAAAGAATCAGTATGATACATGCACATAGATTTATTGTAAGGGATTGGCTCACACAGTTATGAAGGCTGAGAAGTCCCAAGATCTGCAGCTGGCAAGCTGGAGACTTAGGAAGGTCAATGCTGTAGTTCCAGTCTTAGTCCAAAGGAATGAGAATCAGGATAGGTGATCGTATAAATTCTAGTCAGAGTCTCAGTCCAAAGGCAGGAGAAGACCGATGTCCCAACTTTCACTCAAAAATAATCAATCAAGTTTTACATTATCCATAAGTCACCCCCTATTAGAAAATTAGAATCATGAACTCTGATTCTAAGTTAATCGTGAACTCACTCTGATTTCCGAGTGTAAATTAGAATTCACTCAGTCAGGCAGAGAGAGCAAATTCTCTCTTACTCAGTCTTTTTGTTCTATCCAGTCCCTCAACAGATTAGATGAGGCCCACCCACACTGGGGAGAGCAGTCTGCTTTACTCAGTCCACCAATTCAAGTTCTAATCTCATCCATAAACACCCTCACAGAATACCCAGAAACAGTGTTTAACCAACTATCTGAGCACCCAGATATCTGAATACCAACTATCTGGGCTAAGGACTAGTCAAGTTGACACAAAAAATTAATCATCACAGTAAGTAAGGGCAAAAGGTCAGAGTAATTTGAGACACAGAATTGAGAACAGTATAAAAGGCAGTTCAGGGCTAAAGAAAATAGATAGGATGGCCAATGGAATGAAACCAACACGTATGCTTTAGTGTCTACAGTTGTGAATTCCAAAAATCTTGGATCTTTCATAATCTCTCTTTCAAAACTATACCAATTTCATCCCCAAGCCTGCCCATACTGCTTAAATATTGATAAATTCTTTTGATTTTATTTCTGCTACCAACACTAATTCAGTTTGCCATCACCCATGGTGCTTGTGCCTCTGACCTAGTTTTCCTGTGTGACCCTTGCTGCCACAATCCATTTTCTAACTATCAACCAGATTGATTTTTGTAACACCTATATTGGAACAGTCAATTAAGTAATTAGTACAGATACTCCATTGTACTTAGAATAAAATTCTGTAGTCCTAAAATGACCTACTGAGCCCTTCATGAACTAGTTGGTTGCTTCCTTCCTCTCACACCCTGTGTTACACTCAATAACTTGCTCTTTCCATTACAATATTAGCCTTCTCTTTGTTTGAGGAATTCCACAAATTAATCCCTGCCTCAGAAAAGTTACACAGGGTGTCCTCTGTCCATAGATTGCTCTTGCCTCATTCATCCCTAAGCTGACTCCTTCAAATCATTAAAGACTCGGCTTAAATGTTACCTTTGCAGAGAAACTATCTAAGTCAACATTATCGCAAGAAAGCTTATAGCTCACAGTTTTGATTGATCACTATGAGTTGGACACTGTTCATAAAGAGTATTAATTGTCCCAAATTATCACATGCTGCCATTACCAATTTTTCTCTATCCATCTGTAGCCAATTTGAACAGGTAGAAATAGATGGAAAAAAATAAAAGGACACCTGTGTTACATATATCATCTCTCCTGTCTGTGTACTAATCTAGCACTAAGTGTAGTAGCAAGTATAATATTGCTTTATTAATATGAATATTTTGGTATGATAGCATGGCCATGAATAAAATATTGATTTCTCATTTTCTTTATTGCATAGGATTTGAAATGTCATAAATGTTTTACAGGTCAGCTAAGTGTATTTATTGACATCATTTTTATTCCAAAATTGAAGAGTTGTAAACTAACTTTGATATATAAGTCAATCTAGTAATTTCTCTGATGAAATAAAATCTAAATGGGGGAAAAACTGAAAAATGACACAAAATATCTAGTCTCAATGCATAATTATTATCTATGTGTCTAATGGAGCTATACATTGCAAGTGCCTCTCCAAAGCTGCTGCTTCACAAATGTGTAGAAAAGAGTGGGAGGTGGATGATCATTGAGATATAAAACTCCCACTGTTAAAAACTCATCTGCACAAACTGCAAACTCAGGGCTTTTCTTAATTCACTACAGAAAACTATATACACATTTGGGGCTGCCTGGTAGAAACTGAATTAAAAATGTGGCAAGTTGGTTTATTTAAAACATATATAAGGCCAAAATTAATGTATATAGGAATAATTGTTTTTATGGGTCAGTGATTCAATATGAAAGAGAAAAATGACTCTTTATAAGAAGCAAGTTCGAGTTCCGTCGAGATGGCGGCATAGGTAGACTCTGAACTGACCTTCTCCTACAGACACAACAAGTTTACAACTTTTCTTGGGACATTTGCCCTTGAGAGAGAACTGAAAACTGGATAAAAAGAACCCCCACAACAGGGGACAGTGATGACTGAAGTGGAAGAGGTAGAAATTCCTTTCTGGAAAGAAAAAAGCCACCATCAAGCCATAGCACTTCATGCCTGGCTGGGAGCAATACTAAGGTAC
Source organism: Equus asinus (assembly GCF_041296235.1). Classification (NCBI taxonomy): domain Eukaryota; kingdom Metazoa; phylum Chordata; class Mammalia; order Perissodactyla; family Equidae; genus Equus; species Equus asinus. The sequence continues at coordinate 11,453,190 of NC_091796.1, forward strand.
ACAGTCTTCCCTGAAGGAGCAGGGGATCTGGGGAGGCAGGGGAGGGTGTTACTGCTATAAACAGATTTGGACTTGGCACAACTGAGATGAGAGTCATAATATCTGGCTTTGCTGGCTATTAACAACAGTGGAGAATAACCCCAGAAAACGGTCAAATGTAAGGGAGAAAAAGCCTCTTAAAAGGCCTGTGAACAAATTCACCCATTTTGGAAAGCAACCTAAAATCCCCAGAAAGAAAAGTGCACAGTCCTATGGTGAAAAGAGACTCACCTGATGGCTCTCAGTGCATCTCAGTGAGAAGTGAGTCCTCTCCAGGGACTGAGACATTGGCAGCAGCCATATTGTGACCTAGTACAGGCATGGTGACACTGACGCTGGCAGATGCCACTGGAGTTCTTCCCCTGGCCTGTTAGCCTAGGGTCTGCCGCACCCACTAGAGCACTGATTTAATCTAGTTCAGCCAGGGCGGGCAGCCTGCCCCAGGCACTGACCCAACCCAACAGTAAGCCCTCAGGCCTGCATAGGCCCACGTAGGCTGGGTGCCTGGAAACTTTGCAGCTGGGTGAGTGGGTCTGCCTTGGCAGGGCAGGGCATGCACAAGGAGCAGGTGGAGTGTGTGGAACCTCTGCTGTGGGGGTGACTGGATCTGCTTCAGTGTGTCAGGGCATGTGCACTGGGCAGGACTATATTGACAGGGTGTGTGGCCCTGTGGGCAATGAGGCTTGTCAGCTGCAGCAGACTTTGTGCTTCTCAAACAGCCACATGGGGGTTCAGTCACACCTTCCAAAGCCTGAAACAGTTGGGTGCTGCATGCCTGGTGCCAGCCCCACCCAGCTGCACTGCTGAGAGCTGACAACAGCCTTGCAGGCCTACAGAAATTGTAAGGCCCTTAGCCTAGCAACCAGACACATTGGGGGCCTACGCACTTAACAGAAAAACTACAACAAGAATGTGCTATTAGACCTTGCAGCCAACTGTGCTGGGTTCCCCACATCCGATAAAGTGATTGAAGTGTCCATAGCAGTGAGACACACCTGAGCATTACAACCAGCCAGTCAGGGGGACAGCCTAGCCTCCCTGGGCACTTGCAACAAGGGCTACCCTGCCACAACATAGAAACACATGTAGCCCACACAGGGAACACTTCTGAAACATTTGGAACTGGTGACAAGAAGGAAGTACACTGCTGGGCCTCATATAGCATCTCTTACATAAGGCCACTCCAAGATTGGGAGACATAGCTGACCCACCTAATATGTACATATAAGCACAGAGAAAGAAGCAAAATGAGGAGGGAAAGGAATACATTCCAAATAAGGGAACAAGAAAAAAAAACATAAAAAAGAATTAAATGAAACAAAAATAAACAATCTACCTGACAAAGAGATCAAACAAAAAGTAATAATGATGCTCACTGATCTTGGGAGAAGAATGGATAAACTCACTGAGAATTTCAACAAAGTATTGGAAAATATATAAAAGAACCATTCAGTAATGAAGAATACAATACTGGAAATGAAAAATTCACTAGAGGCACTCAATAGCAGAGCAGATGATACACAGGAACAGACCAGTGAGCTGGACAAAAGACTAGAGGAAATCACCCAAGCTGATCAGATGAAAAAAGAAGTATTAAAAAAAATGAGGACAGTCTAAGGGACAACATCAAATGCACTAAAATTCATACTATAGGTGTCCCAGAAGGAGAAGAAAGAGACAAAGGGGCAGAGAATCTATTTGAAGAAACAACAGCTGAAAACTTCCCCAACCTAAGGATGGAAACAGATATCCAGTTACAGGAAACACAGAGAGCACCAAACAAGATAAACCCAAAGAGGCTTACACCAAGACACATTGTAAATAAAACATCAAGAATTAAAGAAAAAGAATCCTAAAAGCTGTAAGAGGAAGACAACAAGTGACATACAAAAGAAACTCCATAAGGCTATCAGCTGTCCTCTCCACAGAAATCTTACAGGATAGAAGGGAATGGCATGATATAGTAAAGTGCTGAAAGGAAAAAACCTACAGCCAAGAATACTCTATCCAGGAAGGTGATCATTCAGAATGGAAGGAGAGATAAAGAGTTTCCCAGACAAGCAAAAACTAAAAGAGTTTATCACCAAGAAACTAGCCCTACAAGAAATGCTAAAGGGACTTATTTAAGTGGAAAAGAGAAGACCAAATAGGAATGAGAGAATTGTCAAACAAAAAAAAGCACAATAAAACCACTGGTAAAGGCAAAAATACTGTAAAGGTAGCAGATCAACCACCTATGAAGATAATATGAAAAGTCAAAAGACAAAAGTACTAAAATTATCTGTTTCCATGATAAGAGGGTAACAGATATGCACACACAAAATAAGAGGTTAGATATGATATCAAAAATATAAAATGTGGGAGGAGGGGAGTAAAAGGGTGGAGATTTCAGCAAGAGGTCAAAATAAAGAGACCATAAACTTAATATAGATTGTTATATATGTAGATTATTATATACAAACCTCATAGTACTACAACTAGAAGGATCCACAACTAAAATATACAACTATTCATTGGGGGGATTTGGGGAGAAAAAGAAAAACCTCATAGTAATCGCAAACCAGAAACCTATAATAAATACACAAAAACTAAGAGAAATGAACCCAAATATAATACTAAAGAAGTCCATCAAACCACAAGGGAAGGGAGCAGAGGAGAAGAAAGGAACAGAAAAGAACTATTAAAACACCCAGAAAAAAAGTAACAAAATGACAATAAGTGCATACTTATAAAGAGTTACTTAAATGTCAGTAGACTGAATGCTAAATCAAAAGGCATAAAGTGGGTGATTCCATGAAAAACAAGACTCATATATATAGAGATACACTCCAGAGCTAAGGACACTCACAAACTGAAAGGGAAAGGATGGAAAAAGATACTCCATTGCAAATGGCAATGAAAAGAAAGCTGGAGTAGCAATACTTATATCAGACAAAACAGACTTTAAAACAAAAACTGCAGGCCAGCCCAGTGGTGCCACAGTTAAGTTTACATGTTCTGCTTCTCGGTGGCCCCGGGTTCACCAGTTCAGATCCTGGGTGTGGACATGGCACTGCTTGGCAAAAGCCATGTTGTGGTAGGCGTCCCACATGTAAAATAGAGGAATATGGGCATGGATGTTAGCTCGGGGCCAGTCTTCCTCAGCAAAAAGAGGAGGATTGACAGCAGTTAGCTCAGGGCTAATCTTCCTCAAAAAAACAAAAACAAAAACTGCAACAAGACAAAGAAGAGCACTATATAATGTTAAAGAGGACAATAAAACAAGAAGATATGATACTTGTAAATATCTATGTACCCAATTTAGGAGCACATAAACATATAAAGCAATTATTACCAGAGATAAAAGGAGAAATAGACAGCAACACAATAATAGGAGGGGACTTTAACACTTCACTTACACCAATGGATATATCATCCAAACAGAAGATCAATAAGGAAACATTGGCTTTAAGTGACATATTAGACCAGATGGACTTAGTAGATATATACAGAACATTCCATCTAAAAACAACAGAATACACATTCTTTTCAAAGGCATATGGAAGATTCTTGAAGATCAGTCACATATTAGGCCACAAAAAAAGTATCAATAAATTTAAGATTATTGAAATAATATCAGGTATCTTTTCTGACTACAATAGTATGAAACAAGAAATCAACTACAGGAAGAAAATTAGAAAAGCCACAAATATGTGGATATTAAACAAAATGCTACTGAAAAATGATTGGGTCAATGAAGAAATCAAAGGAGAAATAAAAAATACCTGGAGACGAGTGAAAACGAAAATGCAACATGCCAAAATTCATGTATCATAGGATACAGCAAAAGTGGTTCTGAGAGGGAAGTTTATAGCAATACAGGCCTACCACAACAAACAAGAAAAATCTCGAATAAACAATCTAAAAGTACACCTAAAGGAACTAGAAAAAGAAGAACAAAAAAAGCCCCAAATCAGTAGAAAGAAGGAAATAATAAAAATTAGAGCAGAAATAAATGAAATAGAGACTAAAAAAAATGGTAAAAAATCATTGAAACTATGAGCTTATTCCTTGAAAAGATAAACAAAACTGACAAACCTTTAGCTAGAGTCACCAAGAAAAAAAGAGGAAAGTTCAAATAAATAAAATCAGAAATGAAAGAAGAGAAATTGCAACAGACACCCAAGAAATACAAAAGATTCTAAGAGAATAGTATGAAAAGCTATACACCAACAAATTGGATAATCTAGAAGAAATGGATTAATTCTTAGAATTATACAACCATCCAAAACTGAACCAAGATGAAATGGAGAATTTGAATGGACCAATTGCCAGTAAGGAGATCAAAACAGTAATCAAGGGGGTCGGCCTGATGGTGCAGCAGTTAAGCTCACATGTTCTGCTTCTCAGTGGCCCGAGGTTTGCCAGTTCAGATCCCAGGTGTGGCTATGGCACCGATTGGCAAAAAAAGCCATGCTGTGGTAGGCATCCCACATATAAAGTAGAGGAAGATAGGCATGGATGTTAGCTCAGTGCCAGTCTTGCTCAGCAAAAAGAGGAGGATTGGCAGCAGTTAGCTCAGGGCTAATCTTCCTCAAAAAAAAAAAAAAAAAAAAAAACCAGTAATCAAATACCTCCCCAAAAATAATAGTCCAGGACCAGACGGCTTCTCTGGTGAATTCTACCAAACGTTCAAAGATGACTTAATACCTATCCTTCTTAAACTATTCCAAAAACTGAAGAGGAGTAGAAGCTTCCTAACTCACTTTACAAGGCCAACATTACCCTGACATCAAAACCAGACAACGACAACACAAAAAAAGAAAATTACAGGCCAATATCACTGAGGAACATTGATACAAAAAGTCTCAACTAAATACTACCAAATTGAATACAACAATACATTAAAAAGATAATACACCATGATCAAGTTGGATTTATTCCAGGGATGCAGGGATTGTTCAACATGTGCAAATCAATCAATGCGATACACCACATTAACAAAATGAAGAATGCCAAACACATGTCATCTTAATATATGCAGAGAAAGCATTTGACAATAGACAGCATCCATTTATGAAAAAACTCTGAATACAATGGGTATAGAAGGAAAGTACTTCAACATAATAAAGGCCATATATGACAAACCCACAGCTAATATCATTCTCAATGGAGGAAAACTGAAAGCTATCCCTCTAAGAACAGGAGCCAGACAAGGATACCACTGTCACCATTCTTATTTAACACATTATTGGATTACTTGGCCAGAGCAGTCAAGCATGAAAAAGATATGAAAGGGATCCAAACTGGAAAGGAAGAAGTGAAACTGTCACTATTTGCAGAGGACATGATTTTAGATATAGAAAATCCTAAAGAATCCACCACAAAACTTTTAGAAATAATAAATGAATATGGTAAAATTACGTTTCCATACAGTAACAACAAAGTAGCAGAAAGAGAAATTAAGAATATAATCTCATTTACAATCGCAACAAAAAGAATAAAATACCTAGGCATAAACTTAACCAAAGAGGTGAAAGGTTTGTACCCTGAAAACTGTAAAACATTGTTGAAAGAAATTGAGGAAGACACAAAGAAATGCAAAGCTATTCTGTGCTCTTGCGTTGGAAGAATTAACGTAGTTAAAATGTCCATATTTCCTAAAGCAATGTACAGATTCAAGGCAGTCCCTATCAAAATTCCAACAACATTTTTCCCAGAAATAGAATAAAAGAATCCTGAAATTTATATGGAAGAACAAAAGACCCCAAATAGCCAAAGGAATCCTGAGAAAAAAGAACAAACCTGGAGGCATCACACTCCCTGATTTCAAAATATACTACAAAGCTATAGTAACCAAAACAGCATAGTACTGGGACAAAAATAGTCACATAGACCAATATGACAGAATCAAGAGCCCAGAAATAAACCCACACATCTATGGATAGCTAATTTTTGCCAAAGGAGCCAAGAACATGCAATGTAGAAAGCTAAGTCTCTTCAATAAATGGTGTTGGGAAAACTGGACAGCCACATGCAAAAGAATGAAAGTAGACCATTATCTTACATGACAAACAAAAATTAACTCAAAATGGATTAAAGACTTGAATGTAAGATCTGAAACCAGAAAATTCTGGAAAAAAAATTTGGGCAATATGCTCTTTGATTTCGGTCTGAGCAGCATATTTTCAAGTACCATGTTTGACCAAGCAAGGGAAACAATAATAAAAGTAAACAAATGGGTGTACACCAAACTAAATAGCTTCTGTACAGCAAAGGAAACCATCAACAAAACGAAAAGACAAGCTAACAATTGGGAGAAGATATTTGCAAACCATATATCCGATAATGGATTAATATCCAAAATCTATAAAGAACACATACATCTCAACAACAAAAAAACTAACACTCCAGAGCTGGCTCCATGACAAAGTCATTAAGTTCACATGCTCCACTTCAGAGGCCTGAGGTTTTGCCATTTCGGATCCTGGGTGTCGACATGGCACCACTCATCCAGTCATGCTGAGGCAGTGTCCCACATAGCACAACCAGAGGCACTCACCGCTAGAATTTACATCTATGCACTGGGGGTCTTTGGGGAGAAGAAGAAGAAAAGAAAAAGAAAAGAGAAGATTGGCAACAGATTTTAGGTCAGCTGCCAATCTTTAAAAAGAAGCAAACTAACTAACAATCCAATGAAAAAATGGGCAAAAGATCTGAACAGACACTTCTGTAAAGATGATACGCAGATGGCCAACAGGCACATGAAAAGTTATTCAACATCACTACCAGGGAAATGCAAATCAAAACTACCATGAGATAATACCTCACTTCCATCAAAATGGCTATAATGTTTAACAACACAGGAAACAAGTGTTGGAGAGGATGTGGAGAGAAGGGAACCCTCATACACTGCTGGTGGGAGTGTAAACTGGTGCAGCCACTGTGGAAAACAGTGTAGAGATTCCTCAAAAAGTTAAGAATAGAAATATGATATTATCCAACTAGTCCACTGCTGGGTATTTATCCAAAGAATAGGAAAACATGAATGCCTAAAGATATATGCACTCCTATGTTCATTGCAGCGTTATTCACAATAGCCAAGACTTGGAAACAACCTAGGTGCCCATCAAGGGACAAATGGATAAAGAAGATGTGGTATATATACACAATAGAATATTCCTCAACCATAGAAAAACATGAAATCTGGTCATTTTGACAACGTGGATGGACCTTGAGGGTATTATGCTAAGCAAAATGTCAGAGAAAGTCAAATACCATATGATCTCACTCATAAGTAGAAGGTAAAAACAACAACAAACAATCACGTAGAGACAGAGATTGGATTGGTGGTTACCAGAGGGTAAGGAGGGAGGGATGAGGGTGAAAGGGATGATTAGTCAACTGTGTGTGCTGATGGATAGTGATTAGTCTTTGGGTGGTAAACATGATGTGATCTACACAGGAATTGAAATATAATGATGTATAACTGAAATGTGTATAATATGGATCAATGTTACCACAATAAAAAAGAAAAGACAAGGCAAGTTAAGGTGGAAAAAATATATTGAGAGAGAGACATATACATAGATATAGATATAATATACATGTAGAGTGAAGCTCATTGTGATGCTGATATGCGTCTACATTGTGGGAGATACTTTAGTGATAAAAATCAATTGTTCTTAATCTTATATTTCAATTGTGACCACGGGAATATAAAGAAAAAGCTAAAGAGTGTATTCCAGTTTATAATGACAAGATATAAATGATTAACCCTCAAGGTGAGAAAAATATGGAGGCTAGACTATGTGAAAGGGTAGGAACACTCCAAGAAGTATGTGGAACTTCTCTGAAGCCTAAGCAGACATGTTGCTTTGTTTCTCCATATCGGGAGAAAATTAAGTGGCTTACTTATAAAAACATTCAGTCAATTAGAGCATAACAGCCTTTTATAATTTTTCTCTCAGTGTGGTACAGAAACAATTTGGAGTTTTGATTTCACAACGCCCATGTATTTTTGTATATTGCTGTAACAAGTAATCTATTTTGTAACATTCTATATAAATAATAAGTTGTAACTTTAAATTCATTGTTTCCCATTTTTGACTTACCCGTTCTTTTAATTTGTTGATGAAAATTAATGAATCAAAATGGAATTTTGATGGTAAAGCCTCAAGTCATAAAATGCCTCATTTACATATCACATAGAATAGCACTTTCAATTCTTGCATTATTCTAAAATGTAACTGAGTTTATAACAACATTATTCCTTGCTGTAGTGTAAGTGGCACAGTACATTGATTAGCATGATTGTGGACTGATTAGATTTCATTCTACATTGATGAGTCAAAGGAGACAAGCAAAGGAAACTGAGCTGACTGAATTTATTCCTACTCCCTGAAAATCCATTCTAAGCTCTACAATATAAATGCCATAGGACAGCGAACCCTAAGAAAAATAAAACAGTGAAACGTGTATATCTCAACTAGAGTAATTGTAGGAGGATTACCTCAAGAAGAAGGATGTTATCCTTCCTCAAGTGAAAAAAAAAAAAAATATGTCAGCTTCACCATATCAGAAAATTTACCAGGAGAGAGAAAGAAATCAAAGCAGTAGGATTGTAATCAATATTTAGATGATATCACCACAAATATTTATGAATACAGGGCTACTCTAGTTTACATGTATGCATTCATCAGCAAACGTTTGAATCCTAATGTATGTCAGGCCTGTGTTAGACTCTGAGGATACAAAGGAGAGCGAGATATTTTTCTGGGACGTTTTTTCATAGTCCCACTGGAGTAAAATATTAAAAATACGCTCTTGTTGCTGTCATGTAAATTCAAGTAGTTTGTGATCTTACTGTTTGAAACAGAAAAGAAAATACCAGGTCAAAGAAAGGCTTTATACCAGCCGTCAGGAGTTATGTTAATTTGCTCCAATAAAGATGCTACATCTGGAATGAACGTTATGATTGTCAGTGCCACTTGATTAAGTTTACAATAATGTACTCTCATTTTCCACAACCCGTCTGAGTTCCCATAGCCAAATAGAGAAAAGTTAAGTGGACATGTGGTAGGAGTTACTAGTTTTGAATTTCTTAGTCTTGGCTAGCTTTACTAGTCTCTACAGTTATCCCGGAGTTCAGAGTTGCTTTTTGTTTACTGTTTGGCAGGATGACCAATTTTTAGGACTTCCATTTGGCCCTTTCCACGTTAATACAGCTCATTTTGGAACCAATAAAATGATTCTAGCAACTGAAAAATGTATCTGTTCCCACTGTGTGCTTTCTACCAAGGCAAACAACTACAGAATGGGTTGAGAGTCCTACTATACCACTATTAGATGTATTCAGGGCAAGACACAACCAGACCTCCGATCTCATCAATAATCTGCTTCTACTAATTATCCCTTACCCTCAGAGATGTGATTAAGGTCAACATAATTTCAGCATCAATATATATTTACCCCCAGAAGATATATGTATTTCTTTCTTAGGAAACACTCACTCTTGAAAAGTTTGGAGGAGATTCATGTTCTGTATCTTTCCCCGAAAGAACCCAGCCTTCTAATCAATGTAGAGTCTAGTGGTTTCCAAAGTGCTTACACCTAAGAACTGAGTAAGAGGCAGTGTATCCCCTTGAAAATGACTTTAGTATGCACTTGCCCAGAAGTCTTAAAATCTTTTCTTGTAAATATGCCATGGAAAACCTTAGGAGTCTATCCAATAATTTAATTTCTAAGTGATCCGTAGATAAATTAGCCACAATAGCCCCCTAAGCATCCAAAGGCTCTGATTGCTATTTCAATCCTGTGGCTTGTTGTGGCAACCTTGTCTCTGATGCTTAAGTGCCACCACCTGTTTTCTACCTCTATGGGATGCCTTGATTTCCCTTGAGACTGGGGAACCTGGTTTCATTGTAGCATCCCTCCCCACCTTCTTGGGCATACAGAATTCAGCCATGAAAGAATACTTCATGTTAAACACAACTGAGTGTTAATTTTCATTAAAACTTCGTAATACATATAAGCAGAATCTAGGCTTGCTCTCAGGCATGCTTGTCTTATGACTTCAGAAGATAGTGGTCTCTTGACAAACTGTCTTTTTACCTTAACTCGTTTTTCCTATGTCTGCTCCCTCTGACTATAAGGAGAAACATGACTAGTGCTTTAAAAACTTAGTACTACCACCATTTGATGTCACCGTCTCACCTTTCAAGTGTCCTTCATTCCATATTACAACCGGCGATATTCTGAATAATTTTGTTGGCATTGTATGTAATGGAGTACATATGTTTTATTTACCAAAGCGTAAAGGTTAATTCCTTTTCCTTTTTCCTTAGAGCATTTACTTTAGAACACTTTTAAGTACCCTCTCTGTCTATTTGAAATGTTTGTAAATATTTTAAAAGCTAAATAAGCCTCTTCTCAGGTTAAAGACCCAGGAATACCTTCCTCAAGAACCTGGGAGTCATCTCTTTGAAATACATTCATCGAGGAAGATAATTCAGCCCCACCTCCCAGGTTCTGTGGAAGGGTGGGAGGCTGGCTTCAGTGAGCCACCCTGCTCCCAAACTGCCTTCTGTCATAAAGATATGAGAAGTTTATTTTTCCTTTGGATAAAGCCATTTAGCTAACACATATGGTCACCCCAATTACCATGTAAATGTAGGATAAACTATGCGTGACAAATGGTGCTGTTAAATCTCTTACTTGGGAACCAGTTATTGTTTATCTTGAGACCGTGTACATAATGGGTCCTCTCTGCTTAGCTGTGTAAAGGGTGAGACTTCTTTTCAGTCTTTACAAGCTCTTAGCAGATTGCCTGTGATGTGCATCTCATTCTGGTTTAATGAATATTCAACAATAAAATTGTTTTCCTTCTCTTCTACCTTTGTGGGCAGGTGTTATGGGTTGGGTGGAGATTTTGTTTTTAATTATATTTTCCCAATACCCGCCACACTGTGGTATTCTTTGGAGAATGAGTGCTGACGATAATGGTGTAAACTAGAGAGCTGAAACTTGGAGAAGAGAGAAGCACCTTTGGCCAAACAGCCATGAGCGGGTGCGGCTCCCCTCTGTGGAAGAGCTACTGTGCCTATACAGGAATCGAAACAAACGACCCTCACCCCATCTCTTTCTCATAGGTACAGGTACAGTTTAACAGTAACACCATGGTGATGGTAAGGAAGTAGACTGTGGAATGATCTGGAAGTAGTTATCTCTGGCTCTGGGGCATTAAAAAGGAAAAAAAAGACAGAATTCAATCAGGCTAGATGAGCCCATTCTTGGACAATTATGGATTGGGAGGTTTTAGGACAGAGACTTGACTGTTTCCTAACAATAGGTGTCTGCTCCATTGAGTAATTGATAATTGGGAAAATAAGAGAGATGTGAATTTATCTGTATACACAGTTGGTAAAATGATTCGTACTGGCTAAACCTAAAAATATTGCATTTTTTTCCTCTTCGGGCCTTTGATTATATTTGTTCTTGAACAGGAATGCACTTATAGCTCCAGCTTTTTATAACGTGGATATTCTTTTATTGATGTCAGTCTTAAATAATCACAGCCTTATGAAGTTTTCTCTGGTTGCTCACTCAGACGCGATCTTTCTAGGAGACCTAATCATATAATATAAAAAAGATCTTCATGCTGCATTTCATAGTCAATTCAAGTTAGGTTTATTTAACTTACTGCAGCATGGGAGAAGGTGCCTTTGGGGGGCCTGACAGTGTCACAGAAAGAGGAGCAGGTACGGACCTCTACTAGGGGTTTGGGTTTGTGCTAGGTGATTTTAAGAAGGAAATAGGGACACTGGATTCAGTTCCAGTTTGGACAATGCAAGAGGGGTACAATTTATGATTGGGTATCTATGTATACTCAGAAGAGAGGAGAGTTAAAGTGGAGCTAGAGCTGTTGGTCATATCTGTGGAATTGGTGCAGCCTTGTCTATATGCTGTTCTGAGCCTTGTTTATGTACTACTGGGATTATTAGGGCCTGGTAGTCAACAAGGCTTGCTTTCACTTTCTTTGGTTTTCAACAGGACCTATTTTCACCTCCTTAATTAGAAATCTCATTTTTGACATAAAGTATGAAGGTCTTAGAGAAGAAATGATTACCTCAAGTTCCCGCAATTATAACTGGCAGTGTTAGTACAGACTCTAGAGTTGTGGCTCCTAACCATTCCTCCCTTTATATGAAATTTGCACCCACATGTTTCTGGAGGTCTGCTTTACACAAGGTAACTGATCCTGATCCCCATTTTCACATGGTGAAATTGTCCACATGCTTCAAAAATCAAGGCTCTGTACTTAAAAATTTAAAAATACGTGAAAATTATCCTGACTGCTTGGGTAAAGATCTTACCTCTGTCGTGATTACTCAGGAATTCTACAAGTACAACATGGGAAGGATTCATTACAACTGACACATGATAGAGTCGTTACAGCCCTCTAATACCTAATGTAGACAAGAAAAGACAGAGATGTGTTCTATTTTCTACTCGGTGTCTCCAACGTCTTGATCAGTATAATGGTTCTGGGTAGTTGACAACTTGATTAATCTGAGCAGTCTCTGATGGGAAACACACTCAAACTCTTTTTACTCTGAAGGATTTTCTGTCTCCTTTGTGGATAAGATCAATCAAAACAGAGATAAATTGAGTAGCTTTAGAGTGGAAGAACCATATCTTGGTACTGAAAAATGCTCTGTCTTTTCTGGCTCACTTTAGACATCTTTTCTCAGAGAACGAAAGGTAATAAAATACTCTTTAAAATACCTAAGAATTGGATCTATATTCTGTTAGTTCATGTAGTCAGCAAAAAATTTGAGATAATTCTGGTCGATTTATTATTAATACTTATATGCCAGAGGCTAACACAATAAATAGTAAATTTTTATAGTATTATTAAACACAATATAAAAAGCAAAGATTTATTCAATTCTTCCCTTCTATGAATTAGTTTTATCCTTGTTGTTCTTAGTTCTCTCTTAACCGTTATATCCAATGAACCATGAGCTGCTGATGGTCTATCGACAACATGTTCCAGAATCCATCATTTTCCTAGGCACATGTGTCCTTCACACATATTCTGCTTACTGATTTAGTTTCTCAGCATTCTCTTTGCAGCAACCCCACATGAGGCCATCCTCCTCATCCTTCTAAAAGAATGCATTCCCTACATTAAAAAATGTCAGGATCATTCTACTCTCTTCAGATTAAAGTCTAAAATTACCGAGGCTCTGTACCAGGGAGTATTATGACCTCCAAGACTTTGTACCCACCTCATATCCAGCCTCCTTCTTTTTTGCACTTCACATTCTCAAGACACAAAACTGCTATAGAGATTTCTGACCACACTATACTATCTCACTCCTCCGTCTTTGGTCATCATGGTTCCTTTGCCTGGAGAGCTCCTTTTTCCATTTTCATCAGCCAACTTCTACTCCTCTTTGAAGATTGAAGTCTGGTGTTATTGTTTCAAATGCACTGTCCATGATGCATCTGGAGGTGACTCTTTTCCTACCACTATGAATGCATCGCAATATTGCCCTGGCAGGTTTTGTTGGCATGTCTATTTACATGCTGCATATCACATAGCATGTTCCATTTATATATTGATTTATGTAATCTCTTAGGAGAAGGACAGAGCCTACAAGAGAGGAGGCATTCAGATATTTACTAACTTTACTGAAATCAACCATTGTCATAGCATATTTTGCATGCATTATTATCTGTACTTACCATTTTCTCTATTATTAATATATTTAAGTGTATATGTTTCATAACAGAATCTAGTCCTTTTTTCAACTCAGGGACAATTTTCCCAGCGTAATGTTGCACAGAACATGTACTCAAGGAATATATGTTACATGAACTAATGAGGAAAAGATTTGCAATGCCAGAATCATTGAAATAATGTGTAATTATAGAATTGGCTAAATGAACTGTTTTAGGAACTCAGAGATAGGAGAGAGCCAATACCTTGACTAGTGAAGTAATTTTCATGGAGAAAGTCAGAATAGAAGCACAGTTTTATCTGTTTGTTTTTTGTTTTATTTATAGTTTTTCTATTTCATTTCTTATTTGTTGGTTTCCTTCTTTTTTTATAATAAAAGCATGGGAGACACTCAGGAATCCAGCTGTTCGAACTCCAAAAGGAATTTAGTTCCTACGGACTTCAGTTTATTCACCTGCTGAATGAAAAAAAGAACAGGTATTGTCTTAAATCCTTTGCTGCTCAAACCTTCTGTGCATCTTCACTCTGTCTCACCTGACCAGTAGTAGCTTTGTGAACAGCCAAGAGGGTCGCTTTTACTTGTGGGATAAGAGAGAAGAGGAGACAGATAAAAATGGTATCAAAAAGTTTGGAAAAAATAGAGGAAAAAGAGACAAATATTTGTCTAGGTTTATTTAGGATTAGTGTATTTAATGATCAAGATCTACATATTTACTCCTTGACAATAAAATCCTTGATAATAAAGTTCAAGCCCTTCTTTCACTTAAACCAACTAAGTTATCTCTTTCAAACATTCTGGTGAATGTTTTTTCTACCCAAAATAAACTAGTCCAAATTGGCATCAAACTGAAAGACACAAATTTCTCCCCCAAATCTTGGTTTGAGTACTAAAGTGAACATGCTCATTAGCTTTGACTGCATTGGCATTATCATTCAGTTAAAAATAGGGAAAGGAATTTTTTAAATGACATAATCTTTCAAATATCTTTATTTCATCTAGTTCTTGCAAAGTTTTACAAGTAAAAGCAGCTTTTATTCACCTGCTCATATATGTAGCTTAAGGGTATGAGACACGGTTTTGTCAGAGTGAGTATATTAACGATGCTGAGGACTGTCTCTTAGTCATCAGTTGGCTGTGAGCTGGTTATAGGGCTCTCTAAGGTTCCATTTTACGTAACAAAAAAAGAAAGCAGATGTCTTTCATGTTATTTATTTCATTGCCAGTGTCTGTGGCCCCTTCAATATAGAGGGGAAAGTGGAAGTGAAGCTTCTCACGAGAAGCATTTCAGGAGGGGAAAATGGAAGAGGAATAGGAACTTGTCTCAAAAGCCTACAGCTCCTCCTGAGATAGAGTCTCCAGTCAGGACAGAAGTGGCATTTTAGATGGCTTGTCCCAGAAGCGGTAGCTACGAGCTTAACTGAAGACATGAACTCTGTCGTGCCAAGCAGAGGTACAGCCAGTTCTGTTTTGGATTACACTCAGCTAGGCTAACTTTTCCATTCCTTCACAATCAATTATACTTATTTAAACTTGAAATCAACACCAATATTGATATAACACAGAGGACTGTACTAAATTTGCTAATAATCTTGGCAATTACATAATATAGACTTATAAAAAGTAAATGATGCCAGGCTCTAAAGAGTCTTGTCCCCACCAGACCCTGAAACTTCCTGTCTACAGTAAGAAGGACATAGTAGATTATCAACAAAACCAATCTGATACCATGCAGGCCTCTGAGCCCTTCTCAGTAGAAAGGGACTTTAGCTTCCAATCAGTACAATATTGGAAATACAGGGGTAGGTTCTTGGGAATGAGGGATGGGAATCCTAGCTTTGGATCCAGGAAAAATAAAAATAAAAATGGATTTAACCATAGTGGATTTGGTTTTGATTTTTTTAAGAAAATATATTCATCTTAGCTATGGTATCATTGTTAATCTATGAATATTATGTGCTTTGACTTAAGATAGAACAATTTGGAAGAACTGATATAAAGAAAGTGGATACATTGGTGCAAAGATCTTGTTATTTTTTGTTCACACACCTTCTTTCAATTCGAATAATGGCTCTGTTTACTCTTAGGCTAACTATCTACCTTTCTGAGCCTCCGTTCCCTCATCAGCAATATGAGGATTATAATGACAATCTTATTGGGAAATTGTGAAGATTAAATAAAATAAAATGTAAATTGTGGACTACACAGTGTTCAAAAAGTGTTCGTATTCTTGAGACCATAGATGAAATGTGTTCCGTGGTCACTAGTGATTATTTCCTTGAAAGACAGTCAGGAGTGTAAGAGAAAGCCCAGTTTCTGAGAAGAAAGTCACGAATCTCATTCTTACATCATTAGCTTTCATTGCGTGCTTACTTTGCCACACTCTTCCTCTACTCTGGCCCAAGAATGTGTAAAAAGATTATGAGGCATTTGGAAAGAAATGATCAAAGGATTAGAGTAAAACTATATGCTCTACCTGCCGAAGAGTAATTCAAAGAGCATGAACAATCAATGTGGTTAAACGTATGGTTTAAAAAGAACTGCATATTTTTCTTGCTTACTAAATATATTGCTTCTGTTGATAGCTGTTGACTTAGGGCATTCTATTTATCCCTGAAATATTTCAGTATAGCTAGTAGATTTTTGATGCCAAAATTCTTCCATGTATAAATATTAATGTACTCTTAAGGCAAGAATTGAAAATTAACCACAGTGAAGATATACAATGACATCAATACATTAATATTATATAATATGTAGAATTCTTATTAAATTTCATCTTAATGCTCATAATTATGACATGCACACTTAATTGTTAAATGTATAGAATGTCATGACCAATTTGTGAACTAATCAAATACGAGTGAATAGACGTATTATCTGCATGGAAATAATATTTTCTATGAAATAATTAGAAGCACCTATGTTTAGTATGCTCTTTGTAGAAGAGCTTTCTTTTCTTTAATCTGTCTAGGATAAAAATCTGCCTAGTTACTGATCAGAAACTGTATCAATATTTTATTAAGACCATGTCTGGAATCATATAAATTAAATTTTGAAAATCATCACATTCTTGGTGAATTCAGAAACAGCTTTATTTGGCACAGTAGTAAAACAGAAGATTACAAATTCAAGAGTAACACTTCCTAAAGCTGTCCTTCAGATATCCCTCGCTACCTTTTTTACTTTCAGCTTTTACTGATTACTTCCATCTTTCTGCAAAATCTATTAAACACATGTTATTCTTTTAGAAGTGACCTTTGTAATACAATTCTCATAATGAGAGATGTATTTCTTACTGTAATTAGTGTTCATTACACTTTACATATTATATATTCAAAATATAATTATAAAATTATTAATATAGTTTTAGATAGGTGTTATTACTAAGGCTATAACAATAAGATTATGCAGGGATAGAGTACATTGTATCTACTTTTTTTTTAAGTTCAGATAGGGAGAATTCCTTGATCCACTGTTAAATAGGTATTATAAATTAAGTAGTCACTGAAAAGGAAAAGAAAATTGCAATTCAAAATTAAATATATGACTTAGCTAACAATAAAATATAAAAATACAATAGTCATTATTTGCTTTAATTTATCTCAAAAGAGCTCTGTAAATGGTTATTAATATCTATTGTAATAGGTGACCCAATGTGGTACATTGCAGATTTTTTATTGCAAATGTACCTAGACATCAACTGATAATATGTCTTGCATTTTTTCACATTTTTTAAAAATAGTCTGTAATATGAATATTCTGCATACTGCAATTAGTATTTTTAAATGACAAGATTTCAAGAATATATAAATTAAAAGAAACTAGTACTAAGATAATATGGACTGAGAAATAACTTTCAAACACTACCTTATATTTTTCAAATGTCTACCTTCATGTAATCCAAAACTAAGATCTTTATAATCCTGTGTTCTGATTATCTTATTTTTCTTAACAAATTACCCCAAAATATAATGTCTTAAAACAAGAAGCATTTTATTATATCATGGTTTTTGTTTTTTGTGTTTGTTTGTTTTTGTTTGATTGGAAATTTGAGCAGGTCTCCTTTGGCCAATCTTTTGCTCCACATGGAATCAACTGAAGTCACTCACTCGTATTCAGTTAGCTGATAGGTTGTCATGGAGAATTCAAGTTGGCTCTGCTCCCATTTCAACTGCCTTGGCAGGGCTAGCTGAAAGACTGAACTTGACTTGGATGGTTGATTGAAGTGGCTACACAGGGCCTCTCCATCATGGCGGTCTCAGGGTAGTTGGACTTCTTACTGGCAGCTTTTTGACATTGAGCTAGGTTCCAAGAGACAATAAAAGAAAGCTGCCAGATACTTAAGGCCTAATTCAGGAAATTGACAGTGTCACGTCTGAGGTGTTTTATTTGTAAATCAGTGACAGAACCAGCCAGATTCATGGAGAGAAAAATGAAACTCTGAATGGGAGAAGTAGAAAAAATATTGTAGCCACTTAGTATACTAGAGTTTGCTCAGTGATTACAAATTATTTACATCCCTCCCACATACAAAATAAACTCAGTTGCCTCCAAGGCCCCCAAAAGCCTCAGTCCATTACATCACTGGTTTGAAGATCAAGATCTTATCATTGAAATCATTTGAAGTGCAGATAAGCCTTCTCACGTTGGGTTAAGTACTCTTCAACTTGATCAATCTATTATAATAATTCAAAACAGAAATTTTACTTTAGAAGTTTTTATCTTATTATACTTGGATTACATTGCATATATACTTTCTAAGTCAGAAATCAATACAGCATTGGCACAAATTCTAGAATGGTGTTACCTATCACATTTCCAGGTGTACTAGATCCCTTCTGTGTGTTTTCTTAGGTCCAATTCCTTGAATAGTTTCTCTTGAACTGAGACCTATGAAATACAGAGACATATTGTCTGCCCCCTCATCCCCCGTACATCCAATATACAATGATGAAATAGGCATAGGGTAACTGTAATAGGTATTTCCATCCAAAAAGTTAAAAAATGAGGGACATATAGTCACTAATGGTTCATAGTAATTTTAAAATCTACTGGGTATGTGTTGCCAGTTTCTTGAATAGAAACCAGTTCTACTGTCTGGACAACACTCCCTGTGGATCTTGACTTTACTCTCTGGGCTCTGGATTCTGTCCTCTCACTTGGGAATAAAGCAGAGTAGTTTTCGCAGCCTGCATTCTATTTTTAGAAATTTGAAGATACAAAAGCCTTTTTTTTTGCTTTGTATATTCTCTTTTTCATGCGAAGTGGTATAATTTACTTAAAAACTTTGTGGGATTTCTGTGAACTGAAGTATCGTTTAATTCATTAGACAAAAGTCACACTTATATTTCACTTCAATCTAGACTCTTTTATACTTCACATCAAGAGTCAATTTACTACGCGAACAACATACTTAAGATTCTTAGAAGCCTTTTGTCTATTTACGATTGGTCTAATAAGCATGTCCTTAAGATTCTTAGAAGCCCAGCTGTGCCTATCCTTAAATCTTTTCAAAATCTCAATAAGCGTTCTTCAAGCCAAGTGTTAAGATCTTAACCTTCAGTCCATGTTTTTTTAGAAGAGCTATGGATTTGACATCTGCCCTAAGGCCATTTCTTACTTGAGCTTTTTAAGAGAGAGGCTGGGTATGAGAAACAGTTTTAATTTGATCCCAGTAATCCTTGGCTCCTTTATATTTCTTCTAAATTCTGATTGAAACTGAGAATTTACCTTCTTTGGCACATCTTTCTCTAATCATATCTCTCATATGTGCCTAAGGTAACTGTTTAGCATTTTCAACGTGGAAATCTTCTTGGCTAAATCCAACAGGTCAATTAGATATCTTTCCTATTTTACATTTGACTACAGACAACTGTGTTCCCAAACTTCTCACCCATTTCTCGAGCCTCCAGTAACAATTTCCTTACTGTCTTTTCAATACTCACCAAGAATTTTCTTAGGCCCTGAAGTTCTTGTAGCTTCTGCTTGCCATGTAGTACCAAAACCAATGCCTTGTACTTTAGTTTTCCTTAAAATAGCACCACACTTCTAGATAAAATATGTCGAATCACTTATCTATTGATGAGTCATAAATTATTCCAAAACATGGAGAGTTAAAAATAGTCATTTTATTATGTCTCAAAAATCTGTTGGACAAGTTTAAAAATCCAAATTGGACAAGCTTTTGGCTCTAGGAGCATTGACTGAAGTCACTGTGTGGTATTAATCCAGCAGACGGGCTGGTTTGGAGGCACCCAGAGGGCTCCACTTTCCCATCTTACACCTTGGCAGGGATGCCTGGAGACTCAGCCATCATTAATCAATGACACCTTATATAATGTTGGCAACACATTTGAATTTTGGATTAGTACTCCATCATAAAACTGCCACAATATATTTAAATTGTCTTTTGTTTGTATCCCTCTTAGATTGTAAGCTTTGTGAAACTGAGCCTTGACAAATTGAAATGGCAAGCAATAGGATATATTGGAGTATATGAGGAAGCCGTTTGGTATAAAGCTAATTCAGCCTGACTTTGTTTTTTCCAAAAGGGCCTGACTGTGGCCATTGAGCATGCATTGTATATCTGCTTAGACATTTCCTATGACAAGAACAAAGGCTCTTGAGATAAAGGTGCAACTTCCCTCCCCCTCCCAACTTTGGCATTTCCTTAAAGACTAAGCATCTTTCCTTAGGCTAGGAACCGATTGCAGGGCTCACCTGTGACCACCCAGCTCAAGGCAACAGACCTGCCACCCTGCTGTGCTCATGAGACAGCAGACCTATCTGCTGTTTCCATCAATCGCTGTGCTGACAGAGCAGCCTCATGACTATTGTAAAAGGGACATTTCAATCATATGTGAAACACCCTCTTTGAGGATATATAACCACCCTGTATACCCCCACTTCTTTGGAGTGCTCTGTTCCTTTGTGGAAAGACTCTCCTGGGTTATAATCCTCACATTTTAGCTCAGAATAAACTCACCCAAATTTTCATTTATGGATTGGTTATGGATTATTTTCGTCAACAGCCTATATCTATTTAACTAAACAACATGTCCCCAGAGACTGATGGAATATTGGATCCAAGTAATTATGGGCTGAGTGTATGAATAAGTTAATGAATGACTCTGACTTAAGCTGATATGAATTCTAATAAATATTTTCCCATAATTGTTACAATATTTATATCATTCATTAATTTTTTTAAAGCCATAACTGGATTTTGAAGAAAATATCCATATTTTAAAGATTCAAAAATGAGAAACACAGTTTTTTCTAAAAATAAGTACAAGAAAAGAGTTTGTAAGAAGCATTGTCTGTGTAGGGGAGGCAAAACTATAGCTCTCTCCGGTCTAAGGTTTTCAGCCGGGGAGTCTTTAACAAAAAACAAGTTAACAGAGAAAAACACGTAGTTTATTATATGTGCAGGGCACATTTGAGAAAAACCTAAAAAGAAGAGTAACTCAAAGCAGTGGCTTAGAACTCTGGTTTATATAGCTCTTCAACAAAGAACCATACGTTGGTAGAGGAATGACCGGACACAGGACAGCAGTTTTAGGCTTCCAAGGGTGGCAAACTGTGGGAAGGCAAATATATGGGAGGAAACTAACAATTGAGGGGTTTTTGCAAATGGGCTGATAAGAGTCTATCTTCAGTAAATGGAGAATTTATATCCTGCCTTTAGGCAAAAGAAGGTAGAGAGAGGTTTTCCTGCATTTGCTGCTTTTTAATTACCTTCAGCTGAAAATAATTTTAATGCCAAAGTGGTGTATTTTGGGCTGGGATATTCTGCTATCCCTCATATGTGTTTTAACTAGTCTTAATAACTCTTAGTCAAGTAATATCTTTTTAAAACGGTCTTATCCAAGGAAAGATGAATCTTTGCTGTGTCTGCTCCAGATTTCTTTTATAGGAGGGGCTCAGGCTTGTTACTCTATTTGGAAGGAAGCTGAGGTTCTTCTGAAACTTTTCTTTCAAATTAAGCCCTGGTATTTTGACTCAGATCTCATGTTATATGTTTGTGTGACTTTTGGCAGAAACCGCTAGTGACTATGGAAGGGCATGCTAAATAAAAATAGAAAAAGAAACAAAAAAACCCACTGGTGCTATACTGCAGTTTGAACTCTAGAGTACATAAAGTACAAGCAATGGCAGGTTTATGCCATTAAGTGGGTATAATATGCCTCTTGTGGTTAGAATTTCTGCATTTGTATATGGCTGGAAGCACAATTATGCAAATAATTCAAGTCTCAATTCTTTTCTTCGTAACACATGAATTGAGTTGGAATATGCATAAAAGTTCTCCCCCAATCATAGACCCTGCTGTGCCCTTCTCTCTTACAAGCAGCACAGAGTGAAGTCTCAATCTAAAAGAGAGTGCTGTTGGATTTTATAAAAGATAATTAGCATCATCTGTACCATGAAAGTTATGTATTTGGAGTTAAAAGGCTACTATGATCTAATAATATGGAGGGCAAAATTAAGCCCTGTTTAAAAAGGAGTTAGGTATGCAAATTTGGGGTGCTGCCACAAGCTTGAACAGATGTTTGAAAATTTAGCTGAGTGTGTTTATTCATTCTAAATATGTTTACATAATGTATTGTATGCTATTTTCTCAAGCACATTTGCATGGAAATGTATGTATGGGCCTGATTCTGCCATCTTTAATCATGCAAAACTGCCACTAGCTGCTGGTGAAACTAGGCATATGTCATTTGTGGCAGAATCCAGCCCATGGAGGTCTTGCGATCAGTGGAGGAAATGGGCCTATTACCACTGCATGTTCAGTTACAGAGCCCCGCCTGCGGGGAGAGATTGGCAGGGACTTCACAGGTCCAGAAAGGAGCTTTACAAAGAGCGCTCTGAGTTACTCAGAGAAATTTAATTATTAATTAATATACGCTTGAGTTGTTTCAGGTAATTAATGCCATGCCGATTTTTTTTTTCTAAATCTATTTCTAGTGCTAGATTTCTCTCTCACTCTCCTGCCCCTACACACACTCACACATGTATTTCCAATATGTCTCTATTAATGACTTGAGAAACACTGATTTCGAGGAGGTCAAAATACTTATTTGATTATTTTCCTCATGCTATTTAGAGAGAACTTATGGCAAAGAAATTAAGCCATTGTTTTATTTAGTTATTTTTTCCTCAAATTTCAATAGACTCTTGGTCTGGTGGTTAAAACTTTTTAGATGTCCTCGTAGATTTTTTTTTGAAGACTGGATAATCTATACTCTTCACTAATGATTTTAAGGAATTGTAGTATTTTTAAAAAATTTTGACAAGTTCGTTTGCTCAGTAAAAAATATTTAGTACCCTCTATGTACTAGACCTTTGCTTTCTTCTGAGCTTCAGGGATAGATTGGTGAATGAAACAGAAAACAATATCTGCCTTCAGAAAGCTTATAATCTTTTTAAGAAGAGTCAACAGGCATTAAGCAAATAAGATCAAGCCATTATGATGATAAATTCTATGACAGAAGAGTAGAGATGGCCTTGAAAAGAATCACCAGAAATCCTTAATTTGGATTGGGGAATCAGTGTATTCTTTGAGTTTGTAAACTTTAGGCTGAGACCTGAAGAATAAATTTAGATTTAAACAAATGGAGAATAGGTCCAATCTTCCAGGCAGATAGAACAACATATGTGAAAGTTCTGAGGTGAGAAAATGCTTAGAGAATTTGAGGAACCAAGGAAGCAAATCTGAATTTGAGTTCACTGGAATGGCTGGAAGAGCTGACTGTGGGTTAGTAGACAGAAGCCCTGTAATGCACAGCTTTATGATCCTCTTCTAGTGTCTAAATTTTACCTGAAGGCAACGGAAACCCACTAAGAAGCTTTTAAGTAGGACTCTGGAGCAATTATATTTTCACTTTCAAAAGACACATGTGGCTGCTGTATTGAAAATCAATTTGTGTTTTATAGGAGTGGAAGCAGGAAAACCAGTTTGGTACATGTTGCTGCTATAATGATGATGACTTAAGCCAGTTTAGTGGAAATAGCCATGAAATGAAGTAAATTGATTTCAGAAAAACGTTGAAGTGAAAGTGAGCAGAACACAGTGAGTTAACAAATGGGTTGGATAAAGAATTCAGAAGGATTTATCAGCCAATATACTGATTTAAGCAACTTGGTAAATACACAGAGGTCTCATCTAGTGAGAAGAGGCAAACGGGGATGAAGAGTTCAAACGTAACCATGGTTGAGAAGTCTAAGTTGACATATCCAAGCAAAAATATTAAAGAGAAGCTGGATATGCAGGTCTGGAGCATGGAAAAGCTGTGTAGTTGGAGATGTGAGTTTTAGAGTCATTGGCACATAGATAGTGAATGAAAATCACCCAGAGGGAAAGAACACAGAACACAGCTGTTTTGGACTAAATGTTGCTTCACCCACCACCCGCCAGATTCATATGTTGAAGCCTTAACTCCGGATGTGACAGTATTTGAAGATGGGAGGTAAATCAGTTTAGATGAGGTCATGAGGGTGGGGTCCTCATGATGGGATTAGTGCCCTTTTAAGAAGAGACCAGAGAGCTAGCTTTCTCTCTCTCCTCCATGTGAAGACACAGCAAGAAGACAGCCAACCGCAAACAAGAAAGAGGGCTCTCACCAAGAACTCAATAGGCCAGCACCTTGATCTTGGGCTTCCCAGCCTCCAAACCTGTGAGAAATAAATGTCTGTTATTTAAGCCACCCTATTTATAGTATTTTGTTGTAGTAAGTTCAGTTGACTAATGCATGGGCTCAGCACTGTTTCCTGGGAACTCCGGTTCAAAGTGATATATTCCTCTACACAGAACACTTCAAAAACCAGTGTGTATCCCATTAGCTGTATCTTTTATAACATACACCTACCTACCTTTTACTATCAGAATTTCTCTTTCACTTGAATTATCTCACTACTCATTAGTATGGTAAAGTTCTTCCCTTTCCTAAAATACTGTGTGGACGAAAATAATCCATAACCAATCTATTAATGAAAATTTGGGTGAGTTTATTCTGAGCTGAAATCTGAGGACCATGGCTTGGGGCCTTTCTTCCTGAAGGAAGAAAGGGCACCAAAGAAGTGGGGTGCACAGAGTGGTTATATACCCCCAAACAGGCTGTTTCACATATGATTGAAATGTCCCTTTTACAATAGTCGTGAGACTGCTCTGTCGGCATGGTGACTGATGGAAACAGCAGGTAGGTCTTCTGTCTCAGTGAACACAGCAGGGGGGAAGTCTGTTGTCTGGAGCTGAGTGGTCACAGGTGATCTGGGTGGTCAAAGGTGAGTGCAGCAATCAGTTCGTAGCCTAAGGAAAGATGCTTATCCCTAAGGAAATGCCAATTTGGGGGGGAAGTTGCACCTTTATCTCAAGGGCCTTTGTTCTTGTCATAGGAAATGTCTAAGCAGATATACAATGCGTGGTCAATGGCCACAGTCAGGCCCTTTTGGAAAAAACAAAGTCAGGCTGAATTAGGTTTATACCAAATGGCTTCCTCATATACTCCAGTATATCCTATTGCTTGCCATTTTTATTTGTCAACTGAAATTCAGTGGTTCTCTTCATTCTATCTGACAATAGTTTTTCATAATGAAACTTTGGGTGGATATCTGAAACACCGTTTCAGCATTTCCCCTAATTTGCCCTTTTCAGTAAGCATTTTGTGTCGCTGTATCTCTTTAGTTATCTTTTTCTCTATTGTGTTTTCGTTGTCCATATACATTTTTTTCCTCCCTTTTCATCTGAAACCTAAGTTCTCAGAAGGCAAATTATCTTTCTTTAAAATTCTTCTAATATGCATTTTGAAACATCTTTTTAGTAACAATCCACGTGAAGTCACTTACTAAGTAAATTTTGATTAAGGCTTATGCTATGAAGCAGCAATACAAAGATAAATGCATTCAAATAAAGGAAGATAAAAATAGGAAAAAATGAATAATTTAAAAATGCTTGTATCTAATTAAGTCAGAATGTGGAGAATTTATATGTTTTATCTGGAATTTAAAACTTTGCAATGTGGAAATATATTTTATCTTTTTCGGGTATAAAGAAAACAGACAATGAAAAGAAATAGATTATTCAGAATAATAGACACAGGGCTGGAAGAATGTCTACCTCCCTTACCATTGCCCTTAGTAAACAATATACTTACACCAACACAAAAAGAAAAAATATTTGTATTCTTATGTATCTACATTAACCAAGAATTCACAGCTTTATTTAGATGTCAATCTCCTCACAACTACTGCTAACCATATTTGTTACAATAGCTCCTTTGAATGTTTTAGAAAGGAGCACTCTTAGATGATCTTACATTTACCATGATAATGAAGTTTCCCTATATGCCTAATTTAATTTAGATGTAAGTGTTGAGATTTATCAGAATGCCTTTTTGCATCATTTGAAATAATCATACATTTTATCTCACTATTTGCCCAGAGGTTGTATACTTGTATCCTACTTTCAACCCTGAAAAAATAAAACAAGAAATAAAGGCTTTGTATTAGTAACAAACAAACACACATTAGATCAGAGCAGAACCAAGGTGGTGTAGGGGAGGAGGACATTTCCTCTCCCCAAATGGGGCTTCGTCTGGCCGGAGAACGAATTAAATTCACATGAGACAGAATAGCAAGAGAAAATTAAACAAAGCTTTATGAGGAACCATGGCCTGGGGCCTCTCTTCCCGAAGGAAGAAAGGGAACCGAAGAAGTGGGGTGCACATAGTGGTTATACACCCCCAAACAGAGTGTTCACATGTGATTGAAATGTCCCTCCCACAATAGTCACAAGATTGCCCTGTCGGCACAGTGCTTGATGGACACAGTAGTAGTGGTCTGCTATCTTGGTGGGCATAGCAGGAGGCAAGTCTATTGTCTGGAGCTGGGCGGTCACAGGTGAGCGCAGCAATCAGTTCCTTGCCTAAGGAAAGATGTTTAATCCTTAAGGAAATGTCAACTTTGGGAGGGGGAGGGAAGTCAGTTACAGGAGGTTACCAGACAAGCACAATAAAATGCAGATTTAAGTCCTTGCCTTTGGTATTGATTAAGAGTTTCTAGAGAGAAGGTCATCTCCTTTCTTCTTCCTGGTACAGAGAGGGAGGCACCTTTTACAGATAGAGATTTACCTTACAAATGTAAATGTCCTAACAAAGGGCAAGTTCCATTCCTCAGAGCCTCCTTCCCTGTCCCAGTTTATCAAAAGCAATCAGCCTCAAATAATCCTGATGCCAAAGAGACATATCTTGCGGTGGCCAATTTCAGGTCCCTACAGTGTACACACTGACCTAGCCATTCCAGGACATTCACCCACATCTCACTTCCCTTCTCTCTAATGATTAGGACTGTATTCCCCATGTTCTCTCAAATTTTGTTTCAGCTATATTTATTTGATATTTTCCTCAAAACTATTGTGTGTGTGTGTGTGTGTGTGTGTGTAAGTATGTATACATACTACCATGCTCGATACTGGCTCATCTCTTTATTTGAAAACCTTTTATTTCCTCTGTTAATGTTTATTGAGAGTAACTATCATGAATAACTTTGATATCTGGGGTAAAAGTGAGAGGCACACTGATTAAACTATTTGATCACATGCTTTTATTCCAAATTTATCAGAATTTTTATTAAGATAAGTAAATGTTCAAGTATTGCTGATCTCTAACAAAATGTTTAGATGTATGTTTGATTAATTCAGATACAACTAATTTGGGACCTTAATTACATCTGCACAATCCCTTCAACTCCGCCATATTCTGTTGGCTAGAAGCAAGTTACGGGTCCTGTCCACACTTATATGAGGGGATTGTACAAGGTCTGAACACCAGGAATCAGGGACCATGTGGCCATCTTTAAATCCTGACTCCCACAATGTGTAAGAACACTGAGGAGTCAGTGGAGTTTCTTCTGGGGCAGCCCTCATTCCCCACTTTGCCCCAAGCTTGATTAGCTCTATATTTCTGCCAGGTTGGGGCAAGCTATGAAAAAAAATTTTGTAACTAGATGGGGGTTACCTGACTTGGAATAGGGCATGGAAAACCCCTTGCCCACAGGCATTGGCAATAAGAGGGGCAATCTCAGTTGAGGGACCGGGGCACTGGGGGAGGAGGAGGAGAGCCAGTGCCGCAGTGGCCCTGACATCGTGGCCTTGTTTGAGCAAGTATTTCTTGGAGCAAGAAGGTACTGTTTTTATCCCTAGACCTTGTACAGTTTAACATAAAGACAGAGAAGTATGTCTGGTCCCAATATTGTGTAATAAAGGAATGCTGATTTCATTACTCACTACCAAGAAGCTAAGAGGTATTATTAAATGTTTTATCCAACCAACAGAGATTACGCATTCCATTGAAACTCCCATTGAAAACTCAGAAATATTCATCTTAATTTAATTCGGAAGCAAAATGCCTATAAATTAAAAAAAAAAAAATTCTGAGCATGTTATTGGACTACAGTGTGGAGCCAAATAAAAATAAATATTGCTTTACAAAACATTGAAAACTAAAACAAGCAAACCTCTCTCCTGGAGAATATTTGAATATAAACAGCCTCCCTTAAATAAATAACTCTTAGATTAAGAGAAAATTACCACTAAAATTTTTTAAGAATAGAAGTGAAAAACAGTAAGACCACTGCAAATGGAAACCTGTGAACTCTGAGAAATTTCCCAAAAAACATGCATATACTTAAATTAATATGTTAGAAAATAAATTCAGAATATTTCCCTCTTCTGTCTTTATGCTTCTAGGAAAGAGTAATATGAGAGCTTTTAAATGTATTATATTTAAATAATGTTAAAGATTTAAGATAACTTCAGAAGTATTTTAAAGATATAGATTAACTGTCTAGCTATCTATCACCTATCATCCATTTATTTATCCATCAGTGTGTGTATCTTTTTCCAATATTAGTCTCTCTAGCCAACTCAGCATTTGTGCTACTATAATGTGAATATGTTCAAAACAATGAAAAGTAGAGAGCATTTTAAAAAGTCCATTGGCTTATTGAGACTCTTGGTATCTATTTAGTGTTCTGGAACCAGTTCCAATGTGTGGGGTTGGGGAGGGTATCTCCACACATCCAACAAGCGATGATCTGGACACCACCTAGATGTCCTCCAATTTAACTCAGTTCTGACACTATCTACCCAGAGATCTAATCAGATTCCACATGTAAAGGCCTCAGTCCAATAGGAGTGCCCCCCTTCCATCACTTCAGAAGCCAGTCACAGCCCAGGTTGTCACCTGTTCTCCTGACTGACTGGCTATAAACCAGAGGTTCCCACAACCCTCTCCTTGGGTTCGATTAATTTGCTAGAGGAGTTCACAGAACTTAGAGAAACATTTTATTTACTAGATTATCAATTAATTACAAAGAATACAACTCAGGAACACCCACATGGAAGAGATTCAGAGGGCAAGGCACAGGGAAGGGCAAGGTACAGGGAAGGAACAAGGAGCTTCCATGTGATTCCCCCAAATCTCCATCTGTTCACAACCCGGAAGCTCCCGAAACCTGGTGCGTTAGGGGTTTTATAAAGGCTGCATTATATAGGCATGTTGACTTAAATCCTTGGCCATTGGCAATTGATTCAACCTCCAGCTCCTGTCCCCCTGGATGTCTGGAGGGTGGGACTGAAAGTTCCAACCCTCTGGTAGTGCATTTGGTTCTCAACCAGCCACCAACCTGAGTGAAATCCAAAAGTCACCTCATTAACGTAACAAAACACCTTGATTGCTCCAGCTCTTAGGAAATTCCAAAGGTTTTTGGAGCTCTCCTCCAGGAACAGGGACAAAGACTATATATATATTTCTTATTATAAATCACAATATCGCAGTATCCTATTATGCTCATAGGATAAGAAATAGTAATTCTTTAGTAAACTTTTTAAAATAAGGAAGAGCATATGGTTAAATCATAATCAATATGAACACATCTCTGAAGAGCTTAAGAACATGGACTCGAGAACAGTATTTAATATTATTTTTATTTCAAACAATTAAATGAGTTATTTCTAATAACAGTATATTATATTGAATTTTAACTAGACAGCAAGTATACCACTGAATTATTTTATGAGACTGTAATTCTATCTCCAAATGGATATATTAGGAAGCTGAGGACATCAACTATCCTGGTTAAGAAGAAATATTATTTTCTCGTTAGGTTTTACAGACAAAATATTAATATGCTTTCAAAGCATGGTATTAGATAGTTAAGTGGTAATAATTGAGAAAAGCTGTACCTACTATTACTATAGAAATAGAATATAGAATATATATCTGTTGCATTTGGACCCTTGAATTAGCACAGGCATGTCCACTGTATATTTGCTATTGCCCCCTCTATGCCAGCGATCGATTAGATTGGATCACATCAAAATGGTCACAATCTAATGATTATCCCCAGGTTTCTTCCTTCCCAAAGATCAAATGGAACTGAGCACTGGTAAGCAGATAGTTGAGGAGTTAAAATTACAGCAGAGCATGAAAAGTCAAAAGATGGTGCAGAGTCAAATAGACTCAATCCAATTCATTCCTGTTCTTTTGTGTGAAGAGTTTATGGGAAATGACTTAAATTAGTCTGTTACCCTTGGCAGCTGCGAAACTCCCTGTTGCTCAAATAAAGGATATTCATGTTAATTTCACCTTCCCTCAGCTGTTTCGTGGAACAACTACATTCTCCCTTTGCTGTCAATAATTTTTGAAAAAATCATTAATGTTGAAGAAGAATGGGAACCATTTCAGGCATTTTTAGGATTTAGTTTAACAAGGAGCACAGAAAGGCATAGAAACAGAAAAGAACAAAAATGTATTGAATTTTGGGGGGAAAATGGGAGAGGATATAAAGGAAAAAATGTTGAAAAGGTAGTATATAAAAGATTACAATGTGAAGTGAGATTAAACAAGAAGAGAGAAGAATGCACATTATTCTTTCACACTTTTTATCTGTAATATAATGCAATAAAGTACAATTTACATTTCCAAGATTAAACTTCCTTCTCCAAATGGTCAAAATTCTGAAATCTGGTATCTTGTTCTTCACACATCTCTTTTCCCTCATTTCCTTCTTTTCATTTTTAAGAAGAGGAGTTTTGAAAGAGTAAAATGAATTGTTAGATTTTGTGAATTCATCGTCGTGCTCTGACTGAAGGCGACCTTGTTGGAGTAGATCAGCTCTTTGGCTGATCCCCGATAAAATCTTTGGCATACTAACCCAAAGTGCAGGTGGGACATTTTGCTCTGGGCCCTTTCAGAATTCCTCTTTGGTATCTGCTCTCTGGGCTTTACAGATAAATTTTTGGCAGCACGGGAACATTGTTACTTTTCTTTCTAAAGTAGAGGAATTAAGTGGCATTCCATAAACCAGAAGTTCCCTGGCTTTAGACTTTACTAACTTTAAATAGGAATCTTGTGACACATAAGGTTTTCAACTTTTTATTCTGATAATCAAAGATATTAAACATTTAACAACTTCATTGTTTTAAAAAAATGTATTTTTGAGATTTACATTTTAAATGAAAAGAATGAAATGGAAATTACTATTTTTAGAGTTAATTCATTTTTGAATATACACTAAAATTTAGGAAAGGTAAACTTATAAACAAGTTGAGGATGGTTCTTTAAACTGAATAGCACTTGACCTTGTATTGAGGATTCCAATAAAATAAGATTGCCAGATAAATTATTGGACCTCAGTTAAATCTGTATTTGTGTTTGACATTTGGTACATACTTATAGCAAAAAAAAAAAACCCAATGGTTTTTATCTGAAATTTAAAATTATCTGAGCATCCTCCTCTATTTTTATTTGCCAAATATGGCACATCTAACTGGCATGTAACTTAGTCATTTACCTACTAACCTTTATTTGTGGGTTTGCATTTAAAGATCAGAGAATGCAAAGCAGAACTGGACATATTAGCACTCAAGAAACTTGTGAAATGATTGACACTTTTCCTAAAATGGTACCTTGTTTTCCCAAACTTCTTTTGATATGCACATTTCAAGTTACTTTTTATATGATTATGGAAATAATGCTTTCCAAGATAATAAGCTGAGAGATTATTAGAAATAAGAATTTAGTAATATGACCAGATACAAAACAATTATATAAATGTATTTTCAAATTTATCTTAAGAACAAATGTAGACAATTGTGAAATGAATTTTGAAAACTAATGAGAGTGACTTGCCGCATGACAGAATTAAAACAATGTGGTACTGATTTATAGAACAGAGTAGAGAATCCAAAAACAGACCCATGGATTCAGTATAACTCTATGATGAAGCTGGAATTTTAAGTAAGTTGAGAAATGTTGAATTAGTTAATGGTTTAAAATCAATTAAATATCTATTTTTAAACAACAATAAACACACAAGTTAGAGTCTTATCTCTACAAAAAAATAATAAAATAAATTCTATGAAACAAATACATGTTAAAACAGTAAAAGAATGTGTCAAATGTGGAATTTTAAATCAGCTGATAAATGACAGGTTAATACATATTTTAGTCAGCTAACAAATTGGTAAATACCTTTGTAATTTTTGTGTGACAGAAAAAAAGTTGATATACACAGATGTTTTAGAAACTAGTAACTATGAAAAAGGTAAAAGATGTGAAAAGCCAGTAAACAAAGAAATATATTAAAAAATATATATGTAAAATATACTCTGTCTCTTTAATGGCAACATAAATGCAAAAAACAATTAGCTTTGTTTCACTAAAATATTGAGAATGTTTACAAATATTGAAAGATCCCAAAGGGGTTAAAACCATTCCATTAAGTTCTTAAGTAGAGAATTATATAACCTATTTTGAAGAAGAATCTGACAATCAAGATAGACAATTTAGAGGCCGGTCCCATGGCATATTTAAGTTCAGCATGCTCCCCTTCAGAGGCCTGGGTTCATGGGTTCAGATCCCAGTGACAGACCTGCACCACTTGTCAGCCATGCTGTGGGAGCACATACAAAGTGAGGAAGATTGGCACAGATATTAGATCAGGGCAAATCTTCCTAAGAAAAAAAGAAAAAAAAAAAGAATTTAAATATATGCTGTTCAACTCAGAAACATTCTATCTTGCAATATATCCTAAATAACAAACAATGCATTAACCTACATGAAAAGAATATTCATTGCAAAGTTTTTGTACTAAACGTAGACTACAGGTTTTGTTACCTTTGTTAACTAATTTGTACTATCTCTGTATAATGATATTGCATGAAGACTGTATGAAAAATGAGAGAGAACTACATGTTTTGAGACAAAAAGCACACAGTGACACATTGCATCATAAAAGTAGGTATACCATGCTATGTGTGGCATAATCCCATTTATTAAAAAGATAAACTATAATCAGACATAGACAGAATGAGAGACATATAATATTACATATACCAAACTCAGGTTGTTCCATTTGGTTTGGTACAGACCTAGCGAACAACACAGCATGCAAAGGATTTGCAGCAAATGATGTCGTAAGTGAACCAGTGCCATTTCCCAGTGCCTCTCAAGTTCCTCAGAAAGGTGTACTTGAAGTTTAGTGATCAATGTCTTTGGGAATGGAAAAGAAAAAGAAAGCACGTGCTTGTAGTCTTCAATTTCAGGCAAGTGGCAGTGCTGATTCAAGCCTTCAAGAATCTCTCTACTACCAGTTAATTCATTTCCTTTTTGCACAATAATTATACATTTCTGTATACTGTGCCTGTCCTTATTCCTGCATCATCAGTCTTATAACAGTCTGACCATGACCTCCTACAAGGCCATATTTTTATTATTTTATTCAAATGCTAAATAATGAATTTGGCTAGAGTTTTCTCTTAGTGCAAAATATTTTTTGAGGGTCTGTGTTCCTCATCTGCCATTCATTTACTGTTTGGTGTGTGTAAGTGCGTTTTTGTGCCTTGGTCGCCATTTGAACCTTCTTTCTCTGCTACTGTGAAGGCTCTAAGAGCCTTCAGGAATCATGTTCCAAGAAAAGAGTCATTGGTTTTGCTCCTCAGAGTGAGCTGCCCACTTGAGTGCCCTCTAGGTTCTTTTGACTTAATCAGAAATCTGAAGCCCCAGGCACCCCACTCTGGGTCTGCTTTCCTGACTTCAGCAGTCATTCAGTATATGCATTAATTTTCAGGTTTATAGTCTTTTATTATTTTCCTAAAATGTGTTAAGTCTCTCAGTCTCCATGATTTTTCTTTTTCCCCTCTGAGCAAGTTATTTTGTGGGTATCCACAAACAGATTCTAACATTTGTATGAAGAGGCAAAAAACTGGAATCGCCAAAACAATATTAAAGGAGAAGAGCAAAGCCAGAGGAATGATGCTACCCAACTTCAGGACTTACTGTAAAGCTATAGCAATCAAGACAGTGTGGTATTGTTGAAAGAATAGACAAATAGAGCAATGGACCAGAATAGAGAGCCAAGAAAAGACCCGCATAAAGATAGTCAACTGCCCTTTGACAAAAGAGTAAAGAAAATACAATGGGGCAAAGATGTTCTCTTCAACACATGGTGCTGCAAGAACTGGACATCCACATGCAAAAAATAAATTTAGACACAATCCTTACACCCTTCACAAAAATAAACTCAATGTGGATCACAGACCTAAATGTGAAACACAAAATTAAAAAACTCCTAGAAGATAACATAGGAAAAAACCTAGATGGCCTTGACTATGGTGACGACTCTTTAGATACAACACCAAATGCAAAATCCTTGATAGAAATAAGTAGGCTAGCCTTCATTAAAATTAAAACTTCTTGCTCTGCAAGAGACAATGTCAATAGAATGAGAAAACAAGTCACAGAATGGGAGAAAATATTTGCAAAAGACTCATCTGATAAAGGACTGCTATCCAAAATAAAAAGAACTCTTAAAAGTCCACAATAAGGGAACAAAAATCTGATTAAAAAATGAGTGATAAACCTTAACAGACACCTCACCAAAGAACATATACATAAGGCAAATAAACATAGGAAAAGATGCTCCATTTCATATGTCATCAGGAAAATGCAAGCTAAAACAACAATGAAATGCCACTACATACCTATTAGAATGGCCAAAATTTGGAACGTTGACACCACCAAATGCTGGAAAGAATGTGAAGCAACAAGAACTCACACATTCCTGTTGAGAATGTGAAATGGTCCAGCCACTTTGAAAGAGAGTTGGGTATTTTCTTAGAAAACTAAGCACTCTTACCATAGAATCCAGCAATCTGGCACCTTAGTATTTACCCAAAGGAGCTGGAAATTTATGTCCACACAAAAACTTGCACACAGATGTTGATAGCAGCTTTATTCAATTGCCAAAACTTGGAAGCAACTGAGATGTTCTTCAGTAAGTAAATGGATAAATAAACCGTGGTACAACCAGACAGTGGAATATTATTCAGCGCTGAAAAGAAATTAACTATCAAATAGATAGTTTGAATAACTAGGGAAGAACTTTAAAGGCATGAAATCAATCAGAAAAGACTACATACTGTGTGATTATTACTATATGACATGCTGGAAAGGAAAAAAATTTGGAGACAATAAAAAGATCAGTGGTTGCCAGGGGTTAAGAGGGAGGGAAGGATGGATAGGTGGAGCACAGAGGATTTTTAGAGCAGTGAAAGTACTCTGTCTGTAGTATCTGTCTGATACTGCAATGGTGGATACAGGTCATCATACGTTTCTCCAAACTCATAGATTGTACGACACCAAGAGTAAACCCTAACATAAATTTTGGACTTTGGATGATAATGGTGTGTCAATGTAGGTTCATAAATTGTAACATGCATGCAACTCTGGTGAGAGACATTGATGTGGGATGTTGAGTGAGGCCATGTTTGTGTGTGGGAAAGGAGTGTACTGAAACATCTCTGTACCTTGCCTTCAATTTTGCTGTGAACCTAAAATTGCTCAAAAAAAAATAATAAACTCTTTTTAAAAAGTGTATTAGCTATGAGTAAATTTTAAAAAGAAGAAAACCCCAGCAAATTGTAAAATAGGGGTTTGTGTTAAGTTTTCGCTATTGTAGCCAGGAAAGTTTTCAGGAAAAACTTCATACTTGGGTAAAGTCCAGAAGAAGATGAGAATATTTATAATGTTAACGACTGTTCCAGGGAGCAGGGACACAAAATACAAAGGCCCCAGGACTGTGACTCTCAACCAGAAGGTACTTTCACTCCCAGGGGACATTTGAAGTATCTGGATATATTTGGGGCAGGCGTTTCTTCTGGCATCTAGTAAGTAGTGGCCAGGGGTACACAGAACAGTCCCCTATAATAAAGAATTGTCCAGCTCAACTCGTCAGTGGTGCTGATGTTGAGAAATCCTGCCCCAAGATGTTAAGGTGCCTGTCCCTTTCAAACATAGCAAGGAGGCTAGAGGGATATCAGGGGGAGAGACAAGGAAGGCCTAGTGGATGTGAGCTCAGGATAGTCACCTGGGAGGGGAGAGGGAGCACACTTGAAGGGCCTTACATTTTACCAGAAAGGCTGGCGTTTCCTCTGGGAGAGAAGGGCAGCATTGAAGAATTTTCAGCAAAAACTTCTAATAGGAGGTTCTGACTGTCAGAAGCTCAGTTCTCTGTATTAGTGTTGAAATCAATTTTATTTTTGTATAAATGTATTTGAATTTCTATGCTTGAGTTCTATAGTGATGTCTGTGTCTCACAAGTTTTCAAACAACTAAGAAAGAAATTTGGGGTTTGAGATGGAGTTTACATGTCTGGTTTGTATGTTATAAATGTAACATTTGAGGAAATTGGAGATATTGAAATAGTGGAATTAGAAGCCATAGATGAGCGGTGATCGCAGCTTCCAGATTCTGATGACCTGCTGTTTGGAAAATGCACTAAAATTATTCAGCAGTGTCCCATAAGACAGACTTAAGAACAGTGAGAAGAATTTGTAAGATGCAGATTTTGACTCAAAATAAGGGAAAAAATAAAATAAGGATTGTAGCTCCAAAACAATGGGTTAGCCTGCTGGTGAGCTCCCTGTCTGCTGTTGGTAGCTCATCTGCATGTGAACGATTGTCTCTCTAGAGTATTCTTGGAATGGAAGAGATGTGAGATCTTTAACATCCTGTTTACTCTGAGTGAGTATGAAATAGAAAATACCTTTTATTGCCACTCACTCTTGTGTTCCCAAGTCATTGATGCGCCACATTTAGGTCCTTGGCTGTCAGTAAATATGGAAAACATGCCAAATTATTTTCAACAATATCTAGCTACAATGGGATCTATGTGTTAGTCTGAGTTATAATTTTATGAAATGACTCAGGTTTGCTAAAGAACGTTAAGCCATCTTTGCTTGATTCTTAATGAATTAACACAGACTGTTTTTCAGAAATTGGCACAAAACTATGTTAATCTTCTCCCCAATATAATTATTTTTACAATTCTTTTCCCAGGTGCTGTTGTTAAAAAAGGTTGTGCTTCTAGACTCAGAACTGTCTGAAGAAATCTGTTTTGTTAGTTTTCTCTAGTCAGCACTATTTAACAATTTTGGTCAAAGATAAATATTATCTGGAGGGTATTGTACACTTTGTTCTCCATTTTAAAATGTGCAAATATGAGAAGCTAGTTTCTATTTTTTGCAATTATTAACTTTTTCTTGAATGAGAAAGATGATTACAGCTAAATTCTGTAACACTTGTCAGTCAGGAATTTAAGAATGCCTGAAGCAATCTGAAACTACTTGAGATGCTTTGGGCTATTTTAGAAAATAATTTGGTACATTTTTTGCACATTCCAGAAGGGTATGACCCTTTTCGTTAATGGTTGCGGCTGAAATTCTTACATGAATACTTTGCTATGGAGTTTGGTATGAGGTATGGAAAAATATGTGAAGAAATGGGTAATTAATGATCATCACATTCTGATTTTCCTTTTAATGATCAGAGTTTGTTGTAAAATGAATATAGATTCAAAAAGTTATTGCTTCTGTTATTTTCAGGATGCACATCATTATATTACTTCCTGAGCATCTTACTTTCCACTTGGCTTTCCTTCTTTAAAATCAGGACTATAGTTGGCTGAAAGGGAAGACTTCAGGCATTTTTAGCAGCTTACACTTTGGCAGGACAGACTGCTGTGACAGGTAAAAAAGATACCCCCTATATGCTGATGCTCCTTCCACAATTGGTTCATCATTTTGACAGAAAAATCAAACCCAAAAGGCAAGAAAACTATTTTTGGATGATGCTAAGTTTTTGGTTTTTTTTTGTTTTTTTTTTTGACAGCACATACCATTATTGTTGTCAAAACTGGTTGGAAATAGACACAAACCTATTGTATACTTTTGTTTAATTTGGCAGAGTCAGAATAATTGCTGATATACGGCAGGAATTCACCTAGCCTATTCTATTATCAAATTTCTCACAACACAAAGGAAGCATTCACATGAATAATAGTTCTTCAATTATGAGTTAAAATCCTGACCTGTTCTTCAAACATGGAATACCAAACAAAAATAGTGGGTAAAGAATTGGGTTATACAACTTGTTCACTAAGCACAGACACTTTTTAAATATATGGACTTGAGCAAGGTAATTTACGTCTCTGTGCCTCAATTTTCTCCTCTGTAAAATAGGCATGGTCATACTGCACTCCTCATGTCAGTCACAGGGAAGGAGCACACAAGGACCATGTGTAGAAGTGCTGAAAAACCGCCGTGTCTTTATGAAGGCGGTCCATCTGCCGTTGTCATGATATTACTCTATTCTTCCTTCTTCCCTCTGTAAATCCTAGACACAGTTCCTCTAAGGAAAAAACAGTCTTTCTTATCATGTCAATAATTGTGACCTCACAATCAAGGGCCCCACAATAAAGACCCTACCTTTATTAAGCAAAATACAGTGAATAGGGGTGTAAAAATTTGAGAAACTCAAAAGAAGGAGGTATTATACCTAACAGCTAATATGTGTTTAAAAAGCAAAAAAGAGAGTAAATGAGAGAACTAACTCAAATGGAACAGAGAGACAAGTGGAGTGCAAGTGTGTGTGACATTTGTAGCTTAGTGTACATCAAAAGTAAGAATATGGGGCAATTGTCACCAGTATGTGTGAGAGAGGCATTGGAAACATCAAATAGGGCCAGGACTAGGGTGATGCAAGGGAATTGAGTTGTCCAAGTGCAAGATTGGATGCTGTACTTATGTAAAATTTCACTATTTGTTCATCATGAATTTTTCCACATTAACTTTGATTTTTCGGTAGTGAAAGGAAATAAATATCATTTATGTTTACCTGTTGAGATTTTTAGTGCCTACTTAAATTTTGTACCTAAGGCTCATGCCTCACTTGCCTTACCCTAGTCTCTGCCTTGACTTGGCAATGGAGAGGGAGAAAGGGCTTTTGGAAGTTTGTTTTTCTTTTTTAATGTGTACAAGGAATTAAGTTTCTGCTTAGAATTTTCTCCATAGTCTTATAAAATAAAATGAATTTTTTGGAGATCAGATTACCATTTCTTTGAATGTGCTTCAATTTAAAGCTAGAGTCATAAGCCAGCATTTTTGGTTTTGCTGTTTTGTGTTTTATTTTGTTTGTAAGGAGTTGCATAAGATATATGAAAAACTCCAACTCAGAAATCAGAGGAAAACTAAATGTGGTCCTTACTTTCAAGTCGCATAACGTCTTTTGGTAAATAAAAGCTAATTGCGCCTTCCTTCAAGAGAAAAAAGGAAGGAAGGAAAAATGGAAGAAAAAAGAAGAGAAAGAAAGAAAGAATTTCTGTATACAAAGAAAATGCTAGATGGTATGATAAAAAATGTAACATAAAAATTCAAAAATGAAAGTTAGAAAATTGTTGTTATTCAGGCAGTTACATTAATGGGAAGAGAAGCTAGACTATAGAAAGATATCACACATAGAAAAAGAGTCTGTGATAAAATATATATGAAAGAGACATAATTAAGATATTTTATGTTTTTATAAATAGCTCAAAAACCTAATCGTATGGTGATCTGAAATTAGAGTGTTGAAATTTGAAAATAATTCAAAATAAGTTCCGGAGCATCTCCATTACCTTGATTTTTCTAACGTGTCCACAATTGACAAAACTCCTGGGGAGAAGACTGCAGGGCCTCCATGATGTAGTGAAAGGAGGTGGAACAGCCATCACCACGCATCTGCTCCCCTCTTCAGTCAGATAGACCTCCGTTATTTTCTTTCTTAATTTTGGGATGATAATCCGTGCAAGATTTTATTTTAAAAATCTTTCCTAAATCTTTATAGGAGCTATTTTTTTGAAAAATTTTAGTTAGCCCACAGTATTTCTAAGTTTCATTTTAAAATTTTAATCATGCTATTTTTTTATTTCTTTTGAAATATCAGATACTTGAAATAGATCACATGCAAAAAAATTGCTTTATTTAATTAATCTATGTGCCCCAAAATAATGCTAGCTGAGAAATTACATAATTGCCCAATGACAAGTCTTATTCCATCCATTTCATTCCATGAGTTTCATAAAATGTTGAGATATTGAATTCATGTTAAGACAGTATCCGTAGCATTACTTTCTTTAAGTTCTGAAACTAAACTCTTAAGGGTCCAAAGACATCAAGATAAATATTAAAGTTTAAATAAGAAGAAATTGCCAGAAGAAGCTATCTTTGATTGAACACCACTTATTCTTATTTGAAAGACTGAAAGAATAACTGAAGAGTACAGCAATGGACTAAATGGAAAGCGTTTGACAAAGGCTTTTATTTGCAGTGGGGTTGAAGAACAGAGTATAGAGATGTAAGTTTTAGATGTTCCTTTGCAGATGTTCCATGCTTCATTCTGTCGTGTGAACAGGAGAGGTTCTGTAAGCCCCTGACTCACCCCAAGACTTCCTGTAATTTCATTTTGTGCTTTCCATGACCTGTAAGCAACCCTGCTTCTATCTTGGCATCATGAACACAAACATTACATTAATAGTCATCCTTTAATTCAAAGATGTGGTTTAAAATACTCTTTGGTGGATTTCTTGGGTTCCTAAAGGAACTCTTTAGTATATTTCTTGAGTTCCTAAAGGAAAGATGGGGAAAGGAAGGAGAGAGAGTAGGAAGAAGATGGGGAGAAGAAGGAACAGTATTGAAGGAAGATTGAGAAGAAAAAGCAGAGTGGCGTAAGGCAGCAGAAGAGAAAGGGATGGAGAAGAGACCACTGAGAAGGAAAATTAATTTCCCTAAGCCATCTTGGACATTGCATGTCACTCTAGAGTCATTTTTAGTGTTAGCCAAAAGGAAAAGTTACTAAAATTATCAGAAAGAAAGAGAGAGAGAAGAAAGAAAGAGAGAGAGGGATGGAGGGAAGAGAGAGAAAGAGAGGGAGAGAGGGAGGAAGAGAAAGAAGGAAGGAAGGAAGGAAAGGAAGAATGAAAGAAAGAAAGAGAAAGAAAGAAGAGAGAGTAAGAAAGAAGAAAGGAAAGAACGAAACAAAAAGAAGGAAAGAAAGAAAGAGAGAGAAAGAAAGAAAGAGAAAGAAAGGAAGGAAGGAAAGCAGGAGGGAGGAGGGAAAGAGGGAGGGAGGAAATTCTTTTCCAGATGCCCATCAAGGTTAGATTTAGAAAGTCAAAAGTGGTTGACTCACTTAGTCCTGAACTGAAAGCTTCTGTGTTCACACTTCACACACTGAG
This sequence comes from Equus asinus, assembly GCF_041296235.1. Classification (NCBI taxonomy): domain Eukaryota; kingdom Metazoa; phylum Chordata; class Mammalia; order Perissodactyla; family Equidae; genus Equus; species Equus asinus. Next base: position 11,494,562 of record NC_091796.1, read on the forward strand.
AAAGGGAAATGAAAACGGGTAGTCGAACTTGAGCAATTCATATTCCAAACTCTGCCTCATTATTGACACTGGATGTTGAAGTCTGAAATGGAAGCAGCATATAGGTTCAACCCAATTTCTTATCAAGTCTTAGGTATGTTTTGTTGTGAGATGTTGAATAACAGTCTAAGGGATAGCTCAAAATTATCCATGAACTGATATTTCTCAAGTTCTTTATATATGTTTTTTACTTTTAGCCTCAAAAAGAAGGTAAAAGTATTATTCCCATTTTACAGAGGGAGAAATTCAGGTTTGAAAAAGGTTAAATAACATATTGGTAGTCGCAGAGGTAGAAACTATCAAACCAGGCTTTGACTCTAAACTTTTCTGACCCCGAAGACAGTGCGTTTTGCATTGTTCAGCTCTGCTGCACAGTCGTATTTGCATTCCTACACCAATGGGCCCTTTCACTTAGCAGCTGACAGTATATTGTGCAGCAGGTGAATTGCTGTATCATTTCTGCCTTTTTGAAATCCTCATTTCTCACAATTGGCTTAACATCATTCTCTCCCCTGAACTATTTTCTCTCATTCTTTCTACCCCGTGGCCTCCCACCCCGACCCCTTGGCCTTTGTTTATTGCTTATTTTTACTATAACCCAGAATTCTTCTGTAAGCTGCTTCCTTTTTCTCTCTGCAGATATTATTTACTTGGTTGGTCACTTATTCTATCCTTTAGCGCATATAGAAGTGCAATTGTTACTTCTCTGCAGAGACTCCTTCCTCTCCAACTACAGTCCACTTACCTCCCCTAAGTCTGTCTCCACCAGTATGCTGAAGTTCTCAAATTTGCTTTCCCAGGCATCTGAAATGCAAACCTCGAGTTGAGATATTCTTCATTCCAAACCTTTTGTTGTAACTGTATTCTCTATATCCATGATGGGTATTGGCTCACACAACCAAAGACAGGAACTTGAGCATTACTATTCCTGAATATTTCATTCTAGCAGCTGCTTTGGTGATTTTATTCCTTTGTAGTGCTCCTTTGATCAGTGCTCCTTTTGAAGGCACAGCTAACCTCTCCTAATTCCTGTGAGGACCAAAGGGAAGCCCAAATGTAATATTTGACCTATATCATCAGAGCCAAATGAAAGATACTTTTTCTTTTCTTTATATGGGTTTTGCAAACAAAAATGAACCCCAGACTAGGGCCTTCATAGCCCCTGGAATATTCAGTAACTCAGTCTCCCCTCTGCTGTCCTCAGGCTGCCGTTTGTTGCTGGGATACCCACACATCTTTGTTTCTGTCTATGCTTTCAGTGTGGGTCAGACGCATCCAAGAAAGAGAACCACAGTGCTTGTGTTCCAATGGGGAAGTGATATAGGGAACTACAGTCTGACTTTCTTAACTCCAATTTATTTCTTTGTTGAGGGCAGTTGTAGGTTTTATAGAGCCTGAAAACTGCTATTCAGAAATGTCCCTAAGGCACTTATCCTGAAAATGTGAAAAAGGTCATATCCCTCCAGGCCATACACAAGCAATTGTTGGAAAACAAAGAAGGAACAATCTAATCAACAACAGCCTTGACTTCAGGTCATAGAAATCAAGGATTGCAAGATGTGTTTTCAATATTGGCTGGTATATCGAGTGGGCATGGGAAGTATCTGAAAGCAATATTAGCATGGAATACATTTATAGTTGTAGAGGGAAATGCAGATTATTTTTGTGACTTTCTCCAAAATAGCTCTCTAGTCTGAGAGTTGGGATCTGTCCCTTAGTCTTAAGAGCCCACTCTGCAGGACAGAACAAAAGGCCTACGCCACTCTAGCATGTGTCTTACTTCTGGAATGAATAGGTAGAAAGCACATGAAATAGGCCTTGTGAGGTATCCTGATACTGCTGACAAAGAAGACTTTGTTCTTGGACCACACGTGTCTCCTTTTTCTGGTAAGATGAGTTTCTGCTCGTATTTGTTGATCTGGAGGAGGAGGCTAATGTAGCCTGCCCACCAGTTCACTACACATTTCTTAACATCACCTGTGAATAAAGCTTAGACTCATGTTATGCTTCCCAGCCCTGATTCACAGCTGCAGCTTTGGACAAAAATAATAAAATATTTGTTGATCTCTTCCACTAGACTATATGAACCTTGAGACAATGATTGCACTTGATTCATCTTGGTATTTCTAGAATCTGTCGCAATGCCTGAAAAATATTTGGCATTCAATAAATGTGGCTAATCCAATGACATTAGTTAAACTGATATGAACTTATTTTCAAACAAAAGTCTCGCTTTTGTTTTGGTTATTGTCGATGAAAATAATCCATAACCAATCTATAAATGAAAATTTGGGAGAGTTTATTCTGAGCTAATATCTGAGGACCATGCCCAGGGCCTTTATTCTCGAAGGAAGAAAGGCCACCGAAGAAGTGAGGTGTACAGAGTAGTTATATACCCCCAAACAGGATGTTTCACATATGATTGAAATGTCCCTCCCACAATAGTCACAAGATTGCCCTGTCAGCACAGCACTTGATGGACACAGCAGGTAGTGGGTCTGCTATCTCGGAGGGTGTAGCGGGAGGCAAGGCTATTGTCTCGAGCTGGGTGGTCACAGGTGAGTGCAGCAATCAGTTCCTAGTCTAAGGAAAGATGCTTAATCCTTAAGGAAATGCCAAAGTTGGGAGGGGGAGGGAAATTGCACCTTTATTTCAAGGGCCTTTGTTCTTGCCATGGGGAATGTCTAAAGCAGATATACAGTGCATGCTCAATGGCCAAGGTCAGGCCCTTTTGGAAAGACAAGGTCAGGCCGAATTAGGTTTACACCAAATGGCTTCCTCATATCTCCAATATGTCCTATTGCTTGCCATTTCTATTTGTCATTATAAATCAGTAGTTATAATCCAAATAAAAAGATATTTATAAATAAATTAAGGGATTAATCTCAGCTAAAATACCTAAATAATGAGGAAAGTTAAACGGTGTATTAGTCTGCTAGGGCTGCCAAAACAAAATACCACAGAGTAGTTGGCTTGAACAACAGAAATTTATTTTCTCAGTTCTGAAGGCTGGAAATCCCAGATCAGGTGTGGGCAGGTTTGGTTTCCCCTGTCCCCCTGTCTTTGGCTTGCAGTTGGCCACCTTGCTATGTCTTCACATGGTCTGTCCTCTGTCTCGCACCTCCCTGGGGTCTCTTCTTTTGATAAGGACACCAGTCCTATTGGGTTAGGGTCCCACACTTATGACTTCATTTAACCTTAATTACCTCTTTAAAGGCCCGATCTCCAATTACAATGATATTGAGCATTAATGCTTCAGAATGTGAATTTTGGGAGAACACCGTTCAGTCTCCAACAAACAGAATAATATATTGCTTTTAGTTTGCTTCAGATATTTTTACTACTTTATTCATATTTATATCATTCAGAAATAAATTATATTCTACCTCTACATTTTAAAATATGCTTTATAAACATTCCATCTGAAGAGATTGTATCTGCTACAATCTTTTTGATCATTTCATAACAAATATGATTAAACACACATACTTAAGTCACAAGGAATACGTGATGTCTTACACTGTACGCAATATCACAATGTCTGTGTTCAGTAGAGGAGCTGGAAACAAAAGCATGTGACATTTTAAATCCAATGTATCCTTTTGTTAAAGATGCTTTATATCACTTTTCATAATATAATCTCTTGCCTAAAAAGTAAATAGCTTTATCTTTGCTCTCTCTGAGAGTTCCATGTATGAGAAAGCTTGTCTTAGGTATCTCCAAATGCGACTCATGCTATTATTTTGTGATGTCAATGATATGTGACACGTTAAATTGCATAACACTCAAAGCAAGTTTATCTTGACATTTATGAGTAATGGCATTTACAGAGAATAAAAAAATGAAATGGCTTATTGTTTGTTTTCTCAGATTTCAGAAACATTCACAGAGGCATCTGAATCAATATAAAACTGGGAAACAGACATTTAGATGTTGCAAAGGCTAAATGGATGTAGTAAGACTAAACTTTCAAAACATTTATTGCATTCAAGAGTGTATACAAAAAGGAAAATTGTGGCTTTTTAAAAAAATATACAAGCAACTAATGCACAAATGGAAGACTCCATAAAAGCTTTAATTTGTGATAATCTTCAACATATGTTCAATAGCAGTGACTAATTTCGAATGCTATCCAAACAGAGCCGTATCTAGGCATTGTTTTACCAAGTTTTGTATTATTATGTTTCTTAGTCCATTAGAAGAATGATGATTTTTGTTAAAACTATATAAAAGTGTACCTGCATTAACCAATTTATAAAAGACACAGAGAACCGATTTTCTCACAGTACAAAGAATTAGGTCATTTTGGAACTTGGGTTCCAAAATTAGGTCATTTTGGTCTTATGTAGGTGGATAAAATAAATAGAACCTTAAATATATAATAAATAGATTAAAAATAAATAAATCTCTAATAAATAGAATGTTAAATTGGTGCAGCAGTTAGTAGACATACTCTACAGAATCATTTCCAAAAAATGCCAGGAAAGTAGATGTTTTTGTTACTGTTCTAGTCAATATCACAGATATTATTTTCTGTCCTTGAAAAAACACTTCAATGTAGAATGTAATGTCCCTATTTTGATGACAAAACATCAGAGTTAGTATGTTTCTTAGATATCAGCTACATAGCTTATGAAAGGGTAAAGTGCGGTTCAGACTGAGGTCTGTTGGACTGCAAAGGCATCTTATGCATCTTATGCTGTATCATTTTAATAGTTTTGGTCATGATTTGCACTGGACAGATGATTCAATAGCAATATGGCATGGCACGTGACATACCATTGGACCCTGTGTTCATTTCAGAGAATCTTGCTGACTCTCTGGGCAAGCACCAATTTCCTAACCAACCGCCCAATGCTGGGACCCAGTTATGGTAGAAATTAGACTCCCCAGGAGAAAGAAAACAATTTATGAAAAACAAACAAAACAAAATAGTGAAGAAACAAATACTTATTTCTATTGCCCTTCCTTGACTAAATGGTTTAGTCAAAGGAAATGCCACTCTCAGTTCAGCATCCACATTAGAAATAATTAAAGAGTTTATAGTCAATACAAGCACTACTTCCATCCCTATGTTTTTTCCTCTCAAATGCACGTCTCTCTCCCTCACTCTACTAGTCTTTTGTAGCTAAAAACTATATTTACAAATATTAATATCTATGTTTTTTTAAATTAACTTAACCTTCTTGATTCCTTCTCTCAAGTTCAGAAAACAAAATCTTTCTATTAAACTTGAGCCTTTAATTCAAGGACATTATGCTTTTATCTTACTGGCTAAAGAATATTAAGAAACTGACCATTGAACTATTAGTCTTTATGTGTAACAACTAGAGAACTACCTATTTTAGAAAAATGATTTTTAATTATCCTGTTTTATTTTATATTTCACAATAAGGTGAAATTCCTGCCACTGTTGAATGATAAATGTGTCATAACCTTCCTGAGAAATCAGAATCCTGTTGCACAAGTGATCCCATTTCACATGTTATGGATTTAAGAAATATGCTCAAACTGGCTTTTGCATCATATCATTCTATAAGGAATATTGATTCTAATTTAACTTAAAGTTAATGATTACTGTCTGAACAGGCATGAAAAATTGCATTTTATTTTTTGTTAGGAGAATTTAGTAGAATGATACTGAAGTTTGAACAACATGAATATGGTTTACGAGTTTGGAGAAGGTAATATTACTGGGCAAGTAATTCACAAAAGCAGAGCACAATGCAGCCTTTGAGGAGACTGACTTTTGTGAACTGAACCTGAATGGTTCTAATGTTCCCAAGTTGTTGATTTGGAAACATAAGGGGTTTAGATCACAAAAATGGCATTTTGAAACAAATTTGCCTTTATACTCTCTGGTCATAGCCTTGGGATATGAATCATTTTCCAAGCAACTTTCCAAAATAAGGGAAGTGTTCATCACAAGATGGAAAACAAAATATACAATGAGTGGAATAATGGAAAGATATGCATGAAAACATCATTACATTGCTCATAGCATGATGATTCTTGTCTATCAGTGTAAAATGTAAACATATAGATTGGAAAAAATGGTGCACGATGTTAATAACTCTATGCTACTTTAAGGATAATGATGGAGCAGAGCTGATGATTGAAGAATGACGTAGCAAAAGCAAGAAGAAAAGAAATCACAAGTGGGATAGGGTGCTGGTGGGAGGGTTTCCTCAAGATTCCCTGAGCTGCAGATTTACCACCTCTGAATTACAGCCTCTACTTTTTGTCCTTCTGTATTAATTGTCTTGGCTGTTCTCCTCTAAATCAGTGCCAAAGATGGCATCAAATATATGGAAAAACAGGCAACATGAAATTTCAGCTGACGTGGAAAAATGCAAATCACATAGAGAATGAAATGAAAAACTAGAATAATTTTTGGAAGGTTATCCATATGTACCTACTGACTCGTTGATCAATTAACTCAGAATATGTGGGTCAAACTCCTGGTTCTTATGCCAGCTAACTATTGGGCAAACTGCATAACCTCCATCAATCTCAATTTTTTGATCTATGAGTAGAGAGGGTTAAACTTATGATCCCTGAGGTTCCATCTAGTGAAATATTTTTTATGTTTTCAAATAACTCTGTGTATTGCCATTGATCTAAAGTGTGATCTGTGTCATGGAAAGCCATACAAGTTCTAATCAAAAACAGTAAGGAGTGTCTAAAATTGCAACAGGTAAAATAAACAGAGATATCTCTTTTGTTTCTCGTATTTAAATGTTGCTGAGGGAAACTGAGATGAAATCTCAATTATACTCTTAAGACAGTAAATTTTAATCAGAAATGATTCAAGACCCTACCAAGGACACAGAAGTGAACTAGGAATAAACAAAAGAGAAAAAGTAATGATCCCCAAAAAAGTAAACTTGATGCCATCTATTTCCCTAATATGAGATTTTGCTCAAAAATTATACAAACTGATGGATGGATTGGGATAAGAATCTCATAAATAATTATCTTGTAGGACAAGACGTATGAAAATAAATACCACTGACTAAAAATTTTCTGAAAGTGAAGAAGAATTTTATTTTTTGTATGTATTAGCTACACTTTGATTTCTCAAGTATGACAAATATTTAGAATGCATCCAGCCTGGACAGATTTTGAATATAATGTATATCATAAAAACGTTCCATTTTGAAATACTGGTACATTTATAAAGATGTCAACACCAACTACATGTTCATTAGTTGCTCTCAATGAAATAGTACTCAAATCCTTCAAGAAAATAGGTGTGAAAAACACTTGATACAGGAAAATAAAGTTGAACATAATAAAAACACAGGTGTTTCATCATAAGCTCAGCTAGTGGTGTATCTTAAGATTGTCAAGGGCCAGAACCACTGTTGCGTACTATCTCATTGCTCAGCTCACATGCTGCCGAACTGTATTAATGCCTTCTGTTTCCAATTCCTGCTCTGAAGTAGGGACCAGAAATCATAGTTGTCCTTAGAATACCTTCATAAAGATGAACTCCCAGCTACTTCCCTTAAAGTTCCTTTCAAGGTAGTCCTGATGTCTACACTGGGGAATATTTGGGCCCCTTCTGCTACTCAGATTCCTCAATTCTAAGTAAGCTTTGGTGTGATTTTTGAGTCACCCCAATCTGGGTTGAAAAATCAGATAGTTTTTTATTTCTTAGGCACTGTAATATCTGTGAATTTGCTACACGTTTTTCGAGGTTGGATTTCATTTTTATTTTCTCCATTGTTACTGTATTCTTTACATTTTATTGTTATCTTTTTATTTCTATGGCTACACATACCACATATTCTCTGTACCTCTGATATACTTAGAGTAATGTACACAAACACAAATACACACACATACGCACACACATACATACACACATAGTCTTGATGCCTCCCCACTTAAATTTCTCATCTGTGTATCTTACTTTTCCAAATCTGCTTGTAAGCTCTGAAACGTAATTTGTGTGTTCATCCTCACAAACATGTAGTGAAATACCTTTGTGTACAACTTGCTGAAAAAATAATAATAGTCAAGATTTATTGAATCTCAGCTTGCGTGAGGCTGTATGCTAAATGATATTCTCATTTCCAGTTGTCAGGTGAAGTGAATGAGGCATTGGTTAAGAAAGTGGCTTAAGGTCAGATGGGTAGCAAAAGCAAAGCATGGATTTGAACAGTCTGTTAGACTTCAAGCCAGTACCTTTCACTGACTTGCAAGTATAAATCTATCATTATACCATTCTGTGTATAGGTATTTATTTCAGTTGAGAGGATCAGAAATCTATAATTTAGACAAAAGTTAACATTTTAATGTTTTGTCTTGTTGCCTTTCCTCAATCATTGCAAATGTGTTCTTTGGGAATTTGTGGTTTATTCTGTGTGCTGTCCATATGATCAACAGAAAACGACCTGTTGGTTGTGTGCATGGTTATAACTCGTGTAGTGCGTATACGAGTGCTCCATTTACCTGCAGTAACAAAGCATTAGTCAAACTGTGACCAAGATTTTGCTCCAATCAGGCATGGAAGCCTTTGCCCCTCATTTGCCTTATCAGATCCCTCTGTTGCCTGCTTGTGCTGGGAAGACAGATAGGTCAGAAGATGACCTTAACTTCCAGGAACTCAAATCTAGTAGGAAAAAAAGAGACAAGGATGTGAGGGAATTAAAAAAAAATGCAATAGGATAGTATAGTGCATGCCCTGGGGAAAACGGAGTACCAGTGCCACCCCTCATCCATCATGCCCTGGATGTCTCAGAAGCGTTTGATACTGCTGCTCTCTGCCCCCATAAATCTCCTGGCATATCCTATTCCTGGGTACAGAAACTACAGCAGAAGCTGCTCAAGAGGTGTTCCTGAATTGTTCCAAGCAATATTTCTAACCACTCACTTTGAACTATCATCTGAGTCACAGGGCTTCTATGTTATTTCATCCCACCTATGAACCACCATCCTAAAATAAATACATAAAGAAAATGCTAGGCTAAAATAAATTAAACTAAACTGACATAGTCTATCTTTGTTGGGCACCTCTGGTTTGGTAAACTGTCTGGGAGTGTCTGCTTAACCCTGATCTACCCTCCCTGAGAGAATGGCTCAGGTTCAGCCATAGGAGGACTGGGAATCAGACCCATGAATGAGCACTAGGAGCCTTCAAACACATCAGTTTGCATTATCCCACTCTGAAGGGGCCCTCAGCTCCCTCCAGTTATCTCTTGAATGTTTGTGACATAGCAATGCTCAGTGTTGTTACCACGCCTTAAAACATGCACTTTTATTAAACTTGTTTGTTAGCAAAATAGTCCAGTGGGGATGATCCTGAACCTTTCCTACTGGTTAGACCTAGCAGATTCTCTCCTCTCTGTTCCTCTCTCAGGACCCTGTGTGCATGTCAATTTTTGTATCATTTTCCACAACATGTTGAAATGCTAATTGTCCTGAATTTCGTTCCTTTGGAGGGTAGGCTATCTAAGAAACAAGGACTAGTTTCATTCATCCTTGCAATTTTAACCCCAAGCCCAGTGCCCGTCACATATCGGATACCCTAAAAAACTTGAACCAACTATAGTGGAATGAATTTAGAAGGAATCACTCTATCTTAGTGGTATTTCAGGGGATCCTTGAAATTTTAAATTTGGCTGGGATTTTTAAGCAATATTTCCAAAATCTGTGACAACTCCGTGCTTCAATGAGAAAAATTCTATTGTAAAACCCCCAAGTTCTACAATAAACGGCTGTTCCAGAGGACAGATCTCTGAGCTAGTGAGTGAATTACTCCTTGTGCTTTGCTTGCAAAGCCACCTGCTGTCCCCACCTCCTGTGTTTCCATGCCACTTCTGATTGAGACGTGCCAGTGTGAACTATCTCCTCTTATTGATTCCCAGCAGTTAACAGTTATGCCACATAGTTTGATCTTGTTTTTCAGTCTTCAGTCTAGCTTGTAAACTTCAGGACAGTACATGCTGAAATTGACTATTAGTGATATAAACATAGCTTCATTTACAAGAAATATAAGCATAAATGCTATTTTCTGTCTTCTGAAATTGTGTTTCTTTTTTACCTGGTTTTAAATGTAATTGTTAATCTCACTCATTCTGGAAAAAAAAATTTGAGCAATTGTAGTGAGTTTATAATATTTTATATACCATATTGCTTACCTCATATGGTAATGTTTTTGAGGGAGAAGGGGAAATTTTCAATGATGATATTGTCATATTTTTAAATAAAGCCTTTGAATAAAATGACATTAGAAAAGATGACTTTCTCATAAAGATTCTGACCAGCTATTGACAATATAACCTGAGGCTGAGAAGAAAATAAAGAACTAATGGGATAAAGAAAACAGAATTACTCTTTAATGTAGCAAATATGTAGCTAACTTTTTCTCATTACTTGTGCTGCCTTGTCAAGTATGCAGCAGAGATGGACTGCATTCTTTTTTCCATTTGATTTTGCGATGTAGAGATACAGATGGTATAAAAGGTTTTCGTGGGGTCCTGGACCCCTCCTAGACTCACTCACCCCCACTCCCTGACTTCCTAATCCCTGCTGGAGTCCCACCCTTCCTGAATGATGCATGGTTGTACTTTCCAGGACTCTCATAATTTCCAATTTTCTCCAATGTATACTCGTTTTATAGACTAGAATTTCCACTATCCCCCAAAACTGAGGAGACTCCTACCTTCATGCCATCCAAAGCATCATCTTTAGTCTTATTAATATGCTTAACATTGTGATAGAGTTGTTAAAGGCAACAACTTTTCTCAGGTTTAAATTCAGAAAGGGTTCGCATATTGGGCAGATTGAAGGAGCAGTACTCATCAAGGCAAACTAGTGCAGCTATTGACATCAGACAAGTATGGCTTGTGGAATGTAATAAAAACTGCAAATTCATTTGTCTCCCTTTTTACTTTAAACCTCATGTAGGGGAAGAAACATTTATCCTGCCTGAGATGACTCTCTGTGCCAGCCCTGGGACCTTGCAGCTCAGTCCAAGATAAACAGGTGAGATGTGTTTCCCCTTCCTGCTGCTGGGTTTGGCTGGTCAGCAGAACAGGGTGTGACTGGAGCCAACTCTTTCTCCTTCCACCTCTTCTCGCACTTGCAAGCTGCTATTTCAGGCCATACTGGCGTAAAGACAGGGAGAAGCAGGGGCAATGTCCAAATGTTCTTTTTTCATGCTACTGATACCAACTGTCAGCTCTAAGAAAGATAATTTAAAATTTAAATCATTGGTTTGTAATACTTGTTTGAAGTATGTCTAACGTTTGCTGAAGAGAAAAATTAAGTACGTTATTTTAAAGCCTTAATTGTGCCAAACATTTCAAAGAAGAAAAAACTACACACTGCATTTTTCCTTTTGCACTTAACAAATGCCTCCCTTATTTACTATCCTCCACTCAGCTGTTGTTTCCATTTCCATTCTCTTCAATTAATTCTGTTCCTAGCCCCCATTGCTTTCATTGCTCTAGCCTTTGTTCCCTCGACTGGAGAGTCACTCAGTTTCTCCGGGACTCTTTCCTCCTGTGTTAAACTTACTGGCACACGGCCTGTGAGGAGGCTGAGAGATGACTTGTTTGATTGACGCAACCGACAGGACAGAGCGAGCCACAGTAGAGTGGAACTAAATTGGGCAGTGTTTCAGAAAAATGAAAACAGGTCAGATTTAAGAGACAGGCAATAAGAAGACATTCTTCATTCTAAAGCAGGAAAAAGTTTAGATATTAAAAAGAACTCATTTTTGAGCACTGATTCCTTTCCTATTTATAAAAATTTACTCTCTGTGATGATGGTAAAGTTCTATTAAAACAAAGACTTGGCAGCGTTAAAAAAATACTGAAAAGAAATCAAAGACCTTTATTAATAATTTTGTATGATAGTGAAAATTTTAAAAGATGTTATGATATGAAGTAATTTATAGAAGGTTAATGTAATTCCCTGATGTTGATTATAAAACGTGTGAATAATAAAATGTAATTTCTTTTCTCTTCTGTTTTACTGACATTTCAAATATACAGAAGATATATTTATGAGTTATGAGGAGTAATTATGAATCTGTCCCTGCAATTAAATGAGCGCCTCCTGTCTTCTACTTTTCTGTGACTATAAAGCACACACAAATCCGCATAGCCATTTATTGCACTCAGAAAAATTGACATACACATACATACATCTTTATATAATTCTATTTGAAACATCTCATGTTGTGCTTGCTTTCTTTCCAAAATCTTACCAATAAGATTATTACTTTTTCTTATGATCTGTAGGAATTTTCAAAGGATTTAATCCTTTAATCTTAGAGATTTTTCCTCATTCTTTCTGTGTCCTGTTAAAAGTACAGTTATATATTTAAAAAAGAATTATGAGACCCCAAATAACATAGTATTATTTCAACCTAAGCTTGATTTTTTTTGAAGTTTATAGTACTGGCTACTTGTTATTTAATTGGTTTACATTATTAAAAAGTGCTCACCCTTGGAGAAATATACTACATGGCCTAAGCACACCTTAGGTGCTGATTTACATTTAGAAATAAATTTACTGTAGAACAGAATCCAGCAAAGAGGATGAGAAGGAGTGGCCAGGGAGATGGGAGAGGGAGGAGTCGAGTGAAAAACAAACATACGTACATTCAAAAAACGGAGAGATTCCACTTCCCTCAAGTCCAGCTGACAGATCAAATGAGATGAAGACAGCAAATTGCCCATTGGATGGGACAATGTGGAAGTCACTGGTAGAACTGGGGAGGAGGCAGGTGAGGGTGAGAGAAGAAGAGCCTGATTGGATTCTACTCAGGAGAGAATAGCGTATGACTGTCACAAAGGGTAAAAGGAACTCTTGTCAGCACGAACTTACATAAAGAGCGCAGAGAACTGGGACAGTATATGGAGGGATATGTGACGTCTAGGAGAGTTTTCAAAAGATGTTAAGATACAGCATTTTTGTGTTCTGATATGAATGTTCTAACAAATGATAAAGGAAAACTTGTGGTTCATTTCTGGAATAATTTTTCATATTAATGAGAATTGTTTGAGGTCCGTTGCAAAAGTGGAGTGCTTAACCTTATCTATGAAGGACAGTTATTCCATATTTACAAGAGGAAAGACAAAGTATATGGGTGCAGTTAGGGTCCAGGCAGCATGGGAGATTAAATGGAGGCAGGGTGAACCATTCTCCTTGGTTTCTTTCCTTTCTCTAGTGAAATAAATCAAGGGCATGATCTATGAGTATGAAAGAAAGAGGCTGTGATGGAGATGTAAAGACAAATAGTAAAGATTCAAATTCTTTTTGAAAATGGGATAGTATTTTGACTAGAGATGATTAGGCGATTTGTTCACTCTCGCTGAGAAGTTCTGGTGATAAACTTATAGTTAGATAAGTCGGAATGGTTAACATTCTACTTTGAACTGCTCAAACAGACATTTGAGTGAGTAGAGGTAACTTTCAAGATAAATATAACAGAGAGAAAGAAGGACAACAAAGTTGAAGATATGTGTAAAGGAATGATTAATTTTAGAAGCCTTGGAATCCTAGATGAAAAAGGAAGAATGTGGAGGTATGAGGGAGGAGATGGGTAGTGAATAATTGATAAGCGTGATGCGTTGGAGGTGCCATTTCTGGAACTCTTTATTCCTTGCTACACATTTGAGTTTCCATCTAACATCAATTCTGCTCATACTGAAGAAATTCTTTCAGTGTTTCTTGAAGTACAGGTCTGTTGGTGAAAAAGTTCTCAATTTTTATCTTAAAATGGCACTTTGCCTTACTTTTGAAGAATATTTCTTCTGGATAGTGTTTTTCTTCTTTACAGAACTTTACAGATATTGTTCCACTGTCTTCTGTTCTCCTTTATTTCTGATGAGAAGTCAGAGGAAGTTTCTATTATGATTCTCCTATATGTGATCTATCATTTTTTCTCTTGCTGATTTCGTGATTTCTTCTTTATTTTTGGTTTTTAGTAGTTTCACTATTATATGTCTAAGAATAGTTCTCTTTCTATTAAACTTTCTTGAGGTTAGAAAATTTATGGTTTTCTTCACATTTTGGAAATTTTTGGTCATTAATTCTTCAAAAATTTGTCCCCCATTTTCTCTTTTCTGTCCATCCACTGATACTGTCTCAACATTCACTAAGGCTCTCCTCATTTTTCTTTTCAATCTTTTATTTTTCTCTCTTTTCTGCAAATGAAATGATGTCCATTGTTCTATCTTCAAGTTCATTGACCCTAGTTTTTGACACACTTTGTCTGATCTTAACCTCTTTCAATAAATTTTACAGTTCAGATACTGTAAATTTCAATTTCAATTCTAAAATGCTCATTTCTTCTCTTTTTCCTATTGTTCTGCTGAGATTCCTTATCTGTTCCACACCATATTTTCTTTTTAACTGTTTAGATGAAAAAAAGATACTCTAAGATGTTGTCTACTAATTCCAATATCTGAATTATCTTGGGGTTGGCTTTCATTGAAAGCCATCTATCTCACTTCCAGAAACTATAGTGTGTGAGAAATGCTAGAAATACACAACCACCACTCCCAAAGTCCTTCTGGAAAGCAACGTCCTAGCACATGTGCTGATAAAGGTAAAGTATTGAAGAGTTGATAAGTTGAAGGGTTTGGATCAACAGAGAAGAGTAGGTTTCTACAAAGTGTGTAAGGGAAGCTTTGATTAGTTCTGATGGTATTGAGGAGAGAACTGAATAATCAGGACTAATTATAGTTTCCTTTTCTCAACTGAATTTTTATCCAATATTCATAATTTAGAAAATGTACTATTATAATTCCCGATGACTCACTGACTTCATGACATGGAAATTATGATCACATTGGTTGACTAAGTAGCCAAAGCATTTGAATTCTTCAGCAACAAAGACCTTACTTACTCTGATGTAATTGCCCTTGGTAAGAAAGAATAGAGGACTCTGTAGGAGAAGCATTGTTTTCAAATAAAACCAAAGTAATGTGCTTTGAGAAAGTTATTTACTGGCATACATAAATTGATTAGCTTCAAAAGTACAGTTCAGAACATGCTTTGAAGAGAAAGATTAAATGATTTTTTTCTGTGTTTTAAATAGATGAAGTTCAAGTCATTAGTTTACCTAATTTGACTGCTGTCATTTTCCTTGGGAACTTTGCAATTTTGTCTTTACAGTAAAGACATACACATAATTTTATAGTCTAGAAGTTAATTTTATGAGGTAGAATCTACGCTTAAATTTGGAGAATAACATTAATGTTTGATGAGTATACGTCAAACTTTGTACAATATACAAATATGTACATAGTTGTCAACTTTTCACAGGCAATATATTGGTTGATATAATATGTAAAAAAATAAAATCTTCTTTATAAATGTATGTGAAAGTACGTCAAGTCCCTTACATTAGAGAGTAGAAAACATGAATGAAATTTTAAGCGATCATTGCTTAATTGATGAAAGAAAATAATGTTTTAAACAATTGCTACCAGTGTATTATATATATGTTTATTATAAATATTTATAATAAATGTAAATATAAATATATAAATATTCATAATTAATAACACATATTTTACTTATATATGTCTCTGATTAGAAGTATGCATGCTTAAATGCAGTATTATCAATATATTTAATTATAACCCAATGAATTTTCCCTTATCTGAAAAATGTTGGTCCTGTATTACTCAATAATTCCCTTCTAACTTAAACTATTACAAATAAAGAAAATTAAACACTCCAAAGCTTTAGATTTTATTTAAACAATCTACTCTAAGTCACATTGTTAAAATGATTGGAGAATTGGATGTAGATGCTGAAAAAGTGGGCGAAGTCAATAGTTAACATTTTAAATGAAACAAAATGAATGGTATTGTTTCCATGTTTTAATGCCCATTAGAGCTAAGAGAGATATTGAAAATATTTAACAACTAGTCTGGCAATGCCACTACCAATAAGAATCGATCCACCATCCAATCCATATGGGTGCATGGACCAATCAGAGAAGATCCTGGCTGGCAACAAGTGGCCAGGGTCTCCTGGTGTTTCAGGTGGAGTATCAGTCTAATAAGTACCATAAGCTATAGATACTCTTTAGAAAAGAAGTAGAAAAAGACCAGGAAGCATACTTGAAAAAGTAATCCCTTTTAATTATTTTTTCTTAAGTGTAGAAAGATAAAAGCAAATATTTAAAGTAAATAATCATTCCTAACATTTTATATATTAAAAGTTCAAGTTTTTGCTTATTGGCCCAAAGAGAACAAGGGCTGGATGCAAACAACTGGGCAACTCATTGGTATTTACTTAAACATATAACTTCTCTAAAAAAGAAACAAAAAAGGGGCAGGGAGGAATTCCAGAATGGCTGAGTAAGGAACTTTATTGTCCTTCTCCAGCTCCACCTCAGCGCTCTGTTTTGGGCAAGTGTGGCCAAAAGATGAGGTCTCATTCTCCTCCAGCTTTCAGTCTGAGACTATTTCACTTTGTGAGGACAGGCTGCCTGCTTTTCTCCTGCATCCAGCACCACGTTGCAGAACTCTAGGTCAGTTAAGCATAGTTGAAAAGATTGGTTCCATTTTGCCACCAACCTCACAAAATAGACTTCAAAACAAAACTTTTACTAGAGATAAAGACGGACATTTCATAATGATAAATGCATCAATCGATCAAGAAGTTACAATTATAAACACGTATGTACCTAAAAACAGAGCCCCACAATGAAGGAAGCAAAATGAGGGAAGAAATACACAATTCGGCAGTCGTCACTGGAGACATCAGCATACCACTTCCAATAATGAATAAGACAATGTGGCAGAAGATTAATAAGGACAAAAAAATTTTGACAACATTAGAAACTAATAGGATCTAAAAGACATCTGTAGAATTCAACACCCAACACCAGGAAAATGTGAATGAATATGAATATGAAGAATGTTCACAAGTACAAATTGAACCTTCTTCAATACAGACCATATACTAGAGCTTAAAAGAAGTGTAAATAAATTTAAAAGGATTGAATTTTGCAAAATGTGTTTTCTGTCCAAAATGAAAATAAATGAGAAATCAGCAGAAAGTTATTTGGGAAATTCACATATACGTGGAAATTAAACACACATCTTAATAACCAGTGGACCAAAGAGGGCATCATAGGGAAAATAAGAAAATATTTTGAAGCAAATGGAAGTGAAAATACAACATATCAGCAGCATATTTACATTGAGAACAATTTGTAGCTCTAAATATGATATTAAAAAAGAAGAAAGATCTCGAATCAATAATTTAACCTTCCAACTTAAAAAATAGAAAAAGAGGAGTAAACTAAACACAAAGGAAGCAGAAGGAAGAAAATAATAAAAATAGAAGAGAAGTAAGTGAAATAAAGCATAGAAAAGCAATAGAGGAAATAAACCAAAAGTTGAATTTTTGTAAAAATCAACAAATTGACAATCCTTAGGAAAACTGACCAAGAAAACATGAGATGACTCAAATTACTAAAATCAGGAATGAAAGAAGGTACCTAACCATGGAACTTACAAAAATACAAGAGGATTATAAGGTAATAGTATAAGCAACTTTATGCCAGCAAAGCAAAACCAAAGTATAGAATAAAAAATCGACACATGAAAACTGAACAAATACTTAAACCTTAGAGTTGGGCATGCAGATTTTGTTTTTTGCTGCTTGTTTCTCAAGACTACTGACTGCCGTTTTGCTCTCTCTGCAGGCTCATTATTGCCAAACTCTCATCTACTAGATGTTGCTAGGTAAACTTATAGTAGTGCAACTATATCATTTGTCATTGAAACCAGGGCATTTTGTGGTGTGAAGGCAGTTGCTGTTAAAAATATGTGGGTACTACAAGAGTAACAATGACAATCCCAAGCACACGTATTAGCAATGAGTTTCAAGGCGACCTAACTGTATAATCATTGGTTGGCAAAAGTGATGAAAATGTTTATTTAGGCAGATTTTCTGATGATACAAAAATTGAGTATCTTCTCCAGTTGGCCTTGAACCAACTGAACCTCCCTTTCCAACTTGGAGAAAATTCCTGGAGCAAACCCATGCCCATGTTAAGTAGGAAAGAATTGTATTAATCCAATAGGAAATTAAGAAGAACTTGTACACCCTCGATCATACAAAATACTAAAGTGGCACTTGGTCATCTCCTCTACTTGAAACAGAGTGATGAATTCAGAATCTATCAAACTCATAGTATATATCAGAGACCTTTATGTTCCAAAATTGGTAAAAGCAACAAAGTGTTTCTTAGCTTTAACTTCAAATAAAACTACTTTCTATCTGCTAAATGCCAGGAATCTTTGAAATTCCTAGAAAGGCCAGAAGCTCTTTCAAGCCTGTATAGAATAATATTATCCCTTTAAGAGATCACTTTTCACAGTCCTGAATCCCCCAGTGAGATGCTGTTTTCTTCAGATAAAAGCATGTTTTTTCTTTTCTAATAACGTTTTCCAGAGCTTAAAATTGGCTTCCTTTAACTAAATTTTCTTTAATTAATTGTACTAAAAAAGGCACAATGAGGGCAAAAGTGGACCATACATAGTCATATGTGGCTTTTATTTAACATAAGACATATGTAAGATAAATAAGCACACCTTTTCTTTTCTTGTCTATAACGAGTGCATTTTCAAGTCAGAGAGTCTGAAGTGTATTTTAATACCATTTTCAAACTGAACTGCAGCTTCAGAGCTTTAAAAGAAAACCGAAAAATAAAACCTCTCTTTAAAAATGATAGGTACCATGGGGAGGGGAAATTGGAGGAAGGTGATTGAAAAGCACAAATTCCCAGTGATAAGATAAATAAGTACTAAGGGTGTGCTGTACACCATGATGACTATAGTTATCACTGCTAAATGCTATATATGAAAGTTGTTAAGAGAGTTACTCCTGAGCTCTCATCACGAGGAAAAAAGCTTTTTTCTCTCTTTTCTTTTGTTTTTTTATTGTGCCTGTATGAGGTGGTAGATGCTACCTAAACTTATTGTGGCAATTATTTCACAGTATATGTAAGTCAAACCAGCATGCTGTACACTTTAAACATATGCAGTGATATATGTCAACTATATCTCAATAAAACTAGGAAAAAAGACAGGTACATACCTAGTTTTACTTTTATTTATAACCAATTTTTATTTGCCCCCATTTTTATACTAGATAAGACATCAATTGTGAAGCGTTTTCTGTAAAAATGTGCAAAATGATTGGTATTTGTAAAGGGCTAGACATCTCTTTCCTATTTGATGGTGTAGTTAGCTGGTGATAACAACTTTTATTGTCGAACTTCATACAGCAGAAGTTTAAACCATCAAAATAAATCTGCACTAAATATCTCTTTATGAGATGAATACATTTAAATATTCTAGTTTCAGAGAGAATAGGGTCATGCTTACTGCTTTGTGACTGACAAACGTGCATTGCTGAAATTAGTGAAGTATGGTTAGATCTCAGTCCCTGTTTAATATCTCATTCACTGATGCTTGCTTATGAGATGCCAGGGACAAATTTTTAAGAATCGGCTATATGAAGCCAGCCACAATAAATTACATTTTAATTAGGGAAGCAATAAATGTGTATGTATGTTTATAGACATATACATAGATAAAAAGTCGTGATGATAGATATAGAAATAAGTTTAGGCATAGATAGATAGATATAAAATAGAGATATGATTATAGATAATGTTGAATATAAAAAGTGTTAAATCAATCCAGCAGGCCAGAAGCTAGCTCTGTTATGGCGGTAACTTTTCTTTTCATAGAAATTTTTTCTTCATTATGATGTTAAAGTGTTGCCAAGGTGAATTACTAAAGAGAATTCCTAGAATCATTTACAAAATCTCAAAGAATCAATGAATTATTCACATATACATTTGTCATTGTTTTTTTCAAATTGTGCAAAGGTATATCCTTGTTTTCTAAAAGTAGTTGTGTCTACTTTTGCTTTTCAATTATTTAGGCTTTTGTTATATATTATATTTGTTTTGTGTTACTCCTCTGCCTGCTTCCAAGTCATAGGAATTTTTTGACCTTTTTATTTCATTTGTTTTTAATCCTACCTTATACCCAGTTTAACAGTGACCATAAGTTTTATACTCAAGAAATACCTGATGAATTCAGTCAAAAACATTTTAATTAAATCCAAAATCTCATTACTTGAGAAGTTGGGAAAATTAATTATAGTAAACTTGGAAAATAGCACATATAAAATTTCAGTTTTTTATTAGTTATGTGAAATATTTTATGGAAATATTAAGAGGATTGTAAATTTAGAATTAATTTAAGCTATCAGTTCAGAGAAGACTCAAATTTATTTCTGAAAGTATGCTGACAGGTTAGGCAATGCCAAAGCCATCCTATGAAATAAGTGGAAAAGCCTGCCGTTTGATTGCTTGTTTATTGACGTGGGACGCGGAGCCTGCCTAGCTCAGTCGGTAGAGCATTGGAACCTTTCTTAGTCTTTAAGATGTGTTGGCACAACTGTGGCAAACCGAAGAAGTAAACGCTATGAGGAACCAAAAAATATTGGGGACACCAATGTCCTTGAAGGTGAAAGCAACTGAATCTTATATCGCTAATGTGCTTGTTATTCAGGATTTAAAAGGCAGTGCACAATTTTTTACCATATCATCCATCAAACACTGGCAATGGAGAGGTAGAATGTACGAAAATTAAAAACCTGTTTGGAAATCAACAAGCATGAACAATATCCATCAAAAGAGGAGAGATGCAGGATAAACGGAAGTTGGCAGAATAAACATCTGCACAGATTGTTAATGTTTGTTATTAAATATGTTAGCAATACTATTTATTTGCTTAATGTTTATTTTTAATGTAGTTGAGGACAGCAAATATAAATGGATAGGAATGTTAATTGAAAATTTGTATTTTAAATATTTTTTGGAAAATAAGTTGTTTACAAAACATGTCTTGGCTAAAAAAAGAAAGTGTATCAAATAGATATTAATATTTCAGGAAATCATAGACAGAGATAACAAGTGCCTCTGCTTTCTCTTTTCAAAAAATTGCTCTTGATTTTACTAGACTTAAATTTATACCTCAGTGCTACTTTTATTTTGAGAACTATGGCAATAAGATTGATTCAAGATCTTGCTCAGGAAGTTCAGCTTCCTCCCAGGAGTGGAAGCAATGATGGAGCAAGGTGATCCCACAGTAATTTAAAGCTAGGGAGTTTGGGAAGACGAAGGAAGGAAAGGATTGCAAATTGGAAGATAAAAGACTTGAGATAGCCGAACATACCACAATTTATCACCTTCATTTCTATTCTCTTCATAGATTTTGCCTCTCAAATCTCTAAAGCAAGCTTAGTAATGCATTCTAAAAGGAAAATCCCGGGGCTGGCCCTGTGGCCGAGTGGTTAAGTTTGCCTGCTCCGCTGCAGGCGGCCCAGTGTTTCGTTGGTTCGAAGCCTGGGCGCGGAGATGGCACTGCTCATCAAACCATGCTGAGGCAGCGTCCCACATGCCACAACTAGAAGGACCCACAATGAAGAATATACAACTATGTACCAGGGGGCTTTGGGGCGAAAAAGGAATAAATAAATATATTTTAAAAAAATTTAAAAAAAAATGAAAATCCCAATGAAATAGAAAGCATGCAAATACGCACACAGACATGCGTACATATCTCTCACTTGACAGAAATTCAGCCTTCTTTCAGAAACTGTATAAATTGTCACTAAGATCTAAAGGCAGAAATCATACAAAGTGACACATAAGTCACAAATTTGACCAAACCATCATTTTCATATGAATAAATGGTTAATGCACCATTGATAGTTTTTGAAGTATGTCTTACATATGAACAATTCTATAACAGAATTGTATGAACATATAAATGATTCTATAACAGAATTATAAGCGGCATCAATAGATATTAGTATTTGTCACTGACCTATATATTGCACTGTTTAAATTGTTTGCCAAATAGTATTGACTGTGAAACTGAAACAGAAGCCAGATCTCCAGTAGGGAAAAACCAATCTAATATTGAAAACAGTATTTTGAAAAGATCCTGTAGAGGGAAACTTACACTTCCTCAGTTTAAAAAGAAATTAAAGCATTTATCTAGAATGCTCTCCTTGGATAGGACAGACCCCTCCCCCCACTTCAGGAAATAATCCAATATCAACAAAGAATACTAAATCACAATCATTTTCGTATGTAAATGGAATACTTCCCAGAAATTATTTACTGGAAATTAATAACTGGATATGCAGCAGCATTATTTCCAATTAATTATTTGAAACACAGTAATGTGTGGAAGATTAATATTTTTTCAAGTAGCTTAGAAATGATACTATATTTCCTGGTTGAAATTTTTTGCAAACTATCTGGCTCGTCTGACACGTAGTAGATGCTTAATAAATGTTAGTCACTTCATTTTACTTGCTAAATTGAGCATGAATCTCAAACTTCATGATGTATCTCTATCAACCTTATGCCCTTATGGTCTATTCAACTAGTCTGAAATACTGATCTTCTTGCATGCATTCATTCGTGTATTTATTCAATAAAAATTATGGAATAATTCATGTGCCTGAGATCCTGCAAGGTTCAGAATATAATATAAAATAAACTACTCTTTTTGTCTTTAAGCTCTTATGATCTGATAAAAATCTGAAGGAAAGTACATTGATGGTCTTGAATTATTGCTTTTGTTCATTATTATTATCATTATTGCTATTTTACTATTTTAGAAAGGAGAATACTAGATCGTATGTTGAAATTAGGGAGGCAGGAGTTGAATAGGAGGATTGAGGAGAGTGGTACTTACAAGGATTGTCAGGGGACTGAAAATTAAACAGGATTATACCTGGGACCAGCCCCGTGGCCCAGTGGTTAAGTTTGCACGCTTCACTTCGGCAGCTCAAGGTTTTGCCAATTTGGATACTGGGCGCAGACATGGCACTGCTCATTAGGCCATGCTGAGGCAGTGTCCCACACGTCACAACTAGAAGGACCACAACAAAAATATACAACTATGTACTGGGGGGATTGGGGGAGAAAAAGCAGAAAAAAAAAAGGAAGATTGGTAACAGTTGTTAGCCCAGGTGCCAATCTTAAAATAAAAGGGATTATACCTAACAATGTAGGTCCCATTAGAGAGTGTAAAAAGCTTATTTCTTCAATATAGTAATTTGTGTTTATTAGATTACTAGTGTCAGATGGGTATGAAATCAATTAGTGCATATGCAATTGTAAATATGGGAATTATATCAGAATAACAATGAAGCGTGTTGATTTTCCAGTGGTTTTCCCCGGAGAAGATGAGTCAATAAGCATTAGGCCAATAGTGTTATAACATTCATCACGACAGAAACTGCACAGGCAGCAGAAGTACTTTTAGTGCTATTTTATGAAAAATAGTAATAAGTACCTACAAATGAACCCCTTCCCCAAAACAGGGCACCCAAGCCTTGTTGATCTGCTGTGTGCTTTCTTCAATGCTCTATTTTAATTGCAGCCCCATCTTAGAGCTTCATGTCATTTCTCTTGTGTCCGGGCTCTAGGAAAAATGTTTAATTTTCTCCTTTATTGCTTTGTTTAGTTTTAATATCTGCTCTAACATTGTCTAACTTCCTGGAGAAGTTGAAGTTACTTCCTCAAATACCAATTGTTATTGTTTTGATAGTGTTTTGTTTGGAAATTTTCATAAGTTTTGAGACTTTCGAATTTTCTCTTCCAATTCTGGTTTCCCCATAAGCTTTGGGGCCTGAATAACAGCAGGCTAGGTCTGAATTGCAAACAGCAGTGACCTGATCAATGCTTTTGGGCTCTTTTGATCCACATTCCAATATGATTTGGAAATATCTGCAACTTGTGGTCATGCAGACTGGAGCTTATGATAAAAGCCTTTTAGGTATCAGTACTCAGCAGAGATATTTAGGATTTTAGACTAGCAAATTTTTAGGCACAGTGGTATGATCCATGCCATTGGAGAGACAATTATTGAACTGCTATTGATCATTAATTGAAACTGCTCCTATGGTTGAAAGACATCAAATAATCTTGAAACCTGAAGTATGCTTAGAGTCTTGGCTAATCTTAGAGAAACACTCTAATTAGGAAGGTGGTGCCCCAAAGAGTTCCATAATGAAATGGAAATGGTGTATTCAAGGGTATGCTGCAGGAGAAAGTCAACGAGGTGCTCGCTGTATACATGGGCAGGCAGCTGACTGTGAAGTGACCTCAGGAGCTGCCTGAGCCTGTTGCCACATTGTTATTTAGTTCTCAATTTTTCAGTCTGAGAGATTTTTTTCAGGAATTTATTTAACAGTAGAAATGCAGGTAAAATTAATGTGGAATTTAAAAAAAATACAAAAAAATATATTTTTAAAAACCCACAGATATGACATTATAATATTGTTACCAAACCAAGTTCATTTTTGCCTGTCACCCAGAAAGCCAATCAACTCTTTAGCTGGGCAAAGAGCAAACTCATTTTTGTATGTAATATTCATGAGCTTTTCGAGAAAAGTTAACAGGATGAATCAATATATTTATTTTCCAATTTGACACAAATTTTTTAAATTGATTATTTTACCTGCAAAAGAAATATATAGCCTTTGTTGTGATTCATATGGTGTAGTAAACCTCCAAATGTGGTATATTTTGAAAGTTTTATTCCAACACCTAGATCTCAGGGCATTAGCTACCGGAGAGGTATTTCCACTGGAGTCTTCGTGATTCACTCATGAATGCTGTTTACAGCACCCAGGAAGCTGATCTATATGTCTGGTTCTGTCTTTATGAGATATAAAAAGTTTGCATCAAAATATGCATCTTTACAGCAGCCACAATTTGCCCACTCGCTCAGTGTTCTTTTATTGGAGCGTGTCTAATATATTTCAGGGAAATATAATCAATAAAATGGAAAAGAGCATTTTAATGAATTGTCCAAAAATGTTATGCTTATATTGCACAGAATTTCTAGAAGACAGTTAAAGCTTCCAGTTAATGCCTGTAAACAATTTAATTGATGATTTGTTTGAACGTTTTCTTTCTTATACATGGTCATGCAATAAAACCCCATTAATATGTAGGAATGAAGTATGTGAGAGTTGGGAAATCTTTTCGCATCTGCCCCACATTCGTCTCTGACTGCTCTTGGGTGGTTGGAGCCGGAGCACATAAAGCACTCCAGACCCCCACGACTCTGGGCTCAAAGGAGGGCAATTCTTTGCTGATTCCTTCTCTAGTTCTCTCTATTAAACTTACAGGTGCTAGCCTTCCTTAGCTCATATCTTGGGGCTACCAATCTCCCGTAATTGCTTTCCACGGTAATCTCCATTGCTGCCAATAACACTTTTAGGCAGGACGATCTTATTGCTCCAATAAAAATAACCCCCTCAGGCAGAGCAGCAGAGGTCTTCTTGGTCCTCTTGTCCTGCCTTTCCTCCTGACACTATACAGGGGTAGGAGTGAGGTTGATCCTATGGTAATCTTGGCCTGCCCTGCCTGATGTACAGCTTCCACTCTGTGAGTGGGTGCTAGGTGGATAAAGTGAGACCTGGTCCTCTTGGCCATACCTGCTTGGAATAGAGCATCTGCAACACGGAACTCAGAGGAATGAAAAACGCTAGCAGCCTGCCTCTCTCTGAGCAAAACCATAGCCCCAGAGTGGACACTGCGGGGAAGGAGCACACATCTCCTGCCTCATCTTCTAGCCTGCATGTGGTCAGAGAGGAGTGTTCCATGGGGAAGTATAGTAGCATCAGTATGGTGTGGGGGGTGGTGAAGAAGCATGCTGTGACTCAAATGCCACACATCCCCACTGTTCTTAGTGTGACTTAGGCGATTTTCTTCCATGAATATTTCCCTACTTGCTGTATGGCATTAGGACAATTTCCAGAGATTTTAAATGATTGATTTTTAAATTGTTATATTGAGGAGAGTGTCTACTAGGCTTTTTACTCCATCATTACTTTCCTTTATGCCTCATTTAGATAAACTCTAATTCATTGACAAAATTGTCAGAGTCTATCTGCTTATCTCACACCCACATTCTAATTGGGATGATTTTCACACAGAAGCCACAGAGAATGGCACTCTGTTTATGAGTTTACAGTCTCTTTCTTTAAATTCATCCAGAAGAGTTGAAATACAAATTTGCTTATATGGAATTCATTGTTTTTCTTTTAAAGATTGGCGCTGAGCTAACATCTGTTGCCAATCTTCCGTTTATTTTCTCCTCCCTGAAGCCCCCAGTACATAGTTGCATATCCTAGTTGTAGGCCTTTCTAGTTCTGCCACGTGGGGTGCTGCCTCAGCATGGCTTGTTGAGCGGTGCTAGGTCCATGCTCAGGACCTGAACTGGCGAACCCTGGGCCTCAGAGGGTAGAGTGTGCGAACTTAACCACTTAGACACTGGGCAGCCCCTGAATTCATTTTTTAAAATAAATAAGTTTAAAAAATGAAACTCTGCTTCTGATAGAGCTTACATTTCTTCAAAATGATAGCATGAAATATTTCAAAAATTTATTTATTTATTTGTTACAAAATAGAAAATAATGTTATGTACACTGGATCAAACACACAAATATGAATTTTAACATTTTGTTAACTTTTCACTAGATCACTCTTCCTTTTTGAGAAGGAAAAGAAACATTTTACTCATTCTTAATTAACTGTGAGAGTTTGAAAGCTAGAGCTTAAAATTTTGTAATCAACATCTTTCATAAAACATGAATAAAAGCAAAGTAAAAAGATTTGTTGAGAGATTAGTGTGACTGAAGTCTGTCTATGAAAGCAGACTATTGTCTGCCCAGTAGATATTGTCTGCCCAGTAAGGCCATAAGTGTCCATGTGTGTCTGTATTAGATATATTGACATATTAATTTTTAAAATAGATATATTGTTATAACAAGTTGTATGCTTGTGTAGGGAAGAAAGAACAATTCCTCTACCCTCTAGGTGCTTCTGGCTGGTCTAAGAATTAAATTGACATGAGACAGATTAACAGGAGGAAATCAAACAAAGTTTAGTAATGTGTATACATGGGAGAAACACAGGAAAACTCAGTAGCTTGCCAAAATGGTGGAAGCTACTACTTTATGTACCATCTTCAGCTAAGGACAAAGGAGGATGTTGGGCATAGTGGTTTGGGACTCCAAAGGAGAGGAAGGCAATTCATCTGGAGATGGAAGAGCAAATGTTTGGTAAACAAATGTTTGCTGGGCCATCTATAGACAATATGACCTGAAGAGAGAGGACTTTCATAAAAATGGATTTACCAAGTATCCTCCCAGTCTATCATACCCAGAATTTTCTGTGCTGATGGCTCCTTCCTGGGATAGACCTTCTATCTTAAACTCTTTTAGCCAGTTAGGGGAAAGGTCTAAGTTTCTTTCAGAGTCTTTTGTTCTTAAAAATAATCAAGCCAAAGAGACATATTTTGGGGTAGACAATTCAAATCCCCCCCGACTTGAGTCTATTTTAGATATATAAACATAGAGGTTAGGCATAGATATATATCTAAATAGTCATGAAATCATTATGTTTGATATGTTAGCAAGCAGAAAGTACATATAGTTATTTTTATTCTTTATCTTAATAGGAGACATCACACTTGGAAAATGATAATGTCAGTTTAATACCAGGTCAAAAAATGTGTTTATTTAATTATTCTAGCCTAAGCCTATCTTAGGAGTAAATACTATAATTTCCAATCATTACAAGTCACATGACAGAAAGATCTAGTGCATGCTGTACCAGAGAAAGTAAGAGACATTTCCCCTTAAAAAAAACTCCCATGCTGTGTGTTGTCATACTATGTCCACATTGAGTACTACCTGATGGAGGTGAACAGGAAAAACTTTATTTAAGCATACTTGAAAAATAAATTATAATAAATCAAATTAGACCAATTCTCAAATTGTGTGGTTAGCCCAAAATGGACTCTATTTTTTTGTGTTTTCATGAATAATTTTCCTTTGGCTATCTATTCACCTTTTTTTCTGTGTTCATACTGGTAGATATTTGTCAGCATTGCAAATTGGAATTGTAATGAAACAATAATTAAAACCATCTGTTACTAGCTGAATCAAAAACAGATGGAAGGTTGGGACAGAATAGCCTTGAAAGACACCATTATGTGGAAAAACTCACTATGACCAGAAAGGGAAAAATAAAAATATTAAGATAAAGAAGAGTTATTCAATACACAGGGTTTTGATGTTTGCTTAAAATTAGGGAAATGGTAGATTTAGCACATACCCTTTAACATATCACAAAATAAAGAGAACATTAATTAATTAAAGTAAAAAAATAAGATATCCATTATCATAAAATGGCCAAACATAAAACTGATTATAAGTACTCAGGAAAAAACATCTTTTTCTAAAATTAAGATAAATACAAGAAATTAAAAAACAGTAGATCAAAGATATATGTGTCCATAAAAATAAATGTTCCAATTTTTCTGTTTTCCATAATAGCAATGACAAAGCAGAAGAAATATTTATCTCAAATATATTCATTTTCAATGAGCTAACAACTAATAAGGAAAAAACAATAAGACTAGTGAATAGAAAGGAAAAAACAAAATTAGTTTATAAAAGAAAATTTAGAAATTAAAATAAACTCAAAAATATTTCAAGAAATGAAAATATAATCAAAATGAAGTTCTATTCATTTGTTCTATTTACTAAGCAATTATATATAGTAATAATAATTATTATACCCAGTATTGATAAGACTATCTCTTTTACAATGTTGTAGAATTGTAAAATGTTTTAGAATATAAATATAAGAACATGCTTTGAGTTATAGAAAATAGCCTTTTCTTTTGGTAGAGTAATCAATAGCATGAAAATTGCTCAAAGAAGGAAATTATTCTGAATATTATCATTGCAGTCTTCACTTTAATAATTAAGGAATCAATCATAAAGTAGACATGCAGTCATTCAAGTGAAAATTATGAATAGTTATTAATCATATAATGGCAATGAAAACGATGATAAAATATATAGAAATACTATAATTAAAAATACAACCTGTGGCCGGCCCAGTGGTGTAGTGGTTAAGTTTGTGCTCTCTACTTGGGTGGCCCAGGGTTCATGGGTTTGGATCATGGGTGTAGACCTACACACCACTGATCAAGCCATGCTGTCGTGGTGTCCCACATACCAAATAGAGGAAGACTGGCACAGATGTTAGCTCAGCGGCAATCTTCCTCAAGCAAAAAGAAGAAGGTTGGCAACAGATGTCAGCTCAGGGCCAATCTTCCTGCCCCCACCCCCCAAAAAAAAAACAAGACAAAAACAAAAACCTAAGAAAGAAAGAGATGAAAATGTGAGTCTTGAAAACATTTTTAAAATGCCTTTCAGACATGGTGGCTCTTGAAATTCTTTTTTTTTTTTTCTGCTTTTTCTCCCCAAATCACCCCAGTACATAGTTGCGTATTTTAGTTGTGGGTCCTTCTAGTTGTGGCATGTAGGACGCCGCCTCAGCATGGCCTGATGAGTGGTGCCATGTCTGTGCCCAGGATTCGAATCAGCAAAACCCTGAGCCACCGAAGCAGAGCACGTGAACTTCACCACTTGGCCACGGGGCCGGCCCCTCTTAACACATTTTAGCAAATCAAATCCAGTAATATATTTAAGAAACAATACACCATGACCAAATATGGTTTATCTCTTGAATGCAAGATTAGTTTAACATTTGAAATTTAATTGATATAATTTATCATATTAAGAGTCTAAAAATACCTCAGAGATGCCATTACAGACCTGTTTGAATATCTAAAATCAAAAACATTGACCATAGCAAGTGTTTATGAGGAGGTGGAGCAAATGCAAAGCTCATACACTGCTGATAGGAATGTCAAATGGTAAAAGCATTTTGGAAAATAGTTTCCCACTTTCTTAAAATGTTGAACTTATACTTGCCATATGATCTAGCCATTCTACTCTAGGTATTTACCCAAAGAAATAAAAAGCATGTATTGGTACATGCAGACAATGGAATATTATTCAGGGCTAAAAATCAATGAGCTATCAAGCCATGAAAAGACATGGAGGAAACTTAAATACATATGACTAAGTGAAAGAAGCCATTCTCAAAAGGCTGCACTGTATGATTCCAACTATATGACATTCTAAAGGAGGCAAAACTATGGAGACAGTAAAAAGTCACTGGTTTCCAGGGATTAGGGGAGAGTGAGGAGTAAATTGGTGGAGCATAGAGATTTTTAGGGCAGTGAGACTACACTGTATGATATAATAGTGGGTATATGTCATTATACATTTATCAAACCCATAGAATGTACAACATTAAGAGTGAATCCTAATATAAACTATGTTGATGATGTGTCAACATAGGCTCATCAGTTGTAACCAATGCACCCTTCTGATGGGGATGTTGATAATGGGGGAGGTTGTGCATGTGTGGAAGCAGAGGGCATATGGGAAATCTTTGTACCTTCCTCTCAATTTTCTTGTGAACCAAAAAGCTGCTCTAACATATAAAGACAGTA
Source organism: Equus asinus (assembly GCF_041296235.1). NCBI lineage: Eukaryota > Metazoa > Chordata > Mammalia > Perissodactyla > Equidae > Equus > Equus asinus. The sequence continues at coordinate 11,525,083 of NC_091796.1, forward strand.
AAAAAGAACACATATGTCTATACAAAGAATTATAGACAAATATTGATAGCAACTTTATTTGTGGAACCCAAACTGGAAACAACACAAATATTTGTCAGTAGCTGAATGGTTAAAGAAGTCCATAAAGTGGAGTACTATGCAGTAATGTGAACTGTTGACATAGGCAACCATATGTATGTATCTCAAATAATTATTCTGAGTGAAATAAGCCAATTGTTCCCCACCCACCCCCCCCAAAATAAATCTAATGTGATTTCATTCATATAAAATTCTAAGAGATGCAAAATAACCTGCAGTGACGGAAAACATAGTAGTGGCTCTCTATGCCTGGGAGTTGAGGAGCTACTGAGAGTGATTATATTTAAGGCATGAGGAAACTTGGCCCAGACTGATATGTTCGTGATCTTGATTATGGTATTGCTTCACCTATGTGTGTGTATAAAAATGTTATCATATACATATATATATAGTACACTTTAAATAATATAGTTTATTGCATGTCAGTTATACCTTGGTTAAAAATAGAACAAAAACAAATAGCAGAGAGGAACATAAGGGCATTTCATTAATGTCCTTCTAAATTCTAAGCTCCCTCTTTGCCTAGAGAGACAGATCATGGAGTTAACAAACCAGCTCTTTTTCTGTCTCACGCAGTGGAAGTGGCACCATCCTCTGGTTTCACGATCTTGAAGTAAACTTTCTGTGTTCTGTGGGGTGTGAAGCCCTGGTGTCATCTTGATTTTGCATAAGTCAGAAAACAGATGAAGGTTAGTAAATGACAAGAAAGCCTGGGAAAGTCTCACTGCTGGCAAACTGAACATTAGTTCTTAAACAGGGCAAAACAAAAAGGTGAGTCTCAGCCTCTGGCTTGTTCCTCTTCCAATCCTGTTCCTCCATATGAGGAAACTGCAACTTGGACAAGCTCATTATTTTAATCAGTGTCACAAAAGTACTTAGAAAGGCTTGTTAGTATCCACACTCCCTGTCCTTGGAGGCAGGTCCCTGTCCACGCATATGAGGGCACTGAGAAAATGACTACTACCAATTTTGTGCTATTGATGACAATGTCAATTGCCAGTCACCATAGCCTTCAATGAGCAAGTGCTGTGATTTGTTGTCATCAGTGAAAAGGAATTGATGGTGTTGAGTTGCATCACGAAATAGAAGGGATTGGAGTCAGAACGTGCCCTGAAAAAAGAGGTGAAGAACAGATGAAGGAATAGTTGGAGGTATCAATGCTGTGTCCAAATAATAAATGAATATTTCCTTGATGTGTTTGACCAAGTGTCCTGAAGGAGAGATGATCAAGTTGAACCATCTCAAGTTGTGAAATCCTCTGAAGGTTTTCTTTAATTTTCTGGGCCTTGACTTGATCCATCAGTCTTTGGAAATTATAGATGGCTCTGCCAAGTAGATAGCTACAGACTGTGGTACAGCCCTTGCTGTTACTGGAACAATCACTGCCCTCTGAAAGACAAGCATTTGATGAAAAAGTTTGACTGCTTTTGTGAAATGAAACATGGCTATCAGAGACCCAGCCTCCTTTCTCTTTTACTCGTTGGGAATCCCTGGGGAAGCACGAGGGTCTTGGGAAAACTATGCTTCTCTGCCAGAGATCCTGCAGCGCAGGGAGCGGGTGCTCACCTTGTTCTCTCCCCAAAGCATAGCATCACTGTGGGTGTAACCCAACTATTTGGCTTTCAATATCATTTTATATAAAATAGTTTATGCAGAATCAGTATTCTAAAAGCAAAAATATTTTTCCATATTTGGAAAATTGAACTAAAAAAGAAGAAATATTTAATTACCTAACTATCAGCAAAAATTTATTAAAGGTACAGAAAAAACATATTCTCTGCTCTTGTACTTATTATCATTGCGCTGATGATATGGAACAACATAAGATTTTAAAAGTGTAACGTGGGAACTTTCACAAATTAGCTATTGCTGTTGTCATTGACTGAAGAGTATTTCAATTGTATTTCCAATACACTCAAAGTGAAATAATTGCTTGTTTCAATAACGTGATTTAGCAATGTCTTATGATGTTTTTATGGTCTCTTTAAAAACTGTTCCTGTAAAATTGAATACCAGTCAGAGCTTTCTGGCTAATTACAAGTTTAAATTTCTTGGCAACTTAAAGAATTAAAATTACATTATACTTTCCTCAAAAGCTTTTGAGAATTAATTTATAATCTATAGACACATTTGTAGAATGTGTGAATCAGTGACATAAATACATATGTAAATAATGTTACACATACAGTTATAGAGTAAAATAACAATAAAAATTAGTTATATTTCATTTTCAAAGATTGGTCTTGGTATATGAATTTTAACATTTATCTATTACAAATTAATATCTAATTAAACTGTTTTAACTAGACAAAATAATCTAAACTTCACAGAATGAGAAAAATTCATTATATGCAATATTTGAAAAACTAATGGAAATATTTGGGATAATTTTTTCCACTTTAAAATATGAGTTTTTTATCTAAATAACTGCATATATTTCTTATGATGAGAGAGTAAGTTTTTATTTATAGATTATGTAGAGAAATTATAAAAAGATACAGGAGGAAGTTTCCATCTTCCTGCTGTCATAGATCCAACTAGTGAAGCATTTAATAGACAGATACAAACAAAACAAAAGGAGACAAAATGATCCTTTAAAACTATCAGAAACAAATGGACTCTAGGAAGACACCGCCAAGCAGTCAAAGCCTAAACTGCTCAGTCGTGCACACATCTCAACGCTGGCCCATGCAATCGCCTGTGAGGTTCACAGGAAATGCAGGGGCCAGACTATTTGTCATTCTTCTCCACTGTGGAAACCAGTCTCTGTTGAGGCCAACAAATTGGCCATGCTACATTAAAAAGTACGTGATAAAATAAAATTTTAAAAAATTTAAAATTAAGGAAGAAAATAATTGCTAAGGCATTCAACCCTCACCAAATTTTTTCTGCCTCTTGGTAGTGAGGCTTTTGTGTAAGTGTAAGTATAGTATCAATATTTAGATCCCTACATTTAAATTTAAAACCAATACGTAAATAGGCCCTGTATGGTCCAGAGAGTTTGTACTGAACTAGTGTAGCTGATCATAGTGTTTAAGTAGAGGAGACGGACGATTTGTCATTTAATATTTAATGAATTTCCCCTATTATAAAGAACACAAATATGCATACATACGAAGAAACTCTGATGTCAGAAGTTTATATAAATAATAACATAATATATAATGAGGAAGAGAGGGAAGAAGAAAACTGTATAGAAAAGTTGAAATTATGATGCAAAATGAGGAATATGTCTATATGTGATTATGTATGCATTTAATACATGTATCTAAATATGTATAAATGTGTCATATATAGAAATCAATAATGAAAAATTAAAGTTCTGAGAATGCATTTCATTCTGTCCACTGATGATGCAAAAGCTATTCTTATGGTTTAAATATAATTCAAATATACACTCAGTATCTATAAAAATATTTTATTTTAAATATTTTTTAAATAAATTACACAATCATTTTCTGAGACAGTATTCCTTCCTAAGCCACCATTTAGTGACTAAGACTTGTGATTTGCATACTCAATATCACAAAATTTCAGATGAAAACCTAGCATGGTCACTGAGTGATTACCCAGAAATTTAACTTCTGTATCCTATTTGAACAGTGTTGCTTGCTCCTTTCCTGTGTGCAGTTCTCTAGAAGATGTGGGGTTTTTTCGAATAAATAAAAATTGTTTATAGGATGCTGAGTATTACTTCAAAAGAGGAAAAACACATATTAAAGAAGTTTAGCTGCTCCCGGCAAGATTTTCAAGCATGAAATCCAAGGGATATTTTGGGAAGGCTGCCGATATCTGTGATAAAGAATATGGGAATAGCTAAATAGAAGAAAGACCTATTAAATGGCGAATTTTATGAATGAGCTACGGACATGCGTTGTAGCATTCTAAGAGCATGAGTTAAATTGTTGGGTTTTGTAATCTTTCTGATAATTGTCCTCTCTTTTGATAAACAAAACAAAACAAACAAAAACTTGATTATGTAATTATGTCTAGATTTTGCGAGTGGGATTCCACACTGTTAGTTGTGTGTCGTATTATAAGAAGAAAATTTAGCGGAAACTCATCAATATAATTGCGACTCTGTGATAGAATACATCTTTTCCTTAATTACACTTACCACAGGCTACGCTTTAAGCCTGCAAAGCAAGTGTCACAGATCTATTTGTATGGCTGCATTGTTTTCAGCCTTAGTTCCTGTGTTCACACTGATGACTGTGCTGTCTGAGAACAGGAAGTCCTCCTCCTCCTCTGCCGCTGCTTGGAATTGCTCTAATTTGTTCTGGTAATGGGCGCCAGATGTCAGGGTATAAAAGGAAGCTGGATCAGGCAAAAAGATTGCCATTCTGACCTTCTATTGAATTCCAGAGTTTTTGCCCTTTTTTTGTCTTCTGTGAAAATAAAATATTCACAAACATACTGAATGAAGTGGGACAAGCAGCTTCCCTCCTGTGGAAGCTGTCACAGCGGAAGAGAGATGGCAGCTTGGCACTACCCTGGAGGGGCAACATCTGCCACAGTTCTCGAAGCTGTCTTTTTTTGGGGGGAGGCGGAAAGAAAGAGAAAGGAGGAAAGAAAAGAGCCTGTAACCTCTACATCCACAGAATCATCTCCTATGTACTGACTGCTGCTTCTTCAAAATTGCCTTCTCCCCAGCTGGGTCTTTGGCATCCTTTTAGTAAAGATGAAGAATAGGTCTGAGGTTGTGTTTTCCTTTGCCTTTTCTTTTTTTGGTAACTACAGGGCTAAAATTTCTTTGCTTGTATAATGCACATCTAATTTATTGCATTTGTCACTCCATTTGTCTTGGTAAAATAGGTTTAAATCTGAAAACGTCTCGGCACAGCAAATCAAAGTGAATATAGTCAGATGCCTGCCGCTGTTGATAAGAGTACAGACCCGCAATAGAGTCGATCAACTGGGACAGGATTTACATGTCTGAGCATTCAATCTCATTTTCCTTAACTGATTTTCCATAGGTTCACAGGTTCCGTGCAACTCATTTTCTATTTGTAAAGAAGTTTATATTCCCAAAATTTTCAAATGGTTGTTTTCTGGGCATAAAAGAGAGATTTCTTTTTCCAAGTAGTGTCCCTACAGCAGCTGTCTTTGTTTTTTTTGTTGTTGTTGAAGGTATAGTTGGAACATAGAAATACCATCCTTTACTGAGGGAAAAAATGCATTTTGTTCTTCTCAGGAAAAGTAAAGAATGATAAAAAAAAAAAAATTAACTATCCTGTTTATCAACTCTTTGTCATTCAAGCAGCAATTGGTAAAATTTGAAAATTCAAGTAAAGATCTAAAATTATTTTAAAGTTGGAATTATCCGCTCTTTGCCTCACAATGCTGGCAATGAGAGAATTTGAGGTCAGTAGGGAACACGAAGCTTAGCTGAGGGTTGATGTCCGCATACAACACAGCTGGTCCTGGGCGCTTCCTTCAAATTAGGCTAATCACAGTTTCTATTTTTCTCCTCAATTTCTTTTCCCCAAATGTCAGAAGATCCAAATATATCTTAGTTTTTCTTGAGATTTTTAATAATTTTATAATGTGATTTTATTTTTTTCTATAGCACTTTGTTCTATTTGGGATTTCTGTGAGAATAACAAGTATTCAAGGAATAAGAGCTAAATAAAGATACTAAGTCTCTGGAAAACCCAATTATCCTTGTTGCCATCGCTAATTCTATTCATTGATAATGTGCATGTAAATGTCAACTTACTTAATCATTGTACCCTATTCTATCCAGCAGCGCCTTCTTTAGTTTACTCAGTGCTATCCTTATAAAAAACTGACTCATGTACTAGACAGCTTAAAGGGGAGACAGGACCCTGGCAGGACAAAAGCAGAAACAGTTGTCTGCTGGTGGCTCTTCCCTATGACAGAATAGTTTTCTTGACCTCTTTGACTCTCAAGTGTTCACATCTTTAAAATAGTATTAAATTTCTTATTTTGTGAATATTCAACAGGATACATTTGAGAAAGCACCAAGAATATAGTAGACACCTTAATAAATGTTATTGGAAAATATATTGTTGTATTTCAGTGCATCAGGTTAGCAATCTCAGACTAACTGCATTTGTGCTATTAATTTTGTAAACTTTATGAAAGTTTTACTGGTTGTAAACATTATGTATACAATTACCTATTAAGAATTGCACAGTATTATGCCATTCCTTGATATCTCTTTAGTCATGTTTAATGGACTACTTTTAAATGCCCAAACTCAAAGGCCACGTTGTCTCTTTGGAATGCAATTGGGAGAAAACAACTAGGATATTCCCTCAAATTTAATAGCAGACAGAGCTTCCTAGACCCAAATATTTTAATTACTTTGACAATAAGGGAAAATCAGCTGGAAGAAAGTAACTCGATGGTGTATCTTTATTGGCTCTCGTCTGGACGATTTATCTCTCCCTGACTCACCAGCATGCCACCTCTTCCTTTCAAACACCACAGCACTCGTGGGACTGACCGTTCCTCCCTCCATGGTTTTCAGGCCTTGCCAGTACTGGCTATCGATTGGGTAGCTGGTACTCATCACCTTGTATTTTGGATTCATTTTTTTGCTTTACTTTCAGCTAACGATAACTTTAATCATCCTCTCCCCATCAGAGGTGTTGCTGTTCCAGGGTTCTCTCTCTAACTGCAACAAATAGACCAATTCAAATAGCCCTAATGTTTGCTTTATAAAGAGAATATCCATATATTGGACATACTTTTGCTATTTTCCTCATTTTTCCTTCCCATTAACAATCACTTCTGCTGGGAACAAGAGAAACAGAGGCAAAGAACTGACTTAATATAATAAATTTATTAGAACTTAATAAATATATTTGGAGAGAAGCCACGGATCTTTAGGGTTTGCATCCACATCATGTAATGCATGGATTTACACAAATACCAAGGATAGTACTTTCACTTGATAGTATCTTGGGTGAGTTTTAAAATGAGGTGAGGTCATTATGGTAAGGAAGCATTTGGGAGATGACAGCAGCTCTTTCATTTAGAAAGAATGCATTATTTATTGCCCGCTTTACTCTCCAGGTGCTATTTTGCTCAAATAGCAATCATGAAATGAAAATTTTAGCTAAAATATATTAAGCATTGTTCCTCCTCTCTGTCTCCTTGTAGTCCTTTACCTCTCAGTTAATTGAAAAACAGAGAGCAAATATGGAACATGAGCAGTAAAAATAGCTGATATGTGGAATTTCATCTGCATGACACTGACAAAACAGAGGCATTTCTTCTGCTTCTACTTTCCTCTGGCTAAGCACAGAAGGATCAACCATTAACGCTGAATTCTGAATTCTAAAAAATGATGAGAATACTTCTGAAAATATAATCACTCATTACGATTGAAAAACACACTATATTATGTGTCTAGGAGTGGTCTGATTCAGGAATCTTCTCTTATAAATAATGAAACATCATAAAATGTGTATTAATGTAATATAATGTAATAATAACGTAACATAATAAAAATAATATAAACATACCGGAAGGCATTGGTTCAGATAAATAATGTGATGGAAATTAACTACTTGTACACAAAATTCTGAATAGTGGAATGAAGTGAGCTTTGGATTCTGGGTTCCACTGTGAAAACCACTGAGCATCTGCTCTTGAACACATTACTTGAAATCTCTGGTGAAAATTTCTCCATATTAAAAATGAGAATGTTACTAACCATCCTACCCTCTCAAAGAGTTTGTTAGTAAGAATTTGCATAATTGATGCCAAAACTTTTAAATTTGTTTTAACAATTTGGTTTCTATAGCAGTACTAGTGTTATATAGAGAAATATTTTCTTTGTGGGTAAGATTAAGAGAATGCACTTAATTATAAACTAATTTACAGTTAAAAATACCATAGCAAAAACTTTTGTCAAATAATCAGTAAATAATGAAAATATTTTCTCTATTTATAGTAGGAAAAATATTCCCCAGCTCACCTGCACTTAAGAATTATCTTGTTTCCTTTTACATAATATTTCTTTTTAAAAACCATGTTCCTCATTACCCTTGAATATTTTACTTCTGTCTTTCATTTCCTTTTCTGAAGGCAGAAGCATTCTTAGGATTTGAGGACATTCTCTAAACAAACACACATTCATAAGTTTCTCCCACTGCAGCATAATGATGAAGGAAATTACCACAATTGGGTAAAGGCTTTTTTTCCCCATCTCAGAAGGCTTAGTTACAATGCACTTTTATCTTTATGAAGAGTTACAATAATCTATTAACAGTTACTAATAATAAGTTTATAATTAACTTTAATAAAGTATTAATATACAATCAGGAAATAATTTAGTACTGTATTTTGACTAAAACAAATGCATGGTTTTCTTGCAAGATGCAAATCACAGGCCTATACCTCATAACTACAAGATAGACATATGATACAGGGTAGGCTAATAATAATACCTCTGTCCACCCATCCCCGTGGAAATAAATCCAGGCATGCGTATGTAAGAGATGCATTTCTTTTTCAGGATTTTCTGGCTTGAGTTCCCTTTAAACATCATTTAACTTTCTTGCAGTGACATTGTAAGGTTAGCATGAAAGTTTTTTGTGGCAACATTAGCTAACCTTCTCATACGCCCATATCCACAAAAATACACAGAAAACCACCTGCAGCAAAAGAAAATGGGGCAATGTCCACAGAAAGAGAGATAAAACAGAGTTCTAACTTTGATTCCCAAAATAAAGCTAAGTTCACCTCTATCACTCCCTTATGAACAAATTACTTAACCTCGTGCTAGTTGGCTTTCAGACACCAGCAGAAGAAATCCTAAACAGTAGATTTCTATACAAGAAATTCTGCTGGATAAACAAATACTAAATATAAGGCCTGACTTCTAAGCATTATGTACTGATTGGAGACATTGTATTACAATGATTAATTGTCAGTATATATATTCTGGTGTAAGAGATAAAGGGAATAACTTCCATGATGGCTCAGAGGAATTAGAGAAAGTAATGAAACAAGAGGCTTCATGGAAGATGTGGAATTTGGGTTAAGCTTAGGTGATGGGGGAATATTAAGACTGGATAAAAAGGAGATAGTCATCTTATTCTTGAAGTCTTGACACTTAGGAGTATGTTCTCATGTAATCATGCATCACTTAGTAACAGGGATACATTCTGAGAAATGTGTTGTTAGGCAGTTTTGCCGTGTGACGACATCATAGACTGTACTTACACAAGACTAATTGGTGTATATGGGCTATATGGGACGGGCTATATGGGACCACCGTCGTATGTGTGGTCCATTGTTGACCAAAACGTTGTTGTGTGGCTCATGACTGTAATAGTATAGAAAGATTAGGGACATGTCACAAGGAAGCCATGACAGCGCTGGCATCTGCTGTAAGGAAAGCCTGAGGGAAAGAAGCCAATTACTTGTAGACAAGTTTGAGGTCACAGAACACTTCCCGAGAAAAGATGAGCCGCTGTGGAGTCCTGAGGCTCTCTGCACAGCCAGAGAGCTGTAGGTATTCGCTTTAATTCTGAAAGAAAGGGAAAAGAGTTCTGTCTTCTAGAAGGGTACTGATCATTAAGGCACATGAATAATCTTTTCTCTCCTCAAATTTAAATATGTAGCCCAAGTTTGCTTTAACGAAGGGCATTCAGGATCACCATGATGCAAAGCAAGAGTGTAGGCAGAAGGTAATAGACGTTGATTAGAATAGGCTCATCAGGGCAGTGGGACCCAGGTGGGGCCAGGCACTGGTGCTCCCGCTGTGCGAGTAGGAATCCAGAATGAGATTAGCCCTTTGGGTTAGTCCAACTTTATTAGTCATGATTACTCCACTGAATTGCTGAGCGCCAACAAGTCCCTTAAACTCACGTCCCTCATTTCAAATGGGAGATTCTGAACTTTGTGTTATCTCAAAGAAGTACCATTGTAACACTTGAAAATATTAAACTTTTTCATGATATATTCCATTTGTGCATATGTTCATATGCATTTATTGGTATGATATATACACATATATTATGTGTGTAAACACTTAGACAAAATCCAGGAGTCTTTATAAAAATAATAATTATGTATGAGTGCTGGGATTACAGGTTATTAGCACTGTATTCTTCATACTTTATTCTATAACGTAAATGTTTACAGTAAATATGTACTATGGTTACAGTCAGAAAATATATTCTTTTCCCAAATCTGGAATAAAATTAATTCTTTGGTAAACGTAACTATAATTATTGCTGTGCATGCTGGCATCTTGAGTTTGCAATCATCTGTAGCTATTTTTCCCATAACTTTAGAGTAGGGGTCTCCATTGTCTCACAATAACATATCCAAAACTCTAGCATGTCTTCTAGCACTTAGTAGGTTCTCAATAAGTGCAAATTGAAACTAATTCCAAATCAGACTGTGTTTTCAAATATAACAAGTTGCCTGTTTCCCGACTGTAGGTTCATAGCTTGAAATTGCAAAATCAAAATTGATATGTCCAAAATACATGAAATCCATTTATCTCTTCTATGTTACTTCACGCAAAATTATCACTCCCAGTCCTCTCCGCAGCAGTGCCTAACATCTGGAACAAGCTTTCTCCATCTTTCTGTGTTATTGGAGCTGCCTTTTCAAATCCCATCTAAAACCATGTCTTTTTCTTTCTACTTCTATTATTGAATTCCATAATTGTATTATTTAACTCTGTCAAATATACAGGGATTCAGTTTTCTGTGAAAATGGCTTGCACACAAATACAGTGCAGTAGCATACTATTTTGAAATTAATTTCATAGAAATGACTGCCCCTAGGTTAGAAATAGTCTTGTGTTTATTGGTATTCAGCAAACCAGCTATATACAGCAAGGCAAAATATTTTAAAAGATGGACAGATTTTGAAAATGCTGGAAGGGTGAAAACAAAAGATACTTTCTGTAATTCTCAAGTGCCCTTAATAAAGTGTTATGTCAGTGTGTCTGTGCTCTGGCCACATATACCAAAAATTCATTTGGTACTTAAAGATAGATAATTTAAATCTGGACTGAGAGTTCTTAGTTTTGAAAGAAAAACACGAATAATAATAGAGTCTCCTTATATTCCTTTTATTGTTATTTCTATGACACTGTGTGAATTTCATCCAAGATAAAGAAATTATTTTCAAATCATTAAATTAGTAATATGGAAATAAAAAGTGATGATCCAAATGAGAAAAGAACAAAGGTTACTCATTCAGACTTGCTAGCAAGGAAGTCAGCCACCATTGCTTGCTTTTGGCAGAGACTCAACGCCAGGCAGGGGTGTGGGTGAGCTTTACAGCCAAATAAAGGGAAAGCTCCAGGTGTGCTCTGATTGGAAGTTGTGGAGAAGCTGTAGGCAGGCTAACTAGAGGATATTATCTGTGATTGGCTGTGAAAGCATATTTGACTTTCTCTCCTTGGTCTTCAGTTGAAAACAGGGGCAAACATCAGGTAAGCTGTCAGTCATTGACCCAGTTCTGACCTTCTGCGCCCATCACTGCCAAGGTGGTTTGCCTTCCTGATCACTGCAAAGATTGTAGGTCAAAGTTTTGTCATCATATATGGTCTGGCCATTGTCCATTAGTAAATGGACAATGGCCATTAGTTTTGCAGTAAAAAATAATATAATTTAGGAACTTATCAACTTTTAATATAAAATATCAAATAATGTTTAAAGAAAGCTTTTCTTGTAGAAGATACATTTGAAGGAAAAGTGAGAACTAGCAAAATTAAGGGAATTGGCTCAGGGGATGGAAGAGAGCTTTTGAAAGGCAAAGGGGAGCTTGGAAAGGACTGTGAAATAAGCAATAGCATGGGATATGAGTAAACAGAAAAGTGTCAGTGTCATATTCCCAGCAATGCAGATTTGTCCACGACGAGCGGACTGAGGTGTGCTGGGACTAAGTCCCACATGGCCTCTTGGTAAGAGGAAGGGTCATGTACGCTTAGGGTTGTGAGTATTTTCCTAAGAGTTCTGAGATGCCATTGAAGGAATCAGACAAATTAGACATTTTTCTTTTAAGAAGAGAATTCTTTCTATTCTTTGAAGAGTGGATTGAAAGGGATCGTAAATAGAAAGCATTTAAACTTTCACAGAACCCTTAATAAAATATAAAGGATTAAACTATTAGCAGTGGAAAAGGAGAGGAATAGATGGATTAAAATAGTGCTTCTCAAATACCAACATGAATATGAAAGCACTGCAGATGTTAAAATGCAGATCTCGATTGGACAGGTCTGGGGGAGGGTCCTGAGATTAGGCATTTCTAACAAGATCCCAAATGATGCTGATGCTGTTGGTCCAACAACTAAACATTGACATTTGAGCAGCAAAAGATAAGAGAAATACTTCTCTCTGTGGTGCTCAACCATTTAAACAAAAATTTTGCTACATTATTTTGTATCCTGAAACAAAATCACTGATAAAATTATCTATCAAAATATGCATAGGGGCCATCCCATGGCCATTGGTTAAGTTTGCTTGCTCCACTTTGGTGGCATGGGGTTCACGGGTTGGGATTCTGGGCCCGGACCTAGCATAGCCCATCAAGCCATGTTGTGGCAGCGTCCCACACAGCAGAACTAGAAGGACCTACAGCTAGATCATACAAACTGTGTGCTGGGGGGCTTCTGGGAGAAGAAGGAAAAAGAAAATATTGGCAACAGATGTTAGCTCAGGGCCAATCTTTAAAAGAAATTTAGCAAAAAAAGAGAAAAAGAAAACACAAAAATTTAAATGTCAATAAAATGCCTAATAATAATTATAAAAAATGAGAAATAAAAGGAAAGTTAATTATAATAAAGTAATATGGATTTCAATATGAAAGTATACAGATGTGATCATACTGGAAGACATATAATCATTTTGCACCAGTACGTAAGCTCAGTGTGAATATCAGCTACAAATACAGGTAGAAATAAGTGTGCTGTTTTGACAATAATAAAACCTGCAGTATTGCTATTGTTAACATATCTCTGGAAGATGTTTTAAAAAATTTGAATGTGTTTAAGTAGAATAAACTATCATCTTCCCTCAGATTTGTATTTCTGAAGTATATATATTCAGTGTGTTTAATATCATACAAAATGGAATAAGGTTAAAGACTCAAAATATTACAAAGATATATGTCTTGTGGGACATTCCATATTGTATAGGGCAGCAAAAAATTCTTCATTCTCGCATTGCAGACATGGAGTATCTATGGCCCTAGTCAAATATCCCATCATTGCATATTCTATTCATAAGCATATTTGCGGATACTTAGTTTATTTCCAGGTTCTTTTGCTAACAGGTTTTTTTGCTAACACAAGCAATGCTACAAGGAAAATTGAGAGCACACGTTCATTTGAAGCAAAAATTGCTCTGTGAATGTGACAGATATTGTCAAATTATTCCCACAAATGGGACCAAATGATGCTTCCATTATCAAACACTTTATATTTACAGTACAACCTCTCTAGTGTTTTCCTTTATATGTTTCCTGCTCCTATAGCACCCGCGATGATCAGGCAAGTCGACTCTGAGAAAAGACTTAGGACAACTGAGAGACTGAGCCACATGAATGTCCAGAGAAAGAACATTCCAACAGGTTAAAACAACAAATGCTAAGACTCTGAGGTGGACACATGCTTGGTGGAGACAGCCAGGAGGTGAGGTGTGGGACCAGAGTGATGAGTGAAGTGGGAGGGAGCATAGCAGGAGTAGAGGTTGTCCATTAGGTGGGGGCCAGGTCTGTAAGGTCTTTGCAGGGTCGAACAGGACTGTGGAGTTTATTCTGCATGGAATGGCAACCCAGTGGAGGCCTGAGGATTCACTTTGAATTCTCTTCATTGATGTAAGAGCATAGTACCACCCAATATTTCTTTCTAAAGTCATCAAGAGTCTCTTTGGAACTCTAGTTCTAATTATAAAGTTATATATCTTTCTTTTCAAATTAATATTGTTTCTTTATGCTTACGACATCTCAATTTTATTATTAGAAACAAATACATCTTGACGAAAATTTTTGTCAACTTTAGGTATGCTAGAATTCGTCCAGAAATGTAAAGATTCTTGATAATTTAAAGATATATATTTTCAGATATTTTTCCCCTTAGTCATGTGTGTAAAAATGCACTCTGTTTAGTTTGTATAGAGTTGACATAAAACTACGCAAACTATTATGAACATTATTCCTTTTTTAATTTTTAAAGTAGGATATTTGATACATGCAACAGAATGCATATTATTTTTATAATTTCTGAAAGATGACAATAAAATTAACATTATTAATTTACCACACAAGTTAAGAAAGTATATTAGTGATATTCACTGGGAGCTCCTCTAATTCTCTTGCTCACCACAATTTTTCGTTCCATTATTTCCTAATAGTTTTACAACAAATATTTTATTAATGATAAATGTCTTCTATTATAATTTATATTGAGCGTTTTGGATATGCTATCATACAGCATCTTGCTTTTTCAATGTAATATTAAATATCTAAGATCCATCAACACTGTATGTGAGGTAGCTTTGCTCCCTGCTATAAAGAACTTCATTGTGGTGTTATCTACAGTTTACCTTGTTTAAATTTCAAAGCTTCCTTCCTTAATTCCTATTTTCCATCTCTTTTACATTTTTCATTGCTTTTATAACTCTCTAACATGCTATACAAACAACGTATTCGTTTTGTTTATTTTTTTAATTTTCTGTGTCTCCTTACCAGAATATGTCCCATTAAAGCAGGCGTTTTTGTTTTGCTTAATGTCGTATCTCAAACATCTAGAATTTTGCTTGATACGGAGTTTGAGCTCAATAAATATATTTTGAATGAATTAACAAATGTGTTAATCTTCTATTCAGAAAAGTTAGACTTATTTCCATGTATGTATATGTAACATTCATATATATTCCAGGCATATTACTTAGAGTGTTTTTAGAAAGATCTGATGATTCTTAGTATGCCTGTGTCCTGGCACATATGTATAAGAGTTTTCTGTATTGTATACATTGGCTAATAGCATAAATCAAAATAGTCAGGTTTTAGATATATACTGGAAGTTATGGAAACTGTTTCACTGACATAATGAATTAACTGTTTAAAAAACTGAGAGGAAACATGAATGACTTGACCTTTTGGCCTAACCAACTGAAATAAAGGAGTTGTCATTAATCAAGATGGGGAAGACAATGGGAAGAATGGTTTGGGTGGTGTGATCAAGGGCTCAGGTATACAAGTGCTGTATTTGAGATGTCTTTTGGACATCCACTTAGAAAGGTCAACTAGTGGATTGGATATACTGTTTGGATATCAAGGAAAAAGTTCAGTGTAGAGTTATAAATGCTAGAGTCATCAGCATATATGGTACCAAGAGCAGTAAAACTAATGAGATCACAAGCAAGTATATAGAAGAAGTGGTAATATATTAATGATTGATACCTGAGGCTCCTTAGGATGATAATAATAACTTATAAATTAGAGTGAACAGGAGAAAATTAGAGTGTCCAGAGAGGTCAGAGGAAAGCAGGAAAGGGTGATATCCTGGATACTCAATAAATAGGAATAGAAAACAATGTCCTCAGCTATAAGTGCAGATGGGAAAAGAGATGTTTGAATATTTGAGGATAAAGGAAAGTGAAGGAGTGGATACACCTGGAAATAAGGTATGTTTAGTGGATATCAAGAATGGTCTCCGTGGGATTACAATTGTGAGTTTAATATAAGATCAGTCAGTGTGGTTGCAGATGTTGCCACCAAATTTATGTGGACATTTATCAAGACTTGGCATAGAGCTGGAACTTAAACCAATTGGAAATTTGGCAGATGAAGATGAATAGAAGACACTTCGCTGATGCTGAACAGCTTGATTCATAGTTGGTAGAAGGGATAGACGAAATAGGGATTGACAAGCACAGGGGTAAAGAGAGGGATGTACAGAGACATAGTGGGAGTGAGAATACAGGAGAAGAAATATAAAATCCAAGTATTCTTATGTTTACACAGGTGGGGATTAAAGAGCAAGGTACAGTAATTGTCTCAAAGCGAAAAGTGGTGTCCAAGGCTCTGAGTAAAGAATCAGGGAGTGGAGACAAGGTTCTTATGGTCTGTCTCTGGTTCTAATGTTAAATTTGGTCATTGTCATTGCAAACTCTTCTGTATGATCAGACTTAACTTCTCTTACACAGAAGACAATTCTCCTTTAAGGAGGAAATACAAGAATTCTAGAGTGTGCTGGGCAGAAGGCCAACCAGAAATAGGGTTTGTAAAAACTAATTTTCTTGTAAGCTATTCACCAATGGTTTCTTTATAATGTGAATTTGATTGTGGATAGTATATCTTTAGGTTTGGAAAATTGTAATTAAAAGAAACAACAATAATTCACAGACATACTCAATATTGAGAGATGGAAACCTCAGGAATAAGTAGAAAGATTGGGCATTTCAAATCCTTTCTGTTAAAGCATTTAGTATTTATTAATTTTTGCCTTTGAAATACATTTTAAAGATCTGATGTAGTCTGCATTTAAACGATTCCTTGACAAATTGAGTGTTTGGTCCATTGAAGACCCAGGTGTAATGATGGCTTCTGAATATCAATATGCTTGTTGACCTATGGGTAACCTGACCTTTTCTAAATCTTAGTTTATGAATTTCTCTTTATGAACAAGTAAATTTACTTTAGCACTCTGTGGAGTGCTAAATAACAACCAAATAGAGTTCAGTATTTCATAATATGTAAAAACGTTATCACTGCCAAAAAACGGAGAAATAAAAATTATAGATGTTTCACAGAGGATGTCTCCCTTTAATGCTTTTAGGTCTTTTGCAAAGTGAAACCAATTTCTTTTGTTAGTGAAAAGAATGACAATACCAGAAAGAGAAAAATTCCACATTTTTCTGATTTTTTAAAGATTTAGTTCAAATCTCGACCCGATGTATAATTTTATGTTGTACGCACTGGTGATTCTGAATAGTTTTGTAGAAAGCCAACCAAAAGATACAATTTTACTTGATGGTCTCCTTTTGTTTGATCATCATTTTATAAAAGTAGTTTTCTCCCTTTAATGTTGAACATTAGAAATATCAATTAAATTAAAAGATGAATATTTTCTCTTCAGTGTGAGAAAATGCTCACATGATTTTGCCTTGGATAGAGTAATAAAATTATTTTCTTAAAATCAGAAATTTTAAGTTAGTCATTATGCTCTTTGGGGACTGGATTCATGGCTTTTTCATCTTTATCCTACTTCCGTCACATCATAAAACAGAATATTTACTTATAGTTGTTGTACAATACATGTTGATGTAAGAGATCAATGAGCAAATTAATGGTTACTAAAAAGAGTTTATTTAGGGGCTGGCCCCGTGGCTGAGTGGTTAAGTTTGCAAGCTCCACTGCAGGCGGCCCAGTGTTTCAACGGTTCGAATCCTGGGTGTGGACATGGCACTACTCATCAAGCCACACTGAGGCAGCGTCCCAGGTGCCATAACTAGAAGGACCCACAATGAAGAGTATACAGCTATGTACCTGGGGGCTTTGGGGAGAAAAAGGAAAAAAAATAGTAAAATCTTTAAAAAAAAAGGCATTATATTAAAAAAAAAAGAGTTTATTTAGAAGAAATATAAATAGTTATAAAGAATCAACTTTTAATGATTCACAAAGGGTGTTCTAGAAACTCATGTTCTACCCTCAAACAAAATATAAATACATCCACCTAGAAACATAGACATGACTTTTATAGTTCACGTGCATGATTTTAAAGGAAAAATAAGACTTTGCAACTTCATAGGAATTTAGATTTTAGCTGGTTTACTAGATTTATTTTTCAAAAGATAAAGTTGAGGCTTATGGAAAGAAGCTTTAATTCTTAGTCTTGGTGTTTGCCAGAACTCAGTATTATTCAGTATCATCTCGTGTTCCCCATGCTCTCCTTCTTCCTCATGCATGATAAACAAGGAGCAGTTGCAATAAAAGAAATTGGGGCAATAAAGTAGAAAGAAGAAAGGCAAAATTTGTGAAAAAGTTATTTCAATTTATATGAAGTTATAACACTTACCTCTCTGTCCTAATCAGTAACAGATCAAAGCTACCGCCTACTAAAATTTTTACATTGTCAGAATCAAAATGCAACTTTCATAGAAAACGGTTTACTTAAAGTGACTTTCAAGTACTCTACATGTTTTCGGGGTCCCAAACTGTATGTTAGGCACTTTAATTTATAGTGGTGAAAATAAGGGACATTATTTCTAACGCTAAGTCCATTCACAGTCCAATGGGAAAAAGAAAAATTTTCACAAACATATGCCTATTTAACATTATCTCAAGAGCAATTAAGGAATTGAAAATGGCTCTGTAAATCAGAGCAAGAGAAAAGTATCTATCTTTATACGGAGAGGTCAACAGAGGCTTCTATATGACAGTAACATTTTGACTGAATCTCAGGGCTTATAAGAATTAGTGTTAAGAATGTGTGTGTTTGAAGGCTGGTAAAAGGTAAGAAAGGTGCAGGTCTGAGAAACAAAGATTCTAGGTTAATGTAATTGAACATAGAATGACTCTGAAGTGGAAAGGATCAATTTATTAGAGAAATTCATGAAGGGCAGGGTGAGAACATGGTGGATACCCTGGAGAGTGGCCTCCCACGAAATGGATGTGGTCAGAAAAGGTAGGACTGTGGAGGGGATGCTGGTTTTGCTACTGGTCCTTAGTAAAATAGGATGATGTTAAATCTTGTAAGTCAGATCATGGCCTTTTGGGAAAGAAACAAAGGAGGAATCAGGGAGTTAAGTTTGGAGGCTATTAATAGTTCACATATGAAGTGAGAGTGGATCGGATAAGACTAGCAGCAGAGTTATGGAGGTATGGTGGACAAACTAATAAATCCATGCCTTTCAAAAATGATACCATGAAATGTTCGTTCAACATTAATTACTGTGAATTAAAAAGAAACAACAGGGGCTGGCCAGGTGGTGTAGTGGTTAAGTTTGCGCACTCTGTTTTGGTGCCCCGGGGTTCACTGGTTCAGATCCTGGGTGCAGACCTATGTGTCGCTTGTCAAACCATGCTGTGGCAGGCATCCCACATATAAAGTAGAGGAAGTTGGGCACAGATGTTAGGTAGAGCCAATCTTCTTCAGCAAAAAGAGGAGGATTAGCAGCAGATGTTAGCTCAGGGCTAATCTTCCTTAAAAAAAAAAAAAGAAACAATTTCTGTTAATCAAATTATGTTATTCTTTACATTCAAAAGAAGATACTCTTTCCATGTACTGATTCTTACAATATATTTTCACATACTTGGAACTGGTCTTTTATTTCACAGTTTCCTGTCACTCATAAATAATGTCATTCTACCCACCAAAACCACACTGACTTAGATGAATATGAATATAAACCTTGCTTAAATATATTTAAAATTCTTCTATCTCGCCATCAGGTCCACAAAATTGGTCCTGCAATTTGTATGCTCTTTTCACTTCAGTTTTATTTGGAATGTTCTAAACCAGACAAACTCTTGAGAAACTTAAAGTATTTAAAATTTAGATAATAAAATAAATTACCACTGAATTGTTATATGTCACTTCACACAGCATTATTCTATTTTGGAATTGCAAATAATTTTACTTACATGAGCATAAGTAATCCTTCTATAGGGCATATTAAAAACAAAAGTAAAACACTACAACAAACAGCGATGAGCGTCAGTCACTGTTACGTAACTGGTGTCAGAGTTTGCGTCATATTATGTGGTTGTACTTTAAGATAGAACTTCAAAAAAATACTATGGAGAACTAGGTGCATTTTGATGATAAATCTGTCTTTAGTTTTCCTTGATATTGCTGTTAACTTTTCAGAATTGAAATCAATTACTCTTTTGTCAGTTAAGAACTATTTGTCCATAGAAATCTGAGGGGACTGCAATACTACATTTTTATCTGTTATGGCTAAGTTTTAACAGGCCTTGAAGAATGAATCTTCATGTTTTTCCATGTCTCCTTCTCATATTAATTTGTCTCTGAGTAGAGATGCTAGTGCTGGAGAGAAGTTGAAGGATACGAGCTATGTCTTGAAGAAAATGTTACCTGGAGTTTTCAAATTTATCTCTGTGAGTGTGGATAAACTCCCAGAGAACATATTTTTAATTTAGCTATGAGCCTGATGATTTGGATAAAAAGAATAAAGTTTTGGAAAACTACATGCAAATTTCAATTTCCATATATTTACCATTTCTTATGCAGTTGCTTAAGTTTGACCAGTTAACATTTTCAAGCAGGCAACAGCAATAATTTTACTGAAATTGCAGTAAGAAACAATCCATTGGACATATTAAAAATGAAAACAGAGCAATTAAAAATTGCAAACTTATGAAAACATTTTGAAAATCATACAGTCATGTCAAAATTATTAATATACCACAGTAACTTGCTTAGTCTTAAAGTGTTATTTTTCTAAAATTTTTGTCATAAAAATTTTTAAAATAAATTAGTAAGAATATAAATCTCATGTAGGATATTTAATATTTAATTAATTTATTTAAATAAGCAGGCTTATGTGTTGGGAAACTTTTATTATTTTTAATTTATGAGAATTGGAAATATAATTTCCTTAAGGTAAATGTTTCTTGCTAAATTTAGATATAGGAAAGTGTTACTGAAAAAAAGAAGAGATCGGATACAGAGAACATCTTTCTCCCTCCTTTGAGAAAATGTACACCATGTTGTCATAGTTACTGAAGCCTAACAATTGTTTTCTTTAGATGTATGCAATTAGTGTTTGCTACACATTCTCCCGTAATGAATTTCTGGTACAAACGGAATTTAAATGCATCTCACACCAAACATGTAAATTTATGATTTAATACCACACAAAGATTTGTTTTTCTTTTCTTAAGTCATAGAATAATTGAATATCCTACTTAAAAAAAATCAATAATATTAAAAAGTTTGGGTTGAAGCGAGGAAGTGAGCCCGCAATTAAGAAATCAAGAGATTGTCTTTAAATTCAAACAAAAGAGCAAAAGCTTGTGATGGTTAACTTTGTGTCAATTTGACTGTGCCATGGGGTGCCCAGATTAAATGTTATTTCTAAGTGTGTCTATGGTGTATTTGTGGTTGTGATTAGCATTTGAATCTGTGGACTCAGTAGACTGCCCTTCCCAATGTGGGTGCGCATCATTCAATTCACCGAAGGCCTGAATAGAACAAAAGGCAGAGGAAGGAGGAGTTCACCCCTTTTTCTTTCTACCTGCCTGTTGAGCTGGGACATTGGTTTTCTCCTCTTGGATTGGGATTTATACCATTGGCTCCCCTGGTTCCCAGGCCTTTGGACCCAGACTGGAATTATACCACTCACTTTAGACTTAAAGACTGGGTCTTTAGCTTGCAGATGGCAGACTGTGGAACTTTTCAGGTCCCATAATCATGACAGCCAGTTTCTTACAATACAGTCATGCATTATTTAATCATGGGGATACATTCTGTGAAATGCGTTGTTAGGCAATTTCATCGTTGTGTGAATATCATAGAGTGTACTTATGCAAACCTAGAGAGTGTAGCCTACTGCACACCTAAGCTATATAGTATTAATCTTATGGGACCACCATTATATATGTGATCCATCATTGACCAAAACATCATTATGTGGCACAACTATAAATCATTATGTAGATAGATAGATAGATAGATAGATAGATAGATAGATAGATAGTAAATAGATGGGTATCAATACAGATATAGATATATAGATTCTATTTCTTTGGAGAATGCTGACTACTGCAGCTTGTTTTTTTAAAAAACAAAAACGTGGGAGGAAGACACTTACTTAATGAAAAGAACACTCAGAAAAAAGGGACTTCACAGAATTGAGGAGGTGTAAACCAAAATGCAAAGGCACAGCAAGAAGAGTACTTGAAGCCAATGAAGGAGACAAGAAAAAAACATATCAGTGTGAGCAAGACAGCTAGAGGAGCAATGAGCCTCCTTATGACACACAGGCATCCTTGCCAAAGGATGATGATAGGATGCCAAAGGATGATGATAGGTCACCTATTCTTCTCTCCTCCCTTGCTAGGAAGCCATTTAAATTCATATCAAACTTTTTCATCCTTACCTACATATTCCACACTTGCTTTTCTGTGTTTCCAATCTTGTTTGCTGTCTGTGCTTAAAATTCTGTATTTTCTTCTGGCTTATTTTCTCACTCATTGATCATTTTCTTCATCTGTGACCAATCCGTTATTGTCCGTTCTTAATTTCAATTATTATATTTTTCATTATATAGTTTCTAACTGATTCTTTTTTATATATGTATTCCACTTTTTTGGTGAAATTCTCCGTCTTGTCATATATTTTATTCAATTTATTAATACAACTTTTTAATGTGTTATTTCTGACAAATGCAGAAGATAGTTCAGGGTTTGTTTCTGTTGTCTTTTTAAAAAAATCTTGATTATGTTTTTCTTGCATATTCTATTAAATCCTAGATTTCTTGCATGAAAAATTTGTAAAGACTCTGGATGTAGTTGTGATGGCACAAAATTGGGGTTCTTTTGCCCCAGGTGCATAAAAAAATACCAATTATTATGGCATTAGCTTTTGGGAAAAGAAATCAGCTTTACTGCTAGATTGATCTGCGAGGAGACCAGGGATTACACTCTCAGCTCTGTCTCCCTAATCCAGGGCTTGGAGCACAATTCATGGGATGAAGGGCGGGATGGTCTGAAGTGTGGAGATGGATGATGGGTGGTAAGGAGAAGTGAGATAATTGATGATCTGTGCAAGCGTAGTCAAACTTTATGCCTCTCCATAGGATGCATGTTCACAAAATGGTGGCATTACCATAATCTGAGGGTGGAGGTTTTAGCTCCCTGACCCCAAACACATCACTTGTCAACCATTCACATAGGCCCAGTTGATGGGTCGGTGGTCTCAAGGGGCCTGAACTGCACAAGGCTTCTCAGTTCCTGAAAAAACATTCTTAATTACTCTGTTGATAAGATGGGGTCAGTTGACCTGGTCCTGGAGGGCACATGGTTACATAGTTACCTTCCTTCAGGATAGATTTGACTAACAGGGAGCTAGAGTGGGGATATGATATCATGATTTATAATAAAAAACATATTTGGTCTTCATCCAGTTTCTGGCACAGAGCTCCTAAATCCCTTGGAATTTCCTAAATGAAGAGAGCTATCAAACTCTCCTTTGTTATGTTAATGAAGTAATTTCCTAGCCACACCCAAGGATGGGGCTTGGTTGCCAGTGAAGCCAACTATGTGATTAGAGGGTTGGAGCATTCAGTCCTCCCCTTGCCCCAACCTTGAGGGAGGGGAGAGGGCTTTGAGATTGAGTTCAATCACCAGTGGCCAATGAGGTAATCCATCATGCCTATGTGATGAAGCGTCCACAAAGCCCCAAAATGACTGGATTAGAGAGCTCTGGGTTGGTGAATATATGGAGACCTGGGAGAGTAGTGCTGTCAGAGAGGGTGTGGAAGCTCCACCTCTTTTCCCTATACCTTGTCCAATGCATCTTCTCCATCTGGCTGTTCCTGAATTATATCCTCTTATAATAAACTAGTAAATGTAAGTAAACTGTTTTTCTGCGTTCTGTGAGCTGCTCTAGCAAATTAATTGAACCCGAGGAGGAGATCTTGGGAACCTCTCATTTATGGCTAGTAGGCTAGAAGTACTTGTAATAACCTGGACTTGTGATTGCTTTCTTGAGTTGGAGGGGTCATTGGAACCTCCAATCTGTAGCCAGCGGGTCAGAACCTGGGCTTGCAACTGGTGTCTGAAGTGGAGGGCAGTCTTGTGTGACTGAGCCCTTAAATAGTGGAATCTGATGCCATCTCTGAGTGAATAGTGTTAGAATTGAGTTGAATTGTAAATGCCCAGCTGGTGTCTGGAAAATTGCTTGGGTGGTGTGGGGATCCCCCCCTCCCCCCACACACACATACACATGTTAGAATTGGGTCCAGAACCCAAATAGAGGACTAACCTTCTCAATTTACTTGGGGATTGAATTGTTACCAGGCTAATATGCAGTCTTTGTATATTTAAATATCCCTCTGATTCACATTCACACCAAAGAGCCCTTTCAGAATATCAACTGAGAATCTGGCACAATTATCAGTGTCCATCTTTCCTAGAAGGTTCTGGATTCATACTTTGCTTTTTAGCACTATGAAATAATACCAATTCTCTGTTAATTCTCAGTTCCTTTTCTGCTTGGCTTCTTAGCCCCTCTCCCCACACAACTTAGGAATCCCAAATGCCTCCAGGATGTCAAAGGTCAAGATCAATTTTCTGAACCTCTCTCCCCTCTACATTCTTGTCCTTTCAAGCCCTGCCTGTCTTGCAATCTGTGAACTCCAGCGTTGCTCACTACAGTTTAAGAGATTGCTGAGAGCTCTGCTACTTTCTCTGTCCCTTGGAAATCACCATCTGACTGACTTTTCAGACTCTTTCCCTTTACACCAAGTATGAGAAAATACTTTTAGGCGAAAGAGATGTACAGAGTGCTGGGCTCGCCTCAGTGAGCTTACCTTCTCCCCAGGATCCTGATTCAAGCCCTAGATGCCTTCCATCATGTTTATTTTTATTTAATGTGTTTATCTAGTTTCCGTAGTGGTTATCAGAGGAGCGTGAGTGTGCTACAGGCTACTCTGTCATAGCCAGTGTTACATTAGACTAAAGAAATTTTGCCGCTGTTTTTACTAAGGAAGGTATTAGCAAAATTCCTATCCTTCGCTTGCATTTTGAAGCAAATTTAAGGAGAAATACATAATCAAATAATAATAGCTGAATATAATCTTTCAACATAACTAACATCTATGTGTGAATACACCATCAATATCCGATGTCACCAAACTTCTAGGGTTAATGCAATTAAAGAACAAACATGCAGCCTGTTTATGTCATTCCCAGCAAAGTTGACAAGCAACTGATGTGCAGTAAGTTGACATGCTGTCAGTTTAGTTTCCACCAACATGAAGAGTTCTACAAGTACATCAGCGAATATACGTTATAAAAAGTTAGCAAGACCATTTTCAGTAAGTGTTCTGCAACTTTTGTCAATTTGAGATAGTCCATAAATACCAAACAACTATCAATCAGAAAGCTCCTTTGTGATGCCTTATTAAAATGAAGAAGCCACATCTGCACATGTGCAGGGGGCTGCAATTTTAACTTTCCTTCAATGTCAATTCAATTTCAGTATCCTTCCCACACCCAGTTTATGGTTTGTACAAATTACCGCATTGATGTGTTTGCTAGGGTAATGGTGATGATATGTCATTAATTCCCCAGAGCGTATCATATTTTCTGAACACATGGTGTAGGGAAGGTCACATTGAATTCATCCATTTTACACTACTTAAAATAAGCCATCACCACTAAGCTGCTATAATAGAGGAAGGGTACAGAGCAAAACTGTGAGCGTGCTGTCATAATGAATATATTTATGTCTTCTATAACTTATCACAATTAGTTTGCACTTAGATGATAACTTCATAAAATGTGGTTCTATTAAATTCTGATAATTAAAAAAAGTAGGAGAAAGAGCAAAGAACTTTGGCTAATAAAATTTTCTTGGTGTATTAGGATATCTCTATACTTTGGTAAGAAAAAGACAAAGTGACCACTTGTGACGGGCTTTAAATCTCAACAATAACAGGTTTCTTGCTATTTCCATAGGACTGCTAAGATTCTCTCTTGGTCGGAGTCTAAATAGCTTATGCACCAGAAATCTCTAACATATTGTAACTCAGGCATTTAGGAGTTCTTCATTAGCTCAAACATAGGTCCGGTCTAAGCTCAATAAAGGGAGGCTGTAATGGAGTACTCACGTTAAGATGTCCTAAGGACGTAAGTCAATGTAGTTCTTGCTAGGGGTCCTAAATGTGCCCCTGCTTCCTCTGGTGATTAAGTAGTAAACTTCTTGCTCAGATTTCCTGCTCAGAATTCAAGTGTGCAAACATGGGATTACACTGTTTCTCACATCAGAAATTTCAGTCTCGGCCTCCAAGTTACTCCTTCCTCACTCAACTTCAGACTTCAAGGGATTTCCAAAAGTGGCAATGAATTCCAACCCAACTTCTGCGAAATTGGAGTTTATTAGATGCACATGAGTGAAGATACAACAGGAGGCCTATTTTAGGTGTGTGTGATGTTGGTTAAAGCTGTCCTCTGTGACTCTGCTGCGAAGAAGTTGATGTCAGCATGGTGATAGTGGCCACTAATATTACTTTTGCTCTTGTAGGTTTTCACTTGGCATTGTTTTTCCTGAGTCTTCCTTAATATGAGAAAGCAGATGGCTAAATCAATTCAGCATTATTCTGCTGTTAGCCGTGCAGTGTCACCATGCATAACTGTTTTCGAGCATGTTAAGGCTTTTGCTGGGTCATTGGTGCTGTGGATATGAACGCTCCTTGGGCTCCTGTTCTGTGATGGGCAAGTTTTAGTTCTGTACTCCGAGTTGCCCTGTCTCAGCTTCAGCATTTCTTCTGATGTTCAACCAAGGAAAGCCTGCCGCTTACAGATACAGACACTTGTGCTGATGTCTCTTTGAGCACCAAGGAGAGCTCAAAGATGATGCAGAGGCAAAAGAAAGTGTTAGTCGAAGCACTTATGCCAACAAGAGCCAGGCGGAGAAAAAGAAATGATTGAAATGATGCCTGATGTTTGGGAGAAAATAGAGTGACATGGGTGGGAAGACAGTTCATCTCAGAAGACCCCAGGTGGTAAGGTTATTTATCCCCTAGGTCCAAGTTTTGAGGCTGTGGCCAGGTGTGGAGGACCAGGCTCTGGAGGGCTTGGTTAGAGCAAATCAGTGCTGGCTTTTAGGTTTTTTAGATGAGCCCAAAACAGTTTTTAGTAAAGGGCTAAATGCAACCAATGAGGCAATGCCCTTCTGAGTACTCTACCCATGTCCCATACTTTACAAGTTTCCCACTCTGACTCCTGGGGACACAAGATGTTCCTGGCCCTGTATGGGCCTGTGCTCCTTGTGGGTGACTGTTTCTCTGGCATTAGAAAGTTTCCACTCACATACACACTTATCAGTCCTCAGCTAAAGATGTATGAAACCCTCCAGGTGTAAAATTGGGCCAATCATAGAGCTCACCTCAGGTTTTCCTCTCTCAGGGATCAGTGTCTTGTATTGCCTGATGTTTGATACCTGAAAACTTCTGTTTCACAGTTTTACAGTTGTTCCAGATGTTACAATAAACCCAGCAGCTGTTACTTTATCTTGGAAATTGACCCACAACACAGTTTAACATATTGCTATTTTTGCTCTAAAGCATTCAAACTTTGCATTTTTTCAGATTTTAATAATCTAAATTATAAATATATCCAAGAACAAGACATCTAAGAATAAGAAAAATGTTATCCAAAAAATGATTTATCTCTAAAAGCTACTTTTAAACATTTATTTATTTCCAATTCCTTCATGTTCATTTTCGGTTAATTCATTCTCATTTGCTTTCTGAAATATATGAATACATACATTTAATTTTTGACTAATGTTATTTCCTTCTTTGTATTGCATACAACATATACATTTACATTTCAATAAACATAATTCATGCATCTTAATTAAATTGGTACATAAAGTAATGAGTCCAGAACTATACATTTCTAAATCTCTCAGGTGTATATAACATGGAATATCAGTAAATGGTGTCTAATATTTTATATTGTGTGTTGTTTATATGAGTCTGAATTCCAGATTCATCACTCTAATACCTCTGTATCAGATTGTATATGAATAAAACACACATGAGAAAACTAGGTCTTCATTTTAGTTGCATAAATTGGAAGGTTATTTTTCTGTATTATTTTTATTATCCTGTGTTTTCTTTCTTGATTATACTCCTCAATAATATTATGTCTTCCATTAACCATTTTGTCTTATTCTTGAAAGCAGTCTAGTAAAATATTATACATGTGTGTACTTTCAAAGTTCAACCTCAGGGCAAAGAGAATAATGCTAATTGTTCAAATATTTAACTCCTAGTCTTTCTAAAAAAAAAAATTATAGGGCCTGCCTGCTGGCACAGAGGTTAAGTTCTCATATTCTGCTTCGGCGGCCCAGGGTTCGCCAGTTCGGATCCTTGGTGTGGACATGGCACCACTCAACAAGCCATGCTGTGGCAGGCTTCCCACATATAAAATAGAAGAAGGTGGGCATGGATGTTGGCTCAGGGCCAGTCTTCCTCAAAAAAAAAATTCTAACTGTCTTATCCTTAGCATGATATATAAATGTAACTCCTGTTATAAAGTCTTCATGTTCAAAGCCTCTTACATTTAGAATTTAAATCTCTTTGTAAACAAGGTATTTGAATGATCAATTTGCCTTTATGTTGAACTTTTTTCTTTATTTAAGAAGTTGGATTAAATGAATAGCATATTGCTTATCTAGTTAAGAAGAACTGGATACACTACATCATGAGGGAGATGTTACATCTCATCCTTCAGCCTGGAGCAGTGGCTCTTAACCAGGAGTGATTTTGCCCCGCAGAGGACATTTGCAATGTTTGGAGGCAGAGTTGGGTTTTCAAAACCAGAGAAGAGAGGATGCTACCGGCATCTGAATTAGTGACTAGAGGTGCTGTTCAGCATTTGACAACATCCAGGACAACCCCACAATAGAGAATTATTCAACCCAAATGTCAGTAGTGCAGTGGCTGAGAACCCTGGCTTAGAATAATTTTTAGTTTCCAATCAGTTAGATATATGATACCAAGTGACTAAGACCAAGTAACTACTGTTGGCATGAAATTTACAGTTAAATAAGTGCATGTAATATCCATTAATTTATGAATTTATCTTAGCCTTCTGAGGTAAATATTATCTTGGTCTTTTTACATTGAAGAAATATTACAGGAGACTGTCTGCCAGTAAATTAAACACTTGGTTGAAAAGGAAAAAATCCTCGAAGAACACAAACTACAATGATCAATTGAAGAAAAAGATAAATAACTGGAATAGTCCTATATCTATAAGAGAAATTTAATTCTTAGTCTAACTACTTCCAAGAATGAAAATTCTAGTACCATATAATTTCACAGGCAAATTCTGATAATCAATTAATACAGAAAAAAGCTAATTCTACACAATCTTTTGCTGAATTTTGAAGAGGAAAGAACACTTCTCTACGTCTCTACTCATTTTATCTGATCATTATACTATTACCATAATTCAGTGTAGTTTTTGGATTTTTTCAGTGTTTTAAAAAATTTCTCTTTGAATCCTTTTTTAAATAGAGGGCAGCATTTTTTTTTTTCTTTTTTTTTTGGTGAGGAATATTTGCCCTGAGCTCACATCCATTTCCAATCTTCCTCTTTTTTCACTTGAGGAAGACTAGCCCTGAGCTAACATCTGTGCCAATCTTCCTTTACTTTGTATGTGGGATGCTCCATAGGGTGGCTGACGAGTGCGGTAGGTCCACGTCCAGGATCCAGGTCTGTGAACCCGGGCCACCAAAGTGGAGCGTGTGGAACTTTAACCACTCAGCCACGGGGCTGGGCCCTATAGACAGCAGTCTTAAGCTGTTCAATACATTTGTGGTCCCTATTTAATCTTTGGAAAGCATCTAGATACAAGGTTTTGGTGAATCAAATATTAACTGCCAACCCTAAACTCACAACTTGATCAAACCTCCAACAACATAATGAAAGTAAACAAGTGATGAAAACATTTGAATAAAAATGTTTTGTATGATCAATGTTCTCACTAAGTTTATTTTCATGCGTTTATGTATTTAATATTATAACTCTTCAGCATCTCAGTTAATTTATAATTATACTAGGGTTCTTGTGTGAAAAACATAGTTAAAATTCTCTACATTTCCAATTTTTATTATAATTGGCACCAACGATGTTAAAAATTAAATACTGAAATCCAAAACTGTAAATCTCTGGTTTATGATGAAATAGCTAACTGAAGAAAATCCTGTGCTAGAAATTTATTTCCTTAGATTACCTGAAATAAGAGTGATAAAACAAGAATGATGACAATATTAATACAAACACAAACAGGATCAGAAGTCAGCATTTTGGGTTTGTGAAAATTTACATCTTCTCAGCTACATTTGGAAAAATCTAAGTAATCTTCAGACTGTTGTATTGGTTTCTGGTAATAGGCAAAGATGACTATGTTCCTACTTATAGAAAGTGCTTTGATGTCACCCAATGCTACTATTTTAATATGCATTCAATTTTAATCATTGTCTGAAAAAAAATCTTTTCAGAATTCCGCCTACTGTATGCATCCACCATGGTTGGGGTGGGAATGAGAAAATACAGTTACACAGCAAATTCAGGAAGTAGATTTAAGAAAGAACTGTGAATATTGGCACATGGATCTGACTAGAATCAAAGAGAACAGAGGCCAGTTGGTTTTTGAAAGAGTTGAAATGCCACAATATCCATCACCGCCACTCCCAAACCAACATAAACTGTGCGTATTTAAGACTTAATGTGTTCCTTTGCTCTTCAGGTGACTCAAGGCAGGAAATGGCCTGAGAAAGCTGCTTAGCCCCCATGAGAGCTATTCTCCAATCCAATTTAGACACAGTCAGGGAGAATAATGGAGAAAAAGAAACTGCTAGAATGTGATGCTAACATGGCACAGGGAAAAATTAATTGGTGTTCCCCTCCTAGGGAGAAGAATTAAGACCTAACCTTGGGGCATTTGCCACCTCCAGGGTAAGGACCCTTGCCGTGGGTGCATGGGAGAGTGCAGAATTGCTACATATCAGTGACAACTGTGTACCTGGTATTCTTTCCAAATCCAAGAGTCTATTGTGGGCTCTATACCTATTCTTCCATTGCATATTGTTTACTTGAGTTCTGAGAAAATTTGTCTTTCTAATATGTAGGTCTCTAGACCAAAGGAGCCACATCTGGGCACGATTAAAAAAAAAAAAAAATTGGATATCACTCAAAGTTCCTGGAATTTGGGCTGGAACATAGTAACTGGATAGGAATTTCCCATTCTTCCCTAGAGGAACGAGTGAGTGTGTCTGCATATAGTAAGGAGGCGAGCCCAGTATTTGGTGTACGAGTAGACAGCCTGTGGTAGTCATTAGGGCTGCGACTCTAATATTACAGATCCCCTTCTAGGAATCAGATATGATTTCACTGCCCTGCTCCATTGAAGGCCCATAAAAGGTGAGCAGAAGTGACATTTGTCCGGTCCAGGTGGAAATGTAAAGAACCAGTGGACAATGCATCAGTCTTCCTTTACCTGGTCCCGACCACAGGCATCAATTCAGAGTAGAATCTGCCCTGATAACTTGAGTTCTGGAGCGAATACGCACAAAGAAGAATCCCAGCTAGAAAGAAACAATCATTTATTTTAAGGCACGAAGCTTGTACAATTTTTTAAACCCCAGCCTGATTTAGTCTATCCCGACAGATGCAACCATTTACTGAAAATTACTCACTTAACGCAGGAAAACAAAGTGCATATTTTTATCCAACACTATTTTCCATGTTAATTAATTTAGGCATTAGTCATAGCCTATCCATACCTCTTTAATTATCATTACATATAGAAGAAATTGCTAATGTAGGACCCCGTTTTTTGTTTTTCGTGGGGTTTTTTTGTAGTCTACATTAGGGAAAATATAGTCATAGTGAAGAAATTTTGTTAAAAAAAAGAGGCAAAGCATAGCGCTGTGCACTCGGGCACAAAGAAGCCTGCCTGGTTGTATGTATGTCAGTAGAACTTTGCAAAAATGTTGAAACGATACATTTTGCATACTTTTTTCCCCCAGTGACAATCTTGTTTTTAGACACAGAAACTACCCAAATGGTACATTTCCCATTTAAAGCGTCTATCCCAGTGAGAAGCAATCAGTGAAGCAATTGTTATCTTGTTGCAAAATACCTACCACCAGAGTACAGAACAAAAAATATAGCTTGCATCGTAGCTATCAATTTTATTGGTGAAGAAAGCAACTGCTATTCATCAGTTTAGCTTAGAAATACTTTTGCTACAGAATTTCTTAACGTGAAAATGTTCTTCTGGGGATTTTCTAGAGGATGTGTTGAAATGGAAAAAAGTCAGTGCTCAGACATAAATCAGTCTCTACAAGTAAGTTGCTTCCTAGGAACTGAATTTATTATTTATAATCTATAGTGAAAGTAAAAATTTAGTAAGATAGATGAAAAGAGTTTTGATGAGAGAGGTTAAATTTAGTTTATCAAAAGACTATCAGCTTTTTCATTAAAATGATTTTATATGTTTCTCCAATAAAATCACATGCCAAATAATATTTGAATTGACCAAATATTTAATATTAAAAGCTCTTCAAATGCCCTTTGACTTAGTATGTATTTATAGCGGTTACATGTGCATGAGGTTGAGGTTTGGTAACATTACATAAATTCATTCACGTGAATGTAATTATGTCTCAAATTTTAGTGTTTGCATAAACTGAACATCAGTTTTTCTTGAACATGAGTGAAAAATGTGCGTCAGTATTCTTTTCTCTAGACCTTTGAAACAACTTTCTGTAGAATTATTTTATTTTTGATCTTGAATATTCACATTAGATGTAATGTTAATTTTGAAATATTTCATAAGTCTAGAATGTTAGAAAGCTCAGAGCACATTCTGCTGTGTTGTCCTGTGCTGTTTCCTGGTGGGAATGCTCCCAGGGTCCACAGCCAACCTTAGAAAGAGTAGGCTCACAGCTTGTTTTGCAGAACTGCCTTCATCATCTCTTATAAGCTTTATATTTTGATAGTTTATTGCATATGCTGGATGCCATGAGAGCAATTTAATTTTTTATGCCATCCAGCAAAATCAAGTGCCTCTTATTTAGTTGTAGAGTTCAAGCACAAATATTCAAACTAATGAATTAAGACATTCATTCTCTTATGCAGAAACTTTGGTTTGCAACCTTCGTGAAGTGCACTCTAATTACTTTAATGCGGAGTGCAAGCTAAGTTGATAAAAGTACCATTGACTGGAGAAAGAGTGCTTTTGACAATACTTGCTATCAAACAAAATTACAGTAAATATACTTTTGTAGCATAGACAAAAACTTGAAAATTATCAGCTGGATCAGAAGTAGAAGAGGCATAGGGTGGCCTACTGAGGAAACCCTGAGTGCTCGTCTTCTTAAGATTCAAGGAAAATTCCAAGTTTCTCAGATTCTTTATCATTTCTAAATTTTAGTTCCATGATAAAATATTCCTTTAAGTAAAGACATATTTATAGCTTATGCATCTTTTATTTTAGTCTTAAAGCAGGCTTAAGGGGAAAGAGACTTTACTGCCCATTCCACTTATGCTTCAGCAGAAAAAGAATGTCAACCCCGTTTATACATGAGAGTTGCGGATGGAAAGTGATGCTTAGCAGGAGCAGAGAGCAAAGATAATAATGGTGGGAGTTCCACTCTTTCGGAGGAGCTTTCTGGTGAAGATATATGTAAGATAGAAAACGAAGAGAATACATTCTGATTACCCTTTTTTAGTCCATGCTGCTTTTATAATAAGTCAAATGACAATCAGGTAAATTAATGATATTACAGATATCTACCGAAAGCAGTACTTGATATTTGATATTTATGAATCTCTATACATTTTGATAAGGCAAAAAAAAGAAGCAGAAAACAAAGGTCTTCCTGCAAACTGTTTCAGCCTGATTGTGATGGCCATGAGAATACTCCATATAATCTCCTCGTATGGTGAATACAGGTGACTGACAGCTCCCCCTAATACCCTCTGCAGTCTGGACCCACCACCATATTGGTGCCAAGCTCATGATGCCCTGAGGCTGCTCCCAGCCAGTGATTGATCATGACAGAGCCACTTGTGCAGGCTTATTTTATGAGACTCCCTTTACAGGCTGTCTTGAATCAAAGAACCACCATGAGATCAACCAAAACTTTACCAGAATGGCGCTGCAGTCTTGAACTTTTCTTATCCAGTCCTCCTTCCTCTCCTCTTTCCTTTGCAGGCGTCAGGCTGGCATTGTGGTCTGACAGTTCTCCCTGGCTACTTCTCGTTCCTCGCGTTCATCATTCCTAGGCACTTCCCCCAATGAACTATTGAGCATCTAGTCCCATCTTGTCATCTGCCTCTTGGAAGATGCAAACCAACACAGTTATATGTGTATATCCTCAGCAAACATCTGAAAGCTAACACTTTTCTTGACGTTTTGTTGGCGGTTATTGATTCCAAATAATGCTAGCATAGTCCAAAGCAAACAGTCTGGTAGATGATCGGTTTATTCACCATAAAATACTTCAGGATGCACGGTGTGATCTATGTATGTTAGTTTTTTTAATCAATACTTCAGTGATGTTTAGTTAAATTTTGAAATACCTCTTTAGAAATCTATGCTTCAGACATACTTAGTATCTAAAACATCCTAAAAAGCAGCCCACACTCCAGAGATGACCACAAACTGTGCTTTAAATATTACTGTCAAAACCCACATGGGAAGATTCCTTCATTAACATGGCAAAATTAAAGTACTATTTCAATGGTTAAATAAATTGGAAATGAACATCATTCAAGACATGTGGTTTGTTGGGAATATAGAGGTACATTAACCCTTGCATGGGCCAGATGTAATATTGTTGTTAGTCCAGAAACACAATGCCTTCTGAGAACTCCTCCATGTTTATAAGACTGTTCAGTCTCATGTACCACAACCCGAACAATGTAATGGAGGGATCTCTTCTTATTTTGCTAGAGTATTTCCTGGTTTTGCTTTACAACATAATTCAGCTTTGCTTGAGTGTGAACATTTTTTTCAGGTTGCTATGTGGCTTTTAAAGGGGAAAAGCACTGTATGCAGATGGAACAGCAAATTCAAATGCTCTAAGGCAGTAAAATGTCTGCAGTTGGTATGAACAGCAAGAGGGCAGTGGGATTGGAGTGGAGGGAACAAACAGGAGTATAGTAGATGAGGAGAAATTCTGTGTTTAAACGAGTCATAAGTCCTTGTTTGGTCAAAGATTGTTGGAATTAGGTAATGGAGCTTTGTGAGATGGAAAGATAAAATGTGAGGTTTGGATAATGTAGTGTTTGAAGATGAGATCCTAAATAGATAACAGTTATTGGTAATGGCAAATGCTAAGGTATGGTAAAATGACATACAGTTGAGAAAACTATTGGAGGAGAGAATTTCAAAGTACTAAGATATCTATGTAGAAACTCTTAAGAATTATGGCAAGAGTGTTCTCGAAGAGACCTGGGAAGTGTTGGAGAGAGTAACAATATAAGAAGTTAAAACCTTCAAAATATGAGAAAAAGTGGCCCAGTTTCTGTAGATGTATTAAGAAGGGCTGGTGCACAGTAGAGCTGAGGTCATAGGGTTAGAGGAGCAAGGAAGTGCCCTTCCCTACTTGAGTTTCTCATTTCTAGATGGGTGAGAAGCAAAAAGACATGTCAAAGGCTGCTTTGAAAGCAGTACATTCACGGAGTGCTAAATTTGAGTAGAGCAGGAAATTGAATAAAATGCTTATCAAGTTTGGGGGAATTTTGCTGAGGATTGACTATTCCAGGAAGGACAACAGGAGGCTAGAGCTCTGTGGTGATGACAGTCAGGGAATAGGATCATCTGGGAGTCTTATGGTTCTTATACTGTAAACAGAGTTAAATAGCATTTGGGATTAAACCTGATGATCCCAGGCAGAGAGGGTGCTGAGGCTGTCAGCGTGGAGGCAAAAGAAGGGGGTGAGGTCTTTCCAAGCCATAGAGACATCTGGGATACCCTCTTCTCTGCCACCAGTGGTCTTGCGGAGGCTGAAGGGAGGAGTCTTCATGCAGAACACGAGGCATTCCAGGCTGTCTCTTCAGTCCTGTTACTGGAGGCAGAGTGTCTAGGGTAGCCGTGGTATTATCCATGTGTCCCAACCCTCCTCCTCTCCCTGGAGGACATTTATAAAATATAACCTCACAAAGTTTTAAAGCTAATTGGTTTAAATCAATTTGTAGCACTATTTAATCTGTCACAGCGTTGGAAAGCAAAATATGTGCTTTTAGCAGAGAAAAAAGAGACAATTCGTAAGAATGAGCAAGGTGCCTATAACAGTGTTATTTGTATTATATATTACAAATATATAATTCATATTTATATTATATATTTGAATATTTGTGACAATTCTATTCATTTTACAGATGACAAAAACAATGAGTTGCCCTCAAATACATATTTTAGATGTGGGAAACCACAATTGAAATCTAATCGTAACTTTATATCCCAATGCTTTTCCACTCCTACGTTTCAGAGATTGGTTAACCTACCTTCAGTCAATTCTTCAACTGTAGCTCTACATACTGACTTAGTCTATAAGTAGATAAAAAGGTGATTTCAAGATCTCAGTCATCACAAAGGGCTGAAAACATTCTGGAGGTTCTTTAGCTTCTTGATGGACAGTGGGCTATATGTGAAACCTGTTACTGACCCTCTTCCGTCACAAACATGGCAACTATAAAATGGCTTGCTTTTTCTGTTTGTGTGTTTTGGCAGGGAAGATTGTCCATGAGCTAACATCTGTTGCCAATCTTCCTCTTTTTGTTTAAGGAAGAGTGTTGCTGAGCTAACATCTGTGCCAATCTCCCTCTATTTTGTATGTGGGATGCCTCCACAGTATGGCTTGATGAGCAGCATGTAGGCCAAGCCCAGGATCTGAACCCACCAACTCTGGGCCTCCAAAGCAGAGCTCTTGAACTTAACCACTACACCGCCGAGCCACCCCCAGGCTTGCTTTGTTTTTAAAGAAGAAAATATCCTAAAAAGAACTATTAAAAGGGGAAAATGAAAGGAGGTCTTAATGAGGTTCCTTGAAACACTTTAATATGTTACAAACTCTCGCAGAATTACCAAAATGATTTCCGTGAAATACTTATTGCAGGAGGCACTGATTTGTCAACTATTAACCAGTGTCCTAACGACAGAAAGTTCCTTTGGTAAGTTATCTTGGCTAGTCACCTTTGAAAGTTTACGCTACACATTACCATGTGAAAGTTCTGAATTTTAACTTTTAGAACTAAATTTAAATATTTAAACTAAAATAGCCTTTTTTGCACTTAGCAGCATTTTCCTCTAGATCCTAAACCCCAATCCACACTGTATATTTTATTTTCTTAATATTAATTTGAGAAGCACTAGGAAAATCTCAAGTTAAGAACTACTTTGAAAGCACATCTTGCTTCAAAAACACCCTCAGCTGCTTTTCATGGCTGGCCTTTCACACTGACTCCTTCAAGTCTGACTGCTGACTTTGACTACCGTGCTACTATAGCTCGGTCATATGATAAGAACCCAAGACAAAGTACCTTCTAGAAGAGAAATAATTTACATTAAAAATATAGTCAATAAATATTTAAAACAGAAATAATATATAGACTCACTGACATTTATAAGGTTAACTAAAGGTCTGAATAAGCAATAGCATAGGGATTCATTTGAAATGAATTAGAAATGCATTTTTTCACAGGTTTATCTTATATACTTTAGTGACAGTGTGACCATAATACATCTGTAAGTGTCATGAGTGCAGCTGACTCCCTGCACTAAACTTAATGTTTCATGTCATCAGTTGGTAAAGCAGGAGACAGAGGGTTCCTAGGTTATTTTCTTAGTTATCTTTACTGCACAATGCATTACCCTCAAAATTTGTGGCTTAAAACAACCCACATCTACTATCTTACATTTCTGTGGGTCAGGAATCCAGACACGCTTTAGCTGGATGCTCTGCTTTATGATCTCTTGCAAGGCTGCCTTTGAGGTGTTAACTGGAGCTGTGGCCTCATCTGAAGGCTTGATTAGGGAAGAGGCCCTTTTCAAGATGACCCATATGGTTTTGGGGAGGATTCAAGTCCTTAAGGACTATTGGACTGAGACCTTCAGTTTTTCATTGGCAGTTGGCCAGACGTTTCTCTCAAATCTGGCCGCATGAACCCCTCCAGTGTGTTTCATCAGAGCATGCATACAAGGAGAGCCAGACAGCGAGTGCAGGCAAAAGAATGAGTGCTAGCAAGAAGGAAATCGCAGTCTTTTGAAACCTAATAATGAAAGTAATATTCCATTGCTTTTATCCTATTTTATTCATTAGCACTAGGTCACTGGGTCCAGCCCATGCTCAACAGGAAGAGATTACATAAAAGTGTGAATATCAAAATATGCGGCTCATTTGAAACCTGCTTACTCCTGTTCTCATGAAGGCACAAATATTTACTGAGCATTTCCTATACATACTTCACTGTGTTAGCTAATATATTGGTTTCCTGACCCTTCAAAATGTAAGATCTAGTGAGATACGTATTAAAAGATATATTACAATAAAATGTAGCAAGTGATAATGCTATAGGAGTGATACAAATAATTCCCTTACTTCTAAAACCCCTCTTCTCTTGGAAAGCCAATAAGGAGAACTAATTGCAACAATTGCAATGAAAATATCATAATGTTTCTTCTCAGCTGCAGAGTAGAAGAATAATTTGCCAAGTAAGGTACGATCACATAAGAGGCCAACGTTCTAAATTTTATACCATATTTGATGGCAGTACCAAGGAACTGAGAATGGAGGATCTCCAATGTTACTCCAAGCTATCCCAAATGTACATATCTATCTAAGTAAAAGAGAATGCTTGCTAGTCCAATGTCGTTTTATGACAAGTTCTCCAACACCACCCTGTGCTACTCCAAAACAGACTGCCATATCTAAACCCTTTTATATAAGAGTTCTAGAGTCTCCAAAAACTCTGCAACTGAAACCAATGTGCAGTTTGGTTTGACAGAATTCTAGAATATTCCAGTTAATGAAGGAAATATTAGTAGGCTCCAATTTTCTTACCTACATGCATTCTCAATTTAGAAGTGTGCATGTATGTATGTGCAATTTTTGCTTCTATATTGCTTCTATATTAAAATATATTCAATAGCTGAACTCTCATACATAAAATGGATTTATTAAGAAAGTAAATGATCACCTTTAATACAATCAGAAAAAACAAAAATATTACTTTAACCAACTCATGTAACAATATAGAATGAATAGATTCTTGCAAAGTGTGTAAGCTGTAGGTTATGTTTATTGGTTGTATCCAATAGTTCTTTTGAGATCTGAAGTCAATTTTCAGTTGAAGCTGTCACAATACTGAAATTAGAGAATTTGGCAAGGTCAAATCTTTCACAGTAGAGGATATCATAGAAGCATGATTTATTATAAAAATTCTCCAGGTTTCATTAGGAGCATTTTTTGGCTGTATGTTCTAAGTAGATCCCATTGCCGTCTCCTACAGCGTGGCGTATTCTAGCGCTTGGTGCAGCTGTATATGGAACCCGTGTAGAATTTTGTGATTAAAGGCAAATTAATTATCATGGGCAGTTGTATCTCTTGGTCCAGGGTTTATTCATTACAGCTTTCCACTTTTCTTAAAATTTTTGTGACTGACTTTAAGTTTCTTGGGCATTCAAAACACCCCCCAAATGATCTTACTCTTGGCCTCAGTGGTTGAGGCTGTGTTCAGTAGTTACAGAGCCAGAAATAGTCTCTCACGATAGGCAGGCCAGTGAGGATTTTAGAAGAGAATATGAGTCCTAGCAACCACAGGACAATTATAAATCTTTAGAGTCAGGTGAGGTTTGAAATCTGTTGATGCAATACACCAATTGTGCTATCTTGGTCCATTTATTAACCTTTCAGTTTCTAAGTTCACATATGAAAAATAGGGGAAAACATCTGTGACACAAAAGGGTGTGAATATGTAATGAAACAATTTGTTGATTGTAAAGACCTTAGTGTGGAACCAGGCACATAGTATATATTCGATAGAAAGATGATTTAAATTAGCATTGTTTTTGTCATTTTGTTGTTGTTAAATCCTCCAAATATACACATGGCAGCAATAATTTCTCCCATTTTACATGCTTTTCTTACATTGTGATGTTGTGTGACTTTGCCTCTTCTCCCATCAAGATTTGAGGGTCTAAAATATTCAACGTCTTTGAAACTGAGCAAGTTTTTGACTTGGCAGAAAGGGTACTGTGTGACCACTGACGCTAGTTTGTAAAAAGTGGTAGGCTTCTGCCTTGGTTGTTGTGGATGTTTGTTCTTGGATCCCACTTGTCATGCTGTGAGTGAGCCTAATCTAGAGCATGCAGAGAAACCACATGTAGAGGCCATGTATTACAGCAGACAGTCCAGATGTGTTTTGAGCTGAGAGCCAGCATCAACCATCAGATATGTAAGTCAGTGAGGACTGGAATAATTCCAACCCCCAGCCACCCAGTCACCCTCTGCCTTTCTCACTGTGACCAGTCTGAATTCCTGATCCATATTATCCACATTATTATTGGCCCCCTGGCCAAGTGGTTAAGTTCACACACTCTGCTTTTACCACCCAGGGTTTTGCTGG
Source organism: Equus asinus (assembly GCF_041296235.1). Lineage (NCBI taxonomy): Eukaryota > Metazoa > Chordata > Mammalia > Perissodactyla > Equidae > Equus > Equus asinus. Next base: position 11,565,510 of record NC_091796.1, read on the forward strand.
TTCAGATCCTGGGAACGGACCTGGCACTGCTCATCAGGCCATGCCACATAGCACAACTAGAAGGACCTACAACTAGAATATACAACTATGTACTGGGGGGTTTTGGGGAGAAGAAAAAAAGAAGAAAAAAAGACAAGAGATAATAACTATTGGCAAAGATGTAGAGGAAAAGGAACCCTTGTGCACAGTTGATGGGAATATAAATTAGACCATCAACTATGGAAAAACAGTATGGAGGTTCCTCAAAAATTAAAAATAGGGGGCCAACCCAGTGGCAAGTGGTTACGTTCGCACGTTCGCCGGTTCAGATCCCAGGTGTGGACCTACGCACTGCTTGTCAAGCCATGCTGTGGCAGGCATCCCACATATAAAGTAGAGGAAGATGGGCACAGATGTTAGCTCAGGGCCAGTCTTCCTTAGCAACAAGAGGAGGATTGGTGGCAGATGTTAGCTCAGGGCTAATCTTCCTCAAAAAAAAGAGAAAATTAAAAATAGAACTACTATATGATCCAGCAATCCTACTTCTGGGTATTTTTCCAAAGGATATCAAAAAGATATTTGGACCCCCATGTCCACTGCATCATTATTTACAATAGCCAAGACATGGAAACAACCTAAATGTCCATTGACGGATGAATGGATTAAAAAAAAAATGTGGCATAAATGTATATACAATGGAATATTATTCAGCCATAAAAAAGAAAGAAGTCCAGCAATTTGTGACATTAGGATGGACCTTGAGGGCATTATGCTAAGTGAAATAAGTCAGACAGAGAAAGAAAATACTATAGGATCTCACTTATATGAAGAATCTAAAAAACACCAAACTCATAAAAATTAAGAATAGATTGGTGGTTGCTTAGAAGCAAGGGTTGAAGGGTGGAGGAAATGGGTGAAAATATTCAAAAGATACAAACTTATTTACAAGCTAAATCAGTACTGGGGCTGTAAAGTACAGCTTGGTGACTATAGTAAACAACACTGGATTGTGTACTTGAAAGGCGCTAAATGAGTAGATCTTAAAAGTCCTCATCACAAGAAAAATGTCCTTGAATAAAAGCTGCTCTTCCTTATGGTTGCCTCTGAGTTCTGACCGCCTTCTCTAGGTCAGTTTGTGTGCCATGCTTCAAATTTCCAACTTCATATGAGATCCTTCAGGATATGTGGCCTGATATTAACACCAATATATCTTGTGCCTTGTCATTTCCTGCCTGATATAGTGTCCAAATTAATTCAATAATGAGAATAACATGCCTTGGCCAGACTGAGGCCTTCCTCTTTTCAAATTGTGTCTTACAGCCTTTTGTGAATTCCTCAAAGTACAAAAATGTCTTTGTTTCTCCATTTCTATTTACCACTGCAACAAACACCCCCAGGGATAGTAGGAGGAAACAGTTCTTTTAACTACTGGCCTCTATTCGTTCTCTCCTGGTATACTCAACACAAGCAGGGGGATAAATGAAATATTACCCTAGTGTTCCAGTTACTTTTGCTGCATAAAAAAAGACACTCCAAAAATGAGTGGCAGAAAACCATTTTTTCCTTTTCTTTAAGAGAAAATAAACAAAAAGACCCACAGTCCCCACCACCCTAGCAAGTTTGCAAATTTCTTTGTTTACTTTTAGTTTCTGACCATATGGGATTGTATTTTTACATAGTTTCAATCCAAGTGTAAAAAGCATTTTCTCACCTAATAATATATCCGAAACATTTCCATATGCTCCTACACAGGCTTCTCAGTGACAATTGTGAATGGCTTTAGAGTACTTTATTAAAAAATTCTCACATAGTACAGTAATCATATATTAAATCCAGATTACATAATCTCTCAGATATAATTCTAATATGATGTTTTCTCTTTCTTTCAACCCATTTTCTGTTTCTTTTATGAAACTTTCTAAGTTAGGAGCCACACAAATGATTGTTTGGAAGTCCCGTTGCTATATTTCAGGCTATGAGTTTGGCTGAGTAAACAGAAATGCTAAAATTTTCAGGACCCTTCAGGGAAATTAGCCCTCTAGATACATTGAATCATCCACTCAACAAATAGTGGTGTAAATCCTATAATCCAAAGATTTGGCTGACATGTTATCGAAGAATAGAAATTAGACATAGTCTCTTTCTTCAGGTTTGGCAGAGGTTAGTGTGGATGCATTAACCACGTCATTTCCTCTTCCCAGGAAGAAAGAGAAGGTACATTTCCCAGCCTCTCCTGCAACTTTGTTGGCGCCGAGTAACCGACTACTGACCAATGAATTATGAGGGAAAGCGCTATGAGCCACTTCCAGGCCTTGACCTTAAAAAAACATTCAGTAAAACCATCCATTTTCTCTTTATCTTCTGCTACAAACTTAAGTCATTGAAATTTTCCAAAAAGCAGAGATGCAAGATGGAATCAGCCTGGATTCTTGACTCAATGCTTGGAGGAGAGCTGCTTAAGAGAGCTGTGTGAGAGCAAAAATTAAAACCTCCTATATTTAACAGAGTCTAATGTTAAATACAGTTACTAATAGACATTTTAATGCAATGCAGAGCTCGACGTGCAACAGTTCCTGTGCAGAAACAGTGTTGCAGAATTGGGAACAGGGAGATTGCCCTTCAGGTGGGGATAAGATGAGGGTACCACAAGGAGGTGTCATTTAGGACTGTATTTGGCAGATTTGGACACATAGAAATGGGATAAAAAGCATTGCAGACAGGTAACAGTATGAATAAAAACAGAATGTTGGAAAATGCGAGGCTTTTATTGACTCTTCCAGGAGCCCCATTGGGCAAATGCAATGTGGTATGCATAGAAGTTGCAAAGGTAGCATTGAATTTCAGAGTATATTTTTGTTTAGGATTTTCTAAACATGAATGGAATGCAATGAAAATTTTTGAGCAAGAGAGTGAATATATCAGAATTATCATTAGTAAAAATAATCTAATACCTTCAGGAGGAGTTACATAATGTGTTGGACCCAGTGAAAAATGAAAATATTGGACCTTTTGTTCAAAGATTATTAAGAATTTAAAGATGGCTACAGCAGAGCATCACACCAAATGTGAGGTCCTTCTGTTACTGAACCAAAGTGGATTTGCCTCCGTTAGAGCTAAATCAGACTCTCCACCAGAAGTAGTTGTCTCGCAAAGTAAAGTATATTTGTGGCAAATAGGAGACCATGAGGAATCATTTCTAAAGTCATGGTGTCCCTGAACAAAGGGAAACAAGGACATTTTCTTTCAGAAGGGGAGTGAATATTCAAAAAGGAGAGGTGGGTATTTGCTTGTGCAGGCCCAGTTTGAAAACATGCTTCCACATACACTGCAGCTTATGGTGATAAGGCCTGAGCTCCTCCTGGAAAGATCTTAGCATTAAAAATAAGGCAAAGGTCATAGGCTTAGCTCTTGTGATGAGGCTTGGTCTGGTTCAAGGTGGTTGATTGCATCTCCTTAACATAACGAAAGGAAAAAAAAACTATTAAATGCTACCATATCCACCCTTGAGTTCCTCAGGGCAACTGGTTGGTGAGCCTTCTAAGAAAAGGCCCCATATGGGACTGCACAATTCACTTGCTCATGAAACTATGTCTGTACACCTTAGTTCCTAGCTTTGGTGGGAAGGAGACTATGATGGTTTAGGTGGAGGTGCAACTGGATAGAAGCTGCTCACAATTCTCAGAGAAAGAACAGTATTTGTTAGTAAGAAATTCTTTGGTCTGTCACTAGGCGTGGGAGATGTGGCCATCAACATGAAAGCCAATGTCCAAACATGAATGTTTACTACTGGTGCAAAAAAATATTTCTGGTCCATACATGTATGTTCTCCCTATAGTTAGTTATAGACTAAAATCCACGGCTTTAATATAAGGAAAAAAAGAAGAACCATATGCTTCAGGTATAAAATAGAACCTATGATTTCAATATATTTGGATTTTACATTGAATTACTTAGTTGATTGACAACTGAAATCCATTTCATTACTGTTTCCCATGAGTCTCTCAACCGTGTCCTAGTAAATTGGAAATGCTATAACGTTTATAAGCAGGACAGAATTTGTGCGAGGAGTTACCTTATTCTATGGGATGTCCTAAAGATAATCCTCTGGTGCCTTGGTTAAAAGCTTCCATTATTTTCCCAATGGAGCTGAATCTGTGAGGCCAGTCATCACAACATCAAAACTTACCTCCACTAAGAAAACAAAGTATTGAGAGGTTAACATACCTATCTATAAGAGTGTCTTTTGTGCTTTATAAGAGAATATTTCATTCATTTTTTTGTTTCTTTCTATATTAGCCTTGCCAAATTGTATTGTGTGAATAATGCAAGAACTTAAAAAATAACTTGAGGTATAAGTTCACGCGCTCTGCTCCAGCAGCCCCGGGTTCGGATCCTGGGCGCGGACATGGCACCGCTCGTCAGGCCACGTTGAGGTGGCATCCCACATCCCACAACTAGAAGGACCTGCAACTAAGATATACAACTATGTATGGGGGGGGGGGTTTGGGGAGATAAAGCAGAAAAAAAGAAAAGAAGATTGGCAACAGTTGTTAGCTCAGGTGCCAATCTTTAAAAAAAAAAAGAAAAATAACTTGAGGTAAAATAACCATAGAGTTCCTCCATATGTCCTCAATCAACCCAAAAAACAAATATGAAGTTGAGTGTATAAATTGTTAAACGAACAGATCAGTTCAGAGGAAGCAAGCTTTCTGCAGAGAAAAGCATTATAAATACTAATATTTAGTATCACCATATTGAAAAGTCTTTTGTTAGCATATGGTCCCTTCTTTTAACGTTTTTCTTTTTCCTGAAGATTGGAACCTGAGCTAACAACTGTTGCCAATCTTCTTTTGTTTTTTTCTACTTTTTCTCCCCAAATACCCCCAGTACATAGTTGTATATTTTAGTTGTGGGTTCTTCTAGTTGTGGCATGTGGGATGCCACCTCAGTGTGGCCTGACAAGCAGTGCTGTGTCCACGCCCAGGATCTGAACCAGCGAAACCCTGGGCTGCCGAAGCGGAGCATGGGAACTCAACCACTCAGCCACGGATGGGGCTGGCCTCCCTTCTTTTAACTTTTTAATTCAAAATAGAATAGTTGTTTTTGGTTGTCATAATAAGCAAATTGGTGGCCTTCTTGTCTTTTTATTCTCAGGTGTGACAGTTCGACTTACACACAAAAGCACTTCTAACGATCCAGGTATGTGTACTCTCCATCAGTCAGTGACACTGAATGCTTATCTCATCAAGATTAGCGACATAGTGCTATGTTTTGATCAGTGACATTGAGACTTTTTGTTTGCTTTCTTTCTTTTCAAGACTATTTTATTATGGCAGTTTTAGGTTCACAGCAAAATTGAGAGGAAGGTAGACGTATATACCCCTTGCCCCCACACATACACAGCCTCTCCTGTTAGCAACATCCCCCAGCAGAGTGGTGCATTTGTTAAAATCGATAAACCTACATGGACACATCATAATTGCCCAAAGCCATCGTTCACCTTAGGGTTCACTCTTGGTGATGTGCATTCGATGGGTGTGGACAAAGGTATAACGACATATATCTATCATCATAGCATCATAGAGTATTTTCATGTCTTAAAATTTTGTTTGCTTTCTTAATGTGAATTAGAAGAAATTCTGAAACTAAGGGCTATTGCTGCCATATTTAGGGTTCTCACTCCTTTTGTATTTACAAGAATATTGAGAATTTTCCTTTCAGAATTAATTAGGAAAAACATTGCTTTCTGTTCCTCCTCCACTCAATTTTTTTTTTTTTTTTACTTTTAGGACATTGTTTTTTCACTGTTTTTACCAATATTTGCAATTAATTACAGCAGTTTGTTATCCTTTGGTATATTTGGAAGAGCTGAGGACGCTTTCCTATCTCAGCGTATCCTCTCCACTTCTAGCGTTCTATTTTTGTAGTCCACTGTAAAAATACAAATGCTCCGGGGAGGAGTAATACAAAAGTGAATGAGTTTATTTATCTTTAGGAAAAGAAGTTTTTGTTCTGTTTGAAAGATGAGAATATACAACGCATTGATGAGCTTGATGAGATTATTTTAAAATCTAAGGAAATGCTCAAAAAAGAGAAAGGAAACCAATGGCATCTGCTAATGGACGAGACTTGGGCCAGATGGTATGCTCATATTCTTATGCCAGAAAGGCTAGAACTAGGATTTATATTGTCAAATTAAAAACAATTCCACACTTACATTAGAAGAGACATTATTCAGACGTAAGACTATTGTAGTAGGAAGCGTGCTCTAATTTCAGAATATGCCACTGTCTCAAAATCAAGTAGAAAAAGCCCTTTAAAAGAAACAATTGAGTAAGAAGGGATAAGTAAAGATTAGGAGATACTTTTCAGGGGAAGCTAGCCAGCCAAGGGGTAACAACCAGTGAGGTCTGACGGCAAAAGCACCCTGCTGCGTTCAGCCAGCTTTCAGGAGAAGCTGAGGAGAGGGTATGCTCCGCTTTCTAGATTTAGGGGCAAGCAGAGTCAGGGCCTCGTAGGTAGGAGAGAAGTCCGACTGAAGTTTGGTCAAGACAAAATAGAGGGCAAATGAGACATTGTGAACACTTGGTCAATGCTTTTCATTATTTTAACAAAATCATTGTTTTTGAGGAAGGAAAATGAAAATTTTATCAGTTGAAGAGCTGTCACTGCTTTGATAACTGTCATACAATACCTACACTTAGCCACCTGTCCATGCCTTTTAATCTCTAGGCCTGACAAAAGGGACTGTGGTTTTGAGTCTCTTTGGAAATATTTTACATACTGTAATTGCAGTGTCTTTATCTATTCTTTTTTGTTTTCTGATTTTGTTTTAGAAAATAAACTAATCTTTCAAAATAACCACATATGATGTGTTTTTTTAGAGGAAAATGTTACAAAATAATTAGAATCACCTTTGGGTGTTTATGTTAAAGGCTGGAGTTGGAATTTGACAGCATAGCGCTATACGGATCTTTCACGATACACACCCCAGAGGGCTCTATTCAAAGAATGTTAATGTGAAAGCGCTCAATGTGTTCAGTACACAAGCTCACACACTGTACGCCATAGTAGTTTAGCTCTAACGGTCCCTAGTTAGTGGGAGACTGTGTCTAAAGCAACAAAACTAGTTGCAAATCTATGTAAATGGTACTTATTATCATTATTGATATTAGTATTCCAAAATTTACTTATGTTATTAATATCCGTATCCAGATTTATCTTCCATCTGATAATTTAGTAAAGAGAATCATTTGCAAGCAAACCACCTGTGTCTGTTGCATTCACTCTTGCCTACTTATGCACATTTCTAACTCCTCAATCCACCACCCCCCTACAAAATCTCCAAAGGTAGTACATCAAGATTAAGGCACCTATCTCATACTCCCTGAGGCTGGATTCTGATCTCTCATCTACTCTCTGTGCAGCTTCGATGGAGTTGCTTAATCTCTCCAACATGCAGTCTATCCACAACCCTCAGACGGGAAAAATATCTACCTAATGGGGCTGTTATGAGGGTTAGTTAAGAAAATTATATGGAAGGAACATGTAAGAGCAGTTGAGGTAAAATGAATATGAGTTTATATTTTCCCTATCTGTAGGCTTGTATCATTTACTATATAAATATAGGCAAGTTTCAAGTGCCAGGCTTCCAATAATTTAATCCAAGATTAAATGGTTTGGCAAAATTTCCTGCAGATACCAATGATAAATTCTAAAATTAGCATATATGCGTAGAGTAGAAAACTATATGTGTGTGTTCAGTTTTGTTATTGTTTATGCATAAGTTATTTAAACCTGTGTGTGCATGCGTGTGTGTGTGTGAGTGTAGTGATGTAAACGTTTAAAATTCATTTGGTACAACGCATTGGAAAATATTTTGAAATGAATGATGATGAAAATCATGTCCAAATGTGTGGGAAACTGCCACAGCAGAGCTTACAGGAAAATTTATTTTGCTTTGAATATTCATATTGAAAAAGAATGAAGGTCTAAAATTAATGATGTAAATGGCCCTTTTAAGAAGCTCCCCTCCAAAGAAATGGCAAACCAATCCAAAGTAAGTAGAGAACAGTAAATAATAAGGATCAGAATGAAAATCAATGGAATAGAAACAGGGAAAATCAATGAAAACAAAAGCTGTTTTTTTTAAGATTGGTAAAACTGATAAATTTATATCTATGATGAAAGAGAGAGAGAGAGAAAATATAATTAGGAAGGAAAAAGAGATATTCTATAGTCCTTTCTTTCCCTGTCTGTTTTGTTTTATTTTCTTCTCTTTCCATATCCAAAATTTATTGTCCTCTACTGTCCTACTTCATTCCATTTCCTTTTGAATTATGTTACTCTTTTCACAATTGGCCAATCCAGAAACTAGTGGAAAAACATTCTACTTCTCCCTCTCATTTACCTACAATTAGTCAGCAAATCTTGAAAGGCCTAAATAATAAGTATCTTAGCAAGTCATTTTCATCTTCCTTAACCACTGTCTTAACCTGTACCTTTTTGTTTTACCCATTTTGTGTGATAATTACTACAACAGACTCGTAATGGGCTATCCTGCCTTCGCTCTTGAACATCACTCCTTCGCCAAAATCCCTTTCTTAAAATTCAGATGTAGGCAAATTATCCTTTCTCAAAGACTTTAATGGATTCAGAACTAAATCAAACACCTCCATGAAATGTGAAAGAGGGCAATCTGAAAAGGCTGCATACTGAGTGATTAGAAGGATACGACATTATGGAAAAGATAAAACTGTAGAGACAGTAAAAAGATCAGTGGCTGTCAGGGGTTGAGGGGGAGAAAGGGGTGAAAAGGCAGAGCACTGAGAATTTTTAGGGCAGGCGAACCACTTTGTATGATACTATAATAGTGGATACATGTCATTATACATTTGCTGAAATTCATAGACTGTGCAACACCAAGAGTCAGCTTCAACAAACTGTGGACTCTAGGTGATAATGATGTGTAAATGTAGGTTCATGGATTATAACAAACGTCCACTCTTGTGGGGGATGTTGATAGTGGGAGAGGCCATGCATGCAGCAGGAATATGGGAACTATCTGGACTTTCTGCTGAATTTTTCTATGAATCAAAAACATCTCTAAAACTTAGTCTATTAAAAAAGGATTTTGCACCTATATCTTCACGTTTTTTAAATTCTTTCTTCATTCTTAAGATGAAAACTGGAAAACACAGACACGCAATGAATGTGTTTTATGGAAAAATATGCAGAGATACTTTGAGGATAATATCTCAAAGAAAATGCCTTGACATCCTACACCAATATATATATACATTAAATTAACCTGCAGGTATATATTTAAGTAAATATAAAATATTTAAGCTATCTTTTAAAAAAACTAATATTTTATTCAACCATATTAAGTCATTGACCCACTGACTGACGAGATAACGTAGAATAAGCTGATTTCTGCTGTGTAGATTTTTGTGTATTTACGTGTGTGTTTATACATGTGTTTTTCTATTGATAATATATAAGTAATTTAATTTTCAAGTAATCTATGCTATAAGTATTAATTAAAAGTCATTATATCACATGAATATAAAGTAAGAGTTGGTAAACTTTTCCTGTAAATGTCTAGGTAATAAATATTTCAGTTTTGTAGGTCAAGAGTCTTTGCTGGAACTAGTCAACTCTGCCCTTGTAACACAAAAGCAGCCACAGGTTATTTGGACAAGATATAAACAAAGAAGGACCAAGTTCTGATAAAGCTGTTTTTATAAACCAGAAGGTGGGGTGGATTTGGCACATGCTTCTCTAGTTTGAAGATCCTGATGTTGAGAAGGATTGTTGTTTACTGCTAAAATATTAGTAATTTTCAATTAGTTTTCATTAATTAAAATATATACCATTGAAGCAGGATTTTTCTTTTTTATAGATACATGAAAAATCTTTCATAAAATGCAGAAATGTCTTAGAGATACCACTATTTTTCAGGGAACTTAAGCAATATACAGGAAATCTAATTTTAGCACACAGCTCAGTCTGCACAAAAGGTGTTATGTTCTCAGATTCTCCCATGATCAGCTCTTGATTAATAACACATATTTCGCATTTCATCATATATTCAGTGGAGGTTGACCTTCCTCCTTTCCCAACTGATTCCATTGGACTTTTATTTTTATTTTACCCTGTTTGATGCTTAAAAATCATTTGTGCTTTTCATTTTCAAGAAATGGTTGGTCACAGTCTTATATGTCTTTGTATAACGATAACCTCTAACACAATGTTTTGCAAAGGTAAAAATGATAGATGGTTGACTGATAGATTGAGAAGTAGGGCTGAAGGGTGAAAATCCTACATTTCTGGGGTTTTATTTCTGAATTCCAATATTTTAAATAATTTGCTTATGTAACACCAATTACTAATATACTTATGTTTTTTAGAATAAGGACTTCTGTTATTTATGCATTTATTAACTGCCAATTTCCTCTGTCGTGGAGTTTATATTGTAGTTTAATCAAACAGGATTATTGCTTGGATGCAGAGAGCTAGAGCAAGGGCTGCTCACAGAAGAAAATAGTAACAAAACAAAACGTAAAAAAAAGAAAAGAAAATATGGATATATATGAAAAGGTAAATTTTAATTATATCAAACCAAAGGCTGCTGCAACTAGAATTTAAAAGGTATATCTTCTAAGACCATACAGAATGTGGCCATATTCAATAGAATGTCTCTTTACCAGGAGCCAAGTTTTACTAAATTTGACAAAAAACAATTTGCTGTTGCTTGAAGTATATGGATTAACTAGAGTTTTGTTTATTGTTGATTTTATCACTGTGCATTTGATTTTCTCCTACTTATCATTGTGATATATGTTCAGTCTTAAAAAAAGAAAATACAGCAAATTGGACTATTAGAAAAGAATAACAACTAGGGATCATCCATAGAGAAAACTATTATTTTTATTTTCCTCTTTTTAAAGAGGTATTTTACACACATGTCTATAATGAATACTGCTAGTTGCCAACGAGTTTCAACTACCCCACCCAGATTTGGTGAAATTAATCTATTTCTCCACCAAGTACTTTTTACTCCCAGGTGTAGGAATGGCTTAATGTGTCTAAGCTTTCCTCTTTGGTATAATTTGTTCAGATACAGACAAATAATTATTTTAGTCAATAAGACAAAAATGGAGTGCTTTAGAAACTCCTAGGAAAAAATTACTTTAAGCACAAGAAGAAAACAAATGAACTTGGACAACTGCAATGTGAAGGATTGGATCAAGTACTTTGTCTCTCTATGTATGGGTCACATTTCTTCATCGTTTAAGCTGTTTTTTTAGTTTCGTTTTGTTTTGTCTATGGCAGCCAAAAGGATCCTAATTGATACAATGTTATGATGCAGTTAATACATCTTCAAATTTTTCTATCTTAATATATCATGAGTTTCTTTCAAAACCATTCATGGATATAATTTTCATTTGAGAACTAGTGTGCTCCAAGGCCGTGGGGCTGAGGACGTAGACTGTAAATTCTACCATCCTGACCACAACTGGTCGGCTTCAGCCTAACCGCCAAATTGAAAGCAGTCAGGTAGCCTATGCTGTGAACCAGATGGGCCTTAACTTTCTGATTAAAGATTGATCTTCAAGATGTGGGCCAGAACCTGAATAAAATTTGGCTTTCCTCTTCTGTCTGCTGTCAGATCTGAGCTTCATTAGCTGGTCCAGTCTTCAGCTAGTCAGTAGATTTACATTCCTTAATTATCTGGTTTAAACAAAGAAATCGGTGGCTCTTCAGAGCGTTGATGAATTATAATATTTTAATTCAAATCTCTATTTAGATTAACTTAATATAATCCTTGTTTGAATGATTCTGAAACTTCAAGCGCTGTTCCTCTGCCTGCTGGCAGATGACATTTGTAGAATTCCCCGAGATTGCATGTGAAAGCTGACGATTGTTTACCAGAATGTTTCTGTGTAGTTATGAAACAGCATCTGTGTCTCAGGAATTGTCCACTTTCCCCTACTTTTATTCTATGATGTGAAGATTCCCAATAAGTCTTATTGTAATGGCTTTGACTCTCCAGTGGATAGTGGTGTACTTAATTCTGAGATCTTCCATTCTTATGCAGTCATGTTCCATTCACTATTCAAAATTTCTTTTGCTTCCCATACCTGGAAAAGACTTCATGTGCTTTTCTCCTGATATGAGGAAAATGCAGTGGAAGCAATCTCTAAGCTTGTTTGGTGACTAGTCTCATCAGTCCAGCCAAGCCTACCCTCTGGATTGTGGCACAGACAGAAAGGTTTGCTGGGTTCCAGCCTATCTTCTGTTATCACCTCTCCTCCTCTAGGAAGGACAAACATTTCTTAAGTAACTTAAGGTACTTTGTGCCTACATTAAAATCAAATCTAGTTGAACACTTTCCATAGGTGTTTTATAACAGATCTTCCATTTAATGAAATCACAGTTGCTGTTAATGGTATTCTATGTACAATATATAGTTCCAAACTGTATATTCTTGAGAAAATCTCATCCTGTCTCAGTGTAGTTTCTACCATCCTGACTGTCCTGTTAGTGGTACTATATCAACTAATCAGTACAGCAAATGCTGACCCATGCTTGCTCCCTTATGGCATAAAATAAGCCCTTGGACATTATGTTGAACAAGCACTCTCAGGTTGAAAAAGTGTAATTGAAATCCAAAGTGGAGCTGGATATTGTATCAAGGCAGGAAACAATATCCCATAAAATGTTAGATTCCTACATAAACACTAGAACATGGATGAATCTAGAGAACATTGTGTAAGAGAAGTCAGTCATTCACAGAAGGATAAAATCTACATGATGCCATTTAGATGAGGTATGTAAATTAGTCAAACTCATAGAAGCAAAGAGTAGAATGGTGGTTGACAGAGCCTGGGGGGTTGGAGAAATGGGAGTTGTTGAAAAATAGGTATAAAGTTTTTATTACGCAAGATTAATAAATTCTAGAGATCGGCTGCACGATGTAGTGCCTATAGTTGACAATATGGTATGCGCACTTCAAAATTTGTTGAGGGTAGATCTCATGTCAAGTGTTCTTACTGTGATTTAAAAAAAGCTTACGGGACAAAGCTTATTTTTGTTGATTTTGTTGCATGGTACAGAGGCATCTAACATTTATTTAGCCAATGGTAACTAATAAAATTTGGTTTTATGAATTCAAAAATGAAGTAAGCATGATTCAGACATCACATAATCTACTTGGTTCTCACCAGCATTAGTTATAATCCCTGTCCTACCATCCTTCCCTTGTTATGATAAAAAAGCAATGAACATGCATATAGTCCCAATGTTGTGGAACTCAGGTATATTTCTGAAAGTTGAGGCTGTCTCCTCACAATAATTGCATGTGTAAACCTTAAAAATATTAAGTTTTATAGACATCAATCATAGTTTTCAACACCCTTGACATTATTTTAACCTCTCTCTGATTTGGTTCAAAAATGATTTTTAACTAAAAACAGGTTGAGTAAACAGCATAGAGCTTGATATTATGTAGTTCATATTAAACAACAACTATTTATAACAAAACCTAATTATTAATTTAACAAAATAAGCATATTTAGGTAATAAATCAAAGAAAAGGAATATAATTTAGACATTACCCTCTCTTTCATTATTTTACTTGATTCCTAAGGAGAAAGACTGAATTAAGAAGCAGCCAGAAGGCGTAGACACATGGCAGAAAGTGCTTCTCTTTTGTGCCTGCTTTAAACTGATTATTTGTTTCATCAGCTAATCTCCAAGCAGAGGGCATGTCCTTTCCACTTGCAGAATTCTCTTACATAAGTTGAATTCCCTTCTTATCACCCCAAAGCCAAAAGTACTTTATTTTCTTTTTGTTCGTTGTTAGGAAAAAGAAAAAGAAAAGATAATCAGCTCCTACTACTTGCTGGAGCTGTCTGCATTTTAATCCCAGACTGTGAATGAACCTCAGAGTGCCCTTATGATATTTTGCACAAAAGGCTCAGTGTTCGGGGCTCTACTCAGAGAACCCAAAATAGCATCCAGCAAGCAGTGACATACTGAGTGTCGTGGTACTAAGAGTGCAAGCTTCTGTAACTCAGAGCAGTGTGGCCCCTGTGAGCTTTCACGAGAAGACTGTGAAGGGAAATAAGAACAATCTCTCCTCCTGTTCCTCATGTGTTTAACATGAATTTTGAATTTCAGTTTCTGCAGAACTCCTAAAATTTGAAGATACACAGGTAAGAATGTGATAATCAGGCATATATCGAATTATATATAAATTATCGCAATGAATGTAAGGTCAAAAAGTTCTTGAACAGCTCTTTTCTAGTTCGCACTTCATAAGGAAGACATTCCCCAAATTTTTAAACTACGGCATGTATATTGAACTTTCTCTAAAACAGATATTTGTGAGAACAATTCACCATCTGTACAATTCAGATTGAGGAAAAGAAAAGTTGCCGATATCTAGGACATTTAAAACGTTCAGTTTTAACGGCAGGAATGTATCACTACTGCGTCTTTTTCTTTCCCCAGGATTTGTTTTTCGATTCATCACGTGTTTAGCTCTGTGCTATCAGATGCTCTGAACAATAAAGGTGTCAATCTTAAAGAGGTGAGAAAAATATTTATTTTTAATATAATAAGTTATTTGTTTCTTAGTAAATATATTCAGTATGGAGCTTTCTGCATAGCTGAATAAAACTAAATGTTTCTCTGAAGGACAAATCTATTATCAAAGTTGGCATATGATTATTACATTTGCTTCCTCTTTGTCAAGTTTTTCTGGCTATCAAAGTTTCCATTGAGATTTGAAAATTCTTAAAGTGAAAAAGCTTAATTAAGAATAAGGATGTTATAATAATAACACTAATTGAGCTAGTAAACTATTGAGCATATTATGAACACATATGCATTCAAATGTGCACATATTAATTTGCAATATATTATATCTATTACATTTAATAAAAAGGCTAATTTGGCAAACATGCAAGACACAAAAGTGTCAATTAAGAAAATGCAAAATGTGAAAGATACTTAATTTTGTTTCAATTCTGAAATGTTACATATCATTTTAATTGGGTTACTAATTTTAACAAAATTTTTCAATGTATGTTTGTCAAAGGGATTCAGTAAATCTGTAACTAACATTAAAAAATATGTAAAGAGATTAGCAACAAAAATATCTAAATAGAATGGCATATGCTTTCTTTAGATTATATAAATTTATACTTTAACTTTATGAATTCATTTTTTGAATTATTATATCTATAGAGAAGATATTTTGTGAAATATTTGCAAATTTAGTAATATATATATTTTGGATGTATTTGCAATAAAAAGTAATGTAATAAAGTAATATACATTTCTATAATATTCTTTATTCCAAATTCTAAATACTTTAGGTGTCTAAGTATCACAAGTATGCAATTATACATACTTATAATTTTTAATTTGAAAATATTTAAATTGCAATAGAATGTGAATATTTCTGTTTACCAAATTTTGAAACCAATAAAAGTGCTTCAAAAGAGGACTAAACATTACAATATTAAAAGACTAGAATTATTCAATTTTTTTAAATAACCAGTTTATGAAATGTAGAAGTCATCTGCTCTCTTATCCTTTTTATGTGTTTTCTACTTTACCACGGCTTTTTAACAATGACTGAAATCTATCAGATCGTTATGTAAATTATACTTGAATTTTACAGTCTCAATTTAGTAAGTTCTTTACTTGTGCACTTATACTTTTTGACTAAACACACACACACAATTTGTAGAAGTCTTAAGACGTATATTATCCTCTTGTATTTTTGTTTTGTTTTCCCCTTTGGAATCTTTCCAAGTTACTTATCCCCAGGAAATGTGCCTTTTTTTAAATTAAATCAATGCAGTTATCATAAGCTGAGGATGCTGTGATGTGATGGGCACAAATGCCTCCCATGCATTCGTAAGAAACCTGACCCCTCGTTCAGGAATTCACCATAATATACATAAAATTTGATAAATGATAATTTATAACTAGATATAAATTTATACTGAATTTTTTGCAACTTACACTCTTAACATGTACCTTTTAAATATTATGTCATATTTAAAGTGTTACAGAGTGGTATTTAACATGTTATTGAGTAGTAATGCAATAGGAACAAATGTGTTACATGGTCTAAAAGACATATTGATCTTTTCATCTATCTTTCTTTAGAGGGATATATTGCCACTGACCTAATGTTTGAGAACCATGCTGATGAATCTGACAAAATGGGACTTTTGTATTTTGTTGTCATGACAATTTCCTTTTATATCCAGGATTTTCCAGTGACCGTATCTTTGCTTTGGCATAACAGATTGAGGGTGAAACAAACAAATATGGAACTTAGTAGCCTCATATGAATTGTTTCTTACTAGCAATGCTACTGGCAGCTCACAGATTTGAGAAATGAGTTACTTCTGCCAAAGTGACCAGAAAGATGTTTGACACTTTTTTTTTTTAAGAAAAAAATACGACTAGAGAGTTTGGTACCAACTCTCATCGCCACCCAATCGAGAGAATCCAGCTAAAATGCTCTAAAACCTGCCTTTTCACAACTCACAACAGATCGATTTCTTTTTGAAATGATGCATGCCCTCTTGAAGATCCTGATATGACCCAGTAATAGAATTCTTGTCTCACTTTAAAAACCAAAAACTGCTCTAGAATTAGTAAAGCAGAAATATTTTTGACAGAAATTTGTCACATTAATTACCCAATAAAAGACATTCAAAATCATCAAAGAATGTCTTAAAATTAAAGCAAAGTATATAATTTTCAGAGACTCTGCTTTGGCATGTGAAGTCAAATTTGAAATGTTATTATAGGACAGTTATCAACATAAGGGATCAGTACATCCACATTTGATCTGTTCCTTCATTCTTAGAACTTACATGATAAATGAACTTGATAAATTTGCAGGATAGTATATTAAAGTAGGAATAATTTTGGCCCATCAATTATGGCTTAAAATAACCTAGGTAATTTTCTCTAAGCACAAAATTTAGAAATGTCATTCCTGTGGAAATGAACAAATTACACATAAATGATAGGAAAGGAAACTGTCACCGTTTTTCTGCCTTTAAGCTGGATTATAGCTAAATTATTCCTGAGAGTTTGTGGTCTATTTTATCCTTAAAAGTCTCTAGTCAAGAATCTATGACTTCCTTTGATAAAGAGATGAGACCACCAAATTCAGAGACAAATATAAAGTAGAACTAAAACACTGAAAAGGGTAAAGAGAGAAGGATATAGATGCATTTTTTGTTTGAGTTTTTAACGGTATTGTTCTTTGCCATTAAGCAAACACTTCTTGAAATTGCTCTTGAATTCGTAAAGTAAAATATAACCCTTTCCTAAAGTGTTACATGAAACAAATAAGGGACCATAACATCAAATTTCAGTTGGCTATAAATCCTCTCCTTCTAAATAATACTTTTGTCTTTGGGGCCATGTAAGACATTGTTTTCTTTTTGGTTATTTATTTTCTGTCTTTTATTCAATGTCTATAGAATACACCAATTCTATAGGCATATCAAGATTTGACTCCAAATTTATTGGTTAATAACAAATAAGCATATACGTTTGCATACACACATACATATATATGTGTCTTTGGACATTATTTCAAATTTATATATATATGTATATATGTACTCATTTGATAATTTTAAGACTACAGAAATTATTTGTTAAAGTCTTATGCCCTTTTATTTTATAGACTGTGGATTTAATAAAGTCACTTTTATGAAATTTGAACTATTTTAAAGATATGAAGCAATGTTGCCATTTTGTGTGTATGTATGTGTGTGCATATATATATATACACATATGAATTTTTAAACCAATGTTTAAAACACACAACTCTTAACTCACAAATACAATTTTGATGGGATGTTGTGATGCTGTCTTATAATGATATCACTGAGCTTTTGTTTTGTAGGGAGAAAAGGAACAAGCAATACATGTTTAAGGCTGTATGTATGTGAGTTAAATATTACACCTCTTAGCAAGATATCAATTAACTTCTTTCTACATATTATGAAACGAAGTAATGCTAAGGTTGCCACTTTTAGAAAAAAATAAGGTGAGGAGTTATTTCATATAAGAACGTCATCCTTTTCCATAGAATATATCAGCTCTCCCCACCCACTGACAAATTGCAGTGGCTCATAGTCCACATAACTCAAAGTTTTAGGAGAAAAGAGACATTCATTCACTCAACAGCTCATTCAGTCATTCATCTAGATTATAACAAATGCTTCTACATTTAAGCACTAAAAGAAAGCATGCTTATCCTCTGGCATCAATTACAAGGGGATCAAAAACTTAAAGAAGACATCCTATCTTACTTTTTTAATCCATTTAGTATCTCAAACTAACTATATTCATAATGGTTTTCCTTCCTTAAATTTCTACATGTTTTTAACCCATCCCATCTCTTTGAGGTATACTTTTACTGTTTTCTGGATTTTAAAAACATGTCTGTTTTAATTTTTCCTATACACATTTTACTTGGAATTAAAGTGATGTATGCAAATTTCGTTATTTTGGAAATTATAGAGTAGGGATGTATTTACTCTATAACCATGCCATTCATGTTAAAGGGATTTAAAAAATCTCCTGTATGAGATGTTTACAACGTTACATTTACTAAGGTAGGTTATTACTTGGTCATTCTTTATTCATAAATAATAGCAAAGTCACAAAATAGTATCCCCAAAATGTAAAATAATTGCATTAAACACTCTGCTAAACTAGTCCAACTGATTTCAAATTTTATCTTCAGAATGTTTTCTCATGTCTACATACTCTGCATAAACTCAACAAAATAAACTTTAAAAATCTGAGCATAGTCATTTAGTTGTTTTAACTTAGTATTCTGAAAAAGAATAAAATGAGTGATCTAGATTTTTTTGCTGTGTGTGTTTTGTGTGAGAGAAACTAAAGAAACATTGAGTTTTATATTATAAATTTGAAACTAAAATAATACATATTTCAAAGGAGTGTTTGTTCAAAAATATTTTGTCACAAAATAGTAACGTATTCTCATTTACTTTTTAAAATATGTCCTTTGAAATGTCCATTCCATATTAGGATCCAAAATTTATAATAATTTTACTCCAAAATTTTTGTGAGTAAATATTGTAATAGTAAACTCTTTATGAATTCACTTTTTTTCAGTTTTGAAATTGATTTGAGTAAGTATTATTTTAACACATGGAATACTCTGACAGATTATAAATTTGAATTTCCTCAGGTTATTTTTAACTTTCAAGTCATAGGGAAGCCTGAGGAAATAATGATAATTATATTATTATTATTTACTTATATATTATTTTTTTCATAATAATAAACAGAATTTATTGAGTGGTTACATTGGTGCTTTGCTTTTTTCTTTGCAATAACATCTCTGCTTATTATTGCTCATTTAATTGTCCTACAGATGGGCTCAAACTGTATTTCGTATTTTCAAAAATCCTTCATTTACTCTAAACCCCAAGTGCGGAGATCTCACGCCTCTGCTTTCCCTCTGTTAGCAACTACTTTGAATGACTCATCTACTCTTGGAACTCAAGTCTCAACTTCTAGTCGGTCTTCAATCTACTCTTTTCCGATTCCTGAGAATCACTCCTAAACCTTCTTTTCAGCAATTCGCCAAGATGTACCAGTTTTTTGGTATTTTTTAATTGACAAATGGTATAGGAAACTAAATCTGGGCACTTAAGGAACACATTAGTGCTGGTCATAGGTAAATGACTGCTGAGATTGTTGTGGTCTGTTTTAGTGACAAGTGAGGAAAAATATCTATTTTTATGGTCGTTTGTTAACACTGATTTTTCTAACTAAACACAGCTCACTGTGGAACTCTACTTTCCTGATTGCATGAGACTTGTCAACTACTCAGAGTTGCAATTTTCTGCTTCTGTCTGTCTGTTTATCATCTTGCTCAAAGCTTTGTAAATCTTTGCCTTGGTTTTGCAGGTGGGAGGGCTTCTGTCAACGTTTCTTATGACATAAGTCTAGTGGTGATGAATTGCCTCAGCTTCTGTTTGTCTGGGGACAAACATTATTGCTTATTTATATCTGAAGGATAACTTTGCTGGGTAGAGTATTCTTGGCTGATAGTTTGTGTCTTTCAATATTTTGAATCATTCCACTATTTTGAATCATTCCACTATCTCCCAGACTGTAGAGTTTCTGCCAAGAAATCCAGTGATAGCCTGTTGGGGGTTCCTTTGTAGGTTATTTTCTTCTCTCTGGCTGACCCCAGTGTTCTTTCTTTGCCATTGACTTTTGACAGTCTTAGTAAAATGTACCTTGGAGAAGGTCTTTTTGCATTGTGATAATTAGGAGTTCTATTGGCTTCAGGTACTTGTATATTCGGTTTCTTCCTCAGGTTTAGGAATTTCTCATCTGCACCTTTCTATCTCCCTTTTTCTGGGATACTCATTATCCGTATATTGCTTTTCTTAATTGAGTTGGATATTTCTTATAGAATTTCTTCATTTTTTAAAAATCTTAGTTCTCTCTCCTTTTCCACCTGAATTGTTTCTAGATTTCTATCTTTGAGCTCCTTAATTCTCTCTTCCACATGGTCTGCTCTGTTAACAATGCTTTCTACTTTATTTTTCATCACATTAATTGTGTTCTTCATCTCCAGAATTTCTGTTTGGTTTTTTTCTAGAGTTTCAATCTCTTTGGTGAGGTATTCCTTCTTCATTAATTTTATTCTTGAGATCATTGAACTGTCTTTCTGAGTTTTCTTGTAACTTATTGAGTTTCTTCATGACAGCTATTTGAATTCTCTGTCAGATTGTAATCTTCTGTGACTTCAAGTTTGGTTTCTGCAGACTTGTCGTTTTCTTCCTGTTCTGCCGTGTTACTGTAGTTCTTCATGGTATCTGATGAGTTGATCCTCTGCCAGTGCATTTGTGGTTGTAAACACCTTTGTTCTTTTAGTAAGGGTTTCGTTACTTTGGTTCTGAGCTGCTTCTGGTTTTATTTGAGAGCCTTCTCTTTCTACCCTCCACTACGTATGCTACAGGCCTTGACAGTGCCCTCCTTGTGCTTCTGTGCCTCTGACATGGCTAGTGCCTTGCTCTTTATGATGTCACTTCACTCTCAGGTTTGACTATGAGGGTCACCAGGCTGCCAGCACTTCTGCTTCTTCTGAGGTCACCTGGGTCTTGTTCCCCGACTGGCTCTCCATGGGTTTTCCACAGGCTCGCATGCTGCTGCCCCCATGCAACACCTGTGCTGCTGCTCCTAGGTTATCTGTGCATGCTGGCAGCACTGATGCCAGGTGTGCTGGTTTGGTGGGTGTCATTGTTGCTGCTGGGGTCCTGGCATCTTGTATGCAGCCTCCACTGCTGGTAGAGCTGGTGTCAAGGGTGCCGCCACTGGGGGCTGGGTCACAGACTCTGCTGTTGTTCCTGAAACCTCAGGTCATAGGTTCTACCTGCCACTGCTAAGGGTAGGGCAGGTGTTATGCCAGAAATTTTGTTGCTGCTCATGCAGCCTCTGGTCACTGGCATGTACTGGTGTGATTTCAAACCTCAAGTTAAAGTGCCCCACTCCAGCTGGGAAAATCCATATTTCAGATGCTGTCCTCCTTGCTGGAAAGAGCAGTGCCACTCCCAGGGTAAGGGAGGAGGCTGGGTCATTGGCTCTGCTCTGTGTCTTGAATCCTCAGGACATTTGTACCACTTGCCACTGCTGACAGGAGTGGCTGGGGCTAAGCTGCAAGTGCCATGTCTGCCCTTGCAGCCTCTGTTCTCAGGTGTGAATGCCAGTGTGAAGATCTGTGTTTTGGATCACCACCAGTGGAGGAGGGGAGGGGGCTGCTTGTCTAGTTCCACTGCTTTCCAGACGTCCAGTCCACCCACCCTCAGATGTATAGATACAGGAGCTTTCAGATATTGTGGTGAGCTGTGCAGAGAGTACTTCTTGGTCAATGGATGTCCAACTGGTTCTAACTTAGAGGGGAGAGACAAAAAGAACAACTCACTTTGCCATGATGCTGACCAGGTCTTATAAGTATTTGTGGCACATTTCTACTGCTGTCTTCTATCAAATCCTGATATTTCACATAATAGAAACTGTACCCATTAGCCTTGAGTGTGTAAACCTGAAATCATTTGTAGACAGTCTGTTGGAGGTATTTCCAATTTTCAGTTTCCCTGACTTGGAAGAAGCTCCTGCATGATTTAACAGCATTCATGTTAACAGTTACTCCTTTGATTTTTGATTTTTGTAGCAATGAGGACTTACTTGTGATTCTGTTATGCACTCTAGGAACAGCTTAATTAGAATTTTCCAAAGAAATCTGGGATTATAAATATTTAAATAGATGGCATGTTTTTATGGCATTATAATAACTTTATTGAACATTTGATATGTTCCAGGTAAAGTTCCAGTTATTTTTATGTGACTTATCACCACACACCTGGAATTTAGACATGTTATCTCATTTTGCAGTTGGAGAAATCAATCTGAGAGCGTTGATGTACTTTGACTAGTGTCATACAGCATATTATAGTGGTAAAAATCTTTAAATTTTATACAGATTCTATTTATGTTCAGCATTAATTTAATATTATCAAATGAGGATTTAAATAAGTAATATAATTAAGAAAAAGAATCAGATGGAAATTATATAGTTCACTTGATACAATTCTTTACTTCATGACATACCTTTGTCCACTATTATATATTATCAGTTTGTATTATTTATTATAGCCATCTATTCTAGGTATAGTTTGGCAGCCAGGAAGTTACTATTGCATGATCAGGGTTCTAAAGTAAAAGTCAATCTGAGAACCAGTACAAGTTGTTCTCTTGAAGAGAGAGAAAACAGATAAGGCAGGAGACTTGGAATATCCGCAATGGCCATACCATGCTCTTCCACACTACAGAGTCTCCAAATAGGTGTTTATGTGACACAGGGCATGCACAAGAGCAACGTAACTGTGGGAAAATATGAGAAATTCTATTTATATTTATGTTTTAACTCATTCTTTTGCATTTCAATTTGGAGTATGTTTTATGAAATATCTATATAGTGGTAAAAGTTGCAGAAGTAAATGATTAATGTATAAATACACACACAAATATTAGTGTTCACTCTAAGTTTTTTTTCTAATAGGAGTGTAAAATATGAAAATTTAGAAAACACTGCGTTAGAAACACACCCCAGCCAATATCTACACATATATTTTTTTTCCAAAATAGTATCCGTATTCCAGTAAATGATTCTTGCAAAGACATTGGTTAAGGGGGACCAGCTTTGGAGAGAGCAAACTTCTTGGATTTAGCTCCAATCTTCCTAATTATTACATGGCTGAGGAAAGCTAGTTAACTTCTATGTGCTCATTGTCCGCAGTAATAATAGAGCATGTACCATAGAATTGTTGTAAGGCAAATCAATTGAAGAATGGCATACTCTTTGTATAGTCACAATCATGAAGGAAGCATTCGATATATGTTAGACAAGATGATAAAGACGATGATGATGATGATAGTGTCCTTCAACTGTTTGCCTTAGAATCACCTTTAAAGTTTGTTAAAAATACCTAACTGGTGAATCAGAAGCTGTGGAGTGGGGAACGTACATTTTATCTAGCTTTTCAGTTGATTCTAATGTAGAATAAGGCATGTAGATTATTCCTCAGAAATTGAGGGATTGAACTAATCTAATTATTGTTTACTTTATATTTTTTAAAGATCAAGGGATTCTCCACATGCATGGGAAAAATTTTAAGTAGAGAAAATGCAGTCAGCTCCAGCATAAAATAATAATAGTTTTGTCGTGTTTGCTCATATTTTAAAATAATTATTATTACTATTATTATCAAATAAAGTTCTTTTTCATGATGGCTGGAATGCTTTTACTATTTCACCCAGTTCATCTGAATCAGATACTGTGTAGTTCTGTGACACTGTTTTATGAGATTTTAAGTTTTCAATTGATTCTACACATATGTGAACACACATTTGAAGAAAAATAAATTATAGTTGTAGGATTAGAATTGGAAAGAATGTTTTGGGCCAGTGTTTGTTTATATCTAGGACACTTATTGTCTTGTGAAGTAGAATGCATTTATCTGCATTTGGT
Organism: Equus asinus; assembly: GCF_041296235.1. Taxonomy (NCBI): domain Eukaryota; kingdom Metazoa; phylum Chordata; class Mammalia; order Perissodactyla; family Equidae; genus Equus; species Equus asinus. The sequence continues at coordinate 11,589,622 of NC_091796.1, forward strand.
TTGTTAATACCCAAAGTGAGTAAAAAGGAGAAATTGTGATTAAAAACACACACAAACACACAAGCAAACCAGTAAGTGTATCACTTTAAAAATGTTTCCATTCACCAAGATTTGGGTCTTTAAAAAATAATGTTTATATTGTGCCTTTTTCAATAACAAAATTATATTTTCCACACCATTTGGCGGTGGTGCTTACTAAGTATTGCTTTTGATGGTAGAATAAATTTATAGATATTATAGCTATAAAAGAGATGTACTGAAGACAATTGATAATTGAAAAAAGGAACATTTGGATGATATATTTGACTAGGTACTATGTAGCTACTAATACTACATCAGCAAAAATCATCAAATAAAATACAACCGTGCCTTTATTCAAATAAAATACAACTGTGCCTTTATTTACTATAGTAAGCAGAGGCTGAAAAAGATTTTTAACAAGTAAAATAAAAAGTAATATCTTCATAATGGAAATTGAAGACAAATAAATATTGTAATAAATTCTTGAGACAGTGGAATATATTGTTGGTAATAAGAAAAACATTTTTTTCCTTTATCTTGGTCTCTATGGTGATATGTAAGTTCAATTAGCCAAATTTATTTATGCGATAAAAATAACTAACTAATAATGTTTTAGAAGAAAAAATCCCTCACTTTGTATAATTCTATGATAGTGGAATTTCCCACTCTTTCCGCATATGATAACTGATGGTTTTGTCAAACTGCCATGATTTATTTTGTGGCTCATGAAATCTTCAAAAGTGTACCTTATTTATCAATCTTTATTTAAAGTGTTTACTTTTCTAAATTGTTTTTTAGTTATTGTTAGCACTGAAAATGATTATTCGTTGGCTGTATACTATCTGAAAGCTGAGAATTCATTAGGATCAGACTGATAATAAAGGAAACCTCAGATATATATTATAGTTTCTAATCAGTGGTTCAGTGGTATATCCGCATGAATTACACTTTAGTCTTCAACCTGTATGAATTTCATACACACACAAATACACACATGCACACACACACAACACAAGCCTGGAAATAAATACGATGTTCTATTTGTTTAGACACAATCTTTGTCTGTATTATAATGCCACTTTAATTACTTCTATTCATAAAAAATGAATTGGTTCCAACTAATCGTAAGATAAAATCTACTTGGAACCAATTAACAAATAAGTCCCCTCTCATTTAGCTTAATACAATACAACATAATGTCATGATCCAAATTGTAACAGTTCCTCAATTCAATTCATATAGATATGCTATCCCAATGCCAAACAAGAACAGCGTAGGGGAGAATTAGTAGAATAACTTCGCATCTGATATTAGCTGGAAATCATCATATGCTATATATTATATATTTTATACTGTGTATTCTATATAACATGTTTATTCTATCTACAATATATCATAAAATATGTTATATACATAGATTATACTTTACATATTGTTTTCATTATGTATTGTATATACAAAGTTGTGTGTATATATTAGGAATTCAAGAATGCCTCCATATTATTGGATCTATTCACCCTATTCTGCATGTTATCAGATCAAATAAAAGAAAAAAAACCACATGGTAACATCAATTCGTAATCTCAATTAAAAAGAGATGCATAATCATAACAAGAGTTCTTTGAAAACTAGGAACAGAAAGTAACTTATTTAGCCTAATAAAATATATATGACAAAACCCACAATATATATCTTCCTTAATGTTTAAGCACTGAAACCCTTCCCATGTGACTACAAGGAGAAAAGTGAGAATTTTGGAATTTTGTGTGTGTATATATGCATAAATTAATGTACTTTAAAAATTTTATTTATTTATTTAATGTTTTTTGTGTGTGTGTGAGGAATATTGGCCCTGAGCTAACATCTGTTGCCAATCTCCCTCTATTTTATGTGGGATGCTGCCACAGTGTGGCTTGACAAGCAGTGCTAGCTCTGTGCCCAGAATCTGGACCTGCAAACCCTGGGCTGCTGAAGCAGAGTGTGCAAACTGAACCACTAGGCCATTGGGCCAGCCCTTACATGTAATGTAGTTTTAAATTATTTGTTATTTGGCATCGTTGAAATAGGACAACCCTTAGCTGCTTTCTACCCATAATAATTCTACTTTGTTCCTAAACCAGATAGGTTGAATTGAGTCTATCAGTTAGGTAATTAGTAGGAGGTTAGAATTTAGGGGCTGGGTTAGTGGGCAGGGGACATGTGGTTAGAAAGGAAGAAATTGAGGTACTGTTACTCATACAGAATTAAGGAACAATTAGAACTAATGGTAGAGTAGTATATTAGCTACAAAAAAAATACACTAGATATAAGAAAAATGAAAAAATATATCATCAATCTTAAAAGTGTAATTGTTAAAAAAATGTAATCTAATAAAGCAAAAGAATCTCTAAAGTATCAAGGAATGATTATCACATAAATGATCAAAACCTTAATAAAATATATTAAAGGAAAATCACATAGAAAGATGCTTTTTAAAAACCTGTTGAATAAATGGAGAGATGCTCAAAAATCAAAAAACATTCAACATGATAAAAGTTGACAAACTTCCCCTTGATGTCCATAATATCAAGAAAATTCCAACCAAATATTCAGATTTTTTCATATGGTCTTAGAAGCTGAAGTTAAAATGTATACAAAATATTAAAGAACCATAATAGCCAAAGAATTTTGGAGAAAAAAGTTGGTAGATCTAGATAAATATAATAGTAGTAATACATATAAATGTGTAAATATGGTAATTAAAACAGTGTGTCTGTATACACAGAAAAGAGAGCCCTTGACTTATTGTATAACAAATGTCGCATTACAAATTTATTATGAAACTATGGATTATCCAAAATAATGTTCTGAGAATTGCTATTCATATGGTCGAATGTAAAATTGATTCCTTAAATCAAACAAAAATAAAATTTTTCATGTGAATTGATAGAGAAAGCACTAAGTTTGAGACACAAAACTAGAAATTTTTTCAGAAAAAGAGAGTAGAATATGTATATGATACTTGATTAGGAAAGGATTCCTTTAAAAGGCACACACATGAGGACTGATAAAGAAAATACTTGATAATTTAGACTTCTTAAAATTTTAAATTTCTGCATGAGAAAAGGCATCATAAAGAAGTAAAAAAGCAATCCCTAGACTAGAGGAAATTTTCAGTGTATGTGCCTAACGAGTAACTTTTTTCAGCATCTATAGATAATGCCTAAAAATCATCAGTAAGAATCAGTAAGAAAAAGACAAACAATTAAAAATTGGAAAAATAAATGAGGTTAATCACAAATGAAATAAAGAACTTAATGGTAATTATTATTAAAAGATGTTTAGTCTCACTATTTAGGAGGGCTGGCCCAATGACGTAGTGGTTAAGTTCATGTGCTCCGCTTTGGTGGCCAGGGGTTCACAGGTTCTGATTTCAGGCATGGATCTACACACTGCTCATCAAGCCATGCTGTGACAGCATCCCACATACAAAATGGAGGAAGATTGGCACAGATGTTAGCTCAGCAACAATCTTCCTCAATCAAAAAGCGGAAGATTGGCAATGGGTGTTAGCTCAGGGCCAATCTTCCTCTCACACACACACACACACAAAGATGGTTAGTCTCACTAATTAAGGATATAGAAACTAAATTTTAAATGATAATAAACTACCTAATTCTCACATTGACATAATTGCATGATATTTATAATAGTACATCGATAATGATATTGGCAAATTAAAACTCTTAGACATTGCTGGAAACAATGAAAAGAGCTACATATAATTTGGGAATCCATTTGAAAATACCTGGTAAATATGAGTCAAAAATTACCTATAATCCTTAAGTTTAACTTCCTTATGTCTTTGCTAGAGAAAATCACAAAGACAGATGCAAGGAAACAGGTGTGAAGTTGTTTATTAAACACTGATGATAAATGAATAAAGAGAAAACACTGCACAGGTCCCTCAGTAATTAATGGATATATAATTGAGATTTCTTCATTTATCAGTATAATCCATATCAGTTAAACTGAATGGACTATGTCTACATAATATCAATATAGATAAGTCTAAATCGCTGATTAATCATTCAAGTTGAGCTAGGCTCTCCGTAACATACCACTTGTGCAGATTTTTAAATGCTGAATATAGTTTATATATAAACATCTGTAGAGTAAATATTTTAAAAAACAATCTATGGAAATGCATCTCTTCATAAACCAAGATAATAGTTCTTTTTGGAGGAAAGGGGGGAGGATACGTGTGGTTTGGAGATTTAGGTATATCTATAATATTTTACTATTTAAAATATCAACAGTGAAATACAATAATAAAAGGTTAATATTTGAAAAGCTTTATAATACTCATTGTGCTAACTTTAAAATACTCATCAAAGTAGAATAATAAGTAATCACTGAATTTTGGATTGAATTCCAATTGTTTTCAATATGTTTGTATGTGTATATATAAATTGCTTGTATATGAGTAATTTTTATATATAATATAAAAATATATTATATTATATTTGTTGTTTCAATAATAAGCAATATATACATTGTTTTCAACAATAAAACATTATAAATATTGTTTTCAATGTGTATGTGTTTGTGTGTGTGTATATATAATTTCTGTTGACTCCAAATTGTTCATATTGATTGATTGACTTGGGACTTATTATACAATATACAATTGAGAATAGTTCTTCATATATTTGTGCACTTAAAATTCTTTTTGAGAGTGTTAGACCTGCCACTGCCGCTTTATGAAAGCATGAGTGTAGACTCATCTTTAATTGTATATCTTTTTTTGTATCTACTACTCTTAACTACCTTTCGTCTTTATCATACATAAAATAAAACATTTCTGTATCTACAGTAGAAATTTCACATCTACTTTTCTCATTTCAAACTATTAAGTGCTATTATTAATTAGCATCACAAACTAAAAACAGCTAACAAAAATTTATTTTCTATTTGCCACCTCATGGGAATACTACCAGGACTAATGTGTATTTGTCTGTCTGTCCATCTCTCTCTCTCTCTTCAAGTACAATTCCAAAATGAAAAAAAAAAATAATACCTCGATTAATTACCTGAAGAAGAAAATAAATATGCTCTGTGGTTCGGGGGGGGGGTCTAAAATCAATTATTTTCCAGGAAATTTATCATCTTTATAACTAGCTAATGTTAATTTTAAAAGTTGTTCATTATAACTCTGAAGATATGAAGATTTCTTTCAAAGTTTTATTTTTGTGTGTGTGAGGAAGGTTGGCCCTGAGCTAACATCTATGCCAATCTTCCTCTATTTTATGTGAGATGACGTCACAGCAGGGCATCACAAGTTGTGCCAGGTCTGCACCCAAGATCCGACCCTGCGAACCCTGGGCTGCCCAAGCAGAGCACGCAAACTTAAACACTACACCACCACCGGGCTCTCAAATTTTTATTTTTTAATGGAATACCGGAAACTGATTTTAATATTTCACGTATTGTGGGCATGTATGTAAAATATCCTGGTACTAAATGCTCAAGGAATGCACCCAAATCTGAATGAACTAGACAAATGGCTGAATAGCAGGGAAGAATAAAACTCAGGATGAAATATTTTAAGCATTTCCTTTACAAATAGTGGAGAAATGACAGGAGAATTAATTCAGTACCTTATATTTTGGAGAAAATATCCTAGAAAATCAAAACTGGGTTGAACTAGAGAACTAGAGGCTTGGCATATAAACAAGAAAGAATCAGCTGAATTATTTAGGCTATGGAGATTTGTAGACTATTTAACTACCCTTAATATCTTAACTTGGAAATGGCTTAACTTAGGCTGCTGTCTGAAATAATGTTTTTGAAATTAATATGCAAATGTACTTGTCCCTAGGCACATCATATTTCTCCCCACTTCTGACCCTATTCAACTTCTTGTATCCATTCAGATTAGCCATTTTTATCTCTTCCATTACTTAGACAAGTCTTTATTCCAGCTATCACCTCTAGTTGGCCTTTGTGACTCTCTTTCTCTCATTAGTTTATGTAAGATCACTTTGATCTTCTTTCTTCTCTTTTTAAGTGGAGGTTATTAAGTAGTATTTCATTCAAGTACAAGGAAGATTAAAAGAGAATGCACGGAGTTTCTGTTATGGTGCCAGAAATATAGTTGGTGATTTTATTAGGAAGCTAGGCTATGTAACCCAGTAACTCCCCAATTCTCAGTAATCTCATACTGGAAACATTTAATGGGAGTCAGTGGGAATGTAGTATTCAGTTGCACAGTCACTCAGGGACCTGAGCTCAACTGAGCCTCTACCATCTCATAAATATAGCATCTAGATGCCAAAGAAGGGAGAGATAAAGACAAAAGCATTATTCATAGGTCTTTCATGCTTAGGTTTGGAAGTGATTGACATCACTTTTACTACTTATGTTTCATTAGCAAAACTAGTCACATGACCCTGCCTACTTGTAAGAGGGATATTGGTAAACAATAGTATGTCTAAAACAGTGACGAAAAGGTTTTAGTGGCTTTTTTACACTCTTATTTCGTATTTCGGTCACAGTCACTTCAGCTGACTAATTATCCAGAGGTTAGGGATAGTTTATGAAATCCTACGGGATTAAAGCTATACTTTTTTAGAGCAAAGGGTAGAAGGGAGGATATCACGGTGGCAGTTACAGTTCCCTCTGAATCTAGAATCACCAAGTACCAACTTACAATCTTCACCTGTAATTGTTTCACATGTCTTAACCTCAGTATTTCCAAACCTACCTTTGACACTCCCTACACAGGCAATCTCTCTTGAAATCCAGTTGACCATCAAGTTTTGTCAATTCTGTTTCCATATTATCCATTGATTCTCTTAGTCATAGTATCCCTTTCTAGGGACTATGATTAGTCTGAGTGCCGGGATGAATGAGCACTTTCAATTGGGCAATAAATAGTCGTGGATCCAGAGTGGTAAATGGGAGAAACAGAACAACTATTTCAATATCTTAGAATTGAAAATGCTTTTAACTACTGACTAGAAGATTCAAATTATTTAGTTAAAAATTAACATCATATTGAAACTAATGATTAAAATGAAAATAAATATGAATTAAATGGAAAGGTAGACATTGAGATGGGGAAAAAGACAATAAGTAATACAGATTCCCTAAGATATTTCAGCTGAAACAGTCAACAGCCTAATATTTTTCCGTTAGTAATATCTTGGCTTCTGTGTTCAAGTAAGAGACAAAGCTTTAAGTAGATTCAGACAAATATAGAGTTCCTTTTTTGAAATGAGTATTGAGGTAATGTCTATAACATTAAAACAATTAAACTTCAAGGTATAGTCTATCACCCACCACCAACCATCCATGTTACTGCTCTATAAGGAATTATAAAAGTGTTTTATGGACTAAAGGAAGATTCTTAATAGATATTTCAAGGCCTTCGGTTTTTTCCTTTTATGAATAATCCCTCAGATTAAAAGAGAGAAAGGAAAAGAATCTTGAACTGCTTCCCTGTAATAACTCACAGCCCTAAGAGCTACAGTTCACTATTCGTTTCACACTGAAGTTTTATAGAATTTTCTTGCTTTGCAGATTTAGATCACAATGTAAGTTAGACATGCTTCTTTAATCGATGAAGAGAAATATTTTATTTTATTTTTTAAGTAGCATTTAGAATTAATTTTAAAGAAAATTTTAAGAATTTTTTTTTTTTTAATGTTTTGGAACTTCCTGACCAGCACAAAGCATGTCTTTTGATATATTATTTTGGCCAAGCCTGCTCAATGGTTTTCTAAAGATGGAGACATTATATTAACTGCCATCTGCTTTTCTCTGTGAGAAGCTGGCTTAGTTGAGCTTAGTTTTGGCTTTCACAAGCTTTCGAGAATACGTTATATTTTTAGAAGTTTTCACTGACGGAATAATTATCTTTACGTAACGAAGAAGTCATAGAAAAGACAATTTCTAATTCAATTCAGTTACAAACTGTAGAAGTGCATAGATTACAATATTTTTCATCCCTTAAGTCATGATTAGTCTTCTTTGAAAATGTAATGGTTCTGAGTCACACTGGGATCATTTTCAGCCTATATATGTCCATGCAATATCACATATTACTTCAAGCATGCCAAGGTTTATTTGTCATAGTCACCTAGCCATGCTTGAAAAAAAATAATGACATTCAAATCATTTGCAAATACATGTAGAACACACACATTAGGGACAGTGTAGCCTACACCACTTCTCCAGCAGTCTTTTATAAAGTTTTTTTATAAGTATGTGTATTCTTGGCAGAAATAACAATAGCTGAATATTTCAAAGCTTAGAAATAAATAAATCATTAGATTTTACCACTCAATTATAGATAGCTATTTTTATATAATTAGTTTAAAAACACATAGCACTTAGTACGTGTCAGACAATATTCTGGATGCATCAACTCATTTGATCAAGATAACAACTCTATGAGCTAGCAACTATCATTATCCTCATTTTTCACGTGAGACAACTAGGGCATCCGGAGGTTAAGCCATTTGTCCAAAGTCATACAGCTAGTGGGTGGCAGCGCCCTTGTAGTTCTTCGGTCACCTTGTTCCACGGGTGGTACTCTTCACTCCAAGCTGCCTTTAGAACATTTCGTCTCAACGTATTTGGAAGAATAGCATCAGGGTCAGTAAGCACTGGTTTCTTGATCTTCACTACGGTGCTAAATAACCTTTATGTATGTGAAATAGTTTTATAATTTATTATAAAATTATAGATATTAACTAAATAAATATTGAAATAGAAATACATATGAGGGAAATTTTAATCCATTTATAATTCCTCAATTCAGAGATGATTTCTCTCCGCATTTGAGGGCATAGTCTTTCAGACCTTCTTCTCCACTTTTGTCTACATTTTTTTGTCTTGAATTAATGGGACCATTTTCTATGTATTTAATTTCTTTCTTTCTTTCTTTCTCCTAACGAAGTCTTACAGCCATATTTCCATGTCATTAAGTGACTTTACAGCACCACATTTAATAGCCAAATAACATTATGTTAATATGAATTTTGAATTTTGTTTTTATTTGTTTCTTTGTTACTGTGAGGTTAATTTTACATATCTTCTCCAAATGAATAGATTTAGGGTATACAGGGAATTTCCAGTGCGTTTAAATTATACAATGAAAATAAAATGTAGGCAAATATATGTGGATTTCCTCTCAAAATAATGTAAGTGATATTAGAATGCTTTTTTTAGATATTATAAATAAAGCATTGCTTTATTTGTCCGTTACATATTTTCACAAGAACATTAAGAGAAAAAGATTTCCAAAAGGAAAATATTTTATAGGTTTGACTGTAGTCACCCGGGAAAATAAGTGTAAGAAACAGCCTATGGATATGCAACGGCTAAATTAAAATCAGATTACAAAAATGTTAAAGACATAATCAAGTGTTATACAGATTCATTGCATTAGAAACATAAACTGAGCAATATGGTCCAAAAGCAGTTTTAGGAAAATCTTTAGTACAGAGGCATACAAAGATTTAGCCCTGAAATAATCAGGAGAAATTGTGTTTTGGTGGCTTGTGGCGGGGGAAAAAAAGTGGGATACTGGATTTTAAAAAATAAGATTTTGCCAGTGTGTATTTCATCAACTGGATTCTGTCTCTTATCATTCTAAGATATTTTGCAAAAAGCTCAGTGCTCCAAATATGGTGCTCATTAATGCCCAGCCCTCCTCATTGCTCGGGAACAGAGTTCACAGTGGGAGCCCAGGAATGGAGTGGCGCTTGTAGCTCTGTATCTCGGGACATGACACAGACTGTGGATGTGGACGCTGTGACGTCAAAGAGGGCTCAAGGGGCGTTCTTATACAGGCAGTCTGACTCTCTGCTGCTTTATCTGTAGCACACGGCTTTTCTTTGTGACAGTAAATATGTGTAATGAGAGTTCATAAATGGGATAAAGAAAGATCTTTTACATTCTAGGTCTACGGAGAAAGAGTTGGCACATGGTTTATTACCATTTTTGATCCAGAAATATCGCTTTCTTCTCACTTAATGTATGCAAGCTACATCCACTCACGTTTCTTTCTCCATTTCTTATTAGTGGTTCTGAGAAAACCATTTAAAAGCCTTTATGTAAGTGTCATCCTGTGAGGCTGCCAAGTTTCCCTTGATTTTAAAAAGATCACAAATAAGATTATTTCTATATTTATCCCATCCACATTTCCCCAGCTTCAACTTTTATCTTCCCACACACAGACACCAAATCCATCATTCTGACTTATTCTTCCCTCTCTTTTTTGACCTCAAGAATCTTTAGAACAAGGGAGAAAAAAAGGTGTTGTAAAAGGAGATAATAGAAAACATTTTATTATGTCTAGTTTCAAGACTAGTCCAAACATTAAAATGCAATTTATATATCTTTGTTCAATTTAAATAAGGTGAACTCAGTGACAGATGCCATGCTTGATGTTGGATATCTATGCGTTTTCTTCCCTCCATTCAGTAAAGCACGGTGTATATTGTACACTCTATGCCCTTAGGATGATGTGTCCAGTCCTACCTCCACTGGTAAATAACTATTTGGTACTGAGCAGGTCATTCATCGTTTCCTAATATAAATTTCTTCATTTGTTAATGTAATACATTCTATAAAATACACTTTTCAATACCAAAATCTTATGATTCTACGTGGACATAATATATTGATGCTTATTATAATAGTGTTATTCAAATATTAATAAAACTATTTTATTTAATATTGCATTAATATTAGTCATTTTATGTTTATACATTATGTATCTTGAAGTGTACTTCACTCTATGTTATTTAATAAATGTTTATAAATATACCTTGCTACTATCAATGAAATTAAATCTAAACACACTAACATGAGACACGTATTAGCATGTTTTCTTTTCCAAATTGAAATATTATGCAGATTTTTCTCCATGTATTCACCTGATTGGAAATATAACCGGGATGGCTGATGTAGGGTTGAAATGCCACTGCTTGCTTCTCTAGGGCCCTTTCAGACACACTAATTGATAGCATTTTTCCTTATTAGCCTGGACTCAGCCTGGACTACTTCTCAGGCTGGCATTGCTGACAGCTGCCAACACTCTTCAGTCAGAAGTAGACCATTATTTGAAAAGTTTTTCCCTTCCTCTGAAATGTATGACCATTATAGAAATTTTGGAATATAGAAGAAGATAAACAAAGCCACAATATTTCATCATTCAGACATACCTACTGCTGCCATTTCATTCTTGCATTTTTATATTAAGAGGTTCCAATGAAAGGGTATTCGTATCTGTTTTATTATAATTTAGAATTATAAAATGATTATATTTTAATTTTTAATTTTAGATTTAATTGTGAGTTATTTCAATCATACACTTAACAGGAAAATAGTATCACATGTGGTAGAAAAATCACCCAGATTTAATGAGTATTATTATTTGACATATTTACTTTAGATTGTTTTAGAAGGAGGAAAATGTGGCAGATATTTCTAAACTTCAACCTTTAAACCAATTACTTTTCCTACTGTCATGGTAATTACCATAAGAAATTTTCTCTGTCATTTTTCAGTTCCCAGGCTTCTTATTTTACAAAATCTATTTATGACAATAGTCTCATAGGGCATAGTCTTGTAATTTTGAAACACTTATATAATTGGTCATATAGTACCCTAATTTGAACTTTTTTCATATATTTTTTCCAATCAATCCAATTTACATTTGCCTTCCAGGGAGCAAATTAGAAAGTTTCTCTAGACATAAAGGAATAAAAAAGTACCTGGTAGTTTATAGATTAAACTAACTTTTAAATATACTAAATTTGGCCAAGTTGTTCTCCAAAATGGCTGTCCAAATTTTCAATTTCCTCAGCATTGTATAGGAGTTCTGTTTTCTCTACATTCTTATCAATAGCTGATCTTAAAATATGTAATGATTTTTGTCTGTCGTATTGATTTTAAAAATACAAAATAAATTGTTGTTATTTTTGTTGTTATTGTTATAATATGTACATTTTAAAAACAAGTGACGAATAAAATAATAAATATGGAAATACTCATGACCAAATTTCAAGAATTATTAATTATCAAACTTTTGCACCAATGGTTTTACCTGTGCTTCTATTGTTTCTGAAATGTTTTAAAGAAAATTCTAAACATATCGTTATTTTCAACAACAAAATCCTTCAATATTCATGACCAAAAATAGGTTATATAACCAGAAAGAAAATTCCATAACTAACAAAATTAACAATATTTCCTCTTTATCGTCTAATACCCAATCCATATTAAATTTTCACAGATCTATAAAAATGTAAATATAAAAATACGTTTGTACAAATCAGGATCCAGACAATGTTCTCATTTTACACTTGTTCTTCTATTTCTTAAATATCTTTTAATCTAAAACAGTATCTCCCCTAACATCCCTCACTTTGTTTTTCAAACCAGTGACATGTTGAAGAAACTAGATCCGTTTTCTGATAGACGAGTGCTATTTAAAATTCAGTGTGTATACAGATCTCATGCATAGTGTGGTAAAATGCACACTCAGTGTCAGTGTTTCTGGAGCAGCTCAAGATTTAACATTTTTAACAAGATGCGGCTATTCTACAGATCACAGTGTGTGTAGAAAATCTGTAGAAAGACTGACAATTTGGATTTGTTTGCTTATTTTGGTTTCATTTACTTTGTGGTTATATCACAGGTTAATTTCCTATAACCTGGAAATTAGCTTTCAACTCTTTTGACAGAAATACTTCATAGATTGTGTTCTTTACGTCATATTGTAACTCATCAGAGGGAATCTCTTATCTGTTGTGCCACAAATAGTTCTTTAATTTGTTCTTCTGAGTTTTGACAAATCAAGTTTTTTAGCAGCATTAATGAGGTATAATTGACAGAATAAACTGCACATATTCAAACTGGATTTCTGGACATATTTTTACTTCAGGGAGACCATCATAACAATCAAAATAATGAACATAGCCCTCACCTCCAAAGTTCCCTCGTGTCCCTTGGTAATCTTTCCTTCCTGTTCCCCTCCATTTCCATTCTCTCTCAAGTACTAATCTGCTTTCTGTCACTGTGATAGATTTTAATTTTCTGGAATTATATATCAATGGAAACGTACACTCTGAATTCTTTTTCATCAAGCTTCTTTTTAATTATGTCAGCATAATTATTTTGAGATGTTATTTTGTGCATCGATAGTTCGTTTCTTTTTACTGTTGAGTAACATTACATTGTATGGACATATCACATTTTGTCAACACATTAACTTATTGATGAGCATTTGGATTGTATCCGGTTTTGGCTTTTACAAATAAAGCTGCTGTAAATATTCATGTAAATGTCTTTGTATGGACACATGATTTTGTTTCTCTGGGGTAAATATCTAGGAATGGAATGGCTGGATCATATGGTAGGTATATGTTTACATTTTTAGATCTGTCTTCTACAATGATTGTGCCATGTTACATTTCCGTTATCAGTGCATGAAAAGAAACTATATTCCTTTTGGTGCAGCAATCTACAAGTCTTAGTTATTTTAAGTTGGCTGATTGTATTTTTAAAATTTTTTATATACTCAGTGAGTTTTTTTGTCCTATTGGTATTTCAGTATAGGAGAACAGTGTTAACCATTCCACAATTGTGACTTTGTCTACCTCTCCTTAGCTCTGTTGATTTTTGCTTCATGTATTTTAAAGCTCTGAGATTAAGTTCACTCACATTTAAGACTGTTAGGCCTTTTTGATGAATTTAGTTTTTATCCTTATAAAATGCTCTTCTTATTTCAGGTAATACTTGACATCTTGTTTCTGAGATAGTAATACAGCCATTTCAGGGAACTTATAATTATTATTTTTATGGCATATCTTTTCCCATCCTTTTCCTTACAAGCTATCTGTGTATTTGTAAATAAAGTGTTTTTTTAAAGAGAGTACATAGTTGGGTTAAGTTTTTAAATCAACTCTGCCTATTATTTGTAGTGTCTCATTAATGTCATTTTAATGCAATGATTCATCTGGTTGAATTTACTTTGGTATCTTGAGTCTACTTCTTTCCCCATACTCTCCTGTTTATCATTGTACTAATAAAAATAGAATTTTTTTAGAGTCACATTTTCCCTTTTAGTCACTCAATATGGCACTTTGTTTGTTTTTAGTGATTGCTCTAGTGATTTTGAGGTGCATCCGTCACTTGTCACAGCAGTCTACTTGAATTACCGTTACATCACTTTATCCGTATTGTAAGAAGTTGACTACCAGATACTTCCATTTCCCACATCCCATTATTTCTGCCATTATCATCATGAATTTTACTTCTACATATGTTATATATCCCATAACACGTTGTTATTAAAGCGTAAACAGTAAATTGTTTTACAATATTAATAAAAACACAAAAATAGCTTTTTATATTTACCTATAATTTAATATTTCCATCTCATTTCATTATGTTAGGAAGATTCACACGTCCTTCATTCTGAAGATTTCCTCCTTAGTATTTTTGTAGTGCAGTTATGCTGTTGATTAATTCTCCTACTTTGGTTTATATTACCTTTTTTTTTTTTTTTTTGAGGAAGATTAGCTCTGAGCTAACTGCGGCCAATCCTCCTCTTTTCACTAAAGGAGGACTGACCCTGAGCTAACATCCATGCCCATCTTCCTCTACTTTGTATGTGGGACGCCTACCACAGCATGGCGCGCCAAGCAGTGCCATGTCCGCACCCGGGATCCGAACCGCTGAACCCTGGGCTGCCGAAGCAGACTGTGCATACTTAACCACTGCACCACCAGGCCGGCCCCCTGTATTACCCTTGGTTTGAAGGCTATGCAATTATAAATTGAAAGTTTTCCTCTCAGAATTTTAAGTATGTCGTTCTATTGCCATCAGTCTTACATTATTTCTGATGAACATTTAATGGATATTCTTATTGTTTTCCTTTTCCTCTGGTGAGTTTTAACATTTTCTCTTTATATTTTATGTTTAATAATTTTACAGTAACATGCATAGATTTTGTTTGTTTGTTTTTGTCTTGATTAGTGTTTGTTTAGAGTCTTTTTGGGTGTGATATTTTTGGGAAAATTTGAAAAACCATTGGCTATTATTATTATTATTATTTTGCTGAGGAAGATTTGCCCTGAGCTAATGTCTGTGGCAGTCTTCATCTATTTTGTATGTTGGTCGTCTCCACAGCATGGCCGCCGGGAGTGGTGTAGGTCCACTCCTGCAAACCAAACCCAGGCTGCCTAAATGGGGCATGCTCAACTTAACTACTAGGCCACAGGGCCAGCCTTGGCCATTATTTTTTAACCCAATCTTTCTCTTCTTTCTTTTTGGGACTCCAGTTATACATATGTCATACTACTTGAGATAATGCCACAGTTATTGAAATTCTCTTCATTTTTAAAATTGTTTTTGCTACTCTTGCTGTTATCTGTGCTTTAATTTGGATAATTTCTATTAAACAATCTTCAAAGCAAATGATATTTTTTCTGTAATGTTCAATCTTTTGATAAAACCATTCTGTGGTTTTGTTTTGTATTTCAGTAATTATACTATTCAATTCTAAGAGTTTCATTTGGTTCTTTTTAAATTTCTATTTCTTTGTTGCATTTTACCATGTGGTCATTGAAATATTTGATTTAGGGGGCCGGCCTGGTGGCGTAGCTGTTAAGTTTGCTCGCTCTGCTTCAGTGGCCCAGGGTTCTCCAGTTCGGATCCCAGGCATGGACCTATGCACTGCTTATGAAGCCTTGCTGTGGCAAGTGTCCCACATATAAAACAGAGGAAGATGGGCACAGATGTTAGCTCAGGACCAATCTTCCTCAGCAAGAAGAGGAGGATTGGTGGCAGATGTCAACTCAGGGTTAATCTTCCTAAAAGAAAAAAGGAAAGAAATATTCAATTTAGGCAATGATCATCAATAAGTGGTAAAACTTTCAAAGAAAAGGTGACTAGAAAATTCATAATAAATAATCCAACTGACACTACATGAATCTACTAATGCATCTAATAAACAAAAACAACTTCAATATTAGAAACAAAATGTAAAAAAAACTAGGTATTTTATGCCTCTGAATATCATGCAATAGGAAATGTACAGCACCAGCTATGAGCTTTTTGATAAATATTTAAAATTGCATCTAATCAAGTCTTGACCAGTTTATAGGAAATAAAGAAACACGTTAAAGCACACTATGGGGATGCATGTACAAATTCCATAATGTAGGAAACTCTACAGGATAAATGACCTTGTTTGTTCAATATATAAATGGAAAGGAAAATTAAATTTAGAGTGATGACACCTATGCACTAAATGAGACTTAAAGAATGTAGCAACAAATTGGATTGTGTGGGCATAGTTGAATCTTGATTCAAAGATGTTTAAAGATGTTTATTTTGAACACATTGAATATATGATTAAAGACATTCTTAGGGGTCGGTCCTGTGGCTGAGTGGTTAAGCTCTTGCGCTATGTACCGGGGGGATTTGGGGAGATAAAGCAGTAAAAAAAAAGACATTCTTAATTTTTAATATTCAATTTTGATTCTTAAAAGGGTACACACACACACATATGTATTTGTGCTTGAGTGTGTGTGAGTGGAATGAATGGTTAAAATGATGATATTTGAAATTTGCTTAAATATCAGGTAGTGGGTATGTATACAGATGAAATTATATTGGCCTTGTCTTGATAATTTTGAAGTTGAGTAATGATGCATAGGTTTTCATTATACTGTTTTCTCTATTTTTAAATGTATGAAAAGATCATAATATAAAGTTAACATAAATGTTATTTACCCAATGTTATAAGTGTAAGTTATAAGTATAACTTTTTATCACTCTTACTGATAGTTTTCCAAATTTATACAAAATATCTTTCTCATAAAGAAAATTATACTCATTCCAAATGTCTTCATTATTCACTGGCTACTAAAAATACATATTTCAGCAATTTCTAAACAAAGACATTATTTGAATTTCAAATATTCAACATAAGGATGAAATTCATCTTTAATTTTCACTGCAGCTAATTTTCTTCATGACCTTCATTAGGTAAACTTATAACAAAAAATACATCTGCTTAAAGAAACTACAGAGGGACCACAGAATTCCCATTTATGACAATGTGTTCTTTCTTAATTAGGTGTTTTTTTAACAACTCTTCCTAACAAGAGCCAAAGACCTAAAAAAATCTCTCAGGGGACATTAATAAATACGTGGAGAAAATTCAAACAAGATCATATAGAAAATGTCTAACCAAAATAGGGACTCTGGTTTTTCTGTTGATTATGACAATAAACTCCATTGTAAATCTGACAAAATTATTTTTCTTCATGAGTCCCAAAGAAATGCATCCAGTTTGGTTATACGGAGGTGCTAGGTAGACGTAGGTAATGTAAAGGTATTCAATTTCATATAAGGGTTAGAATTACTAATCATTTCAAAGAGAGTCGGTTTGATCAATATCAGACACATAGAAAGTTTTAAATGGAAAAAGTAGTTTGGGTTTTTTTGTTTTAATATCTAAATACTAGAAGATAACTTTCATCTCCATCTTCTGTCTTATAAACATTTGGCCATTTTTACCCAGGGACTATAATTTTTTATTTAGTTTCTAAAAATGGCATTATTTCTTTGTTAAGATGAAAAACGCTTCATATTTTTTGTTATGTAAAATGGTAAATATCTTGCACAGGCTTTCTATTCACAGCGTGTTTTATAACATCGGTATAACTAATTATTAAATCTTCCAGGTTTTAAACTGAATTGTCATTTTGTCTATTTAATTAACCACGCAAAGTACCATAATTTGGAAAATTAGATCAAAAAAATTATTTCTATTGAAAAAGAGGAGAAATATTGCATTTTCCCCCTGGTTTGACTGTAGCTTTAATGGGATACTTTGAGTTTTACTGAGGTAGAAAGGAAGAAGTATGCAGGTTAAATTAAAAAAAAAAAAAAAAAACTATCTTAATGTCAGCTATCAGTCAACAAGATTGCCAGAGCAACGTGTCAGCCTTCAGGGAGATTTGTGACTACAGCTTAAAATGGACAGTGCTTGAGCAGAAATTTATAATTATTCCATCCAAATTATTGCTGAACTATCAAATAGAATTAAGTAGTGTAATTGGAAGATAAATTAAATATATATTTTTTCTTCTATTTTTACAGTTGCAAAAGTTGTATCCTTTAGCAATTATGTGAGAAAATGCTATTTTTAAAATGTCAAGTTTTGTTTTGTTTTCTGTTCTTTAGGAATATGAAAGATACTTGAGTTAAAAGGATCATAAAGGAACATAAGATTTCGTTTGCAACACGCTGTTTCCTCTGAAGAGTATGGGTTGGAATCAGAAGAGCAGAATGAATTTTTCCTTATTGCTACCTTCTTTGTTGGGAATTTCTCTCCTATGGCCTTGTCTTCCAGCAACAGAAAACTCGAAAACAGAGAAAGTTAAGCACTCAGCAGGACCTCATTTGAGAGTGAAGCGTGGCTGGATGTGGAACCAGTTTTTTGTACCAGAGGAAATGAATAGGACTAGTTATCGCATTGGCCAGGTACTAATTTTCTGAAAGTGTCATAGGAAAGAACATTGCATAAATCTAAATGAATGAGTTGAGGAAGTTTTGGTATTTGATACTTTCTACATTTTCTCGGTGGAACCTTTCGAAACTTCAAACACCAGCATAATTAATTGTTTCAGATGTGCCAACACCTAAAATATCCACAAAAATTTGAGGTAGAGGGAAAGCTCCGATTTTCAAATTTCACTTTAGTCTTCCATACCTATGAAAGCACAGCCCTCATTTATCACCATCTGGAAGTTTGATGGCGCTATATATTTGGTAATGGATCACAGCTACCATACTGAGAACAAAAATGTTTACCAAGAGTGTTTAGTCTGATTTTCTATTATACTAAGTAGGTGTTGATTTACCCCTCATTAATTTTTAATGAAGCATATTAATACCAAATCCTTTTACAGTTAAGTCACTTCAAGAACCTACACAGTTCATTTCATTAGTGAAGTTGAAGTGCAAAGAATAATTATTTTCACTTTCTTATAAAAAATATATTTAAAAAAAGTTTTCTTAATGAGACAGAACATTTCCTATTTATATTTTTCGTTTTTATTATTATTTGATTTTCTTTAAACAGAGGTAATTACAATATGTCCTTTTCTGTAAGGCTCCTTTTCTAGATGAATGAACTGAAATAAGTTTAACCACTAATTAACTGACACTAAAATTTAATTGGGCCCAAAGGGTGAAGCACTCAAAATTCATTAACTCTCTTGCTCTAGCCTTTTCAGGAGAGCTGCACTGTTACTGTGAAGTCTGGCTTCCATAGCAGTTCATTTATCCCACCAGTATAAGAGTACATTCAACTGAAGGCTTAGATTAAGATCTTAAGCAAACAGATTTCTAACATTGTGTGTGTAAGTGAGTATGTGTGCCTGACACAAGTAATATTTCTCATCCCTTTTTATTTTCTAACATGACTACAGGTAAACCACAGGCAGGATGCCATACAGGAGGTCCATAGTTAAGTGTCTGCTAGGTAACCGAGTCTTTCTAGCCACATTTACAACGGACTTCCTGGAGCACCGTATGCTCTCCCATCACCGAACGGGATGACAGGCTAACATTGGCTGGTGGCTTTTAGTGAATAAGGATCTGCAGGGAAGTGCAATCAGAACAGAGACTACCTCCCTGGTTAACTATCACATCTTCTAGTTTTCGTTTTTCTGCTCCCTGAACAAATCTCCCGTTTCCTCCTTTCACATGGTGATTGATTTCATCTATTATTTTCAATTTTGTAAAAATATCTATGAAAATATTCTAACAGATGTCTTCCCTCCAAATAACCTCATTAGGCTTAAATAACCCATAGATAACTGGTTTAGAAGAAAGTAATACTGAATGTTTAGGTGCTTATGTAAAAAGCTGATAAAATACTAAGTATAGCTGATATGTCCAATATTACTTTCTTTTTGATCCTTTTGTTAAAAGGGATTAAGTTCAGAAAGCACAATTAAGTAAAAATTTAAAGTTATACTGATTTTCTAAGTTGATAGTAACTACCTAATTGAAAAAATATTTTTTGAATAGAAGTATAGAAAATTTCATAATGTTAGAATCCATGAAAATGAAATGTGTTTAACTAATGCATCTTGTGACATTAAGAGGCAAATGTTCAAATAAGTTTTTTGTTTGTCTAATTTAAATCTGAGTCCTTAAAAATATCAAGCTTGGGGCTGGCCCAGTGGCATAGCGGTTAAGTTTGTATGCTCTGCTTCAGCAGCCTGGGTGGGGTTCATCAGTTTGGATCCTGGGTGTGGACCTAGCAGGGCTTATCAAGCTATGCTGTGGCAGCATCCCACATAAAAAAAGAGGAAGATTGGCACAGATGTTAGCTCAGGGCCAATCTTCCAAAAAAAGAAAAACAAAAAAATGTAAAAAAAACCCAAAAAACCCCCAAAATATCAAGCTCACTTACCTATGAAAATTGCACTGTGAATATACTTGAAATAATTTATTCACTACTAAATTTGACTTATGTTCATTCTAATATTGAATCAAAATTTTGAGCTACATCAAAAAGATATTTGAAAAACATGAAGAATGCATTACTTTCATTTGATATATTTATCAGAAAATACATTTGTTACCCTTAATTTCTGACTATAGGGGATAGAGACTTCCTTTTTATCTTGAGGGTAATGAAGGATGATCAAATTTTAAAAAGCTGCGACAAGAAAGTCAATCTAGATGTTATTATTCCAAATTTGTTTCTTTCATTACATAGCAGTGATATTCAACACATTATCAAATTATTAATATGTGTTTTAGATATCTTCAGTTATTCTCCTCAATCACATAGAAAATTTATTAATTAGTTCAGAATAAGGTATTGTAACGAGTTATTGGAAAAGTTATGAATTTGTTTAAGGTTGTATTTCTTGGTTAACTTTGTAAATTTCAGAGAAGCTCTTACTTTGGAGAAGGGCATATTCATAAATGGTAAATCAAGAAAACCATGGATTTACAATAATTAAGGGATTATGGCATGTTTCCTCCCTTTATACAAAAATAATTTACATATAGAAGACCATACAACCAATGTTACCTGCATCATAATAACCCTTGTTTTTATATACAAATTAAAAATTCCAAATAATTCATTAACACCATGAATGATAAAGAAATTTACTTTATTTTTAAAAAATAAAAGTAATGAGGTCACAAAATGAAAAGTATATCTGAGAATTGAGTAGAATATGTTGGAAAGAAATAACTTAGATCTAATCTGGCTGAAACTCAAGGGCTAAAATACTGTGTTACATTGTGGTTTGCAGGAGAGGATCTGGCATGAGACAAACCTGTGGATTAAGGCATAAATCTACACAAAACCCCTGTAACTCCGCACAAGTTCTTAAAATTTTTAGTCTAATTTTCCTTCTCTATAGAAAAGATTGATTATATCAATAATTTGTATCTCATAATTTTGTTATGAGGATTAATTGAGAATAATATAAAGCAATTCTGTAGATTTCATGATATATAATAAATATCCAATGGATGGTTATGATGATTATCATCTTCTCAACATGCTCCCTAATTTTCTAATATTTCCATGTTTTCTCTAGATTTTTAGCCTAGAGAGAGAATATCACTGCTTAAATTTATCTCGATTAATATCTTCCTATCTGTCTCTGGGTCCCAACCTAATTTAAATATTTGAGAAGAGATTTTAGTGACTAAGAATGTAATCATAGAGCAAACTTGAACTAACTTTGTTGTGCATAATTTATGAAATTTGTTTGCAGTTATTATACTTTCTAATTAGAATCATAAATTTAGAGTAATGAAATTTGTATAATTCTTTACATTGAAAATTCACAGACACTTTTCTCTGCTGGTGATAGATTTTAATCTTAAAATTGATATTTCACCTTATATTTTGTAATGTGGGAATTACGTGGAATTATGAACTTGGGGAATAATTAGTAGACATGAACACAAAATCATTAAAATTTATTTGTCCATTTTAGCATGTCTGGAAACTAAATTATCCTTCTTTGCACTTGCAGCTAAGATCCGATTTAGACAATGGAAACAATTCTTTCCAGTACAAGCTTTTGGGAGCTGAGGCTGGAAGTATTTTTGTCATTGATGAAAGAACAGGTGACATATATGCCAGACAGAAGCTTGATAGAGAGGAACGATCCCTCTACACTCTAAGAGCCCAGGTAATAGACACCACCACTGGAAGGGCTGTGGAGCCTGAGTCTGAGTTTGTCATCAGAGTTTCGGATATCAATGACAATGAACCAAAATTCCTAGATGAACCTTATGAGGCCATTGTACCAGAGATGTCTCCAGAAGGTATTGCATATTAATTTACATCAAAGATATATTAACAATGAAAACAGATTTAAATTTCAAACATATGTTTTGGAAGTGAATTATTTAAAGTTCTATACTTGTACTTCCTTCTACAAATACATTAGGTAAAATATTTGAAAAATTACACTATTCATTAAAATTTTGTAAATAATGGTACTATATATTAAATTATTTGTCATGTTAATATATAATCTCAGTCTTCAAAGCAATAGAAAAAACGGTTAAAAAAAGGTTTTGTTGAATGATTTATAAAGTTCTTTAGCATGTTCCCTTACTAGTTTCTTCAATATAAGAATTTATTTTCCAAAAAAATATATACTTTTGTATCTTAAAATAGCACATAAAGTTATCCTGAAAGAAATGCATGTAAAAATAGGAAAAGCCAATTTATAAGACAAAAAAAGTACTATATACATCAAAACAATGGAATATGAAGACTAAAAACAAAGAGTGGTTGAACACCTCTGTATTCATTTTCAAGTTCCTTTTCAAACCCAATGTTATTTTTATAAATGTTTTAAATATAATACATGTAGAAGAGAGTGCTTTCCATAAGATATAAGAATTAACCTTGGAAATCAGAAATTTGTGTCCAATAGGGGTAAAATTATGGCATGGCTATGAAAAATTTGCCCACTTATTCTTTCAGTCAGAAAATTTGATAACACAATATACAGTAACATTTAATTAATAAAATTTACTTAAGTGATAAACTTAAATTCAACTCAGTAATGGTCATTTTAAATTATGCTATTGTGCTTTAAAACTGCTTTATTAAAATATCTGATTCATTAGCCAGCTAGTCTAAAAATGTATATTCCATTGTATATTTTCCTGATTCTTTATTTTTAACATTTCTGGTATCAATTTAAAGATGTCTTTCTACATGTGTTCAGAATATATGTCTTTAACTACAGCGTAAACAAATTTAGCTGTGTAATATCTGTCAAGACCAATTCTCATTAGATGTAAATGACACGTTAATATTGTTCTATTTCTATTTGGTAACTAGGCAATGAAACAGCTCTTCTTGCCCTCCATCCTCCTCCTCTTCACCCTCCTCCTCCTCTTTCTGCTCCTCCTCCTTCCCTTTTTTCTCCTTCTCCTTCTCTTTCTTCAACAAGCTTATATTGTGGACCTAACATGTTCTAGGAACTTTTCTTTGAAACTGGGGACTCAGTTATAAAGGAGGTATGTGAGGTAATTGCTGGTACAAAACATAACACACAAACAGTAAATAACTATTTTAAATAAGCAAGGTAATAATATTTGATACTGTATGTTACGACAGTGTTAAGTATGGGTGAAGTATGATGATTAATTGAGTGGAGGAAGTGGGGATATTTTGGGAGGTGTTATTTGAAGGGAATGGTACAAAGAGGCCAGTCATGTAACTTTCTAAATAAAATTCCCATGGTAGGGTGATGAGGACTGCATATATCATTATGGGAGTTATTGGCATGTAGCAAACATGTGGAGCATGACAATGGATGAGATCCCCTTGGAAGAGAATGCAGGTTGATTAGACTGTTAAGCAAAAGGGGTTGGCTAGTAAATTACAATGAATGGAATTGGCCAGGGATATAGGAAGACATGAGAAGAGATGTTGCAAAAAAAGAGATTCTCCAACTGTGTAGAAAACTGCTAGGAGGTTGAGTAAAATCAAGACAAGATACTTGATTTAGCAAGTTGAAGACCCCTAGTGATTTTGACAAAAGGAATTTGGTTGAATTTGTGCAACTGCACTATGTTAGAGATTATTCTGTTGCATGAATGGAAGGAGAAGTGGAGGTGGCAGTGAATTTAGCCAACTTTAAAAGAAGTTTTGCTACAGGGAGAAAAACAGAGATGTGAGGCACTGAGTAGATGGAGATGAAGATAAAGGGGATTTTTTTAATCATTATTTAATCATTTATTAAGATGGGAAGTTTAATAATACACTTAATACAATAAGCGCTAATACAAGAGAAGAGCATTTTTAAAAGAAACAAACAGGATATAACTACTGGAAAACTATTCCTGAAAGGGAGAGAGCCATTGAATCTAGGGCACTAGTAGAAGGGATAGATTCAGGTAGGTCAACACCTCGGTTGGTAATAAATCAGTTAATGAGTGATTGTTTCGTTTTTATCAGTGAAGTCTGAGAGAAAGGCAGGAATTGAGAGTAAAGGGGTGGAATTCTAGATAGAAAAGCCAAGGAACAAAATAGCCATTTTGCATAGTTGGAGAGTAAGCTCATAAGAGGATTACAGTGTGTACGACACAGTATTTGTATCATAGCATCAAGTGTAGCCTCACTGTGGTTGATCGAATAGAGATCACAAAACATCGGTTTCGTCTATACAATATTTGGCTACCACAGATCTCTTTGTACTTTGAATTTCATTACATATTAACCTAGTCAATCTGTGTAACTCAATACACTCTTGTGGGAGTGCCAGTCAGAGTTCAGGCTTTGTATGGAATCATACTACAGTCAATGAGCTCTTTTTATACCTTTCCATGGCATTAAGGGGCCAAAAGAATGGTGGTCAGCTGCTATGAGAAATGTTATCTAATATGGAAATAGGGGAATATTCCTATTGCTCTGTCAAACATTTTCTGTGGTTTCCCTTTGAAGCATTCCTATAATTATTGATTTTCCTTTGAAGAAACAAATTAATAATATTGTATGTGATTTCTGTTTCCCTCAATCTCAGTATTTAATTAATAAATAATGTGGATTCTTTTACTTGAATATAGCCTTACTTCTTCACTTCTTTCTTTATCCATTACCATTTAATAGGTTCTTGAGAGTTGATCTTGCTTCCAAATTCCCTATCCATGTTTTATCCTTTACAAAGCAACCAGTGCAAACATTTTGTTCTCTGTTGTCTGTCTTAGGTATATTTGTGTTGTATAGGAGTCAACTTCCAATTGTTATATTTGAATCTGTACTTTGAACTTAGAATTTGGTGAATTTCTGAAAGGAATCTACATGAGAATGCCATCAGAAGAGAAAACTAAACTGCCATTGTTTATTAAACATATATTTATTTACAAATAATGATGGGCTTTTACTGATTACACTTATATTTGAAATGCACTTACTTTCAAAGTAGAACTATCAGTGAAATTGAGATAAAATATTATGTTTTCTCACTTCTCAGTATGGATTTGTAAAGTTATTATCTATCTTTCACACAAAAACATAAGATCTAATAGACCAGGAGCCACACGGCACGTAAAGTTTGGGATGATTGAGTAAAAGAATGAGTGCACAGATGAATGAAAATGCTACATACGTGAACGTACATGATTAGGCTGGTTTGGGAGATGAGTAGAGGATATTAGTGGATGTAAAATCCAGGGAGACTCCAAGGATGTGGGCCAAGACACATAGTGGTCCAAAGTGCTGCAGGTGGGCTCTAAATAATGATTCCTTAATTCTGAAATTTTCCAGTGCAGAATTACTAGAACTATAGCTAAATTCTTAGAAATCTAGAACCTACCAAGACTGAATCATGAAGAAATAGAAAATCTGAACAAATTAATTACTAGTAAGATTAAATCAGTAATAAAAAACCTCCCTCCTGGGGCTGGCCCCGTGGCCGAGTGGTTAAGTTCGTGCGCTCTGCTGCTGGCGGCCCAGTGTTTCGTTGGTTTGAATCCTGGGCGCAGACATGGCACTGCTCATCAAACCATGCTGAGGCAGCATCCCACATACCACAACTAGAAAGACCCACAACGAAGAATATACAGCTATGTACCGGGGGGCTTTGGGGAGAAAAAGGAAAAAAATAAAATCTTAAAAAGAAAAAAACCTCCCCCAAAACAAAAGTCATGGACCAGATAGACTTCACTGGTGAATTCTACCAAACATTTAAAGAAGAATTAGCATCAATCTTTCTCAAACTTTTCCAAAAATTTGAAGAGGCTGGAACATTCTCAAACTCGTTTTATGAGGCCAGCGTCACCCTGATACCAAAAGTAGATAAGAACACTACAAGAAAACTACTGGCCAATATCCTTGATTAATAATGATGTAAAATTTCTCCAAAAGGTACTTGAAAACCTAATTCAGCAGCATATTAAAAGGATCATACATTGTTATCAAGTGGGGATTATCTCTGGGATGCAAGGATGGTTCAACATAAGCAAATCAAACATGATACACTACTTTAGTAGGATAAAGGATAAAGATCATGTGATCCTCTCAATAGATGCAGAAAAAGCATTTGACAAAACTCAGCATTCTTTCACAACGGAAGTTCTCAACAAATGAAGTAAAGAAATAATATACCTGAACATAATAGAGGTTGTATATGACAAGCCCACAGCTGCATGATACTCACTGGTTAAATGCTAAAAGTTTCTCCTCTAAGACCAGAAAAAAAACAAGGATGCCTGCTCTTACTACTTGTGTTCAACATAGTACGGAAGTTCTAGCCAGAGCAATACTCTGGAGCCAAGAATACTTAATGTGGAAAAGATGTCTTTTCAAAAAACGGTGCTGGGAAAACTGAATATTTACATGCAAAAGAATGAAACTGGACCCCTGTCTTACACTACTCATAAAATGAACTTGAAATTAATTAAAGACTAAACATAGACCTGAAATCATAAAACTCCTCAAAGAAAAATCTCATTGAAATTGGTCTTGGCAATAATTTTGGGGGGATGACACCAAAAACAGAAGCAAAAAAAGCAAAAACAAACAAGTTGGACTACACCAAACTAAAAAGCTTCTGTAAAGCAAAGAAACAATCAACAAAATGAAGAGGCAACTTGTGGAATGGGAGAAAATATTTCCAAACCATCTATCAGATAAGAGGTTAATATCCAAAATATAGAAGGATCTCATACAACTCAATAGCAAAAAACAAACAAACAAACCCACAAAAAATAATCTGATTAAAAAATGGGCAGAAGACCTGAATAGACATTTTTCCAAAGAAGACATTCACAACTGACCAACAGGTAAGTGAGAAGATGCTCAGTAGCACTAATAACCAGGGAAATGAAAATCAAAATCACAATGAGATATCGCCTTACACTTGTTAGTATGGCTGTTATTAAAAAGACAAGAATTAAGAAGTATTGTCAAGGATGTGGAGAAAATAGTCCTTGTGCACTGTTGATGGGAGTAAAATGGGGTGGCCAACCAT
This sequence comes from Equus asinus, assembly GCF_041296235.1. NCBI lineage: Eukaryota > Metazoa > Chordata > Mammalia > Perissodactyla > Equidae > Equus > Equus asinus. The sequence goes on from NC_091796.1 coordinate 11,617,197, forward strand.
GGAAAGCAATATGAGGTTCCTAAAAAAATTAGAAATAGAACTACCAGCAATCTCACTTCTGGATATATATCAAAGGACGTGAAATCACTGTCTCCGAGAGACATCTGCACTCCCATGTGCAGTGCAGAGTTATTTACAATAGCCGAGATTTGGAAACAACCTAAGTGTCCATCAACAGATGAACGGATAAAGAAATTGTGTTATATATATGCAATGGAATGTTATTCAGCCATGAAAAGCATGAAATCCTGCCATTGGTACATGCATGGACCTTGAGGACATTATGCTAAGTGAAATAAGTAAGTCAGAAAAAGAGAAATACTGCATGATTTCCCTTGTATGTGGAATCTTAAAAAAGTCAACCTCATAGAAACAGAGAGTAGAATGCTGATTTCCTGGGGCTGGAGGGTGGGAAATTGGGAGATGTTGGTCAAAGGATACAAACTTCCAGTTGTAAGATGATTGAGTTCTGGGGATCTAATACATGGTATGGTATTCTTAACAGTACTATATTATATACTTAAAGGTTTCTAAGAGAGTAGATCTTAACTGTTCTCACCACAAAAAAATAAATTTATAATTATGTGAGGTGATGGAGGTGTTAAATAACCTTACTGTGAGGATAATTTCCCAACATACACAGGTATCAATCATCACATTGTACACCTTTAATTTATATGATGTTATATTTCAATTATATCTCGTTAAAGCTAGAAAAAAATGAAAATTCATTCTAATAGTATTTATCATCAATATGGCACACATATGTCACAATGGAGAGCCAACAAAAAAAAGATTAAATTCAATTTATGTAAAATACATACAGATTTAGATACTTTGTTTTTTATCAACATGTAGCAGAGATTTCTCAGAAAAATAAATGTCCTTATCTTATAAATACATCAAATTTGAAAATTAGGTTCTATGAAACTTCTGCCTTTGGACACGCGGGTTGACAGTGAGTGAGACGGAGATGGCTGCTCTTTCTATTCTCTCTGAACACATTCTTGTTTGCGTTCTTAAACACAGTGACTTAGGTTCTCTCTCTCAAATTATGAAAAGTAGAAATGTTAAAAAATACAACACAAGAATAAGAAGAAAGACCTAATTTTCAGGTGACTGGGGAGAGAAAAACAAAAATATTTGAAGAATACTTTGCACTTTTAAGGTAACAAGTGGGAAAATATTATGTTTCTTGAGTTTCACTGGGTGTTTCTAGCTTGCAAAGTAATTGCATCTCAAATATAAACACAGTAAAGATGGGCTAATCAGAACTTGTAAATAAATAATAATCCTCCTAATAACATAAGTTCTCAGTGTAAAGGAGTGAGCAGATGCACTGTTTAAAATTAAACCCTTGTGTCCGTCATGAGCTTGATTTCTGAAAATTATAATTTTACTTGATCATCTAATACGTTATGTTGTTTTTGTTATAAAAATCACAGATTCAGAGTGTAAGTCAAAATAATATTATTAATTTGTGCTGCTTTAAATCTCACCATTAAACAACTCAACATCCTCTCAATAAATTTGTTTCAGACTAATCAGAGTACTTGTACTAAAACTGCATGTAAAAATGGCTTTCCTAATAGACAATTTATATCTTCATTGTAAGAAAAGCCAGTTAATCTTTTTACCACTGGACTTAAAACAAACAAACAAAATTACATAGTAAAATAAATGAGTTCTTTTGAAATCTATGGTCCAAATCTCGGCATTCAAACACTGTGTTAAACGATGACATGCTGTTTATTTAGTATTTTATAATAAAAGCTTTCCGTACAAAATGTCCTATCACAGATTGCAGACTTTCTCTATGGCTTACATGATTTCTAAATTAGTCTGAGTATCAAAATTTATCATTCTTGTATGTTTGGATTCCTCTCATAATCACCAGAAGAGAACACATTCTGTGTGAAATATGAGATAACATCTAATACAGTTTTGTTACTAATATTAAAGAACATTCGGGTGAGAATCGTTCAGTCCTCTGTAATACTTCTGGTTAATACTAAAATCCCTACAAATCAACATTGACAGAGTTACACTATTCTTACGTTAAGTTTTACTTTTGGTGCGAGAATAAATCTGATGTTCTGGGAAATCATATTATTGATGCTGCCAATAATGCTTTCAATCTTCAAAAACTTTATGTAGTTTTACAAGTGTTAGCACTTACTAAAATTGTCCCAAAAAGTGTAACTTATATGTAATTTCTCATACACAATAAATATTTTAGCTTATATTAATGCACCATTATCTTCTTATAATTTTCCGTCATAAGTAAAAAAGTCTATCAGCAAATGCAGATTCTAGAGACTACTAAACTATGATTTTTCTCTCAAGCACTTTATTTAAGTTTTCCTCCTGCGTCACCTATGTTGACAATAAGTTTTTGCAATACAGTGTCTAGTAAAATGGGCAAAGTCAAATATCATCTTAAATTTATTTTCATAAAAAATCCTTTCATTGGGGCCAGCCCCGAGGCCCAGCGGTTAAGTTCCTGCGCTCTGCTGCAGGCGGCCCAGTGTTTCCTCAGTTCGAATCCTGGGCGCCAACATGGCACCCCTCATCTAGCCACGCTGAGGCAGTCTCCCACGTGCCACAACTAGAAGGACCCACAACTAAGAATATACAACTATGTACCAGGGGCCTTTGGGGAGAAAAAGGAAAAAAATAAAATCTTTAAAAAAAAATCCTTTTGCAAAAGACAGCTTTAAAGATTCAGAAGCTAGCTAGAAAGCAAAGCTAATTTTCAATGTGCATTTATGAAAAAGTCTCTCAAGGGTATTATAGGCAAATAATATTACCTATCAATGCAATAATAGAAGCCAGAATTATTATATTAAATATTATATTTGTGTTTTTATTATTGGAGAAAGCAAACTGAGAATTTACTGATTAAAATACGATTCTAGGAGAATAATTTTTTGTAAACTTTTGTTCACTTAACAGGATAGATACAAGTTGATTTCAGATCTTTTGACTGTAAGGATCTTTTGACTGTAAGTGCCCAATCATACTGGCTCTTTGCATCCCCAAACAACATGGCCATCTCTGGTCAAGCTGTGGTGTCTCAGAGACACTCGCTGGCCTTTGGATCCCTCAGCAAGCCAGAGGAGGCTTTTCCCACTCTCTGGTTTACATTCCCTGCTAATTCACTTTCAAGGATCTAATCAATTTAAAATTTTAAGAATTGCCATCAGCTGAGCAATTCTAATTACAGGAACTTGGCTTAAAGTGGAATAATAGAAGTTAAGGGTAAGGCAATTCAAGCTGCACTTACCTGTCCTGGGTTATTTTTACTTCCTTTTGTATAATCCTCAGGGTCGTGTTGCGTTGTCATAGGTGTTCTAAAGTAGGGCTATCAGATCTCCAGCTTACTCAGGACAGTCCTGCTTCAGCCCGATTTTTTTCCGGCATCTTGTTCTGGAAGCATTAGTCCCTGATTTTCTATATTTTAAAGTATTATTAGTAGGCTCATTACAATAAGCCAGAGTGAATTTGGTAGAGATCTACATTGTACTTGCAGCTTCTTTCAGGGAGTGTGAGAAACTGTGTGAGACTTATGGGCAGTACAGAAAGTTCTCCTTTAAGACATAGTGAAATCTGAACGAGGGTAGTGATAAACCTGGCACCGTATGATACAACAAAGTTAAGATAAGAAACGGATTCAGTGATTCTCCAACTCTCAGCTGCACCATCATTGTATGAATGAGCTCTCCATGGATGTATGATTTTGTTTCTGAAGCTCTAATTGGTTTTATCAGCTCCATTTTTTTTTCTTTTTTTGCTCCGGGAACCAACATTATATTCTCTCAGTTGTATCATTGTATTGCTGTCGTTGTATCATCAGCCTTGCCCTCTATTAGTGCAAGTCCTCCAGATGCTCTTCTTCACCAAAATTGTCTTGACCGTTCTTGGTCCTTTGCATTTCCATACATATTTTATAATGATCTTTTCAACTTATTAATACAATTTTCTAGGATTTTGATTTGGATAGCATTTACACTGTGAACCTGTTTGTTGATGTTTCTAAGTACATAGTCATCTAATTCATAAACCCAGTATTTTCGTCCACATTTTTCTGTCATTCATTTCTCTTTAGTTTCTTTGGAGAGGTCTTCAATAATTTTTGTTTATATACTCTTGGATATTTTATTTCTTATCATATATATTACATTTAATTAAAATATTTTATAAATATGTATTCCTGGTATAAAAAGGATTTTTGTACATTTTTTGTGTTCCCGTGACCTTACTAATTTAATATTTGATATTTTTCTGTATACTATTTTATGTGTATAGTGTTTGATTTCCTAACAAAAATGTTCTTACCTATGAATAGTTGTTACAGTTTTATTTTTTATTCTCCAATGTCTATCTCCTATCTATCATCATCATCTATTTATCATTTAATTACATGTACATGTTATTGTCTCATTGCATTGTCTAGAAGGTTCAGTACAATGTTGAAAAAACAGCAGTGAAAGTAAAAGTTTTTGCTTTTTAACTATTTCAGATGGAAAAATTTTAACTTTTCACAATTAAATAGGATTGCTTTCAATAAAAGTGCCCTTTATCAGATTTAGAAAGTTGCCTTATAGTCCTAATTTTCTGAGTTAAGTTGAATATTTTCAGATGTATTTTATATATCTAATGAAAATTTCTTTTTTCCATTTTTCTCCTTTATTCTATTAATGCCACTAATTATATTGGTTCATTTTCTAATGTTTAAACAACCTTGAACTTTTGTGATGAACCCAACTGGTGACATTCTATTATAACTTTATATTGATCAATTGAATTGTCAGTTTATTTGTGTGTAATAATGCTTGAACATTTTTTAGAATCCTAGCTAGGTTCCCTTTCAATGGCTATCTAGATTATTTCTCTTAGGAATTTATATAGAATTCATTAGATATATATATATTGAATCACATATAATATACATTATATATATATATATCCCAGTCTTGTAAATATTATATATCCCAAATCTTTACTTGTGATTTAGGTTTAAACATTCAAAATGCATTTTTCTAGAGACATACAAATTTAAAAATAGGTCCATAAGTATGCTGACATGGACCTGTATAAACTGTGTTGTTATGTGGAATAGTGCCCATAATATTTTAGAATGCAACTTCAATTCATAGCGATGCCTGGGATGTTGTTAGGAAATGGGATGACCAGGAGACTGGAGCCACATTGCTCATAAACCTGTTCAGAGTGATTCTAACAATAAATAATGATCGTGACGTAATAAACAGTACTTACGTAAGCCTCAAAAGCCTGCTGTACTTGAAAAGAGCATTGCTGTGGTATTCATTTTGCTTCAAACACGAGTAATTCATTTCTGATATTACTGACATATAAAGGAAGGATTACATATGTTTGTATAAGAATGAGTGTAGAAATTAAGCATTTATTTTCTCAAACACCAAATATCTGTTTACCTATATTTAACCAGTAATATAAGGAAGGGGGAACTGTGAAACAATTATTAATTATCTGCATTGAAAGACACATTATTGGCCTCATAGTAATTTTCTCAATTTTGTGTGTATTCTGTAACTAATTCCTAACTACATGTGAATATATAGATCGATTCCCTTACAAATGACAAATCCTCATGGAAAACATAATCATATAAAATATTATCAAATGTTTTTATATTTCTTGACTGCTTTCATTATTTATTTTTATTATTTGTTTATGTTACTTGACTATTTCTTGAAGATTTCTACAATATTTGAGTTGCTGACTAGGAAAATATATAGACTTACTTCTCTCTGTTGACTTTTTTAGAAAAATCTTTTAGAAAATACCTACGATGTTTTAAAGTTACTTCCGTACTTAATGAATTCTGATGTCAAAACTAAAACAGTGAAAAAGAAAGCCAGAAACAACTAAAGAAAATAAAACAAAATCAGATCATTAGAGTGATATAAGAATTGAAACTTGCTGAGGTCCTTCTAAATTTTATAGGCAATATTTACGAATCATGAGTAAGAATCGAAAGCAAAAACATGCAATGAATTTTTAGAAATTCAGTTGCATTTTTTTCATCTTAATTGTTTTAAATTTCTTTCTTCCATGGTAACTTATAGTAGGATACATCCATGCACGTGTACACACATGCACACACATACACAAATATCAAGTGAATCCCTGAGTAGTCACTGATGGCTCGTTATCAAGCGCTGGGTGCCACTGAAGTGTCATAGAATTATCCCAATTCTATAGGTTTTCTACTTTCAGTTTAAAAAGTGCCATGAGTTTTACCACAGAGAATAATAAATATTTCTCCAGAAAGTAAACTCTGTAACAAATTCAAGAGAAAGTTATACAGAATATTTATAATATGTTGTTTTTTATCCACTAAGTTTCCTAAGAGTTTGACTTTTTGGATTTTCCACACATTCTGAGAAATTATTTTATATGACTCATTAATATATTACACTAAGTTTTCCATTTAGTGGAGAGCAAGGGACTGAGATATTAGGACATTGAAGAGGTAGGTTTGGTTAGAAGTTAAAATGTGCTTTAGAAAAACTGAACTGGGAGAAACAACCTGACTCCATAACTTGTGTTTGTATAAATGAAGTGCAGGGCGATCTGTGCGTCAGTGCATTGCCTTCATCTTTCTAGGTCTTATTTGTATAGTACTAGGTTAGGAAGGCTTAAGTCTCAATACTGAGAATTTCTTTTGGTCAACAACTAACCACACCATGATTTTCACTATCATTCCTGAAGCTAAATAGAGGTAGTCTAGTTCTGTAAACCAGGGATGGGAAACCCTTATGGAAAGAAATAAAATGGAAACATACTGAGGAAATTCAGGAGGAGTAAATGGATGTGTACACAGAAGGGTAGTTAAAAGAGTAAGTCTTGTCCAATACAAACTGAATTGCTCATTCCTAAGAAGACTTTTGTTGAAATAACTCCTCATAATTACTACAGGAATGTATTCATTATTCACTTATTTATTATTTTACTGAGATATAGTTGACACATAACACTGTAAGTTTAAGGTATACAATATGTTTATTTGATACTCTGATATATTGCAATATGATTACCACTGTAGCATTAGCAAGCATCTTCCATCACGTCATATAATTATCAATTCTTTTTTTTGGTGAGAACATTTAAGATTTAGTCTCAGCAACTTTGAAGTATATGATGAAGTGTTGCTTTACTCTAATCACTATATTGTGCATTAGGCTCCAGAACTTATTCATCCTCTAACTACAAGTCTGGGCCCAATTCCCCACTCCCAACCCCTAGTACCCAGCCATCTACTGTGTTTCTGGGAGTTCAGTGTTTTTAGATTCCACACGTAAAGTGGTATCATACAGTATTTGTCTTTCTCTCTCTGACCTAATCTTACTTAGCATAATGCCCTTAAGGTCCACCTATATTGTCACAAATGGCAGGAATGTATTTTAAAACACCTGAAATTAAGGTGTCTACTTCTTGAATGGTTGTACAGTATAAAACAAGTGTTAAATAACTAACAAAATACTAAAACAAAACAGCAAATATTACGTACGATTGAGGGCCACGGTAAAAGTTTCAACAATTTTGTTACTGAAGAATAGAAGGGTTTCCTATCAGAGTGTCTCAGTTTATAAAATTAGATTGTAATGAAAAATTTCATGATGCTAGTTGTAAAGAAAATCACATAGACTATTTGATTTTGTGCATTCATTTTGCCATCTTATTGACACAGAAAATAGTGTTTTAATAAATGTGGATTAATAATGAGGCCCATAATGCTAGATTCTATAAAGATAATTAAAAAGCTTATTACTTTTAAAGAAAACATATATATTTTTTTGGAGGGGGGAGGAAGAATGGACCTGAGCTAACACATATTGCCAATCTTCCTCTTTTTGCTTGAGGAAGAGTGGCCCTGAACTAACATCTGTGCCAATCTTTCTCTATTTTGTATATGGGATGCTACCACAGCATGGCTAGATGAGCGATGTATAGGTCTGCACCTGGGATCTGAACCTGCGAACCCAGGCCACCGAAGTGGAACGCATGAACTTAACCACTACACCACTGGGATGGCCCCGAGAAATATTTTTAAGTTGAGCATTAATTTTAAATGTACAAATACTTATTTTCCATGATTTATATTGTTACTGAATTGTAATGAAACTGTTTACCTTATAAATCTCTGGTAGATTTTGCTTCGCACTCTTTTGTAAAAAAATTCTTCAAACAAGTAGGTATTTTATAGGAGGGACTTAAATGGGCAAAATAATTATGCCTATTCTAAACTTCATACTATTTTAAGCTCATTTAAATAATATTTATTTATATTTTATCAAGATTTTACTATTTTTGGAAGCATGGATAACAATATGATTTTTGAAGAAAAGTGGTTTCAATTAACGTTTGATTCCTCCGCTAGTAAATACACCTTTTTCAAATCCTGAATTACACATTGTAATGGATTGTTTAATAGTTGCATTTAATTATGTCATAGATCTACATGTTTAAAATTCTACATTGTATATGGTAATTAAGAGCTATTTTGCATGAGGTTACATTCTCTGGTCTATGCAGACAGATGTCAGTTTTATAATTCAGAAGAAGGAGGCAGTCTTTCACTGCATGTTATCACCTTGCTTGCTAAGGAAACAGTGCTTTATAAAACTGAACTCATTGTACACTTAGACCACGGTCTTCATTTGCTATAAATATTTCTTTTCCTTTCAGGAACGTTAGTCATCCAGGTAACAGCAAGTGATGCTGATGATCCTTCGAGTGGCAATAATGCTCGTCTCCTGTACAGTTTACTACGAGGCCAACCCTATTTCTCCATTGAACCAACAACAGGTATTTTTTGAATGAAACAAAGTGAAATTCAGCATGATTCTAAGTACGCAAATGTCAGAGCAAAAGTTCTCAGCTTACAAACATGTTGTATAGTAGACCTGATGCTACATAAATAAATAAATGGGCTGTAATTTTAAACATTTAATTGTTTTTCATCTCGTAGCTGATTTTTCTAAGGTTGAAAGACTGGATTTTCCATATTCATACTACAAATGATTCGTGTAAGGAGTAGAAAACATATGTAAGGATTCTTACAAATCAATGAGAAAGACAGGCAATCCAATTTAAAAATACGAGGAAAAGACATTTATAAGCAATTGAAAAAAGTTGATATGCAAAAAGCCTGCAAGAATATAAAATGCTCAACCTCATTAGTCAGCATGGAAATGCAAACGAAAACCACCATGAGATCCACCTGCATACCCAACCAGAATGACTGAGATTAAGCATGAATTTATGTCTAGGTGTAAAAACTTGTATGAGGCATTCACTTTCAAAAAATGTAGTTCTGTATTTTATATATTTTTTAGTTAGATGAAAATAATATTTGAATTTTCTAAGCTTGCTTCCCCAATTTCCATTAAGCAATTGAATACTTTATAAAGTAAATAGGACAGGAAAATTTCTCCCTTCTTTTAAATATGTCTATTGAATCCATGAGAATTATAGGAAACTAACTCATTTAAGAAATATTGATTGCCACATTCCAAACAAAGATTAAGACCATATGAGTCCTGCCTTTAAGAGCCTATAGTCTCTAAAGATGGGAAAAAAACCCACATAAGTTCATAACTAAAACAACTGAGAATGTGGCAAGTGTCAAAAGAAGTAAAAGTCTATGGTTATTAGTAAGAGGTAAATTCTTATTTCCAATGTGGTGACATGAAAATCTTAAATGAAATAAAGCATTGTTGGACATTTAAACATTTCTTATTGATTTATTCATTTAGCAAATATTAAATACCTCAGCCTTTCTCAATCAGGGTTTATTGAAATCCTGATTGAAATCATATGAAAAATATGACTTAAGTCACTGTATTCTTAATTCTCCCAAGGCTTGTACTTAGCTTCTATTATTCTGGATGCACAGGACGAAAGTTATTTTAACATATGCAGGGGATGCCTTAAGACATTAAGTTTTAATTCCCTCATGCAGTCTTGGTTGAGAAGGGTTGAAAATGTAACAGGCATTGTACAACACACTGTGTTTACAGCAGTACCAAATCGCAACATTAAAAAAATAATAACAAAAACAAAAAACCCAGCATGGACTCTTCTTTCTCGTAACTTAGAAGTAGATATTATACATGTGACTATTAATGAACACATCCATTCAGTTTGTGAATATTATGAAGTGAAACAAATAAGGTCCAGTAGGAGAAAGATAGTGAGACCTACTTTATATTGTGTGGTCAAGGCAGAATATACTGAAACCAGAAGTCAGACCAAGGTGAAGAGAGAGTGAAAGGCATTCCAGGTTATGAGAAGAATGTATGGGAAATTCCTGAGATGGGACAGCGTTGAAGCTCTTACACTAACTAGAGGCCAGTGTGGAAAAGTATCCAGGAGGAGAGTAGAAGTGGGGTATCTGAGGAATAGACATGTGCTGGGTCACACTGGACCTTCTTGACCATTTTAAGCACTGTCTTTTCCCCTAACCCTCACTGACTTTTTAAATATATTGAGCAAGTTAGTGAAAGCCATAAATTGCATTGATGGAGCAGAGGTGGAGTGGGCAGCAAGACAAACGAGAGCCAGAACATTGAAGTGCTAAGTTTTCTGGTGTGTAAGAGGATCTAGGAATATATATCCTTTGTTCAGTCGGAAGGTGAGAAGAAAGGTTGAAAATAGAGCAAAGTAAATTGAAGCCCCCATATATGGGGAGCGCAGGTCTCTATGCTCCAGTCGCTCACTGTTTGAGTAATCTCTACACCTTTGATATATCATTCCGAAAGCCCTATGAGTATTCTCCTTTATTAATATGAAACACAATTCCCTCTAGAGGCACACGTGGGGAGATACCAGCAGCATCTGTTTAATATATTCAATGATTTCCATACTGATTCATATAACAAATTATACTTGTGAAACACTCTAGTCCACAATTAAAATCCCGTCACAATGTGGTCCAATTTTTTTTCAATGATAATTAATTTTTTACTAAATAATTTTATAAAAAGTGCACATTACAATAATTATCATGGTCTACCTTGAGTTTGAATATCTGTGTATGTATTTATCTCTTTTGGTAGATTATGAATAACTGCATCAGAAACCAATCCTTCTTCACCTATCATGACTTAAAATAGACTAACATTACAGGACACAGTATTTTTTTGCATAAATTTGGCATTATAATTTACACATTTACCTATAATAAACAAACTTCTTCAAAGTTTATGGGAAAAGTCAATTTTAGCACACTTATGTTAGAGAAGATAGCAGAAAACTGGTTGAGGTAAAAATAAGACACTGCTCTTCTCAACCTCTCAATTATCTTGACACAGTATTGTATTCAAGGTCTACCAGCATGCTTAGTATGGTGGTGACCACACTAAACTCTAGGCAGAGCTGGTGTTTAATTTATTATTGGTATATTTTTTCTCCAGAGCCATGTCTTGCACATTGTAGTGGTTCCAAATGTGTTAAAAGAATGATTATATGGTTGTATTCTTAAAAATTAACTAGGAAGATGTCATGGTTAATAATGAAATAATAATTGGAGTTTTATTACATTTTTAAAGGAGTCATAAGAATATCTTCTAAAATGGATAGAGAACTGCAGGATGAGTACTGGGTAATTATTCAAGCCAAAGACATGCTTGGTCTGCCTGGAGCACTGTCTGGAACGACGAGTGTATTAATTAAACTTTCTGATGTTAATGACAATAAACCCATATTTAAAGAAAGTAAGTAGAAAGCATCTTGAATGTTTATTATAATGTAACTATAAGTATGTTGAATAGATGCAGATGATAGAGTTCACATTCTAAAAGCACTGCAACAGCACTAAGATTATGTAAAATAAATTTGTTAATTATTCTAAGGTGTGATTAGTTCCATTACTGTAGAAAGTCAAATATAAGGGAAAGAGTAATGTGTTATTTTTCAATTGTTTTTATAACAAACTACCACAAACTTATATCTTAAAACAAATGTATTATCTTGAAGTCTGGTACGACGCCCGCAGGCTGAGGTCAAGCAGGGTGTCTGCAGGCCTGCCTCCCTCTCTGTGGGCTCCAGGGCAGAATCCAGTTCCTGGGATTTGGGTGCTGGCAGAATTCAGTTCTTCGTGTTTGTAGGATTAGGTCTCTGTTTCCTTGATGGCTGTCAACTGGGGGACACGGTTAGCTCCTGCAAGCCTCTTTCTGCTTCCTGTAGACAGCCCGCACATCTCAGAAGCAGCCAAGGGGGTCAAATGCTTCTCTCACTGCCATCTCTCTGGCCCACACTTTTGCCTCTTCTCCCACTTTTAAGGACAAATGTGATTAGATTGGGCCCACTTGGAGAAACCGAAACAATCTCCACATCTCAAGGTCGGCTGATTAGCAATCTTAATTCCCTCTGCAACCTTCATTCCCTTTTGCCACTTTAGGTAACCTATTCATGAGTTCTGGAGTATTGGGACATAATTATCTTTGGGAATTTATTCTTTTACCTACTATAAATACCAATTTAAAATGACTATTTTATTTTTTATGTTTGTAGCAAGAATAGGCCACACCTGCTCTGACAATTTAAGTAATAAATACAGGTTAATCACATAGTGTGCTTCAGGAGGAATTTCTTAGGAAATTCCTAGGAAGAATTTCTTTTCTAAGGAGTTTCTTTTTCAGGGGATTCTGTCTTAGCTACAGAAATACATTTATAAGCATTCCCAGAAATCAGGAGGAATTATGATGATAGGAGGAAAATTTGATAAGCGTGGAGCAAAGAAAGTAGATCAAACACACGCCTGCACGCACACGCACAGACACATGCACACTCCTAAATGATGCAGACACTATTCAATTCAGCCAATTTGTGCCATGCCCAGGGTTATCAGATCTTCTGATTTTTCAAGAAATATTAAAATCTGGATTTTTATTTCTATGCTATCATCCAATTTAAATTATGTTAATTTAAAAATGTGGCCACTGTTTTTTTAAATAAAAATTGTATATATTTAGGGTATACAGCATGGTGTTTTGATATACATATACATAGTGAAATTATTACTGTAGTCAAACTAGTTAGCATATCCATCTCCTCACATAGTTACATTGTGCGTGTGTGTGGGTGATGAGAGCACCTGAGATCTACTCTCTTAGCAAATTTCCATTATATTATTCAGTATTATTAACTTTAGTCATCATGCTGTACATTAGATTTCTAAAACTTATACATTCTACATAATTGCAGCTTTGTACCCTTTGAACAACATCTCATTTCTTTGTGTGTCAATAAAACAGCTCCTCTTTGGATGGAATTTAGGCTATGAGGAAATGGTGTGTGATCTTCATCTCCATGTTATGCAATATACTGTGTATATGACTATCTCTACAACATAAATATGTCCTAAATGCAAGAAGATAGTGTAATTAAATCTGATATACCCAGAACTTTTTAAAATGATTTACATATAATATATAGAGAAAAATGGTGGCTGAATTCATTGAATAAATCTAGTCTATGTTTTATTTAGATGAAAGTGAAATAGCAAGTTGAAGATTCTAGAAGGCAGGAGAACTCTCAAGGAAGCTCGTTGAGACAAAATGTCCTCAAAACTCCTGCTGCCTTTTTTAGTTTCTTTTGACTTTTCTCAACTTTATATATAAACTAGAACATTTAAAGTAGTTTTTAAAAATTCTTTCAGAATCCTCATGAAAGATGATACTATTAATAACTTCAGTCAAATCTCAGTGTGGGTGAACATGATTCTAGACCATAAAGTTACCTCAAAATGTTTTCTCTATTCCCTTCTCACACCATAATCATGTGAAAATGTATTGACCATTCTTCCCAAACAGAAATATGCTGGCTCCTTACTGTTGTTCAACCTACTTTCCCTTATTGAAAGGTCCTTGCCCTCCTCTCAATCTGAATACTCAATACACATGTCCTCTGTTGTGCACATTCCCTGACCTCTCAGTCAGGGCATCGCTCAAACAACCCCTCCCTCTCCCTTGTGTCACGAATTTTCCTCTCTGCTGGTTCACTACTATTAGCATTCAAACATGTTGTTGGTGTTTTTCATCTTAAAAACAAACAAAAAAAATAAACACATTTCTTAACTTCACTTCCACATCCAGCTAATCATACTTCATTTTCTTTTCTTTCCTGTTAGAGAAAAAATTCTGAAAACTGTTATCAACACTCGATGTCCTTGGTTACTGTCCTTATACTCTGGAACCCACTCCAATCAGGATTCATCCATACTACTTGACGAGACTGATCCGGTCTATTTTATGCAATTTAGTCCACTCAGTTCTCAATCCTAATATAGTTTGATTTCTCAGCAGGATTTGACAGTGATCACTCCCTCTTTGAAACTCTCAACGGGCCACTTTCATCTGCTTTTTCTTCTGTCTCACTGGTCACTTATTTCAGTCTCCTTCGCTTCTCATTGGAGTATTTCTGGTATCAAATCTTGGGTCTCGTCTTTCTTCCTTCTACACTAACTCAGTATTCTTGTTTAGCCACGTGACTTTAAATACCCACTCTGTACTGACAACTTCCAAATACATATCTCCTGTCTGAATCTCTCCCATGACCTCCACACATGCATATTCAGCTCTCTTCTCAATATCTTCATTTGTATTCTCACATACATTTAAAACTTAAAATGCACTGAGTTCCTAATCTCACCTGCCCATCTGAACCTCCTTTTCCTACAGACTTTCCCATCTCAGGCATTAACAAATCCAGGCTTCATATTGTTCAGGGCAAAATCTCACCCATTCAGTTCAAATTCAATTCAGTTTAAATGATACAACTCAGCCTACACTGGGACAAATCCAGGTCAATTCTAATTTTTAATTTTTAATTCTAATGTATACATAATTGACAGTCAATTCTGCACAATTCCTGCTAGTTCCTGATTTTTGATATTCTGTGAGCAAACACACATACCCTTCCTGATAATAGAAAATCATTTTGTTTGAAGATTTTGAAGTCACCTTTCCCTCTGTTCTTTCTCTTGTATCCAAAAGTCAACCCTCTCCAGATCCTGTTGGCTCTGCCTTTAAAAATATCCATAATCTGAACATTTCTCACCAACTCCATTCTACCACCTTGGATCATGCCACCCTCTTCACGTGCCTCGATTGTTGCACTAGGCTCTTGTCTGGTCTATCACCTTCCACCGTTATTTTCCTTTAGTCTATTTCCAACACAGTTTTAGTGATCTTTTTAAAATACAGGTCAGATCATATCTCTTAAATGTCTTACTATCTCACTAAGATAAAAAGTCAAAGGCCTTAGCATAACACACATGGTCCTAAATGTTTTGCCATCACCAGTCCTATCCCATTACCTCTCGGCCCCCATGTTCTAGCGTTCCCACCTTTGCTCATTGACAAGCCAACACCGGCAATTGACCTACTCTGTTTCAGAACACTCCTGACACTCTGGCATTGTGGATTTTTTGCCTGCTCTTTCTTCTTCCTGAAATTCTATTTCCTTAGATATGCATTCCGTTAGTTCATTTCTTATACAAAAGTCACATCCACAAGAAAGACTTTTTTGATCACCTTATTGAAAATTTTACCACCACCACGCTGTCTGAGTACTCATCAGTGTCGTATTAATTGTTTGCCTCATCCTCAAGAACATAAGCTAGCCCAGGCAGCAGTTTTCTGCCTACTGTTTCTTGTGATGCCACAGCCCCTAGACAGGACCTTGTAAAGCATTGGTATTCAAAAAACAATCTTTGAAAGTACGGAAAATAGCACAAACGAAGTGCTGATTTAGCGAAGTGTGTACACAGCATCTGCTTTCAGGTTTAGGGTAGTGACATTGTTTTTTCCGGATTAATTTGTTGACAATTTTTAATTTTGGCAATCAAATAAAGAATTCTTTTAATTTTGCCACAATGAAAGAAACACTGCAGCACAGTTATACTGTTACTTCCTGAAAACCATTAAATATTGGCAACTTTTTAGTATTTCTCCACTTAAAAAAAAAAAAGCAAAATCTCACAAGGCAATCTGTGAAGTGACTTGCTATATGCTTCTAAGGAAATTAAGAATCCTTTTAAAGAGAAATTATGTTATATGTGCTCTTTTTTTAATTCTAAGAAGTTTCATTCTTTAAAATATTAACATATATGGTTATTTCCTACATTTTAGCATAAATTACAAGTAATATCATATGAATGGCTAGTTCTGTATCAGTTTTATGCATATTACTTCTGAAAAATAAGGAAGAAAAGCCCACTTTGTATTTCTATCTGGGTATTTCAATTTTCAAATGACCAAAACAATGGGGTCATCTAACTTCCACATAGTTCTTTCACCAACTATTGTGGATCCAGCTTTCTTTTCCATTTCCATTACGGCTAATGCAATCCAGGCTCAGAATTTCAAAGTCAAACTATTATTCTTAGAGCTCAACTATATGCTTTCAGTGTCTCTCATCTTTAATTCAAACTTACTTTTATTGGTAACTTTAGATAGAGAATGCTTGAGTGAAATTGAAAAACTCTTTTCATCAAATTTAATTTGGGATGGTTGAAGGATACAATAAAAAATAAATCCATGAATATTGAGAAGGTATGGACATGAATAGATATT
Source organism: Equus asinus (assembly GCF_041296235.1). Taxonomy (NCBI): domain Eukaryota; kingdom Metazoa; phylum Chordata; class Mammalia; order Perissodactyla; family Equidae; genus Equus; species Equus asinus. The sequence goes on from NC_091796.1 coordinate 11,633,825, forward strand.
TGAAAATAATATGGACTGGTGATAGGACTCCCTAAGAGATATTTGAGAGACAATGATAGATGTTCAAATAGGATATTAAGGAAATGTTCAGATTGCAAAAGTAGAGGGAGAAAGTACACACACATACTCTCTCTCTCTCTCTCTCTCTCAATATACATACATAGAGAGATTTAGAACAAATAATTTGTGTATAGGGTAGGTATGGGTTTTCCTACAGTCCATAAATAAAGGGTTTTATAAGTGAGAGTTTCTTGTGTCAATTATTTATGCACAAAATCTTGAATTTTGTTTTTAAAGGTTTGTATCGCTTGACTGTCTCTGAGTCTGCACCCACTGGGACTTCCATAGGGAAAATCATGGCATATGATAATGACATAGGAGAGAATGCAGAAATGGATTACAGCATTGAAGAAGATGATTCTCAAACATTTGACATCATTACTAATAATGAGACCCAAGAAGGAATAGTTATATTAAAAAAGGTAGATGTATTAAAATTATTTGCTTTGGCAGAAAAATCAAATCAGAAATACACACAATTATTTTGTGTAGCCAGTTAGTTTTTGTTTCATTAAGTAATTGAAATAAGAACCTGTGATTTACAGTTTAGGGAGTAAAGGAGTTTAGAAATGACAGTTAGTTATTACAGAGTTTCTTGAATTATATGTAGAATGGTTTTTTTAAAAAAAGATTTTCAAATAGAGGACAAACTTTTTGAAAAGATCTTAAGTAATGGATAATTAATTCTCAATTCCGTAAGATATTTATCCTCAGAAAAGTATAATTTTAATCCTAAACAAAAAAATATAGTTATTATCCCCAAACATTTTATAATAGATATAAATAACAAAATACCCATAGGGGTTTACTATGCCACTGCTTAATGATACTATCAAAGGGATCCAAGTCCATAAAAAGTCAAACCTCACGGAACAGCACATGAGATAATTTAACAACTGAGACATTCTTTTTCTAAGTAATTCCTCGGGTTACTGAAGCCATTTCTTCTGTGCACACTGTGTTTCTTTGTAGAAAGTGGATTTTGAGCACCAGAACCACTACGGTATTAGAGCAAAAGTTAAAAACCGCCATGTTGATGAGAAGCTCATGAAATATCACGCTGAAGCCTCCACTACTTTCATTAAGGTTCAGGTGGAAGATGATGACGAACCTCCTGTTTTTCTCTTCCCGTATTACATATTTGAAATCTTTGAAGGAAGCCCGCACGGGTCGTTTGTAGGCGTGGTCTCTGCCACAGATCCAGATCAGAGGAACTCTCCTATTGGGTATGTCTGGGGGCCAGCTTTGCAGTAATAAATAAGTCAACACAGATTAGCTTAAAAATAAAATTTCATACAAATGTAACAAGGATATATCTATATTTCTCTATATGGTACATATCAAATTTGCAACAATTTAAACAGGTCCAAATAGGGGGCCTCACTATTGGTTAAGATGCAGTGAAATAGGCAATTGTAAACGTGCAACAATCACCAACTAAAGTTCGATGCAATCAGCTCTCTATCAATTGAGGTAAGGAGGTGAGGGAAAAGAAACCCTTGATTATGCCAAGTCAGAGCAGAAACAAAGCTGATCAAAGTGTGGTTCACTTAATACTATTTAATTAAAATGATGTCCAAAAATTGAGAAAGCTTTTTACAAGATGCCACTTAAAGGAGTAAAAATGAGATAATTTCAATTGGTTAGAAATAGATTTCTTTGTTACAATTCAGCAATATTTGCCGTCTATTAAACTAGTCTGTTATAGTCAGGTACTGTGTTTTCTTTTTTCCCCCGATATTTGAATTGTAGGTCTGGTTAGACATAAAAACAAAACAGATTTCATGTTTCCTTCCACTACCTTCCTTTGTTCATGTATTCTCCACATTTCACAGTCCAGAGAATTACACAAACTTGTATGTATTCATGAAGACGCTGGCTAATGCTTTGCGCTTTGGAGGGACTACTGGTACAAAGAAGGAGCTGCTTTAAATTCACTTTTCCACTGTAATTCCTAACCAGAAGACGATGCCTTATAATATGTAGATATGGTTCCTGTTTAGTAATAGTAATTTTAGTAATAAATATAAGTATATATATATGTAGCATATACATATGATTATAACCCAGTAAGTCAATTGTTTAGATTTTTAAAGTGGTATATCTATTAACCTGTTTATTGTTCTTCTGAGAATACTAAAGAATACATAATTTTAAAAAATTATTTAATGATTAAGCTGTTCATTGTATTATCATTTATGATAGTAAAATATTGGAAACAATTTAAATATCTAATCTTAGTGGTATATATAAGGCAATTAATGATGAATGCTTTACAACAATCATTAGAAACATAGACAAAAACATGTCGTGATTTTAAAAGATAATAGAAAATTATTAGAGTCATATGTTTACAAAGTAAAAATATTACATATATATGAGACAAATAAGTGACCTTCACCCAAATATAAGCAGAGGTTATGTGTTTTATAGTGTCACTATTGGTGGTTGCTTACATTATTTTCTACTAAAAATATTTTAACTTACAATTTTCACCTTTATACTAAAATTACTTTTAAAAGTAGTTTATGAGTGCCTATCAAAAGAATATCTTTCAATGCCTTTTATGGATATTCTTTAATTTAGAAGTGCCTTTTAAATAAGATTCTGTTTCATAGATTAGGATCACGGATTTTTTTTCTGTGTGGTATAATTTGATTAAGTGTTCAAACTATATGATGAAAACCAAATTAAATGTATATGAAAATAGCCACTTGAACACATTTCAGGTTTCCTTTTTTTTTATTTTGGAAGCAAAAAATATTGGAAAATATTTGAAATCACAATGCTAAATCAGGGAGCCATCTCACGTCCAAGTGGTTAAGTTCGCATGCTCTGCTTCAGCAGGCCAGGGTTTTGCCAGTTTGGATCCTGGGTGCAGACATGGCACTGCTCATAGGCCATGTTGAGGCAGTGTCCCTCAGAGGGACATACAGCTAGAATATACAACTATGTGCTGGGGGGCTTTGGAGAGAAGAAGAAGAAGAAAAAAGGGATGATTGGCAACAGGTGTTAGCTCAGGTGCCAATCTTAAAACCAAAAAAGCTAAATCAAAATGCTCTTCCTTAATACTCACTCCATGATAAGGCATGTGGAAACCAAAGGAAATGATAGGACATTGTATTATGCCCTCCGGGATGTCGCATTATTTCAGAGGAAAGACATTAACACATAGTAAACAAAGTAGGTTATACCTAATTCAATTAACTCATGTTACTTAGCTTTTCCTTCTGAGTAAGAATCACCTGATGTTTCTGTGAAGCCTGGGGCTCTCCAGTAAGTCTTTGGCGAGATAAATAAACTGATTTAACAAAATATTTTTGTCATTGTCAAGGACAGAAAAGCTTAAGAAATAAGATATGCCTTGATATGAATGATAATAATAAGCTATATGGTAAATGTTTAAGAAAAATCAAGGGGCAAGTGCACAGGAAGAAAGCAATATTTAGACCTGAAAGTGAGATGAGACAACTGTTTTAAGGAGCCTAGTGTGCTAGGAATTAGAGCCCAGAAATTGTCTATAATAAAGATTCCATTATAAAATTATGAGAGACTTCATAAGGAATTTCTCTTAAGATTTTCATTTTATCCCCAACATTATGTATTACTGTATTTTTGAGGTTCTAGATATAGGGAATATATACTTTTACTTCTACTGTGCATGATTCATTCTTTGGACATTATTGAAGCTTCCTTTTGAACTGAGCCTATAGTCAAACTTTGAAATATTTTGTAAATATGAGAAAAATGATGTATTCATTTCTGTTAGAAAAAGCAGAGCAAGTTAAATCAAAAGCAAGTGGAAAAAAAGGAAATAAAAAACTTTAAAGCAGAAGCAGTGAAATTGTAAACAATAGAGACATGCAATGAAACCAAAAGCTGATTCTTTCAAAAGAACAGTAAAATTGATCAATCTCTAATAAGACAACTAAGTGGGGAAAAAAAGAGAGAATAGATAAAAATTACCATTATCAGAAATGAAAGAAGGCTCATAACTTTTGATTCTATAGACATTAAACATTATAGGGAAATGCTATGAACAACTCTGTGCCCATGAATTACGACCGATTCCTTGAAAGAGAGAAACTGTCAACATTCACGTGAAGAGATAAATAGTCTTAGTAATCAGGTACGTGAGAAACAGCCAAGCTTGTGAGCAGGAAATAGCCTTGTGGGAAGTTCAAGAATGACAAGGAGGGAGCCCCAACTGGTGACACCCTCAACATTAGCTCTACTAGCAAGGGCTGCATACAAGACCAGAGCACCTGGCAGCCACAGTGACACCCGTGAACCCAGTGCCCCTGGCAGCAGTGCTTCCAGGACCCCCTGGTAACCTGGGAGCAGCAGCACAGGTAGCACATGAGACAACGGCACTCAAAAGTCTGTGGAGAGTCCATAGAGAGACAGTGGGGAAACATGAGACTCAGGTGACCCCAGAAGCAGCAGAAGAGCTCGCAGCCTGGTGACCCCAGTGGTGACACGTGTGATTGCAGTGATGTCTTAAGCAGCAAGGCTCCAGCAACCTCAGAGGCACAAGCAGCACAAGGAAGGTATTGATGACACCACTGGCAGAGGCAGTGGAGGGTGAAAAGTGCAGGCTCTCAAATACAACCAGAAGCAGCTCAGAATCAAAGCAACTGAAGCCTTACTCAAATAAAAAAGGTGTTTACTCCTACAAATGTGCTGGCAGAGGATCACCTCACCAAGCACAATGAAGAACTACAGTAACATGGTAGGACAGAAAGAGAATGACAACTCTCCAGCAACCGAACTTGAAGTAACAGAAGACTGAGATCTAACTGACAGAGAATTGAAAATAGCTGTCATAAAGAAACTAAACAAGTTACAAGAAAACTCTGAAAGATAGTTCAATGAACTCAGGAATAAAATTAATTACCCGAAGGAGTACTTCACTAAACAGATTGAAACTATGGGGAAAAACAATAGAAATTCTGGAGATGAAGAATACAATCAATGAGATGAAAACTAAAGTAGAAAACATTGTTAATAAAGCAGACCATGAGGAAGAGAGAATTAGCAAGCTTGAAGATAGATATCTAGAAATGATTCAGGTGGAAGAGAAGAGAGAACTAAAATTTTTTAAAAATGAAGAAATTCTACAAGAAATATCTGTAGATATCTAAATATCAATTAGGAAAACCAACATAAGGATAATTCGTATCCCAGAAGGAGAAAAGAAGGAGAAGGGAGCACAGAGCTGATTCAAAGAAATAATATCTGAGACTGCCCCAAACCTGGGAAAGGAAGTTGGTATACAAATACATGAAGATAATAGAACTCCTAATTATCTCAATGCCAAAAGGTTTTCTCCAAGGCACGCTATATTAAAACTGCCAAAAGTCAATGGCAAATGAAAGATATTAGGGTCAGCAAGAGAGAAGAAAATAACTTACAAAGGAACCTCCCTCAGGCTATCAGCAGATTTCTCAGCAGAAACTCTACAGGCTAGGAGAGAGTGTAATAATATATTCAAAATGTTTAAAGGCAAAAACTATCCACCAAGAATACTCTACCTTCAGATATGAAGGAGAAATAAAGGCTTTCCAGGACAAATAAAAGCTAAAGGAGTTCATCATCACTAGACCTGCCTTCCAAGAAATGTTGAAAGGAGCCCTCATACCTGAAACAAAAAGTCAAAGGTTTACAAAGCTTTGAGCAAGGTGATAAATAGACAGACAGAATTAGAAAATTGCAACTCCATATCAGAATAGGTTAGTAAACACTTAATTATAGCATAAAGGCTAAAGAGAAAGAAAGTATCAAAAATAACTATAAGAACTTCAATTTCGTAACAAACTCACAACACATAAAAGAATAATTTGTGACAACAACAACATAGAAGGAGAAGCAGAAAAAGATGGAACCTACATAGGCTAATGAAGATGAGATATTATCAGCAGAAAAAATACTATGTCATCTATGAGATCTTTTATATAAACCTCATGGTAACCACAGAACAAAAATCAGAACAGAGTCACAAAACATAAATAAAGAGGAAACTGAGAAAAAACATCACAGAAAACCACACAACTGAAATAGCAACGAGAAAGAAACGATACAAAGAAAAAGAAACAATAGAAACATAGAAAAACCAGAAAACAAAAGATAAAATGGCAGCAGTAAGCTTCACATATCAATAATCACTCTAAATATAAATGGATTGAATTCACCAATAAAAATGCAGAGTGGCTAGATTGATTGAAAAACAAAACTCAACAGTATGCTGCCTTTAGGAGACCTATCTCCGCTCTAAAGACAGAATGAAGGGATGGAAGATAATACACCAAGCAAATGGCAACCGAAAGAAAACAAGAATACTCATACTTATATCAGACAAAATAGACTTCAATCCAAAAAGATAACAAGAGACAAAGATGGGCATTCTATAATGACAAAAGGAACATTCTACAAAGGATACATAATGCTTATTAATACATATACACCTAGCATAGGAGCACCAAAGTATATAAAGCCACTATTAACAGACCAAAAGGCAGAAATTGACAGCAACTCAATAATAGTAAGGGACTTTAACAAACCACTTACATCAATGGATAGATCATCCAGACAGAAAGTCTACAAGGAAACATTAGCCTTAAATGAAATGATAGACCAGGTGGAACTGATGGCTATATAGAGAACATTTTATCCAAAAGTAGCAGAATATACATTGTTCTAAAGTGCATATTGAACATTCTCAAAGATAGGCCATATGCTGGGAAACAAAATAAGCCTCAATAAATTTAAGAAGATTGAAATCATATCAAGCATCTTTTTTCCAACTGCAATGGTATAACTAGAACTCAATTACAGGAAGAAAACTGGAAAAGTCACAAATATGTGGAGACTAAACAACATACATACTACAGAACACCTATTGGATCAATGAAGAAATCAAAGGAGAAATCAAAAACTACCTGGAGACAAGTGAAAACGAAAACACAAAATGCCAAACATTATGGGATGCAGTAAAAGCAGTACTAAGAGGGAAGTATATAGTAATACAGGCCTACCTCAAGAAACAAGAAAAATCTCAAATAAACAAGCTTACACTACAACTAAAAGAACTAGAAAAAGAAGAACAAATGAAGCCCAAAGTCAGTAGAAGGAAGAAAATGATAAAAATCAGAGTGGAAATAAGTGAAATAAAGACTAAAAAGATAATAGAAAGGATTAACAGAACTAAGAGCTGGTTCTTGGAAAAGATAAAATTGACAAACCCTTAGCTAGACTCACTAAGAAAAAGAGTGAGAAGGCTCAAATAAATAAAATTAGAAGTTAAAGAGGAGAAATTACAACAGATACCACAGAAACACAAAGGACTATAAAAGGATTATAAGGGAATACTGTGAAAAATTATAGGCAAACAAATTGGATAACATTGAAATGCATAAATTCTTAGAATCATGCAACCTCCCAGATATTCATATAGAGAATCTTAGTAAAACACTCAGAACTAGAGATTGAAACAGTAATAAAAATTTCCCATAAAACAAGAGTCCAGGACGAGACAGCTTCTCTGGTGAATTCTACCAAGCACTCAAAGCAGATTTAATAGCTAGCATTCTCAACCTCTTCCAAAGAATTGAAGAGAATGAGATGCTTCCTAACTCATTGTACGAGGCCAATATTACCCAGCTACCAAACCCAGTCAAGGACAACACAAAATAGGAAAATAACAGGCCAATATCGCTGATGAACATAGATGCAAAAATCCTCATGAAAATATTAGCAAATCACATACAACAATACATTAAAAGGATCATGCACTATGATCAAGTGAGATTTATTCCGGTGATGCAGGGATGGTTCAACATCTGCAAAACTATCAATGTGATACTCTACATTAACAAAATGAAGACTAAAAGTCACATGATCATCTCAATAGATGCGGAGAAGGTTTTTAATAAGATTCAACATCCATTTATGAAAAAAACTCTAAATAAAATGGATAGAGAAGGAGAGTACCTCAACATAATAAAGGCTATACATGACAAGCCCACAGCTAACATCATATTCAACAGAAAAACTGAAAGCTATTCCTCAAAGAACAGAAACAAGACAAGGATGCCCACTCTTGCTCCTTTTAATCAAAATAGTATTGGAAGTCCTAGCCAGAGAAATTAGGCAAGAAAAAGAGATAAAAGTCATCCAGATTGGAAAGGAAGAAGTAAAACTGTCACTATTTGTGGATGACATGATTCTATGTATAGAAAACTCTAAAGAACGCACCAAAAAACTATTAGAAATAATTAACAAATACACTAAAGTTGTAGGGTACAAAATACACACATAAAAATTGGTTAAATTTCTATACACTAACAACAAAGCAGAAAGAGAAATCAAGAATACAATCCCACTTACAATTGCAACAAAAAGAATAAATACCTAGGAATAAATTTAACCAATGAGGTGAAAGGTCTATACACTGAAATCTATAAGAAATTATTAAAAGAAATTGAAGAAGACATTAATAAATTGTAAGTTATTCTGTGCTCATGAATTGGAAGAATAAACATCATTAAAATGTCCGTATTACCTAACTCAATCTACAGATTCAATGCAGCCCAATCAGAATCCCAATGACATTTCTAACAGAAATAGAAGAATCCTAAAATTTATACGGAACAACAAAAGACTTCTAATAGCAAAAGCAATCCTTAGAAAAAAGAACAAAGCTGGAAGTATCACACTCCTTAATTTCAAAATATACTACAAAGCTATGATAATCAAAACAGCATGGTACTAGCAGAAAAACAGACACATACATCAATGGAACAAAATTGAGAGTCCAAAAATAAATCCACACATCTACGGACTCCTAATTTTCAACAAAAGAAACAAGGACATACAATGGAGAAAGGAAATTCTCTAAAATAAATGGTGTTGGGAAAACTGGACAGCCAGATGCAAAAAAGTGAAAGTAGACCATTATCTTATACCATTCACAAAAATTAACTCAAAATGGATTAAATACTTGAATGTAAGACTTGAAACCATAAAACTCACAGAAGAAAACATAGGCAGTTTGCTCTTTGACATCAGTCTTACTAGTATCTTTTCAAATATCATATCTCTTCAGGCAAAGGAAACAAAGGAAAAAACAAACAGGACTAGATCAAACAAAAAGCTTTTGTACGACAAAGGAAACCATCAGTAAAATGAAAAGACAACCCACCAACTGGAAGATATTATTTGTAAACCATCTATCCAATAAGGAGTCAATATCCAAAATATATAAAGAACTCATACAACAAAAAGTGAACAACCTGATCAAGAAATGGGTGGAGAATATGAACAGACATTTTTACAAAGAAGATATACAGATGGCTTACAGATGCATGAAAAGACGTTCAATGTCACTAATTATTAAGAAAATGCAAATCAAAACTACAATGAGATATCACCTCATACCCATCAGAAAGGCTATTATTAAAAATAAAAGAAATAACATGTGTTGGAGAGGATTTGCAGAAAAGGGAACTCTCATTCACTGCTGGTAGGAATGTGAATTGGTGTAGCAACTATGAAAAGCAGTATGGAAGTTTCTCAAAAGATTAAAAATAGAACTGCCATATGATTCAACTATTCCACTTCTGGGTATTTATCCAAAAAGCATGAAAACAGTAATTCAAAAAGATATATGCAGCCCTATGTTTATTGCAGCAATATTCACAATGGCCAAGACTTAGAAACAACCCAAGTGTCCAAGAAACAATGGATGAATGGATAAAGAAGATGTGGTGTATATATATAAATATATATTATACATTATATATTATACATGTATATACATATATATGTATATATACAGTATATATGTATAATACATTATGGGTATATATATATAATGGAATACTACTCAGCCATAAAAAGGACAAAATCATGCCATGTGTAACAACATGGATGGACCTTGTGAGTATTATGCTAAGTGAAATAAGTCAGATGGAGAAAGACAATTACTAAATGACTTCATTCATCTGTGGAAGATAAACAAACAAGCACATAGATGTGGAGAACAGATTGGTGGGTACCAGAGGGAAGGGGGTGAGGGGAGGGCGAAACAGGTAAAAGGGCACATATGTATGGCAATGGATGGAAACTAGACTTTTGGTGGTGAACAGGATGCAGCCTTTATAGAAGTCAAAGTATAATAATTTATACCTGAAATTTACATAATGTTATAAAACAATATGACCTCAATTAAAAAAAAAAAAGAATGACAAGGATGCCTTTCACCTGTGGAAGAAACTGTCTTTAAATGTCTTTCATCTCCGTAGAAGGGAGCACTTAAAAATCTTTGAAAGACCTGATGGAACAGTACCCTACTTGGAAACATCTAGCTTTTGTATATGAGCTTGGCTTTTCTGTGTCTCAGTTTCTTCTTCTGTGAAGTGGAAATAGACGTTCTGGAGGCAGGAGAGGATTAAGACAAGATGTAGAGGCATCTTGGGGAGGCAAGCACGGAAGCATCATTTGTTTATGTCATTCCGGCAGGAGCGGTCAGCAATGAGAATACATTACACAGTCATATTTTATACATTCAGCATTTTTAGAGCCATGAAGAGTTCCAATATAAAGGAATTTTGATATGAACCAAAGATTAATCTTCTAAACATCAAAATTTCACATTTTAAGCTCAAGCTCTTTCTACAATGTATCGCACACATCTTTCCTGTCTTAAATGATGTGTATTGCCTATTATTTAAAATGTTACTGATGATTCAAGGTCATAATTAAAAAAAACACTTTTATTTGGAAATAGTCTCAAGCTTTTGATGGTTTTCTTTGGAATGGTGTATTATAGAAACAGGATAGTATAGATGTTTAATGCAAAATATTAACTGTTAAACTACTGTTTCAACAAATCTCTTAAGCAGGAAATGTGACCACTTATGGATATGTAAATAAATTACTAGAAAGGCTTAAAAATGAGTAGAGTAAAAGCTGAATTCCTCTACAGCTTAATTCTCTGTAATTTCTGTTTTAAGTCTCCCCTGAACACCAAGCCACAAATCAGTGTGATATTTTTAGAGACCTGTCAATTCAAGATTAAATATTCTCATCTTTCTCTGCATAATTATGGCAAACCTCATTGATGTCTCATCAAAGTCTTCGGGAATTTACATGTAATGAGAAGCCATGACTGCATCCTAGTTATTAGTCTTCTGTAATTTTTATTATGAATCATTTCCAAGCAGATAGGACATGCTGAGTGCTTCAAAGGCTTCTTTCATTGTGGAGTTTAGATCATTTTCTAGGCTTTTGCATGAGGGAATTTTATTATCTGGCTTCTTCCCCTGCATGATCTAACAGCACATTAGGTCTTCTATCCTTACTTCTGAGAGAGAGATATATATATATATACATATGTATATAATGTTTTATTAAATATTATCAAATTATTTCCTTTAAACAACAAAAACATTTTCATATGTCAGCAATCAAGTAATCATAATATAATGCACAGATTTAGCAAGCAGCTATGTATGTGTTGTAGGAAAGAGACCCACAGCAGTTTAGGCTGAAGGTATGGTTTACGTTGCTTCAGTGGATGAAACAAGAGTTCATAAGCACTAATGTTTACCCCTATTTATTTGTATTTCTCTTCACTTTGCAAATGGCATTTTGCCATTTCTTTTAAACCATTTCTTTTTAACTTATTAAAATTCTCTCTTGGGAATGAGAATGAGTGACGTGTTTAGATTTGGCATACATCAATTTAAGTCTGAGGTCATTTTTTTTTCTATCTCCATTGAGTTGAATCTGAAATATATGAATGCACCTTTTGAAAATTGTTCAGCCTACATTAGTTATGCTGAGCATGTATTTACTAATTTGTCTTATTGCTTTAAAAGAGTGTTATGTATCACTGTTATACAGAGAAAATAATAAAATTAAGGAATTCTTTTTTGGTGCAGGTATTCTGTTACCAGAAGCAAAGTGTTCAGTATTGATGACAATGGCACAATCATCGCAACTAACCCTCTTGATCGAGAGATTAGTGCTTGGTACAACCTCAGCGTTACAGCCACAGAGAAATGTAAGTACTCCTTTGGGAACCACAAGTTGGTTCACCATATTTTTTAAACCACTCAATAATCTCTATGTAGTGACAAAAGCTAGCTTAAAATGTTGTTGGAACTAGAGTTAAACGACATTTTATGTCAATTCATACATGTATTTTATTACTTTAATGTTCATTCTTATTACAGCTTGTTTATATACTTGCTATTAAATATCTTTTAAAATATTTTTTATTATGACAATAAATAATGTTTCATGCAAGCAACAAGTCATGGAAAATTCAGAAAAACAAAAGAATGAAATGAAAATCACCTGAAATTCCAAAACTTATTTGTTATATAATTTTATGTTCTTAGGACATTTTCATATCAGTATATAAAAATTGAATATAAATTTTTCAATTTTTTTCTTACTGGACTATATTTTATATATATATATATATATATATATTTATGTTCTTTAAGGGTTCCTTTTTAAGTTATGAGTTTAATGAACAAACAAAGTCTTTTCTACATTCCAAAGAAAATATCCACTCATAAGAGATAGTTATAGGTGGAAAGAATTTATAATGATTATTTCATTGGAATCTTTCTATTAGAGCAAAATTTTTAATTTATAGAGAAGTTTAATGGTGTACATGTTTTACTAACATACAAATGGTAGTAAAACTATTGAGTGGAAATTAAAATTTTAAATTTTAAATAATTTAAAATTAACTAGTAATGTTGTACCATTTAACCATAATCAGGTTAGACTGACTCTGTTAGTCCATAAGGAGACTACTTTAGAAGTCAAGCATTGAATGGCTGTGCCTTGTTCTGTTTCTAGAATAAAGTGTTAATAGTCTTGCACATTAGAGACAAGGTGACACTCCAAGGCAGGCTTTTAAAACTTAGGCATTTAAAAATAGTCATATTTCAGGAGCTGGCCCCGTGGCCGAGTGGTTAAGTTCGCGCCCTCCGCTGCAGGCGGCCCAGTGTTTCGTTAGTTCGAATCCTGGGCGCGGACATGGCACTGCTCATCAGACCACGCTGAGGCAGCGTCCCACATGCCACAACTAGAAGAACCCACAACGAAGAATATACAACTATGTACCGGGGGGCTTTGGGGAGAAAAAGGAAAAAAATAAAAAATCTTAAAAAAAAAAAAGAAATAGTCATATTTCAATGAAATTATGGGAAATAATATGAAGGATTCAAACAAAAAAAATTTATTGATTGTACATCACAAAAACAGTAACACATTTTCAAATTAAACTCATAGTGTCAGCTGTGCTGATTGTCACGTCTTCATTAGGAGTGACCAGGTTTTTTCAGAGATAGGCAAATGATTCCATTTTCAGGTTGTAAAAAGTAGATAAAATCATCCTGATTTATCGCTTGGATAGTGTCTTTAAAATTATCAATCAATCATTTATTAAATAATTGTATTAATTCAAACTCAAAGAAATAGATATAACACAATGTAAAAATTTTCAAAATCATTCCCATTATTTAGCCCATAAATTTAATATAGTATAGTAAAGGAGTAAATTTGTGAATATGAAATGTTTTAGAATACATCCTTTCATATAACTGATTTTGCATAGAATTCTAATAATCTTGTTTACATTCTTGGCTTGTTCTTTGAAAGCATTAAACATGTATCTCATGCCTCACTTTAGTGAACAGTTTGCTGGTGATATAGTAGCGTGGACAGCAACTTGCGTATTTTTTGTGGTGCATTGAATAGCTCTATGGAAACACTGCAGGAGGACTGGGTCTGGGTCTTGAGTTTTCCATTTAACTAAACAATAAAGGATGGGGAGCAAATATTACAAGGGAATAAATGTTGGCTGCAACAGAAGAAATGCCAAGGCTTTTGGTGTCAGAAAACACAAAGGTGCTTATTCTAAAAGCAAAAAGCTTTTATTCATTGGGTCTTTCTGAGTGAAGGGGAGTTCAGGAGATGATTCCACTTTTGAATAAATTTTAAAGAATATGGTTCTGTTGTGCTGAAGCATGTTAACAGTGTGATTATTTTAAAAAATAAATGTGCTCTTGAAACAGTAAAGCCAGAATATATTTATATTGCAATTATCATTTTATATTTGCAGATAGTAAAACAAAATACATGTAACATTTTAAAAAATTAATTAATGGACTTGAAAACATTTTATATTCTCTTGAGGCAAAACAAGTAAATAAGCCTTCAAAGTGAAAAATTCAAGGGAAAAATAGAATAAAACATGAGATTTAATAAAAGTAGATATGTAATTTTAGATACAGAATTTCACAAAATGTGATTAGATCAACATTGAAGGTGATCTCTTGAAGCAAAAACTATCAATTTATTTGGTAAATTTTTAAACTTACAATTTGTTTGATTATTGAATATTGTATTAAAACATAATTTATAAATAAAAGACAGCTAAAAATACCAAAGACAAAAATTAAATGCCTATGAAAGGCAAACTGAATGTTTATTTTACATAGAATTTAGCACGTAGGAATTTAATCACTGTTTCAGAGAAAAGTGATTTGAGAAATTTTATCAAGTGTGACAATTATACAGTTCATGCAGATCTGCTCCTGGTACTATATAATTCGTTTTCTAAGAGTTAAAAAAAATAGCTAAAGAGATTTGATATTTGATATTCTCATTATTATTTTTATGATAGGGCTGAAAAGTTACAGAATGGGGAATGAAATTTCAAAGTAAAATATAATTAGATAAGTATTTTCAGAAACCCACTAAGTTAATGTTCATTTCACTTATCTTTGAAGATATATTTTTGAAAATTTTTGTTTCATTTTAGGAGAAAAGTGGTTAGAAAGAGCTTTTGCAAGATTGAGTAACCAATTTTCATGTATTTTTTTCTTTTCTCTTTAATTTTTAAATCTACATCATTAAGGTCATTTTAGAACAATTTTGGAGAAAATATTTTTACGTGCAAATTTCTTATCACTGTGATGTCAATATCAAAAATAACTGACCATTGAAGTCTGTGTAGTAATATAAACAAACCGCTTGAAGAATGGAAAAGAGAGCATCACACCAAGTTGTTATAAGAACGTTTGCTGGGGCCGGAGTACTGGTTAAGTTCACATTCTCCACTTTGGCAGCTTGAGCTTCATGGGTTTGGAACCTGGGCACGGACCTGCATGCCACTCATCCAGCCATGATGTGGCAATGTCCCACATGCAAAGTAGATTAAGATTGGCATGGATGTTAGCTCAGGCACAATCTTCCTCAAGCAGAAAGAGGAAGAAAGAAAAGAAAAGAAAAAAATACCCTGCATGTGATACTACCTTGAAGCTTGCAGCATAAGAGTTTTGCTCATTATAAGAAAGAGATGTTCCGTTTAATGTTTGTTTTCCCAGCAAGTGAAGTTATTTGTGCTAAGTCTTTTTCTTGGAAAGCTTCCCAAATTAAGCACCAGGCTATTTATTAGCATGCCAGCTAAGTGAATAAAATTACTAACTAGTCTAAAACGAAGCTATGAAGATATATGAATACTTTGTACAGTCATGCCAAAGGTTTAATTTGAACTTAATTTTAAACAAATTTTGCAGGAAAAATATAAAAACTTTAAATGAATTTCTTAGTAATTTTCCCTAAATTTTTTTGAATCTGAAATACTCTTTTGAATTTACTTACTTAAGCAAAAAGTTGTTCTATGGTGATATATTATGTGTTTAAACCATAAAAAATATGAGCCTTAATTTTGAATAATTCCAATTCGAAATCTTTAGAAATACCTTTTCATATTTTAATGTTTTATTTATTTTCATCCTGAATGTAACAAAATACAGGAGAGTTTTGAAAGGATAATTTCTAATGGTTTCAGTATTTACTGAAGGCCATGGACTTTTCTGTTGTGCAATATACCTTGTGGATTTTAATATTCAATTAATCAGAAATTGCAATTTCTATCATAAGTAAAACTGTTATTTATTGGCCAAAGTAATTATAAACAAAATCTCATCCTAACCCAGAAAACCTTTCCACAAAAGTGGAATAAAGAGAAAACAGTTTTATAATTGAAAAGCATTAAACCAGAATGTGATGTGCATCACAGGAAGTCGCTAAGAGATTGCTAAGACAGAAAGAAAATTCACCTTTGTATACAGCAGCAGACACAGTCCATTCCATGCACCTTCTCAGGATAAACAATTATTAGCTTTCAAGTAGGAGGACTTAACACAATTTGTTAGAGATAGTTCATCCTAAATTCACTAAGTATTTGGAGGGACCATTTGTATTTGCTGATTGGCCTTATTCAAATGAAAATTAAACTATTCGTACCTTTATGACAAGAGGTAGTTTGCAACTTGGGTGAAAGCCTTTGGTGACGTTTAGTCTCCTACACTTGCAGAGAAACTGGGAGGGCGGGGTACCATCTTCCTGGATGATTACATTTCAAAGAGATGGTTCCCAGTACTTGAGAAGACAAGCCTGGGCTTCAAAGCTGGCAAGAGGTTTACTTAGCTTTTAAAAGATTTACATACTTTTCATAAGGATAGAGAAAGAATTTACAAGTTTTCTAATGTAACTGCTCTAAGAAGAGGAAGGAGAGAAAGTTGTTTCCCTTATTTTCAACAGAGAAAACTAAGCCTCTTTTTTTTTTTTAATTTGTATGTGGCCAAACTACAATTGCAAATATAATTTTTCATTAACAAAATGACCTGTGGATTATAAATAAAGGCATTAAGACAAATAAAAGAACTTCCCTCTTCCCGCTCATTAATGTATGCTCCCTTCCATGGCTTTTTTAATTAAAGAAAGAAAGAGGGACCAGCCTGGTGGTGTAGTGGTTAGGTTCACATGCTCTACTTTGGCAGCCTGGGGTTCACCAGTTCAGATTCTGAGTGTGGACCCACACACTGCTCATCAAGCCATGCTGTGGCGGTGTCCCACACACAAAATAGAGGAATATTGGCACAGATGTTAGCTCAGGGACAATCTTACTCAAGCAAAAACAGGAAGATAGGCAACAGATGTTAGCTCAGGGCCAATCTTCCTCAAACAAACAAACAAACAAAGAGATAGAGAGAGAGAGAAAGATTTGAAATAATAAAATATAATTACACATTATGCTACCACTTGCTTTTTTTACCATTTCACAAAAAAATCATATCTATAACTTCTGGTTAGTAGATAAAATAAAGTAACATTTGATATTTATTGCTCCACTTATATGCTCTGTAATCTGGATGCTTTATGTGTGTTAATTCATTGAATCTCTAGACTAGATCTATAAAGTAGTCACCAGTATCATTTCCATTTACAGAAAACTAACCAAACAAACAGTGGTTAAGCGTTTCTCTCAAATTGAGAACCAAGATTAAAATCCAAGTAGTCCAGGGGTTTGCCCAGTGGCATAGCAGTTGGGTTTGTGGGCTCTGCTTGGGCAGCCTGGGGTTCAGTGGTTTGGATCCCAGGCGTGGACCTACACACTGCTTATCAAGCCATGCTGTGGCAGGCGTCCCACATGTAAAACAGAGGAAGATGGGTGTGGATGTTAGCTCAGGGCCAATCTTCCTCAGCAAAGGGAGGAGGATTGGTGGTGGATGTTAGCTTGGGGCTAATCTTCCTCCAAAAAAGGAAAGAATCCAAGCAGTCCAATTTTAAAGCTTGCAATATTAATAACTGTGTTACAGTGACTCACTTATTTTTAATCAGCACACAGAATTTCATAGTATGGTTGTAATTTATTTTTGTCAGTTCCATTTTGCTATATATTTGGGTTGTATCCAGTCATTTGGGTGTGATGCAAGCAATTCTGGGATAAATAAATTGGCTCATGTGCTTTTATATACTGTTGCCTTGAACTGTAGCATAAGTTTTCCAAAACTAATTACTTGCTCAAAGATACATGTAGTTTAATTTTTGCTATCAATTGCCAAAGTAGGTTTTAGAAAAGTTTTCTCCACCATCACTGGTTGTTTTTCATAATTAACACAAATCACATGGACTAAATCATGAATCTCCCCTCTTCTGGTGAGCAAGAGCCTTTGTGAATATTATGATAGAGGAACATATCTCAGCTGTAGTCAGCTTTGCCCCCCAGGGTATCTTTGACAACATTGGAAGACAATTTTGGTCATTACCACTAGGGTGGGAATTCTACTGGCATTAGCTTTTAGAGGCCAGGGATGCTGCTAAGCATCCTACACTGCACAAGACAACCCCCCAAAACAAGAATTATCCAGTCCAAAATACCAATAGTGACAAGGATGAGAAACCCTGTTAGAGATCATTGTAATTTTCTCATCTGTGAAGTTCTAGTTTGTGATTTTCTTCCCCTGAATTTTCTTTCTCAAATCAATTGTCAGGATTTGAATATCAGAACTGTGAATATTTCATCTTGTGATGCAAACATTTTTCCAGATCACTGTTGTTTTGTCTTTGCTCTTCTTACATTTGTTTTGCCATTTAAGAAATGTATTTGGGAGCCAGCCCCATAGCGTAGCGGTTAAGTTTGGGTGTACTCCACTTTTGCGGCCCAGGTTCGCAGGTTCAGATCCTGAGTGTGGACCTACACCACTCATCAGCCATGCTGTGGCAGTAAACCACATATAAAGTGGAGGAAGATTGACACGGATATTAGCTCAGGGCTAATCTTCATCAAAAAAAAATGTGTTTAACTATATCTTCCTATTTCTTCATGATTTCCATATTTCTTGGCTCACTTAAGAAAAATCTTTCCAACTGAATATATACATAAAATTTTGCCTAGATATTATTATAATTCTTTTATTTTAAAATGTATTGAGATCATTATACCACGTCCAGTCTTGTTTTTAAAAACTACGCTGAACAATGCCATCATCTAAGGGCACTGACTACTGGCTTCTTAACTGCCTTGTCCACTTCAGCTGTGACTTTAGGCAACTCATTTATAATCTGTAAAACTAAATGCTTTCTTGATGTTTTTATCTGTAAAGCTGGGGAGAAAAGTAATACATATATTCATCAGTATTAAATGAGTTAGTACAAACACATTCAATAGTTCCTGGATTCTAGAAAATTGCCCATATACCTGACTTCCTTACTGCTTTTCCTCATCAGCTCCTGCAGTCTATGGCAGGCACCAGGCACTCAATAAATGTTGGTTGAATTGAATGCATTGAGAAGAATGTTTTTTCCCTAGGCTGTATTGTTGATGAATATATTAATTATATGGAGATACTGTCTTCAGATAGCTTTTATTCACATAAAGTAAAAGTATTCCACACAACCTAAGTGCAGTTTTCATGACCTTTCCCGGAAAAACAGCATTAACCTTCTTTATTTTATTGTGTTTATTCAATTTGCAGACAATGTACAACAGATTTCTGCAGTCCCTGTGTATGTGCAAGTTCTGAATATTAATGATCACGCTCCTGAGTTCTCTGAATACTATGAGACTTTCGTTTGTGAAAATGCAGCCTCTGGGCAGGTAAGAACCCATAATAAATTGCTGATGTCTAAACATTGCCATATATTATGTATAATAACTTTTGCTATGTATTCCATTCTGAAATGACAAAAATAAGCTTTATTTAGCTACATTAATTACACACTTTTATGTTTATGTTGTAAGTTCTGTGTAATTTAAATTTCTTTCTTTTTTTAAAAAATAAATGTAAACGTCAAGTTTTCCACTTCCAAATTCCTTAAGTGTTTGAAAAATCTGCAAACACTAGGGATTCAATGGTAAATTCTTTATACTTGGTCAATACAATAAAGAAGAAAATATTTTGTAATTCTATAGATTAAATAATTGTAATTAACTTTTATTTTTTCATCCATGATGACAATAAAGATAAAATGATATATAAGCGTAAGCACATGGAAAGGAAGAGCTGGAATTCTTCTGTGGCTTATAACCGCTGTATCAGACATACTACTACAAATGAAACTCAATTTCAAATAAATTACTAAGTATGTAAACCTTATGAGAGCATACTCATTTTGAAATACATCATCATTACTTCACAATTTATTTCGCACATTTTCTCATGTGAAGCTCACCTTTTTCATTTGTAAAATTTAGAGTTTAAATCAGATTGTTCTTTGAATATTTCTCCGTTCCAGTACACGATAGCCTCACATTTTTCTTAGGTGTCCTTTGAGGATGTAGAAGGCTACCAAACGTCACAGAAAATTTTTCAAAATTTATAAACCAGTTTTTAGAATATTGAATAAGTGTATATATATATTATGAACTTCGTTATTCTAACTAGACTTGAATTTATCAACAAAGCTGTCTGGAGACAATTTGAGCTCTACAAAAGTGCAAATTATAATTTTCTACCAATAAATCGTAGTAGCTTACACTATGCTTTATGTTCAATTTCCTAATATGGTAAGAAATAGGCATATCTTAAGAAATAGGTATACCTTAGTTGTTAGGCTTATTCAACCATAACATATTGGAAATCAGCAATGATTCTTAAAATATCTTGTGAAATTTATTTGGCTATGGTTATGTCAGAATACATTTTATTCTGGAAATAACTCAAATCTTCTCAGTATTTCTAAAAATATTTTTGAAAGTAATAATAAAATGATTAGAAATACATAAATGAATTTAAACTTAAACTACTTCTTTTGATTGGGTTAGGACCTAGGGTTTTTGATAAACTAAAAGGTGGGTATAAAACTCTCAGAGATTCTCTTCTGCGTGGCACTGCCCCCTCAATCCAAAAGCATACTCCTTTAGAAACCTGTGGACCTGCAGCATAGGGAAGAAGGAATTACAAAAGCAGAGTGCAGGTGAACCGGGACCTATGGCTCCTCTAGAAACTAGGCCTAGACATTTCTTTGACCTTGGCATTATAAATAGCTTATATATTTAGGAATTTAACATATCTGATTTTCTGAACATTTCAAACATATCTTGTGACCTCGACATATCAATAAGCAATTTTTTAAAAATCGCCAAAATAATTCCGGTGAATCTAATAAAGGATAGTTTAAATGTAGTAAACTCATTTTCTTAAAATTCAAGTAATTTTGGAAGTAATTGATCTTACAATTTTCTAAGCTATACATATTACATTTACATATTTAAGGTAAATTATATATTTCTAATTATTGTAAGTACAATTATGTTTTATAGTTATTTAATTATTTATATCAAATTTAAAGTATAGAACTTGTAATGAGTATATTATTTTGTATAGTTTACATAAATATGAATGTATTCAGAGTATCCCATTGATTAGATAACCTATTTCCAAACTTAAAAACATAGGCTTAATTTACTTCATCTTCTATAGACTTGTTTCTGTAAACGTCCTGGGTAAATCCACTTACCCAACAAAGGTGAGTGTTCAGTAGTCTCACCTGGACTGAGCTGGCAGAAGATTTGGGAAGGCAACACAATTTATCTGATAAGAGCCTTGAGACCAGAGTTCTCGCCCTGGGTGATAAATACTTCTAGGATGATGCTACTTAATACCAAAGATCACACTGGACCATTTATTCTAAGTCCTCAGCTGTTGATAATAACAATTATAATTAACAGTGTTGATAACAACCTTTTCAACTTGCATCATGTGAAAAGACGGACATATACATTCCTAGTAATACATTCACTATTGCATTAGAGTTGTTTCATATCTTGACAGACTGAGTGGATCGCTCATTCTTTTCAGGAGATCTTGGCTCCTAAGCAAGAACTCAGCAGGCAGTATGTTTGTAATGTAGTGGAATATTCACCTTTTTTGAGAAACAATATGTATTTTTTCTACTCACTGATTACCAACAGTGACACCACAATCATAGAAAGCTTTGGGAATTAGGCACAGATGAATGGATAACAGAGGGCAGAGCAGATGAAATTTCCTACAGCACAGTTTTCTGACTTCAATGCTCAAAAACTTCAATAGCTTTCCCAAAACCAGCACATAAAAGTGCAAAACTTGCTGGCCTGGTATTTAGCACTCTCTTTGATTTGGTCACAATTTTATCTATCCTGCTTTAAAAAAAAAATCATCTTGTTCACAGTCTGAACTGCTTGTTTGTCAAACTGTAGACTACACTTTCCACTTTATAGTTTTTCTCATATGAACCCTTCTTTCTGAAATGCCTCTGTCTATTCCTAGGAAAATTTTAACTAACTCGCAAAACTGAACTTCAATATCCCATAAATAATCAAATCATTTTTAAACAAATGTATGTTTACAGTGTTTCAGACATGATTCTAGCAACATTCTGAACATTAACCCATTTAATTCTCAAAAAAGTATGTGAGGAAAATATATTGCATGCCTCACTTTATGAGTGAAGAAATTGAGGCTCAGAGAAGTCCTGAGGAAAGACAGAGAAATGTTTTAACTTAAGTGCTGGCATCAGAATCCATGCATGTAACCACTATATTTTGCAATTGTCTCTGTTCCTAGTTTAAATAGATCTTATACATTTGTCAAATAAGTAATCTCTAGTTGTTCATGTTTTCTAGATTATAAGATACTTGTGAACAATGAGAGAGTTTATTTTGATATCATTGATAACATGCAGTGTGGCTCCCAATAATAACTAATTGAATAAATGAACAGAACATGAAGACACTATTCTCAAAACAATGGTATTTTTTTCTATAATTCTCTGGAGATATTCATTTGAATTTGTCGGCCTTATACATGCTATTTAAAGCCTTGGTGAGATCCCTTAAGGAGAATATGTGGACAGAGAAAAGAATAAGCTTAAAGACTGAGACGTGGACTCCAATATTAAGTGTTTGGGGCTTGAGGAAAAACCAGAAAACAAAATTTGTAAGAAGCAAACCAGGAGAGTGTGGTGACCTAGAAACAAGATAAAGAAAGTGCTCCTGGGAGGATGGAGTTGTTACCTGTTTTGTTTGCTGCTTACAGGTCAGATAAAAGCAGAAAAGAAAAGATTCTGTTGAATTTAACAGTAGAAATTTTGGACTTACTAGAGTATTTGTAGTTAACAAAATATATAGCATCACCCAGGAAGTAAATATAAAGTGAGAATATGAAAAGACATAGGACAGAGCCTTTGGGAACAGTAATATTTAAGGATTTGGTAAAGGAAGGGAAGATTGCAAAGGAGGCTGACTAGGTACGACCAGTGATGTAGGAAGGAACAAGAAGATTTTGGGCATTAACATTCATGGAGTTGATAGTTTTTGAAAGAGGCAGTGTCAATAGCCTTAATTCTTGCTAGTCCAAGAAAAAAAAAATACTTTCGTATTTTACCATATGGGCAACTTCACACTTTAAAAATAAGTAATTTTATAAATAATTCATAGCAATATAAATAGTGACAGTGCAAAATGACTTTATTAAAATGTGGCCAAGAGAAATTGCACCGGACAGTTACTAAGAAGGATAAGGAGGATGTGATTCAAGATTATTGCCATGAGGGTCAAGACTGGTGCGGTAGTGGGGAGGGATGAGCTTAACTCTGCTGAAACAAAAGGCAGGAGGATTTTCAAGCACCGCGGTGAACTAGTGGAAAAGGACTGGAGGACACATCAGGAGGGAGATTGGTCAATGTAGTTACACCTTCTGTGTCTGCAAATTGGTTCTTACGGAAGTTAGGCTTCTACCCTCCCACAGAGACTGGGAGACAGGGCTCTATCTTTCTTGATGATTACATTTCAACACTTGGTTTCCAGGTTCTAGGGAAAGACCATCCTGTATTATAAAATGGGGAGAGCCGGGGAGAAGATTTATCTGCATTACAAAGGGCAGAGAAAGAATTTGCAATTATAAGTTTTCTGGTGTAAATGCACCAAGAAAATGGAGGTCAGGAACCTCTAGTCAGGAGAAAATCTGTCTAAAATTGAGTCAATCTGAGGGGAATGTTATGGCCTTCTTGGTCAAGTGTTAATAAAATATTTGTCAATATATAATGCTTCCAGAAGGTTTAAAACTCTTTTACAACTCATATTTTTGTTGAAGGAAGAATGGCTGTTTTCTTTGCTCTATGATTACAAAACATTTAATCTTTAGATTTATAAGCAGCAAATGGAATAACAAACTTGAAAAGAAATTCTATTGCATCTCTTTCCATCAAGTCACATTTGGATATATTCTGCCTTCAGCACTTTTCCATTTACAAGATAGAGCAAATAGATTTTGGTGCAGAAATTTTATAAAAGGTGAAAAAATACTGACATTTATTTTTCGCAAAACAGAACAGCTCAGATTCTTATGACAAATTATTTGAAGTCCTTCCTGTTGAATGACTGAACGGATGATTACTGTATTTTCTCTGTATCCTTAGAATCATATTGTTCACTCTCTGATTCTTGATTTTGAGAAAATTCATCTGTTATATCTTCATCTGAAGACAAATAGTCTGAAATTTTGCTTGCATTATCAGTTTCACCATCATCTTGAGTCTATAGTGCTGGTTTCTGCTTTTGGTATTCATCTAATTCATCTAAAAATTATGAAATATCTTCTGCAGTCAATTTTATTTTCTATGTCATTATGGATGTAAAATGAAAAATTCTGAATTTTTAATTGTATTCAATGAAAAATAAAATCAGACAAAAAGAGATAGTGTATCAGTTCTTTTATATCTTTTTGAACATTGATGTAATACTTTGAGGAACATTTTTAAAAAGAAAAGGAAGAAGACTGATGCGGTGGGAAGATTTACCTTATTATTGTATCATCCTTCTTGGACATTCATCGTTGAAGTTTCATATAAATCTTTTAAAAGAACACTGGGAAAAATTCATGAGTAATGATGAAATAATTTGTAGGATGATGAAATAGCACAATATTCAAGGAATAAAAAGAACCATATCACTAAGTTTCCATAATGTATCCTAGATTTACAAAAGTGTCTAATGTGCCCATTCAGTAATTGAAGATAGGATTAATTTCTTTATTTAAAAATATGTAAATATTTCTTTATTATTTGAAACATGTCTAAGACTTTAAAAAAATGAAATACCAATATATAGAGCTGCTCAAAAGGAAACTCAAATACTAATTTTTGGTGCAGTGAGCTATAAAGATATACTGAGAGTTAAACTCTTGCTGAGGAAGAAAAATGTCCAGTGGATATAGTGGATAGAGTTCTTTTGTGAACTGCTGAAATGTTAAATGTAAAGCAATATGGAAAATCTATAGAATAATATACTTTTTATAATTTTACAGATGTGTATATTATGCTTCAAAAAATTTCGGTAAATTTTTCAACATCATGTAACTTATGAGCAATTGAGCCAGGATTATAATTTGTATCTATCTCCAAAAATGATGCTGATTTTAACGATGCCCTTCTAATCTCAAAGACTGGCTGTCCAGGGCCAGCCCGGTGGCACAGCTGTTAAGTGCACACGTTCTGCTTTGGTGGCCCGGGGTTCGCTGGTTCGGATCCCAGGTGCGGACATGGCATTGCTTGTTGAGCCATGCTGCGGTAGGCATCCCACATATAAAGTAGAGGAAGATGGGCACGGATGTTAGCTCAGGGCCGGTCTTCCTCAGCAAAAAAAAGGAGGATTGGCCATCGTTAGCTCAGGGCTAATCTTCCTCAAAAAAAAAAAAAGACTGCATAATGCAAAAAAATAGGAATAAACGTTTTTCTCTTTCTGTACTCATAAAGAATTACATTTACAATTTTAAGGGCAGAAATAAAGTAAGGTCAATTTGACTGATCCTTACCTCCTTTCTGGGATATGCATTGCTCGAACTCAGAATGAGTAACATTGGTCAGCCCTATGTCACAGAGGTTTTCTTGAAGGAAAGAAGCCAGAAATTATCAAAATAATTCTCAGGGGACTCATAGGTGTCACTATCAGATCTGGAAGTTAGTCTCAGTTCTATAAGTATCTGAAAGAATGATACATAGCATGCCTACTTGTAATGTTTCTCCATGCAAATCCAAGGAGAACCCAAAAATCACCCGTCACTTTGCTGCATACACTTTGGTTTAGGAATTGAAATCAATGAACAGATGGTTTGACTGCTGCCAATATACCCAGCATTACCATAGATACTTTCTTCCTAACACACAATGCCTTATTTAATAACATGGGTGTTTGGGCTTTCATAGCTCCTGAATTGTTGTTGTTTCCACCATATGTTTCCTCAGATATTATGTGTGGAATTAAGACTGACTAGGCCTCAGATTTCTGGTTTGAAATTTACTGTGTAGGTTTCCTTCAAGTACAACTAAAACCCAGCACCTAATATCAATATGTACCTCCCAAGGTGCCACCAACAACTTTCAAATGTGCTGTTAATCTCTTACTCATTCCTAAAAGTTAGGTAGTAATGTGTGACCATTAAAACTAATGGAGTAAGGTCTCTAAAAATATTTGCTTTAAAAGATAATAAAGCTTATCTTATGTAACTGAAGTAGTTTAAATACAGAAACCATATCGTTTTTAACACCTATATAAATAAGTTTTATAAAAATTTATTGCAAAGCGTAATAAAAGTTATATGATTGCTTGCCATAACCTTGACAAGAAAACCCAATGGTGCTGATTAGCAAAATATTAAGAGCATTCTGTTTCGAAGCTTTCAGAGGAAATGCATTTTACTCTGTTTAAAAATAGAGAATAGTCAATCAATAAAATAAAGTGATTACATCATCAAAACACAAATTGTGAAATGTATGACACATAGTATAAATTCTTGACTAAACCAAGGGAAGATGCATCCTCAGATCACAAACACACATCTCAGCCTGAGACCCCTCCAAGAAAATTGCTAATAAGAAGGTGGGGAAGAATAAAAGATGGAGAACATATAAAGAAGATGTTGGAATTAGAAATACAAAACTTCTTAATAGCAAAATCTAGGGGGAGATTTTGTGTCAAGGAAGATAGACTTGGCGTGAATTTGTTTGTATTAAGAATCCCAAAGTGAGTTCACTGTTCTTCCACATGCTCGCCTTCTTCACGCTGCTCTTAAAAAGAGCAGGCCTTTGATGCTCAAAAAACCCAGCACCATTATAGTTTAAAGAACATGTACATATGCGCATGCACATGTGCACACACACACACACAACGACAAACAAAAGAATGTAAGAAATCTACATCACAAAAAGAGTTACAAATGGATGAAGAATGTCAAGGAAAATAGACCACATCAGTTTCTGTGTACTTTAAACATGACCTATTAGTCTTTGCTTGCTTTCATTCTTTCTGGTACAGCAATACGTTCTAGTCTGTGCCATTTATTAATTTGTTGCTTCCTAGCTGCACATTCATCCTTCAGTACCTGCTTAAAAAGGACCTGCGCTGTGATACTGTATTAATGGATTGACCTCTTTAAAGTATTTCTCTTTTATCGTGAGTGCAAACTTGAGCCTTGTCAATAGAGGACATTGAATGAACATTGCAAGAGGAAAAGGATTACTCTTCCTGGTTCCAGTGTGTGGGGTTTTTGCTTGTCCCTTTCTCACACCACACGGTCGTCCAGCCGACTAGAGATGTGGAGATATTATTGGTGCTTTTCCTAGCCACATGACTAGTCCCAAACTTCCCAAATGTTCAGTCCCTTGGCAGCCATACAACTCAGGCCAGGCCAGATGAGATCTTTCAGCCCTCTCGAAGTGGACGTTGTGTCATCCAGGCCTGCAGTGGTCTTCCAACATCCTCTGCATTTCCATCCACCAACCCTTTTGTACCCTGGAGGATTGTTCATGCTTGCCTGGAGGATGTGGGCTAGCTCTGGCCCAGGCAACCCAGTGAACTTCTTTGCCTTGTACACAGGATGCTGCAGCCACACCTTCTCCAAGGAGATCTGAAGCTCGTCTTGGAGAGAGGGCCTCCCTTGTACGTTTGTCTGTCATTGATAATTTCACTGAGGCCTGGAGTACCCTTTGTGTTCTCATTACATTTTATAGTTTCTCTCCTGTTACAGCTTAGTGATTCTTTATGTTAAAATTCTTCCATTTACATTAGTGTGTGGTTCCTGTCCCTTACTTGGACCAAGACTGATACATAGGCTCATCTTTTATATTTCTTATCCTAAATCTGGAAAGAGTTTTTCCCCAAGATTCCATGATATTTTTAGTGGGGAACTGCAATAAATGTAGCTGGAATGGTCAGTAAATAAAATGAGGATTCCCGTCCAAATAAACCAAGAAAAACCCTGCTCTCCTTCTCTCTTGTTCTATCAAGCTCTCTTTTTCTCATTCTCTTTTATTTTTAATAATGTTAAAGGCCACTCTAAGGAAAACTCAATCTCATTTTGTTATTTCTTTGTGAATTTCTTTGTTTTCCTCAGTGTTTTACAATTAATATATTTTAGAGAAAGATAGATATGATAATTTTTTGAAGGGTTTCCTTTAATTAGAGCTATTATAAATATTTAGAGGTAGATATTTTTTTCCTCCAATTGCAAAAGACAATCCCACTTATAGTTCAGCTCTAGTCGGGATAGTTCTGCCATATATATGTGTATCTGTACATATCTATACACATATATGTATAAAGCTATAGAAAGTTATGGCAAATAATTTGTTTTAGGTCAAAATACTTTATCTAAATGTCTCATAGACATGAATCCTAGAAGTAGTCCAGGACTCTCTAACTTTGAATGTGATAGAATTAATATGGAAAATATAGAAAGGTGACAATACCAGGGGCTGGACCCACGACGTAGTGGTTAAATTTGGCATGCTCTGCTTCGGTGGCCTGCGTTTGCAGATTTGGATCCCAGGTATGGAACTACGTCACTCATCAGCCATGCTCTGGAGCCAACCCTCACACAAAATAAAAGAAGATTGTCACAGATGTTAGCTCAGGGCGAATCTTCCTCAACAACAACCAAAAAGGTGACAATACCAAAAAAAGGAAAAGCTATTTTATACATTAGATACCATCATACAGTTAAAAGACGGTGGATGAAGAAGTAAATCCTACAAAAAAGTAAATATTTGAAAGCAGTGTCAAATTTAGTAAATTTTTTCAATTACATTAACTGTATTCACAAACCTTATACCTTATTAGTAGATTGATAAATTGTAAGTAAAAATAAAGACAAAGGTAGATGGGGAAATAATTATTTGCAAGTTGGAAAAGTCATTTGGTCATTGATATACAAAAGGACTTGCTGGTTGATAAGAAGTCATCTTGTTTAAAAGCTGGTTCCTTGGTACCAATGAAGTAGGTGATCTTTCAGAAATACCATGAATGACTTTGTCAATGAAGTAATATCCAGGTGCTTTGTATGCAGTACAGATGACACATTCATTATTTGTCATGTGAATGTTTTTCCCAGGTTATCTTGGTCTCATTGAGGTTTATCCAAATAATTTTCTGTAATACACGTTCCTAGAAATTAATATATTTTTTATTTTCTATCAGTTCAGAAACCACATTCTACTATATAGTCTTTTAAAATAGAATATCTACTATTACTATTCACAGAGAGTGAGAATTTTTCATAAATTGATTTATAGAAAACGTTTGATAAATTACTTATGTGTATAAAAATACCAACACAGTATGTAAAAATGAGTAAAAATATAATTTAAGCATATAGATAATTTTACTTAATTTAGGAATAACAACCAAAGTCCAGGGTGTTTTGGAATGCCAATTACCTAATAAAGAACCTTAAACCCAATAAAAAGAAAAGCAGTCTTTCAAATTCGCTCCTAGTTTATTAGCACAACCAGATTAAGGAGTTTTGAAATAACACAATTTTAGGCAATTAGATTCCAGAACAATCAATAAATCATCCTTTGGGAGCAACATTTTCCCTTGTTACTTTTATTTTGACATCAAGACTATCAAAATTTTAAAACTTGTATTCACAAATAATTTGGGCAAAATGCTTTGAATTGTGAAACTTGTATCTTAAAAGCTTATGATGTGACTATGAGTGTGAGACTTGATAAGACTGTCTGTGAGCTTTGCTTGTTCATTTTTTATAATGTAAATCTATGAGTAAGCGTGAGGGCAAAAGCGTAGCATTTTAAAACAATTAAAAATTTTCCAAATGCATTTCAGTGACGATATACATGTCTTAAAAGCATGTTTTATTATATACAATAGTTTCTTGATTATTTTACATAGGATTTTGTTTTTTTCCAAAAGAATGGTAATTTTTTAATGGTGAACTTATTTTGGGATATTAGAGATTGCTTAACTGTGGTAGAATATCGGAAAACCAAACAATAAGCCATTTTTCTTCCAACTAATTATCATTCTTGGCCCCAAAGTGACCAAAGAGTCAAAAAAAAGATGTGTATTTGTTACCCCAGGCTTCTCTATTTTTTGTTTTTTTGAGTGGCATTATCTACTACACTTCTAACTTAGTCTGAAGCAATACATAGCCACAGCTCTCCAATGATAACTGAGTGTGCCTGGGTAAATTTGATGGATTTGCCTCTTTCACCAGTTGGGAAAAAGGAACAGGGTAGCAAAATAATTTTTCTTCCTTTTATTTATTCTTTAAACGTTGTCCTTTGTTTTTGTTTGTTTTATTTTGTTTTGTTCTGTGTTTTTGAGAGAAAGAGTGTCCTTTGCAGAGGATTTCAATGAACATTTGTTTTCTATGGTTAATTTGGGGGCATTGTACAGGCTGATTGGTATTCTTCATTATTGTTTAAAAATCACGTATGTAGGAAATCATGGGTTTAATCCAAATGTTCACCCTCATGTTGGAACGAAACATCAAAAACAACAGTAAGCAACAATAACAGAAAGATTGCCTGGTGCGGTGGCAAGAGGACTTTACTATCTCTCACATAAGCTTCCTGAATTAAATGCTAATCTAACCAAACTGAATGCCAATTTCTCATTTGGGAAGAAGGATACAGCTTTCGTTGTACAATGCTTATCTTACAAAGATTTAGTAAAGATTAAATACTATTAAATGAGAAAATGGGTAGACGTGGTCTTTGTTAAATTTCAAGTAATTTTGTTAATGTCGACAATAACAGCTAAGAATAGTGTCACGCATTACAAGTTCTGAACATGGGCCCATTCCCTTCTAGAGAGATCAGAATGAGCTCTAAGGTGTCTGTGTCCACCTGACATCGCACAGAAACAGCACTGTCAGTATATATTGTGGATGAGGGTGGGAGCAGGTTAAAATCTTTCATCAATGCTTAAAGGAATTCATTACTTATAAGGTAAAAACCAAAAGTTACAAACTCCAATATAAACATATTATTGAGGTTGGTTTTGTTATTTTATTGGAGTTTTGATTTTGTCAGATTCTTGATTTACTTTGATTGGTTTGAAACAGATTAAGTTGTTTTTTTACATCTCTGGAGCAATAATTCAATAAATTACACTTGTCGTTTTTCTCTCTGAAGTAATTTAATACTCGTTTATTTGTTGATCAGATTATTTTATTTCAAAACTATTATTTGCAAGACAAGAAAAATGATGACGTTGAGTATGCAAATCACAAAAAAAGAGTAATTAGATAAATGGGGGTAAAAATTTAAATCCATATTCTATAATATAATATTTGTGTTTTCTAATGCATTTGAAAATATGCATGATATGAGCATTATTGAGGAACAGCTATATAACTACATTTAAATTCTTCAGTCTTTCAACAAATTTTGCTGGAGCAATTGAATATTCATAGGCAGGAAATAGGAAACTCCACCTAAATCTCATACCATATACGAAAATTATTTCCTCCTGTCATAGATTTAAATGTAAACCTAAAGCTACACAACTTTGAGAAGTAAACACAGGAGGAAAATTTCCCCGCTGTGGCTGGGCAAGAGTTTATATTTATACATCCCCAAAAATCCAATCCATAAGTGAAAAATGTATTAATTTAACTTCATCAAAGTTAAAAACTATGAAAATCCCCGGTAAAAAAATAATTAAAAGGCAATCTACAGCCTAGAAGAAAATATTTGAAAGCCAAAGATTACTCAAAGGACTTGTATCCAGGATATACTAATAGCTCTTAAAACTCAACATTTATATAAAAAGAAACAGTCCAAATATAAATGGGCAAAAGGCCTGACCAGACATTTCACTGAGAGGTTCTACAGAAAACAAATCAGCACATGAAAAGATGGTGAACTTCATTAGCTATTTGGGAAAGCAAATTAAAACCGCAATGGGATATCATTACACACCTCCTAGAATGGCCAGAGTAATAAAAACCAGTGACAACATCGAATGATGGAGAGGATGCGAAAAGAATAATCTTTCCTACATTGCTGGTGGAAATAAAAACTGAAAAAGAATTTGGCAGTTTATTGTAAAACTAAGCACAGGCTTACTGTGTAACGTAATAATCACACTTTGGGTCAGAGTGTGACAAATGTTTACATCAGAAAAATAAATACTTATGTTCATACGAAAACATTTACACAAATGTTCGTAGCAACTTTATTTGTAATAGCCAAAACCTGCAAATAATCCAAACGTCAGTCAACATATGAATGACTAAACTGATTATGATACATTCATAAAATAGAATACTACCCAGTAATAAAAAGGAACAAACTATTGATACATGCACAGCATGATGGATCCTAAAGGCAGCATACTTACTGAAGAAAGCAAATCTCAAAACCTCACCTGCTCTGTGACTCCGTTTATGATACATCCTCCAATGACAAAACTGTACAGATGGAGAACAGATCAGTGGTGACCAGGAGACAAGGGAAGGAGTGGGGATGTGGGTGTGACTGTAGAGGGGTAGAGCGAAGGAGTTCATGTATGGTGACGGAACTCTTCTGTATCCTGATCCTGGCGTGGTGACATCAGTCTTCACGGGGGATCAAATTGCACGGAACTACACACACACATGTAAACCCTCATACTCACACACACACGGATGTAAAAACCGATGATAACTGAATAAATTCTGTAATCCATTTAACAGTATTGGACCCACGTCAATTTCCTGGTATTGATATTGTACTACAGTTATGTAAGCTGTAACCCTTGGATTAGTGAATGAAGTATTCAAGACTGTGCTCTGTTCTCACAATTTCCTGAGCATCTGCAGTTATTTCAAAACATGAAGTTAAAAAAATGATCAGGATTAAAGAATAAAAGAAAACAAAATACAAAAGAAATAATGTAGGAAAAATTTAAAAAATGGGGTTAAAAGAGTAGTCATTAATATTATTGAGAATATTTTAGTGCAAGAGACCTGTAAAGTTGGGCGATTTCAAAATTATGTTACAGCTATTCCCAATGCTATATAAACTTTCCCAAAGCGTTCAAAATTAGGAAGGGTTCCCAAAGTTACTTTAAGTAGCTTTACTCATAGCAAAAAATGATGAAATTAAACACCTACACACAAACTCAAACATAAAAAACTTATTAAGAGTATGGCTGTCAACATCATCTGTAAATTACAATTAAAAACAATTTCTGAAAGTATTAAGAAGTGATGTCCAGAAAAAAAAGTTGTTTTTAGGAGGATAACAAAATATTTTAAAATTTATTATTATTTTCCATTATATCAATGTGTCAAAGTAATAAATAGATATGCATAAACTGTCCATTTGATTCTAAGAAGCCCTTTGGCAAAATTAAAGATAAATTCTGAACTAGAAATAAAACAAGTCAAAATGCACACATAATGAATATAGTAATAATAAAATGATAAACCTAGTACTCAAATCAATAGTCAAAATCTCATTTAATACTGAAACACATGTAGTAGCATACTTTGAAACAGTAATGAGAAAGAAATTCCTGCTTTCACACTATCATTTCACAGTGTTCGGAAGCTCAGGTCCACACAACAATATACAAAATACATATGAAATAGAGTTACTGAAAAGAAGGAAATTTAGTTGAGATGAAAAGATTATCTGGTGCAGTGTTGCCAAATACATATGATAGAATTTCAAATTTTCTTCAAGCCACATTTAAAAAGGTAAAAAAAAAAATGGGAAGCTGCTATTCAACAGGGAAAAGGTTTGCGTTAAGCTAAATGACTATCTTCTAGAGATCTGAAGTACATCATGCCTATGGTTAACAGTACTGTGTTGTACACTTAATTTGTTAAGAGGATAGATCTCATGTTAAGTGTCCTTCCACAGTTAAGTTTTTAAAAATGTAAAAAAGAAACAGATGAAATTAATTTTACTGTATACTTACACAATATATACAAAATCTTATTTTCACATGTAATAAATTAAAAATCATTAAGGAACTGTTTTTTATATTTTCTCATACTGTCAATATCATTCTTGATCTCATTTCTCACAGGCTTAAACAGTTGGGCAAAATGACAAGTTAAAATGTGTCCTATATCTCTCTCTTTGGATAGATAATGCATTCATTACAGAAAATCAAAATTCCAGAATAGTGACACTCTATGACCTACGTGGGTAAACAGAATTTTTGTGTTTGTTCTCAATGTGTAAATGGCCAGGGTGGGGAGGAGAGACGGGAGAGAACGTTCAGTGGTTTGCAAAACATGGATATAATAAATGAGCTGACATTGGGGCAATTTGCCTCTCCTGTTTGGTGGAAATAGTCATCATTTTTCAAATTAATGATTCTCATTATCTTGACTGATACCAAATTCTTTTCCAGAAGTAAAGTAAAATATCAATGATTTTTTAGATTCTCTCATCTCAATATTGTGTCTAATGTAAAGACATTTACATTGTCTCCATGTAAAAATTTTCTGTTGCCTAAATTTCTAAGATCCCACATTGTAATCCCTGATTTTCTTTTCATCTTCCATTCTCTCTTGTGCCCTATCCTTTAATTTTTTTCCTACTCACTCTTTTTGCTTTCAACCACCTCTATGTTCAATTAAAGTTCATATTCAAATGATTTCTAGATCTTTATGCCAGTTCTTTCTTCTATATTTCAAACTGTATGTCCAACTACCTAGAGAAAATTTCCACTCACATCTCCTAAATTTACACCAAGTTTTCTCCTAAGCCTACCCTGTTTTTTCAATATCGCTTGCAAAATTACTATAACTCACCAAGTTGTGCAAGAAAGATATGTGGACATCATCTTTAATTCATTCTAGTCTTTTATTCTCCGCATCCATTCAATGGTTAAGTTCCGTTCATTCCAGCCCCCAAATACCTCCGTAACCTGTCAATCTTGCTGTGTCCTTTCTCCCCTAGCAGGGACCTAACATCTCTTCTGGAGTGAACCTTAGACAGTTCTTCCAGGGGATGTTCCTTTAATCAAACTTTGCATTAGCCAATCTCAAAGCCCATATGCAGGGACATACCACAGTTGTTCATCAATTACCTTTATTAGGCAAGGTTGTAAGCATGTAGACAGTGTCTATGACAGTCAGTTTTAGTGGCAGGGCAATGGTCAGAAGAATACATTGTGTGCCCTCGTGGAAATGGTGAAATGTTACTTTGGTGACATCAGCATACTCATCAGGGAACTACGGGATGAGGAAACTGTATCTTCAACTGAGCATGTTGTATTATCTTCAGTTTATGTAAACTCTTCAGTAATTTCTGTATAATCTCTCATGACAAATAACTTCTGCCCTATAACTGTGATTGTTGTTGTCTTTTTGTGTATCATATCAGGAACTTTTGATTACTAACCAGTTGCTCCCTGGATCATGGCAACAGTTTGCTGACTAGATTCTTTATTTCCATACCCATGCAAAGAATGTCCTCAGAATGATCATTCTAAAGTGTAAATCTTTCCCAATGATTTAGAGTTATGGGATCCTAAATAAAAAATAAAATGATCATGTCTTTCCCAATTTAGAACATGTGAGTGAATCTCAATATAAAGTCCAAACTTTGTAACATACCTTTCTAGAACATTCATGATGTTGCCACTGCTCACCTCTGCAGTATAATTTTCTAATTTTAGTGTAGATGTCAGGTCCTCTGACCCCCAAATGTTTAAGTATTATGTACTTTAGGTGTTTTATTATGTACTTTTATTCTGTACTTTAGGTATTTTCTGCATACTCTTAAAGTTTGGGAATCTCCTTGTCCTCTACTCCACTAGGATGTAAACAGTGGTGACTGAGACATTGTTGGTCCTAGCCACCATTGTATCCCCAGGGCCTGAGATAGTTGGCATGTTCTAAGTGCCAATGAAATATTTGTTAAATGGACACCTTTGGGATATTAATCAGGTAATTTATAATTTAATCTTTTTTCTTTACATATGATGAATTTTTCTAAAGTATATTTTAAAAATTAATTTTACAAAGGAAAATCAGAAAATATATACTGAGAAAAAAAATCTAAGAATGTGTAATTTTTAACTGAATGCTGGTAGATATCTACAAATTAATGACGAAACATTGCAATATCTATGGCATAAAATACATATAATTTTGTGGAAAGTCCTTTTCTTTTTAGGAAACTTAGAGCATCTCTGCTTCTGTCCAGGACCAAAATGTTAGAGTATCATGAGTTTCCTCAACATTTTTCTCCTAACAAGGTGCAAACAAAGAGACGACCATTTAGATGTTCTTGTTGGTTCTAACTCTATTATTTTATTAGTTAGCACTTTGACTTTTTGAAGAGATATTCAACAACTTTTCTCAATCCTATAGATTTATTTTGTCAGAACAAGTCTAATGTGGAATCATTTTCTCAGTGGTCTGGTATAAAAAGTGACAGTCGTTCATATTTGTTGATGATAATTTCCTCACAATGGGAGAAAGAATTTGCATCTATAGCTTGATGTAGGTTACAGATACCTAGAATAACTAGATAAGCAAGCAATTTAGATGAGATTTTTAAAAAGTCCTTCCATGTATTCACTTGTTGCAGCTCCTACTTTTTCTTTAGCATTTTTGTATTGAGGAAAATTATTTATTAAGCACATTTAAAAGAATTAATAACTTAGTTAATCCTCAATGCCTGTATATTGGTTTATAGTTGATAATTTAATTTATAGTATATAATCTCATTCAAAAATGTATGCCTCAACTCATCCTGGAATTAGGTTTCATTGATATTTTCTGTTCAGGTAAGGAAACAGACTAAAACGTGTTAAGTGTCTGCTCCAAATCATAGTGTATAACACTTGTTTCTTTGACTAGTTATCAAGAAATTGTTTCATAAAGGCCATACCCATAGTTCGTGGAGAAATGAGTATTGTACTGATTATTATTATTATTATTTTGTGTTGTTGTTAGGAAGATTGGCCCTGAGCTAACATCTGTTGCCAATCTTCCTCTTTCTTTGCTTGAGGAAGATTATCACTGAGCTAACATCTATGGCAATCTTCCTTTGTTTTATGTGGGATATTACCACAGCATGGCTTGATGAGTGGTGCTAGGTCCACGCCTGGGATGCGAACCCACAAACCCCAGGCCATCAAAGTGGAGTGAAGGAACTTAACTACTACTACTCCACTGGGCTGGCCTCTGGACTGATTTTTTTTTAAATCAGGATAGTTAATCTGGGAATGACATTTTAATAAACTTGCCCTCTTTTTTAGAAAAATGCTGTAATGTGAAAGAATTGATAGAGGGAAAAGGATTATATTTCTTTCCTTGATATCTTTAAGGTCAAATATATATTTGTAGTTCCATAAAATAATTAAGTTGAAATTTACGAAACTGCCAATATTTGACCTACAAAATATTAATTTCATTTATTTCTACCTAATATATGATCTCTCTGTATTCATGGTTTTCACATGCTCTTCTTTTGTCTGGATCATGCTTTCTCCATTAATTCATATTTTTTACTCAAGTATTAGCTCATTTACTTACTCTCACTTTAAAGAATCATTCCTTTCTCCCATATCAAAACTCAGATCATGTTCTTCTTTTTTTTAATTGATATTTTTGGTCTATAACTATTCTACAGCAATTGTATTACTTATCTTTTTGTATGTCTCTGTCTTTTATGAGACTGGGTTTTGTTTGCTTCCTCTATGCCACATCTTTTACCGTAGCTTTTTGTATGCACATCTGCATGGACAAGAACAGGTCTAGGGCTTGAATGATATGCTCTAGGGGAGTAGAAAAGTGGTTCCAGGGGCTGAGGGTCGGGGCAACAGGGAGAGGTTGGTAAAAAGGTACAAACTTTCAGTTTTAAGATGAACAAGGTCTGAGGATCTAATGTATAACATGGTGACTATAGTTGATAACACTCTTTGTATAAATGAAATTTGCTGAGAGAGTAAAACTAAAATATTCTCACTCACTAAAAAAAAAGAAGATAAATATTTGAGTTAGTGGATGTGATAATTAACTAGATGGGGGAATCCTTTCACAAGATACAGGTATATGAAATCATCACAATGTACACTTTAAATTTCGTATAATTTTATTTGTTTCAATAAAGTTGAAAATGATGTGTTCTTGGAGCCACATTCCACACCAGCTGTAGCAGGAGCTTGCATTCAAATTCTGACCCGGTCATTTTACCTGCCTAAGATACTAAGATATCTTAAGTGTAAGAAAATGTCGTGAGAGTCTAAGACCAAGAATATCCACCCTTTCATATCCCCAGTTACTATGTATAGGAGCAAGAGCTGGACAGTGAAGAAGGCTAACAGGGATTGAAATATGGTGTTTGAGCAGATCTTTAAGGATACCCTGGATACCAGAAAGACCAATAAGTGGGTCCTAGAGCAAAGTAAGCCTGAACTACCACTGAAGGAAAAATGATAAAACTGAGGCTGTCCTGCTTGGGGTCCATCATGAGAAGGCAGGATTCTGCTGGGAAAAGCAGAAGGCAGCAGGAAAAAGGGAGGCCCAAATATGGGATAGATTGACTCCATAAAGGAGGACGTAGGCATGAGTCTACTGAAGCTGAATAGGGCTGTTGAGCACAGGATATTGTGGACAGTACTCATTCACTCAGGAGTCAGAGCTGACTTGACGGCACATAACAACAACAAAGATACTTAGCTGACTTGAAGCTTAATATAAGTAAATATAAATAATAACAGGATTTATTTCATAGGATCATTGTGAGAATTAGCCGTGGAAATGTATAGAACAATCCCTGGTCCATAGGTAAGTTCCCATTGAAAGGTTGTTATTTTTAGATTCTCTAGGCAGGCACAATATATTTCCATTATAGATTTCAAAGTACGATAAATAAGAAATCACATGTATTGGGTCAGAAAGAAATTGAACAAAATTCAACCCAGAGAACAAAGAGAAATTGAAAAGCTGCACTCAGAACTTGTCATAACATGGCCGTTCTTGTACGCAGTTTGCTGTTGGATTTGTCTTTGCTCCTCTCATATATGTACATAAGACCAGCGACAGGCCCCAGGTAAGTAGATAGAAGTAACCAGGTTAGAAATCTGACTGATGCAACAAATAAGGATTTTTCTTAGAATTTTATTTGAAAATTAAAACAAAAACCTTTCCATTGTTGAATTAAAAGGAAAAATGAACATCTCCACTGAAGACTTGTGGAGTTCATTAATGTTGGCCGTGTTTTAGAGATTTGTGACTTCAAGAAAAGTGTGTATGTTTAAGGTTAGTTTGGTAGAATTAATGAGACCTGCTATGTGACTCATTCTGTTATATCAGTGGCTTCCTATTTTACAAGTGGTGGAACTCAGGAAAACATACAGAAGTCCAATTTACAAGACAAATATAAGTGGAGGTAGGTTCATGGAAAAGAAGGCAGTGTTGAAGCTTATACATATTCAGTATACCTATACATATGTAGAGAGTAGTTTGATTAATTAAAAGTATTTTAAAATATATACAGAGTCAGAGTCTCTCCAGTGTTCTTAAGCCTTCACACACAAAAGAGAGACATTTTCAACATTAATTCAGACATGTGGTTTAAAACAGAAAGTCAGATAGTAAGACAAATTATTCCATTTCTGAAAATCAAGACTGCATATGCCAATAAGATAAACATGAATTTTTACAATTTTCTATCAATCTTAATTGAGCAAATATACATATGACGAGATTGCTCACACTATTCAGGACACTGTGCTATGCAAATCCCAGCAAGACAATGTTTTCACGAAGAAAGCATCTCATAGACATGTACTGGTTGTGCAACAAACATGTTGACAAGCAGAGATATATAACCCTAAAAATGAATGCTAAAAGTTAACTATTAGTATCTCCATTTTTCAAGCTTAGAAAACAGTAAGTGGCAAAGCCAGGATTCATACCATCAGACTTCCAGTTCCCTGCCCTGCACCCTGGCTATACGTAATCTATGAGAATCCAAAATAAAAGCACTACCCTCATATGATGCACATTTATAACTGTAGGCATAGATTGAATAAAAATGTTTTCTTTCATTAGCTTATTTAATTAACACTATATAGTTATGATTTAATTAGGCATGTGTTATGAAGATGATAAATCAATGTAGAGAAATATACAATTTGCATTAGTTTTACAAGGCTCTTTATGCATGTGGAGAGAGATCTATTCTTTGAAGTATAACATTATAAATTTTGGGTCTGTCATCTTGCAACTAAAGATATTTTTGTTTGACACATTATTAAAAGCACTTTAATTCTAGAGAATTCAAAACAATAACTTCTATAATCAATTTACTTTAATTTCCAGAATTAATCACAATCTCACTATGTGATCTTGACAGCCTCTCTCTTTTTTGACAATAATGAACTACTTGACTGACACATTCATGTCTTGAAAGAAAGAAAATTGAGAACTGATTTGTTCATAACTGCACTACTTCACTTTTTTATGATCTGAGATAGAGAGAGGAACTTATTTGATGTGGAACACTTTTCCTATAATCTTTATGGGTCAAAGGAAATCTTATTCATTACCCCTAAGCTTTAATTGCATTATTTCCTGAAATCAATTAAAAAATTCATTACTTTAGCAAATACTTTACTAAGACAATAAGTTTACTACAATTATGCTCTCAATATAAGCAGGAAATATATAAGTTGAGCAAATCATAACGGCTGGTTCTCAGATGAGGAAGGGAGAAGGGAAGAAGGAAGAAAGGGAGAAATCTAGACAGGAAGAATGGGAAGAAATCTTGATTCGTGGGAGCAGTGCTTTGAGAACGTCTAACAAGCATAGCTTAGAGAAATCATCTGATC
The DNA here is from genome assembly GCF_041296235.1 of Equus asinus. NCBI lineage: Eukaryota > Metazoa > Chordata > Mammalia > Perissodactyla > Equidae > Equus > Equus asinus. Next base: position 11,674,830 of record NC_091796.1, read on the forward strand.
CATCAAGGATGTATTTATTGTATAATATCAAAACCTTCTATTGAAAGGGACAAGTAAACACATTTTTAACCTGAGAAAATATTTTAATATTCTCTACCAATTTGGCAGTTATTTCTGCAATGTTCATAAAGGTTTTGGTAAAGCAATTTTAATAAAAGCTAATGATAATAATAATAATGATTAGCAGCAGTGATCTTTCTCCTGAATGCAAACAAAACCCCACAAAAGACAAAAAAAAATCTGCCCTTAATGTTTTCTAGGTAATTCAGACCATCAGTGCTGTGGATAGAGATGAATCCGTAGAAGATCACCATTTTTACTTTAATCTGTCTGTAGAAGATGCAAAGAACTCAAGTTTTACAATCATGGATAATCAAGGTAATGCCATTCACTCACGATGGCTTTTGATACATTTTTTGAGATTTATTTTTGATTTTAAGGGAATTTATAGCATTGCTTTTTATACTATTCCTGCAACATGATAATGTTGAGAAATAGGACGAGGAGTGGCAATGAAAATGGGAAACAAAACCCAAAGTCAAGTTCTAAATATGCTAGCCCCATTTCTCACTGGACTTCTTCCAATCAGAAACACTTTTTCAGGTCACCAGTGGCTATCAGCCCTTGTAAAGTCTGAATGACCCTGCAAAGATAATTGTGGTTCTGGCACAAGTGTTCCATTCATGTCCTCATATCACTCAAACTTCAGGCTATTCTGGGGAAAGAAAATGATATGTACAACTTGAAGTCAGGTTAGTTTGATTGATTTGGAGTCATTAATTAGGAGCCATAAATATATGACTTAGGGTCGAGATTATTCTTTTTCCTTCAAAACAAAGCGATTGAATCAATCTAAAGACAAAATGTTCTAAAAGACTTTGTGTGGAAAGACAGAGTTTCTTTTCCTTCCATATAGAAGTAGATTAACTTTGTACAAAGCCACTCTGTTCCTTTTTTCTTCACTTCAGTAAAAGGTTTTTTTCGTCATATGGATTTCTACTTTACTTTTGCATTATATCTCAAAGATATGAAACACCATAGGATTTATTACTCCAGCATCTTTACCCAAATACCTACAGCTGTCCTTTACAACTGAGGGTAAGCTTCCATCTAGGAGTCCCTTGTGGGAGAATAGATGCAGACACGTTCTCTCCTTTTGCCCTTGTCAAATTCCCTGGTGAAAACTCAAATAGACTTAGGATGAAAAATGTAAATACCAATATGACAAATAAACTGTAGCTTAGATTTATTTATATTAATGTAAAATAAGTTACTGGGGCAAAATAAATATATTGAGACATAGAGAAAAGAATTGATTTGGTTTAATGATTCTGGTTACAAATAATTTAATAAAATATACACTGAAAAAACTGTAAACTCTCTCACCTCTTAAATCTGCCTAGTAACTAAAATCACAAGAGTTTTGTAGACTTCAAGAGCATGATTGAGAATTCATTTAAAAATGATGATTGAGGAAAAGTCATAAATAGACATACATTTCAAAAGACTTCCCTTTATTTGCATTTTGCTGTTCGTGTCTTCTAAAGTTTGTCTGATTGCTACAGAAAATATTTTGGGGGATAGCAATACACACAAAAAAAGGGCAAACATAGTACTGAGCCACAAGAAATTGCACTGAAAGTAGTTATTTAGAATATTTTTCAGGGATTCAGGGAAAAACCATTTCAAATGTGTTCAAGTATGAATATTGTTCATTTTTGTTAATTTTTGAATGTTCTATCTGGATGAATAAATTGATACTACTAAAGTTTAATGATTCTCTGACTTTTAGATAGAAAATGGGTTAATAATGTCAAAGTGAGAAGAAACATCCTAGTAGAATCTTTCCTATCAAGTAAAATTAATCCTTTTTTTCTTATTAGTGTATATCATTTTAGATCACTTGCTGTATTAGGTATGTGACTCTGACAACCTTATGTATTTACAGTTTTTGTGAAAATAATGAGTCCCTATTAGAAAAAGGACTCTGTCGTGAATAAAGAACCCAATTGAAACTGATACTGTTATCATAAATGTAACGCTAGGAGTCTCTATATAATATTGATATCTGACTACACTGTTGTTTTCTATGTTCCACATATATGTTTCCTATCTTTATCCAAAGACATTTAACCTGATCCATCTAATTACATAATTAAGCTTTAGGAAATATCAGAAACAATAATGACTTTTAAGTGGAGTTTTTAATTGTCTTTTTATCAGAAATTTGCTCTTCCTTTTATTTGAACTCATTTTATATCTCTGTACTGTTGCCTCTAGTACATATGACTGGTATGGATTTCTTTTGTATTATTGAAAAAATTATGCACATGGATTTTTGTTTTAGATAACACAGCTGTAATTTTGACTAATAGAACTGGTTTTAGCCTTCAAGAAGAGCCTGTCTTCTATATATCAATCTTAATTGCCGACAATGGAATCCCATCACTTACAAGTACAAACACCCTTACCATATACATCTGTGACTGTGATGACAATGGCAGTACACAGACCTGCAGTAATAAGGATCTTATGCTTTCCTTGGGATTCAGGACAGAAATCATCATTGCTATTCTGATATCCATCATGATAATATTTGGTAAGTAGTGCTGAACTGAACATATCTTCCTTTACTGAAAATAGCATGAAAAATACAGAAAATAGTTAATTACATTATACCAATATAGTGTCAGTTTGTGTGTGTGTGTGTGCATGTGTTAAACTGCTCTTCTGAACGTATTACAATTGTTAAACCAAGTGGAGTAAATGAAAAATAGAGTGAATATGCATTCCAAACTGAAAATCAGTGATCCTTGGATTCTGATGAGTATGTGTTTTTGACACATATGCATTGCAACATATACAGTTATATAAAATTTAGTAATAATAACAGTGAGCTTCCGTTGACTGCTTATCACGCTCCAGGAGACTGACATAAGTACTCTATGTGCATTATGCAATTTGATCCTCAAAATAACCTCAAGGAGTAGCAACTATTATCCCCTGTATTGCATAGATGAAGAAAATGAAACTCAAAGACTTAGTGCTTTACAAAGGGTCTTGCAGCTAGTAAATGATGTGCCGCGAGCCCACAACCAAAACATACCTCTATTCAACCCTGTACTGCAACTCACTAGAACCCTGGGAGCACTGCGGGAGAAAGTGAATGTTAGGATGGAGGGATGTAAAAGAGAGAGCCTTATTTAACCAAAGGCTAAACATAAAGGAAATCTCAGTGAAACAACCATCATTTTATTTATTATTATTTTCACATGCAGATAAGTTATATTTATTTTATAGATGAGGCGAATGAACCCAAAATGTTTTAGTCAGGCTTTCAAGACCACAAATGATTCACCTAGCATAATCTTCCCTTTCTTTACCACACCAGGACATATAATCTAAACCCTTCTCTTGCTTCCCTCATAACTTCGTATCGAAAACCATCACACTTGATTGAGTATTGAAAGCAATTATATCAGCCACTGGTTCTGCAATTTCAAACTCACTGCTCAAACTAAATACCATATGTTTCAGGATTTGCTTTGCCTTCGCTCTCCTCATCTTTCTCAAAGCGTCAAAAGCCATGCACTCCGTTTTTATCATCCTACTTTACCATTCTTTTCTGCCTAAATTCAGTTTTCCAAATTATTTTTAGAGATTTTTTAATCATACATCTGAATTTAGAACTAATAGCAAGATATCAGAAGCAAGAAGCAAAAAAACCAGTGTAGTGTTTGGGGGATGGCAAGTGCTGAATTACCCATGGGTACAGACAGACATAACCAAGCTCAGAAACCCTACAAGTAAACCAGGGGCAGCCGCACTATGAAAGGCATGAGTAGCATTTAGAGGGTGGGAAGTATGGGGCAGCCAATAGTCAGCAGTTTCCTTTGAAAGTCTCATGAATATTCTCTCCAATTCATAGAATGAAAAATTACTTGTTAGATACCTTTCAATTCCAACCATTTATCTCAGATGAGTTTTCAGGTGTCGTACCCAAGTTCAAACATGATGACCTTATTTAATTCAAGAGCACTATTTGAATATTTTTAAATGTCAGTTTTGTATAAGATATTGTGTAATGTATTTCTCTGTGTGATAATATTAGTAACGTTGCTTCATGTTTGCTTCAAGTCCTGCATATGAAATTCTGAACAGTTATGCACGATCTGTGGTTGAGTATGAGTGAGCTATCCTTGATACAGACACTCACGTATAGTTTTCTTTAAAGTGTTCTGAAATTGTTCCATTTCTACATGATGTCAAAATCACCTTATGTAATAAATATTAATTGTGGATGTACCAGTGTTATGACGAAAAAACCTGATAGTTTGGAATTTCCAAAATTACATGGTATCACAGAGCACAGGTTCTGAACCAACTCTCTGGTTTTGAATGCCAGCTTTCTGTTTCCTAGCTGTGTGACACTGGGCATGTGATTTAGCATCTCTGTGCTTTGGTTTTCCCATATTTAATAGGGAATGATAATAATACATGGATATCATAAAAATTAAATCAATGAATAAATGTAAAGCTTTTAGAAAAATGCCCAGCACATACTTTGTAGTCAATAAATATTAACTTAGAAAATAATTATGCCGCAAATTTGCTTCAATGGGGAATATCAAACTGGTCCATTGTGCTTAACTTCTATTAACATGGATCATTGGATATTAAGATTGACAAGTGCCTATAGATTGGAAAATATTCCCTTATCCTACTTTGGTCTATTTTTAATACATAAGAAAAAGTACAATTTTAAAGATTTTATTTTTTCCTTTTTCTCCCCAAAGCCCCCCGGTACATAGTTGTGTATTCTTCGTTGTGGGTTCTTCTAGTTGTGATGAGCAGTGCCAGGTCCGCGCCCAGGATTCGAACTAATGAAACACTGGGCCGTCTGCAGCGGAGCGCGCGAACTTAACCACTCGGCCACGGGGCCAGCCCCAGAAAAAGTACAATTTTAAAGTGATCATCATCGAAAATAGTACACTATATTTTCATAATGTTTTTCTATTCTAAATTGTCAGTTAGAAAGATGATTATGCTTCCTTATGTCATTTCACAAGTCCCTGTTGTAAATTTTCAACAGCAAATATAGATTTTTGTCTTATAATCATAAAATCTAAGCTTCTGTCTTGAGCTTGTAACAAAAGCAAGGATTATAAAGTCTATTATAAATGATATAATACATAACATTATATTATAAATATATAATACATTATTTACATATAATATATTGTAACATAAATATATAATATATTATTTATATATAATATAATATTATATGTGTGTTGATATTCTGGTATGCTTTCTTTGTCAGGGTTTATCTTTTTGATCCTAGGTCTGAAACAACAAAGAAAACAGACTCTATTTCCGGAGAAAGGTGAAGATTTCAGGGAGAATATATTCAGATATGACGACGAAGGGGGAGGAGAAGAAGACACAGAAGCCTTTGACATTGCAGAGCTGCGGAGCAGCACCATCATGAGGGAGCGCAGGACTCGGAAAGTCCCCGCTGCGGAGATCAGGAGCCTGTACAGGCAGTCTTTGCAGGTTGGCCCGGATAGTGCCATATTCAGGAAATTCATTCTAGAAAAGCTCGAAGAAGCTAATACTGATCCTTGTGCCCCTCCTTTTGATTCCCTCCAGACCTATGCTTTTGAGGGAACAGGGTCATTAGCTGGATCCCTGAGCTCCTTAGGATCAGCAGTCTCTGATCAGGATGAAAATTATGATTACCTTAATGAATTGGGACCTCGCTTTAAAAGATTAGCTTGCATGTTTGGTTCTGCTATGCAATCAAATTATTAGGGCTTCTTTATTGTTAAAATTTTAAAAATGCTAATGTTTGTTTGGGAAAACTGGTTGTCTCTTGGTAAAGAGTTGTGTGATCCAGTTCTCTGGGGAAAAAAAAAGACCAACTTAGAGTGTTTTCTGATTTCCTTGGTGTAAATACCCCATAGTTACTGCAGGCTACCCACACATTGTCAGTGAATCAGATATGGGAAGAAATGTTAATAATTAGCTCTTGGCTGTCAATGCAAGCCAACTCTAGTGTACCATTGAAATATTCCTCTAGCATTGTTTTCAATACCATCCAATACAAATTCTCAAAAGTTTTGAATGTTTAATGTGAGAAAGACTCTGAACCAGGTCATCTTAATATTATTTCCTTTATTCATTTTTCGAAGCTAAAAAAGTAAGAATAAAGTGTTTGTGTGTGTTGTGTCTAATACTGTACAGAGATAAACACCTAGGATAACCTGGGTGATTATATGAAACTTTTAAAAATGATTTCTCTTTTATGAATCAGCAAGTTTCTGAGTGAAATTTTGTGATTCATTCTAGTTTGGTATTTTAAAATCATTCTTAAGACCACACTTTAAAACTGATTTCAAATTTAGACAGAGATTTGGTACACATTAACTAAAGGTATAGTATAAATTTGTATTGTTTTTCATATTGCAGTATGTCACAATACAATGACAAATACATGTCAATGTTTATTCAACATTAAATTTAAACTTTATGAAAATGGTGGAAAGTGTGGAAAAATTTTAAGTAAATTTTTATTGCTACTAAAAATGATAAAGATAAATGAAAGGAGTACTGTATTGAAACCTGAATTAATATTCCTCTTAAATATTATGATCAACTGCACCGACTCTTTCCATGCGTAGAATAAAACATGATAAAATTTTCAGCATTTCCTGTTTTATTAAGAGCTTAGAACAGAACTGATTCTTCAGTGTCATTTTTTATTATGAAATATAAAATTAGGTGCAATAGTTACTTTTATTGTAACATTACGAAGGAAATATGCTAAGCTGCTGGATGTAGAACTTTATGATAACATTAGACAACGAGATAATAACATAATTTTAATCATCTTTTTAAGAATGATACTTATTATTCTATCTAAATAAAGGCAGAATTCAAAATTCACAATTTGAAGAGAAAGAAAGTTGTGAATATAATGTTCTCCAAATTCATTTATATATGCTCATTTTTTATTAGCAGCATGTGAAATTGAGCTGAACATAATTGCCCATATGTGTTTAAATCAAATATTTCAAAAAAATTTAGCTAAAGTTAGAGTAGTTGAATGGCTACAGTATTTTTTCCTCTGTACTTTGAAGCATAAACACCCATACTGTGTAATAGAAGAGTTTTTCATCAATATCAATCAAGTACCATTATGTTGGTGACACAGATATCACTTTACAAAAGGCTGAGAAAATCAGACTTAAAATACAACAATTTAGCAAAATATTAAAAGTATATAAGAGGACATCAGCTGTATTAAATCCTCGTGCATTCATATAATTATTTACTTAGGGAAGAATAATAAAACTAAACCAAAGAAAATTTTAAAAAGAATTACAATTTGCCAGAAAATAGAAATGTATGACTTGAGAGAACATTTACATTTCTATCATATTGACATAAAAATGGAAAGAGTATAGTTAGGAAAATTTTCATGAATTATTCCATGGAGGATTGTTCTCTATATTTAAAAAATAATGCTATGTAGTTTTGGTTGAAGAACTGGAAAGTACGATAAACAACAGATCAAGCAATCCATGGAAAATGGATTAGAAAAAAGAAATGGGGTCTTCTGGGGATGGTAGTAGGTGATGTCATCAGTGAAAGCCTTATAATCCACTTATAAACTTGGATGAACAACTCACAAAATGCAATATCTGCATCAGTGAGGTTTAATGTTTGTGTCCGGTGACATAAAGCAGTTGTATTAAAATAAATTCTGCTTTAATTAGTGATAGAATTGTCAATCATAGAGTACGTAGGAAACGAGCATACATGGTTCCATATCTATTTACTAGTCTAAAAAGTGTCCTTTTAATTTATATAAAAATACTGTCAGATTCTAGCAGAGAAGTTGCAATTTTCTAGAAATTATACTGGGTAATACTTTAATAACTATGTTAATCATATTCTTGTCACATGGGTGTTGCAAGAACATAGCTGTACCCTAGCTAAAGACATGACATTAAGATCTCATTTTCATAAATTTTAATAAAGGCTAAATCAACACAGATATTTATAAAAATAGCACAGCTTCACAGTAATACCTGCAGTGTTTAAATATCAGCCTCACTTGACTCACAGGTTTACGTGTAGGTCTTAAGTTACTAATGAGCTGGAACAGGAAAATATTTAAAGTTCTCATAGGAATCCAAAAATATTAGCAATAGTAGTAGTTCCCTCAGCACACGGGCTTGAACTTCATGGATCTGAGTGGGAATTAGTTCACTCTCATTTAAATAACTGTGTGAACTTTGTCAAACTGCCTAATCTTTCTGGATCTGAGTTTGTACTTTGTAAAATGAGATCTGAGCTCCCTATTTCACATGATCGTTGTGAAGAATAAGTAGAACAAGCAGCACAAGCAGTATCTAACCAACACAAGGGCTCAGTGAATAACTGTGCGTCATCATAACGGCTGATGTTATTCTACTGGAACACACAGGCAGGTTTCTTTTCTAGCACTGATTGATCCCGGTGGCTTCACAGCACATTTGGACTATAAATCAGTGTCCTGATCTGACACATAAGGCCGTCGATTATCCTGTCCCTGCTTCTTTCTACAGTCTCTTAGATCTTCCAATCTCATGTTCTAGGCCTGAAACAATCTTTCTCCAAACACTTCTATTGTTCATTCCCTCCCTTCATCCAGGTCTGTGATCAACTGCAATGTCCTCAGAAAGGCTTACCTGACCACTGTCCCTCACTGTAGCCCTCGCTCTTCCTTTTCACCAAATCACGTAGCCACCAAGTATTACATTATATATATCTCGCTTCTTAGTGTCGTTATTCCTTATTAGAATGTAAGCCCTAAGAGGGCAAGGAATTACCTGTCTTGTTCATTCGTTATTGTCTAAAATTGTTTCTAGTACATAGAAAGCGACCAATAAATATTTCTTAAATGAATATAATAATGATTATCAATCTATTTTGCTTGCTCATATATAGATGCCATATTGACTTTTGTTGACTATTAATATGGAATTAATGTATTTTTCAAAGTGGGGTGGCATTGGGTAGTTCTTGGGTACAGTAAGATTTTTTTGAAATCTTTCTAGAGATTATGACTTTGAGTTTTAACTTGTTTGGACTTATTATTCCCAGGAGGAAAAAAAGATAATGACATTGTACTGTTCAGTCAAAAGAGGTCCTTTGATGGCTGCTGTAGAAATTCTCATATAAATAAGTTCCCACGAAGAGTGATGAATATGAAAACATGTTCAATGCATGAGAATTCTGCTTCACATCTTAGAATACAACTTGGTAACAAATGCATTGTTAAGCTCGCAAGGCTACAAAGCCTACAAGGTAGCTTCATGTTCTTTTATATGATATGAAACGGCATTAGATATCAAATACACTAAAGGCTGGGAGACAAAATGGAAAGATAAATGGAGGAAAGGAATGTGTGGCTTTTTACATATCCAATTATGTCCATCAATCTATCATCTATCATCATCTATCATCTATCATCTATCTGTCTATTGAGAGAAATTTCGACTTCCTGGAGGAGGGGAGCCTAGAATCTCAATCACGAAGTAAATCCTCGGAACTTGTTAAAATGTGGTGCTGTCTTGTTTTTTATAGCGAGCTCTGAGGATGGCAGGCTGACTGAAATGGCAAGGTAAGGGAGAATGCCGCAGCTGGGCAAAATGCAGTTCTGAGCCTCTGACTAGGCAAGGCTGGATGAATTTCCCATAGGTTAAGTGGTTGCAGCTGTGGAAATTTTGCACAAAAGGTAGGAGCTAAGATGCAGCTTAAATCAGTCATGCAAAGAATATGTCACATAGACTAAGGAAAAACAGGGACCTCAAGTCCTTAAAGTGTCTCTGAATACCCCACACATGTGCCCCAGGATAGAGTGCCAGCGGTTGGATGCCTGTCATCACACAGGACTCTGGCTGTGAAATTGTGATAGCACCAGCCATGTTTACTGTGCCACTTATCTGTCATCTCTCCATCCCTACCCAGACACCAGAGGTCCAGAAGCAGCAGAGCAACCAGGAGAGAGTGAAAGATGTGACCTTACACTGGGTGTGAGGTTAAAATCTTCTCATACCTAGAAAAGGGGTTTTAAAAAAATATTTGACAGTGACCGGAAGCTATGCAAATGGAGATTTGGCCAAGGTGGGCATCAGAAAGATCAATGCAAATGTGTCTAAAAACTGAATAAAATAAAATATTTTCACGATGTTTCTTTCAAGTTGCAAAGTAATCGATAACCTGTATACATTAACATAGCAAATCAATTTGGCATTTCACATAGTTTAAATAATTTAAAATTAAATTTTCTAAGGTAAACCATAAGCAAAATATGTAAAGGTAAATATAATTTATAGTGTTCTTAAAATATTCGCAAGCATATTAAAATAGTTTGCACAACTTTATTTCATGCCATTTCTTTGTGCTTATTCATCGTAATATTTAAAACGTGATACATTGAGTTCTACAGTGCTAGGCAATTTATCTCAGCTACAAATAAGGCTGGACAAGGAAATTACTATATGTTCATGATTACACAGAGGTAAGATCCATAGAATGTTCTGTCTAGAAAAGAGTAGATGTGATGTGCAGTATTCACATATTCCTGTATTACCTAATTTACCTTAGTCAGAGTAAGTGATCTATGAAGTATATGTTTAATTATTTTCCAGTTGGTAACATTTCTTTGTTGTAAAAACTTTGGCAAGTTATTTAAACCTTCGCTTTTGGTAGCTTCACCTGGACAATGGGGATCTTAAGAATAGATAATCAGACAATTCTAGGAATTAACTGAAATAATACATATAAAGAATGAACTGTAGGAGCCAGCCCTTGGCCGAGTGGTTGAGTTCGCCCTCTCTGCTTCAGCAGCCCAGGTTTCGCAGGTTGGGATCCTGGGCGAGAACCTAGCACTGCTCATCAAGCCATGCTGAGGCGGCGTCCCACATACCACGACTAGAAGGACCCACAATTAAAAATGTATACAACTATGTACTGGGGAGCTTTGGGAAGAAGAAGGGAAAATTTTAAAAATCTTTAAAAGCAAAAAGATTGAACTGTACCAAATGCATGACAAACATGACATTTTTACTTGTTATTATTGTTAACATACTGATCAGTATTATATTATAAAGTTTATCTTTAGAAATGCTCATAGATCAATCTCCTTACTCTGGAATTGATATGGACAAACAGAAAGTGAATTCATGAGGACAAGATTTAGCTCGCTGTTACTTACTGACTCCCCACCTTGACCCTTCTAGGGTAACGTTCCGTTATTGCCAAAGGAAAAAACTAATTGTTCAAGTTGTACATTATGTATGAGATGTTCTGATTGAAAGTCCCTCCTCCATGGCATTTATTTGGGGGAAAAAACTTGCTAAGTTAAGCAACAACTACGTTTTGTAGCAACCTTTTCTAGGTATAGATATTTTAGAAAAAAATTATCAAAAAAGAAAGAATTGGTTTTGCTCACTTTGTAACGAATGGAGAAATGAAATTATTTCTATGTTATATTAGAACTACATGGAATAAATAAAATAAACATGCTAATGGCTCCAAGAGAAAGCTTTCGAACCTAACATATGGCGACCATAGTTTTAATTTTATCTTAAAAATTTAAAATTAAATTACAAAGTAGATTGTTGTCATCACCTCTGACAATGTAGGATGAAAAGCTGTACCCTTGGCTTCTCCTATCTACATTCCTCTCTATTCTTTCTTGTTAAAAAACAAGAATTAAGGACACTTTGACCATATGTGTTCTGGTGAATATGTTTTTAGCATCTCCTTTTATCCAATCTTAGGGTTCAGGCAAGTTTCTAGGCATTTGTCCAGCTTATATTGACGCCTCAGTTTTCAGAAACTTCTTTCTTAACCCAGATGAACTCTATGTTATTCTGGAAGTTTTCTCTGCAGAGCAAGTTATCTAATTTTAATACTTTAAAACTTAACACATACCTGCTCTTGACATATTCAATTTGCATAGAGAGAATTTCACCCAATTGTTTGAAAATGTTTTAAATTTACTAATTGTATAAATAAAATTAGAAGCTGATAAATCATATACTTACTCATAGCAACTTACCATTATCACACATTGTTAAAATAGTTTATCCCAATAACAGTTTTTAAGAGTAAACATTCTCCTTTTTCATAAAATATTGTCTACAGTCATCTGTATTTTTTTACATAAATCTCTGAAAATGAGATCTATACCAAAGGACATGCTACAAAAATTTTAAGTGTTTCTCACACTTGTGCTCACTCATCCTCAATAAGTAAATAACAAACACTGAAGATTTTGTCCACTAGTAGCATCTACTGAGCATGTCCAAGTTCGGTGCTATGGAATAAACCCTGAATAGAATCTTAACAAATGAAATATTGGTGTCCTAGCATGAGAAATAGTGGCAAGGAAACCTGGAGGTGAAGTGAGAGAATGTGGCCAGGGTGATGGGTTGGTGCTCGGGTGAGACTGTCCTGAGCTCAGCTATCCTCCGTGCTCCGAAGGGAAAAAATAGCTGCCTCTTGATGGTTTTCATTGAGTTATGCTACTGGCCAAAAAAAGGACAATATTACTGATGAAAGCATCTGTAGTCTTTCAAATGTTTTTGAATATACCAAACAAAGTTGTTCCTCTAAATCTCTCTGATTTTTTTTTAAGCAGCTGTATTTCCAGGTCCTATTCTAAGTGTTTTTTTTTTTTTTTCAATGTTATCTCATTTAATTCTCTATTACATGAGGAACTCACTGATGTTATTGCCAGGATACTTAAGGAAACAGGGACAAGAGCGACTGAGCAAATTGCCTGAAGTCACATACGGAACAGGTGGTAATAACGTAAACTCAAGCAAGTTAGTTCCGGGTTCCAGGCTTCTGCTCATTTTGCCATGCTGTCTCTCCATTTAAGTCACCTCCTCAGGTTATTAACCTAGGGGCTTTAATTATATTTGGTTGCCAATAATTTTTTTGTTATTTTAGGTATTATGGCTGCATGTATGCTATATGTACACATACATAAGACAAAGAGTTGATTAGTATTACTTTTTCAAAACATACTTATCCAGTTTTATATCATTGTTACTAGGACTGAGTTACTATCAAAATTAAATGCCGAACATTTTTCTTTTCCTATTATTATTATATATCTTTTGTTATTGCTACTAAACACCATATAAATGACACTCTCGAAAAACATATGGTTACAGAAAGAACATTGATTATTCAAGGATATGCATTCTTAAATTATCATTATGTAGACAATAGCATAAAAAGCCAGTATACTAATTTACTTAATATGACTTGTATTTTCCCTCTCCATAGTAACAATCCCCTCATAAAGGGCATACAAGTAAATACTTGTGTGTGATTTTTATATTGTCGTGAACAGCAAATAAATGATGAGCAAAAGAAAGAAAGAAGATTAAAGCAAGGGTATGAAGAAAACCTCTAAACTCACATTGGAGAATTCAGAGCAGCTACCGCTCATTCGTGTTGCTTTTACCACATCCACCTGCTGCTTCCTTTGCTCTTCCGTCTATTTCGGCATTTTCTGTATCATATATCACTGAGACTAGAATGTGCTTGATTTGTTTTTCTCTTTTCCGTAATTTAATCCTTAACTAGAGAGAAAGATTAGTTATTTTTAAGCAACGACCTTTGAGATTCAGAGAGACTGGAAACTGAGCATAAAGACTCACGCAATTGGTGAATTATTCTGATTTGGTTGGGTAACAGAAAGTAAGCTTGCATAAATAACCAAAATGATTTCCTGGCATTTTTCAGTAATGCTCTGTGCCCTAGGAACAAGAGCAAAACGATAAGCCTGGCATGTTGCTTTAACTTTTCCCTCCTCGTAGAGCCTGCAAGGTTGGTCTCTATCACATCAAAGAATGTGGTACTTCTTGATTAAAGGAGACAGCAACTGACCAATAGATGACCTCAAATACCAAGATAATGGACATCATTGTTACTGAGCACCAGTTCAAGTCTATTGATTCCTTGAATGCACATTTATATATTAGGATGTATGGTCATGGTATAAAATTAACACACCAGGAAGCATGCCAATCACCCAATTTTTTGCACTCTGAATTGTAATTGACTTTATTTTTGACCTTCCTACATGTATTCAAATGTGGTATTGATTTTTATGGTGGCCAGTGTAGAATGGTACAAGTCAACTTAATTTGCAATTTTAACTTGAAATTTCTTATTTAAAAATGTTTTCTGGTCAAATTTCAGGCAAAAAACCATGGAAATCTTTAAAATGATAAAGTCAGAAAGGGTGAAAAGAAGAAAGAGTGAGACTAAATCAGGAGCGGCATATCTAGACCTATTGTCAAAGGGCAAATGTGCTGAAGTGACTGCTCTGCGTGCTCTTTCTACTCTCCACGGGGGAAAGCAAATAATCTAAAATCTTTACTCTGTAATATTTCTAGAGAACATATTAGAACGTGGGGAGCAGTATTAGCATGGAATCATTACTGTGTTCCTAACTAGGTACTTGAAATGCCTTGTTCCTATTGCTGAAATGAAACTTGACTCTGATTTGGCAAAGGGCAAGGTAGCCAAGGCATCCACATGATCTGCCCCAGCAGGGGGTGCATTCTCCCCACTTTTACTTAGATGGAAGACTATGGGGCCTTCTGTATTGTATGCCAAAGCAAACATTACCATTATCAGCTCAGAGGAGGAGAATGTCATTAAAAATATATAAAGTAGCACCAACTCACACAAAATTTTATATTACATTAAAATCTAAAATTTCGGGGCCGGCTCAGTGGCCGAATGGTTAAGTTCGCACGCTCTGCTGCGGCGGCCCAGGGTTGGGATCCTGGGCGCGGACATGGCACTGCTCGTCAGACCACGTTGAGGTGGCGTCCCACATCCCACAACTAGAAGGACATGCAACTAAGATATACAGCCGTGTACAGGGGAGGTTTGTGGAGATAAAGCAGAAACAAAAATCTAAAATTTATTATGGTTTCCAGGTTTTTTATTATTGGTTTGCAATATTAATAAAAATTGATAGATTTATTAAAATATAGAAAGATAACCAGGACTGAAAGCCATAGCTTAGGCTTTCATGAGTGAATCTTCTTAGAGTATTTAGCATTCCAGATTGGAGAAGGGTTTCTGCCCTTGTAAACCATTTGCTACTTTATAATGTGTTCTCTTTTCTAATTAAATTGGTTGCACAAAGCTGTGGAAGCTTGGGATTTGAACTCAAAGAGCATTATTAGGGCAGAGCTCTTCATTTACAAGCTGACTCTTATTTTGCCACACGCCATACAATTCTGAAGGCCAAATGCGACTTTCTACGGCATGTGCACTAATCCCTGAGGCATGTTTCAGGCCCCAATTTCCCCTTCCCTAATCACTTCCATTTATTTTTATACTTTATGTAACATTGAGTAAATCAGAGTATTTCATTATGACTTCTAATTGCTTTTCTGAAGAGTAGGATGCTGAAATGCATTAAATATGTTAAACATGGCAACAGTCCCACCGAGAGACGTACTGATCTCACCATCATCACCTTTATAAAGCAATTCAAGATGCTTCTCTTCTTCCAGGCAGTTCCTTAATTCAAGTAGAAATGATCTGAGATGTGGCTTTTACAATTAGCCTTTGCCTTAAGACATTGCCCCAGGTGAGAAAAGATCAGAATAATAATGAATTTTTAAATAACATACCTATACTGCTTTGCATTAATAATGAAAGAGTCGAGGAATATTGGTTTGGAATACTCAAGTATTTAGTAGATAATCTTTGGGGAAATATAGTGCATAGTTAGTATGTTAATCTTTTCAGAAGTTAAATCTCATACAGCTAAGCCACTGTTAAACTGCTTGTAAGACAATATGTCCCCAAAGCATGCCTCAACTACTATAAGTAGCAAGAAGAGGTGAAAATGCAAATTTTAGAACATCTTTTGTTATTTAAACTATTTTCTTCAAAAGATCCATTTGAAAAATATGATTATCTTTAAAATGTGATATCTATGTGATCCCTATATTGTTCCATTTCTGGGGAATGATTTGATTCTAATTTGCTAAGTGACACGTGTACACAGACGCACACAAACTTATCCTAAGTACCTCATAGAGTTGTGCGATGGAAAATGCTTTTTTATATATAAAATCTCATAGTAACATATATAGTAAGGGGCAGAAGTCACACCACAAGATAGTGAGAATCCATCATGCTGCTATGTTCTCATCCTGGGTTCTTTCTAATGACGTGAAGCCAGCACAATTATTCAACTTTCATTTTTTAATCCCAATGAATGAATATTTACTGAGCTCCCATTACATGTCAAGCTCTTTAGTAGATGCTGAGAAAATCAAGGAAAATAACACTAGGTTTCTAAACACCAAATACGTATTCTAAACAAGAGACGGGTGTGCAAGAAGACATGTATCACAACACAGATGCTATCAGAGGTAAATATAATGTGGGCTGGGAAAATGGAGGAGAGCCACTCACTGGCTGATCACGGCCCAGTGGTGGATAGGGCAGAGGGGTGTGGTGGGGAAACACTTCCTAAGGGGTTGCTATTTGAGCTGGGTTTGGGGAAGATTGATAAGGAGATGGTCATTCACGTGACAGTACTTTGCAGATACAGTACTGTGCCTCATACACGTTTACCTAACACACAGTGGAATTTCTTTGGACGTTAGAGCCTTCGCGTGATACCTTGTTCAGCTTGCAGGTCACAAGAATTACCTTAATGCTAGGCTTACACCAAATACACAAGGAGTGTATTCCTGTTGTGATGCAAATGCAGACAGCTAGGTAGGGAGTGCAGTCATGTGGTAGAGAGAACACTGTATTGCAGAAATCAAAGGATGCCATTCATTTTGTAGCCAGTGTTTTATAGTGTGTGACTTATGAGGTAACTTCGACCACAAGTGTCTCTATCCCAAGAAAATTATGAATATACTTTATTTTTAAACACAATTCTAGATGTATGGAAAAATTGTGATGATACTACAGACTTCTCATATACCACATACCTAGCTACTCCCAGTATTACCATTTTACATCAATATAAATACATTTATTACAATTAATGAACCAATAATGATGCATCATTATTAGATAAAGTGCTTAACTTACTCAAATTACACCTAATGTCTCTTTTGTTTCAGGGTGTCATCTGGGACAACACATTTCTTTGTTTTCATGGCTCCTTAGGTTCTTCTTGGCTATGACAGTTTCTCAGGTTTTCATTGTTTTTGATGATCTTGACTGCTTTGAGTAGTTCTGCTCAGATATTTTGTAGAATGTCCCTCTATTGGAACTTGATTAGTGTCTTCCTAAGGATTAGCCTGGGGTTATAGGGTTTTTTTTCTTGGTAAGGAAGATTGGCCCTGAACTAACATCTGTGCCAATATTCTTCTATTTCATATGTGGGATGCCACCATAGCCTGGCTTGATGAGCGGTGTGTATGTCCACACCTGGGATCCAAATCCATGAACCCCAGGCTGCCAAAGCAGAGTGTGAGAACTCAACCAGTATGCCACTGGGCTGGCCCCAAGGGTTATGAGACTTTGGAAGGAAGATCACTGAGGTAAAGTGACATTTTCATCATATCAAATCAAAGATACACACTATCAACATGGCTTATTGCTGCAGATGTTGACCTTGATTGCCTAGTTGTGGTACTGTTTGTCAGTTTTCTCTACTGTAAAGTTACTCTTTTTCTCTCTTTCCATGCTATACTTTTTGGAAGGAAGTAAGTATGTGCAGCCCACACCTAGGACATGGGGAGTTATGCTTCCTCTCATTGAGGCCAGAGTAAGTGCATAATTTTTAGAATTATTTTCCATGGGGGATATGTCTATTTTCCTGCTTTATTTATTTATTCATTCATTTATTTATATCAGTATGTACTCATGGATATTTGCTTTATATTTGGGGTTATAATTCAGTGCTGCTTACATTCATATACAGTTTTTTGTGTGGACATAAATGTTCAAATCAGTTGGGTAAAAACCTAGGAGCATGATTTCTTGATCATATGGTAGATTACGGTTAGCTTACTAAGATACCAAACTATCTTCCAAAGTGGCTATGCCATTTTGAATTCCAACCAACAGTGAATGAGAGTTCCTGTTTCTCTGCACCTTCACGAGCATTTGATATCAGGAGCTTTTGGATCTCAGCTATTCAAATAGGTCTGTAGTTGTATCTGATTTTGCTTTAATTTGCATTTCCCTAATTAAAAATGATGGTGAACATATTTCCATATGTTTATTTGCCAACTATATATCTTCTTTGATGAGGTGTCTGTTGAATTGTTTCCCCATATTTTAATTGGGTTGTTTATTTTCTCATTGTGGAACTTTAAGTGCTCTTTCTATATTTGGGGTAAATATATTTTTCAGTATGTTTTTCAAATATATTATGCCAATCTCTGGGTTGTCTTTTTATTCCCTAAACAGAGTCTTTTGCATACAGAAGATTTTATTTTAATAAGCTAGATCTTATCAATTTTTTTCAGGGACCATACTTTTGAACATCTAAAAATTCATTAAACAATCCAAGATCACATAGATTTTCCACAATGTTGTCTTCTAGAAGTTTCATACTTTTGGGGTTCACATTTATATCTATGATCCATTTTGGGGTAAATTTTGAGAAAGTTGTGATGTCTATGTCTAGATTCACTTTTTTGCATGTGTACATCCGGTTGTTCCAACACTGTTGAGAAAACTATCCTATCTTCGTTGAATTCTCTTTGCTCCTTTCTCAAATGCCAGTTACTACATGTGTATGAGTTTTTCTAAGCTCTCTACTCTGTTCCTTGGTCTATTACAATACCATGCTGTCTTAATTACTGTGGCTTTGAAGCAAGCCTTGAAATTGGTAGTGTGGGTCCTCCAACTTAAGGCATTTTTCTTCAGTATGTGTTGACTGTTCTAGATCTTTTGCTGCCCATATAAGGGTTAGAATCAGTTTGTCTCTATCTACAAAATAGCTTTCTTCGATTTGTATTGCAATTACCTTGAATGTATAGATGAAGTTGGGAAGAGTTGACTTCTTAGCAATATTGAGTCTTCCATTCCCTGAACAGGGAATATCTACTTATTTAGATTTTTGATGTTTTTCATCAGAGTTTTGTAGATTTCCACATTTTTCTTTTTTGGAAGATTAGCCCTGAGCTAACATCTGCTGCCTATCCTCCTCTTTTTTCTGAGGAAGACTGGCCCTGAGTTAACATCCATGCCTATCTTCCTCTACTTTGTATGTGGGACACCTGCCACAGCATGGCTTAACAAGTGGTGTGTAGCTCCACACCTGGAATCCGAACTGGCAAATGCCAGGCCACCGAAGGAGAATGTGCAAACTTAACTGCTGCACCACTGGGCCAGCCCAATTTTCACTTATGTTATAAGATTTATACTTAAGGATTTCTTTGGGTGCTAATATAATTGGTAAGTCATTTTAATTTCACATTTCAATTGTTCAGTACTGGTACATAGGGAAGTAATTGATTTTCTTTTTATTAACTGTGTAACCTTGTTATACTCACTCTTTAGCTCCAGATTTGTTTGTTTGTTTTTAATTGCTGGGGATTTTATACATAGGCAATCACGCCATCAAGCAAAGACATTTTTATTTATTCCTTCCCAATCTACATATCTGTAGTTTTCTTTTCTTGTCTAATTGCAGTAGATAAGTATTCCAATACCATGTTGAATAGGAGTGGTGAGAGGGAACACTCTTGCCTTCCCCCAATTAGGGTGAAAGAGTTGTTTCTCACATTACATATGATGTTAGCTGTGGGTTTTTTGTAGAAGTACTTTATGAAGTTGATGAATTTCTCCTCTATTCTTCGTTTGCTGAAATTATTATTTTAATCATGAATTAGTGTTGGACTTTGCCAATTATTTTTTAAACAATAATTTATACGATCATTTGACTTTTCTTCTTTAACTTGTTAATATAGTGGGTTGTATTTACTGATTTTCAAGTGTTGAGCCAGGCTTGCATTCCTGGAATAAATACTACACAGTCATGGTGTACAATCTTTTTTATACACTGTTTTGTTAGTGTTTGCTTTTATACATTGATTTGCTGATATTACGTTTAAAGAATTTTGAATTCATGTTCATGAGCAACATTGGTTGGTAAGCTTTTCTTTCTTGTGATGTTTTAATTTTGTTTTTTTGATATTAGGGTAATATTGGCCTCATAGAATGAACATAAAATGAGTTAAGAAGTGTTCTTTTGGCTTCTATTTTTTAGACCAGATAGTAGAGATTTGGTCATTTTTTCTTTAAATATTTGGTAAATTTCACAAGTAAGATCATCTGGGCTTGATGTTTTCTTTTTTGTAAAGTTATTAATTATTGATTCAATTTCTTTTTTTTTTTTTTGGAGATCGGCGCCTGAGCTAACAACTGTTGCCAATATTTTTTTTTTTAATTGCTTTTTCTCCCCAAATACCCCCAGTACATATTTGCATATTTTAGTTGTGGGTCCTTCTAGTTGTGGCATGTGGGATGCCGCCTCAACATGACCTGATGACTGGTGCCATGTCCACACCCGGGAACCGAACCAGCGAAACCCTGGGCTGCTGAAGCAGAGCATGCGAACTTAATTAACCACTCAGACTGGGGACCGGCCCCTGATTCAATTTCTTTAATGAATATAGACCTACATAGATTATATATTATTCCCTGTGTGAGTTTGGTAGGAATTTGTCTGTTTCATCTAGTTTATCAAATTTATGGTCAAAGAGTTGTTCACAGTATTCACTTATTATCCTTTTAATGTTCGTGAACTAATACTGATCATCTCTCTTTCATTTCTAATATTAATAATTTGTTTCTTTTTTTCCTTGGTTGTCATGACTAAAGGTTTATTAATTGTTGATCTTTTCAAGAAACCACCTTTTGGTCTTATTGATTTTGTCTATTGTTTTTATGTTTTTCCATTTCATCAATTTTTGACCTGATTTTTATGGTTTCTTTTCCTTTGCTTACTTTAGTCTTAAATTGTTCTTTCTCTAGTTTTCTAAGGTGGAAGCTTAAGTTATTGATTTTAGATCATTATTTCTTATAATACATGAATTCAATGCTACACATTTTACTCTAAGCACTATATTTGCTGCAACTTATAAATTTTTATAAGTTGTAATTTTATTTCACTTGGTTCAAAAGTTTTAAATTTTTTGATTTTTATTATTTGCCTTGTGTTATTTAAAAGTGTGCTGTTTGTTCTCCCAATATTTGGAGATTTTTGAGATATCTTTCTGTACTGACTTCTTTTTTTATTCCATTTTGTTAAGAGAATATACTTTGTAGGATTTCTATGCCTTAAAATTTGTCGAGGTTTTTTGAAGGCCAAGAATGTTGTATATCTTAGTGAATGTTCCATGGGAGCTTGAGGAATATGTATTCTGTTGTTTTGGATGGCGTATCCTATACATGTTAATTCGATTGAATGATAAGGCTTGTCAGGTCAATCATATCATTACTTTTTTCTGCCTGTTTGAACTGTCAATTACTGAAAAAAGATGCGAAGTCTCAAACTAAATAGTGGATTTGTCTATTTATCCTTTAAGTTGTATAAGTTTTGCATCATATGTTAGCACTCTTTTGCTAAATGCATACACATTAAGGACTGTTATATTTTCATGAAGAATTAACTCCTTTATCATTATATATATTTTCTTTCTTTATACCTGATATTTTCCCTATTCTGAAATCTACCTTGTCTAAAATGTATATACTGATTCAAATTTTTATTAACATTAGCATGGTACATCTTTCCAAATCCTTTACTTTACTTTTAAGTTATTTTTAAAGTTATTTTCATATATACAATGAACAGTCGTGCCACAAAATGACATTTCGATCAATGATGGACCGCATACAGGATGGTGGTCCCATAAGATTAGTACCATACAGCCTAGGTGTGTAGTATGCTATACCACCTAGGTTTGTGTAGGTACACTCCATGATGGTGCACAATGATGAAATCACCCGATGCATTTCTCAGAACGTATTCCCATGGTTAAGTCACGAGTAACTGTATAGTGGGTTAGTTTTATATCCGCTCTTACAATTTCTGTTTTTAATGAGTATACTTATACTATTCACACTTAAAGTGATTGCTGATATATTTGATTAATATCTATAATGTGAGTAGTTGTTTTCTATTCATTGCTTCAAATTCCTCTAGTGTCCTTTTTGTCTCCTTACATAAAGTCTATGCCTTGTGATTATTTCATCTATAATCCACTCTTATTTACTGGAGCTCTGATGATGTGGTAATAAGGTGTGGGAAGAGGAAGCATTCTATAGTGTTATGATTAAATTTCAGTTTATGATTAATCTCTTTTCATAGCCCTGTGTCCCTGTCCTGTGACCTTCACAAGTATTTCTTAGTTCCCCTCTCTCTTTAGGTGAGACAGAAAGCTAGTGGAAGCTACAGTTAGATAAATGCCTGTGTCTCCAGGTGAGTATGTCTCTAGTAAGGTCTTTTCCCCTGGAGAGTAGGCCATGGAGATATGTTGTTCTATAGGCCCACAGAGAACGTTCTGGGTATACTTTCACAATGGTTACTTTTACTTTCCCACTGCCAGAAACATAGGAACCTTTCTTTCTTTCCTTCTCCTTTCTTCCTTCTTTCTTTCCTCCTTCCCTCCTTTCTCCCTTTCCCTTCCCTTTCCTTCGTTTTTGGCTCTTTACGATGAGGACATGCTGGAATTCCAGAGGAGAAATCCACAAAAGATTGCAGCTCCCAGGAGTTTCTCACTCTTGTGCTGGTCCACACTCAGTCTCCAGCAATTCATCCAAGTTACCAGTTAGAGGCTCCAGGAGCTTGTCCTTCAGGGATGTAGATTGAGCTGTGATTGACCAGATTCACGTCTTTCCAAATTTCAGTGTGGCAATTTGCCCTGTAATATCAGTTCTCTGATGGGGTTAAGAAAAGTCACTGATGTTCAGTTTGTTCAGTATTTGCTGTTATTGTTGTGGGGAATGGGGGTGACATCCTCAAGCTCTTTATCCATTGTTGCTTGTGCCAGAAGTCTCTCCCAAAAATTTTAGCAAGGCAAAGGGAGAGTGTGATGATGGTGCCTGCTGGAAAGAAGAAGAAAAAAGGATGGCGCCTGCCAGCCTCATCCTTGGAGGTATCTTAGCAGTCCCCTGACCCCGAAGCCAACACTCTGAAGTTAGCAAATGAGCTTCTTTCACATGAAGTTTTGTTGCTTTTCAAGACTGCTTCTGTGCTGGGCCCACTGAGCATTTTAATAGCCATTTCTCAGTTTGCTATAGTCTTATGGGTCTCCTCACTGTAAGCTCCATTGGTTTTCAAAGCTAGGTGTTTTGGGGGATCATCTCTCAGGTCCAAGTCTTAAAAGCTGAGGTACCTGATGTGGGGTACAAACCCTTCACTCCTCAGGAAAAGCTCTGCTTCTCACTGCTGTTATGTTGTAATTTGAAATTGTTTGTGGCCATTGTGAATTACAGGCAGTGGTCAGCAAATCTTTCCTTAAAGGTTCAGATTGTAAATATTTTAGGCTTGCTGTGCATATGGTCTCTATTGCAACTTTCCAACATTTGATTTTATAGTATAAAACAGCCATAGACAATATATAAGTTAGGGGGCATAGCTATGTTCCAGTAAAACATTATTTGTAAAATTAGGCAGCTGACCTACAGGCCACAGTTTTCCAACCCTTGTTCTAGAATATTCTTTGGAAATTCAATGCACTTACATCTGTATTTTAGTACTTTAGTGCTTTAAATAATGATTTATTTTCAATATCCTAAGAGTTAAACAATATGATATGGAATTTGCCTGGATTATGCTTGGAGAAGAGGTTCTGGTATGGATTCTATAAGATATGGGCAGGTAATTTAAATACCAAATTTCACTTTATTGGTGTGCAAAATCCAAAGTAGTAATACCTGTCTGAAAGAGGAGGATAGAATTGAGGAAAACAAATTACGTCATCATAACCTCCCTCTGCCTACTACAGTTCTTTGTAGGAATTCATTAGACACACCTCCTTTATGTATTTGGCCTAGTTTTGAAGATCAAATTAGAAAATATATCTGAAAAAATACTGTAAATGATAAGATACTTGATACTTAAGGTTTATTATAATTACAACTACTAAACATATTCTGTCCTTTATATCCAGGTAAATATTATCTAAGCTTCTAATTGGATATATTCCAGTGGGTTGAAGCAATAGTCAATCCATTAATTAACTGATTAGCAATTACTTTTTTACCCTTGGTTCTTTGGTATTTTCAATCCTTAAAAGAGATGTTTCTGTTGCACTAGTTTTGGCTGTCAGCCTTGCTTTAACTTGGCTTGGTTCAAAAAAGATGGTATGACTTTGAAATAACCTAGATTTTCAGCATATAACTCCACATTTCATCCATAATTTCTCCCAATGCAGCCATTCCTTTCAATGGACACTTTTGGTAGAGTGATTATCATATACAGTACTTCTCATAAGATACAGATCTTCTTTAAATAGTGGCCATCCCTGTCATTTCTTTAAAGCAAAAGCTTGTAGATCATTTTTTTTCTTATATAATTTAACAGTGAAGTGGGTTTAATGCTGTACTAAAGAATTGTGGAAACTTTTCTAAAACATGAATTTGTCAGGATGGAACTACCGTATCTTTATGGGCAATTTTATTTTGAAACATGGTCCAGTGTGATCAGCCTTCTTGATTTTAAAATTAACACCAACAGAGCATATTCTGTAATAGTTTTAAAGCACTGTCTCCATCCACATTCATTTTTTGAGAAACTTGTAAATGCATGGAGAAGTACATTTAGAAAAGGGATTAAATGCAAGTTACTTCATTTGCAAAGTCCCATAGTGACACTTTACAGGACATAGGAAGATATAGTGGTTACTGATCTTTTTATCTCAGTTAGCTTAGATTTTTTTTTATTCATATCTGTTACTCCTTTCTGAATTGATCCTAATTTATCATGCCAAAAAGTTATCTCTTTAATAATCATAGGGCATAGTACAGAGCTGCGTGCTTAATAGGTCATCAACGAAATCATAAAGAAGGCTCTTGGGAGAGGTATAAATTATCCTTAGAAAATTCACTTATCCAAAAAGAGGAATGCTTAAAGCAGAGCTGAGAGAGATGATTGCTCTTTTTGGGTCATAGATGCCTCTTATTTCATGTTAATAAGAATTAAATGAACTGCTGCAGCCTGAATGCCATCATGCATTTATATTGCATGAATTTACACCAACATTATTTTCATATAGTCTTGTGTCGAACATGGGAAAAAGTGCCAAGCAGGTGAAAGATCTCTTGTGACTTCTTATAAATTAAAGATTTGAATTTGACAGGTGTCAAAATAAACTTAAGTGGTAAACTGGCTAAAATCAAAAGGCAAAGAGAATTTTTAACATCATGCGATGTATTCTTATTGCATCTGATAATGTGATAAAATGTCTTCTGCTTTTTGATGGAAGTCTTGGACAAACATTTTGAAAGCTTAAAGTTCAACGGTAATCTTCTGTAAACAATCATTACTAATACCCTGTAAGGTATCTACTGGTGAGCTCCAGTTAGACACTCTCATTGACATGCATACATCTTCTAAAAAGGCTATCACAGAACCCATATTATTCAGAGGTATCCATAAGAATATTGTAAGAAACACTGTCAAGTTTGTGATGGTGGTTGTTGAAATCCAGATGTACTATTTTCTGACTCTATGTCTTAATCTTGTAATTGCAAACATAATTTACAGGACTGAGTGATGTGCCTGTTGAAGTTAGACTTTTCTAGGTAAGTCAAAGTGATAAAGTGTAATTGAAGGAATTAAATGGAAGAATTATTGGAAGATTTGATTTACAAAAGTCTAAGTAGTTTCCTTTTAGTTTTTGGGGAATTAAAAAGTTATGAAAATAGCTGGAAAATGTCCATGCTATACCACTGGACAGGAAATTTTCAGGAAAAAAATAATGAAGCCTGGAGGAGCTGCAGAATATTCCTTTCTCAGAAGCCCATGAATCTGACATCACTGCTGGAATAATTGCCTTTGTTTTTCTCTCTTGCTCTGTAAATCTCGCACAACTACTTCTTTTTAGTAGAGGTGAAACTGTAATAAGGCAGATTAGGGGAGAAATTTAGCCTATTTCTGATATCAAGCATAATTTAGCCAGAGTCAGACAGAAAATCAATAGAAACCACTTCTTCCTGCAAGTAGATATTTAATACAGGAAAAGATATCCTTAAAATTCCTTTAGAATTCTGGAGAAGTCAAGGCCCAGAAAACCATTACAAACTCAATTTCAGTCTTAGATTTTAGAAAAACCAGTAAAACTTTCAGAAATACGAGGACATTTCAGACGATAATAGCAACTGCCTATAACAGTAGCTGGAAATTTCAGGGGAGCATTAGAAGAGCTGCACAGCTTCATGTCTGCCACAACCCAGGCTTAGGCCTGAGACCACTGGAGGACAAATAATGGGTTCTGACTCTCTTCTACCTTTCAGATTGGCTTTTCTGACTTTCAAAGTTTCTCATTGGCAAAACTTCAACCAGAAATTTGCTGTCAATCTTTCCTGGCCTAATTCAGGAAATGCCAAAAGATGATGAGGCTGATTGTTAGTTGTGATATATCATGTTCCCCATTTCTTTCTCCTCCAGGGATGGTCCATCATCAAGTCCTGTCGATTCCATGTCTTAAACAGATCTCGGATGTATTCACTCATCTCCACATTTGTCATTATCATCCTGTTACAGGCCATCATTCTTTTTCACCTGGAATATTGCAATGATTCTTAACTGGCCTTCAAATACTTCTAATATAAGATTCGTCTCCTTCAAATTTGCTCAGCTGGCAGGGTCATTGTTCTAAAATGCTTATTGCATTATGTCACATCACTGCTCAAACTATTTCATGTCTTCCTTTGCATTTCAAATAAAATAAAATTCTTTAAAACAGTGGCGGTAACAATAACTAATATTTATTTAAATATTTACTGTGTGCAATATTTACTCTGTGACGGCTGCAAGATAGATGTGGCTATCGAGCACAGGAAATGAAGCTAGTTTGGATGGAGATGTTACATAAGCGTAAACTACACACAGGATTTCAGAAACAATGTGAAAACAAAGAATATACAATATTACTAATAATATTCTATTGATTGCATGTTGGGACAATATAGTGGATGTATTGAGTTAAGTGAAATATGGTATTAAAATTAACAGACATTTTATTTTTACTTTTTTGAATATAGCTAGTAGAAGATTAAGTTTTCATGCATGCCTTTCATTTCTTACTTGCAATGTAATTCTATTTGCCAGTGCCGGACCAACCTGTCCCAAAGGATGCCAGTTCAGTTAGATGTTTTTCTTTGCATTTACTTTTCCTAAGTTTAAACATTTTCTTGAGTCAATCACCCCAAGCAAGTAACAGCTAGTGGCCCACAGCCCAGTCTAATCTGTGACTCTAAAGACTCCGTAAGGCCTCAAGAACTGCCTAAGGCAGGCCACAGCCAAGTCCCGTTTAGTTTTGGGGTTTTTTTAAAGATTTATTTTAGAGAGTATTGTTGGTGTCTTTTCACATCAAAAGTTGACTGTTTATCTCCAAATCAACTGACTTCTTGCGATCAGACATCATTTGGTGTCAAAGTGTATCATGTCCATTTTGTGTCAATGAAGGATATAAAAATAAGTTCTTCTGCATAAGAGAAGAATAACTTGCCTGATTTACCCCATTTTGACAATATTTTATTTCAACACAGAGATATATTATTAGAAATGTTCCCGTGGTTAGCTCTCCACCCAGAACGCATTTTCTTTTCTTTTAAACCAGATATTATGACTACAACCCTTCTACTTCTCAGTAATTTTTAAAGGAATAATTCTTTAAAAATGTTTTTAAAAATTTAATTGTATTTACTCTTTTGCCCTAGAAGCACACTTTATCTGAAAGAGGTAAATGTACCAGTATAAGAGGATATGAGCATATACAAAGGACGTATATCGAAAATATTCACAGATTATTTGTTGCTTTATTCTCAATTCTATCTATACAGGATGATACTATACTGTTGAGTAACTTACCATTATTTTTTTCGCTACACATATTCATCATAGTCAATACATACTGACTAAAATCTCCACAGCATGGATGTGCAAATGTATATTAAAATCCATACCTTCATCTTTTTTTTCCCTTGCTGTTTGTAATGGTTAATTTTAGGTATCAACTTGGCTAGGCTATGGTGCCCTGTTGTTTGATCAAAGACTAGTCTAGATGTTGCTGTGAAGATATTTTTTAGACATGATTAACATTTACACCAGTAGACTTTAAGTAAAGCAGATTACCTTCCATAATATGGGTAACTTATCCAACCAGTTGAAGGCCTTAAGAGCAAAGACTGAGGTTTCCCAAAGAAGAAGGAATTTGGACTCAGGATTGAAATATCAACTTTTACCTGAATTTCCAGCCTGCTGTCCTGTCCCACAGATTTCGAACTTGCTAATGCCCAAGTTCCTTAGAATAAATCTCTGTTTATGTGCATGTATATATATACATATATATATATATATATGTATATATCCTATTGGTTCTGTTTATCTAGATAACCTTGACTAATACACTCTTCTTTGTCTTTTCAAATGTATTTCTTAGTTCCTTGAGGTGGGCCATGACAAAAAAAATTAATGAGTAAAAGCTGCACTAGTTCACAAAGGCTTTATCTGTTATATTGAAGAATTGTGGACAATTTCTCCAAAATTACAATAAACTATGATAAAAAGAGTTTTCATAATCATATTTAGCTTTTATAACTATTATTTCAGTTGTAATATAGAACATGTGCTGTTTTTCTGAAGGAAGAGACCTAGAGACTAGTTAGTTTTGAAATCTCTTGGGGAAGAGTTGACAGTGTTCACGAGAGGAACGTTATATGGGGATGTTCAGAAAATGGGATATCTAAATTCTCTCTTTTATATGAGAAACAATTATTTATGGTGACAGGTTTCAAGGTATGATCCTGAGGGTGAGTGGGTAAAGTAGAGAGGATGAATCATCTATAATAAGACTTTAGGTATCCATAATGAAGGCAAGATTTGGGTAGAGAGAAAGATGTGATGAAAAATGGGGGACAATGACCATAAAATTGGTAGACAACAGTGATAGGAGGAGTGAGAGGTGAAAAAGTCAGATTTCCACTCCACAAATGAGCCTGGAGTAAGGGCAGTGTGAGAGATGACAAGCAGCGTACCCCATAAGGACTTCCAGGGAAGTGCTATTCTTAGGTAGAAGTCGGATGTCAATGATATTCAGGAAGGTAGAGGGAAGCATTTCAAACAGCTTGATAATAGAATTGACTTTTCTATGAAACAGAGATTAAATGGAGACTCTGGACTCTTTATGAATGATTTAAATACCCCACATCATGGGCCATGATCATGGATAACATGGATGTGAGCTTTAAAATAAGTACTGAATTGGGGCCAGCCTGGGGGTGTAGCAGTTAAGTTCAGGGCGCTCCACTTGGGCAGCCTGGGGTGTGCAGGTTGGAATCCCAGGAGAGGACGTACGCCACTCATCAAGTCATGCTGTGGCAGGAGTCTCACATACAAAATAGAAGAAGATGTGCACAGATGTTAGCTCAGGGACACTCTTCCTCAAACAAAAAGAGGAAGATTGGCAACAGGTGAACAGGTGTTAGCTCAGGGCCAGTCTTCCTCACCAAAAAAAAAAAAAAAAAAAAGGTGTGGAATAAAAGTTAGGTAAATGAATAAATCAATGAACTTATTCTTCCACAAGCTTATCTCTTTTAATCTAATAATTCAGATTTATTTATTTATTTATTTATTTTTGTTTGTTTTTAAAGATTTTATTTTTTTCCTTTTTCTCCCCAAAGCCCCCTGGTACATAGCTGTATATTCTTCATTGTGGGTCCTTCTAGTTGTGGCATGTGGGACGCTGCTTCAGCATGGCTTGATGAGCAGTGCCATGTCCGCACCCAGGAATCGAACCAATGAAGCACTGGGCCGCCTGCAGCAGAGAGTGTGAACTTAACCACTCAGCCACGGGGCCAGCCCCTAAATTTATTTATTTTAATCTAAAAATTCTACGACATTATTTCACTGTATTTGGGAATTCCTTCTATATTTTATCAAGTAGTATTATTGTACACGTAACTGAAAGCGTTTGAAAGTGGCCTGACTTTGGCAACCCTCTAAAAGTGGTACCCAGCTTGTACAGTAGCAATTTGGGCTATTCATATTTAAATTGAGATTTCAATTTGAAGTTCAAGGTTTATCACAGGCATGACAGGAAAAGTAATGAAAGTTTCCTGAACTATTTAGGTGGCTGAGAGGATTCGTCATACACTGACATAGTGTGAATATTGAAAGGATTTACACTAGTGGATAGTTGTTCATATTTGCAGTGAAAAGGAAAATGCCTCAGGTAAAACATAGAGTTGACCTTTATAAATTTATCACATTCAAATTTTTTATGCACAAGAATCACAATTTTAATTACATAGAATGTATTCCATAAAATGCAAAGTCAACAAATGTATTCTGAATTTCAACAAGAACTGTTGTAACGTGATGGAAATTAAAAGTACTTTCTAGGACTGGGAAGCCTCAGAGGCTGAGTGTGAAACCGGTTCAACTGTTTCCAGCTTGAGCAAATCTGAGCGCCTGTGTGTTTGTGCTTTCTCATAGGTAGGAGAGAGCTGATACCAGACCTACAATCACTGAGGGACATAGTGTATGTAAAGCAATTCCAACAGTTTCTGGGAAAATAGTGTTTTATGTGTGTTAGTTATTTGACGTAGTCTTGAAAATGAATTATGTTTAAATTTATCTATATCATTACTTTATTTGAGTCCATTAGGTGTTTATGGTACGTAAGGGACTGACTATATATCCCAAATTTATTCAGTAATAGAGTTTGTTTCATAAACATGGTCAGATTAATGTGATTTAACCTAAATATTAATGGAGAATAAGAACTACAAAGAACACTCAGTTGTAGCCATTTGTAACACTTACTAAAATATGTAAGCCTACATTAAAACTAATAATCAATTTTCTAGTGAGAATAATTTGAGTGGGGGATGTGCAAATAGATAGGGGAAGGAGGAACCAGAACAATGTGAGGATGAAATATTAATAATTTTTTTCAGATCCTAAAGCTATTCTTTGTGGTGCATAGAATATTTAATGTAAACTTCCTTAAGAACTTAGGTTTGTAGAAAAATCATGAAAAAAAGAGAAGAAAGAATAAGCTTTTAAAAAATTGTATTTACTATTTTACGTAAAAATTTAACTGAGTGCTGCTCTAAAAATCATATCTAAATTAGCACAAATCCCCTTCCTCTGATTGTGATAAATTTTGGTAGTGTTATTCAAATATTTCTAATAAAAATTAGTAAATAATTCATGGTATAAACACTGCCAACTTGCAATAATTGTCCTTTATCTCAAATTTATTTGCCAAGATGCTAAAAAGTTTGAAAAGCTTTAGCTGTACCAAATATAAATTCAAGAAACAACAACATGAATGGTTATGTCTCTTCTAACTGTGAATAACAGAGTGAAAACATTGCCACCAGGACCAATATGGGAAGTTAGATTTGGGATTTTTCAATTGCAAGGTGGTAATGGGCCCAATGTCATCATGTTACACTTTAAAGGCAGGTGAATTAATAAAACCCAATACCCCGTGATTTGTTGAAAGGCACATTAAACCACGTAGGTGGGATGGGGGAATATTTTTTGCATGTGTGGGCTCTTCAGATATTTAGAGGCCACTATCAGCTGTCATATGTAAATTTTCTCTTCATACCAAGGTTTTTCTACTGCAAATTAAGCAGGTCCCATTTTCCAATCATTTCTCATATGCCAATATTAGATATCCCCTGACTCTTTATAATGAACTGCAATTATCTTTCTCTACGTTGTATTGTACAAAACTAAACATATAATACATGTGTAATCTTACCAGTGTGGAAAGAAAAATAACAATAGCCTCATTCCAAAGACGAAGGCAGACAAAGATTATTTCAGTTTTTTCGAGTTAATCTTAGTGCCCATTTCATTTGAGCATTACACCAAGTAAAATTATTATGTACTATCATTGCTACCATCCCTAAGACACAAGCCACATTTAGTTTTAGGGCAATAATTAGAGGGAGTTAGAGTCATTCCTATTAATATTCTTAATTTCTTAAAACATAAAGTTTTCTTATTGTTTTGCTCAATACGTTTTTTTAATCCCTCTAGAAATCTTGTCCTCTAGAAATTTTCAAAGTTTCCTCTTTTCAACTAGATTGCACATTAAAGTTAAAATAGGGACAGTCATAGTAAAACTGTCTTTATTCACAAATGGTATGTATAAAATTCTATGAAATTTACAAAAAAGACGATGGAACTAATAAATAAGTTTAGTAAAGCTACAGGACATGAGATTAATAAACAAAACTCAACTATATTTTATATACAGCAATGAAGAAATATAAATTGAAGTTAAAACAATATGTTATCCAAAAAATTAAACAAGAAAAATTCTGAAAAGAATGAACACAAGTACTCTGAAAACTACAAGTAGTGCTGAGAAAAATTAAAGTTGACCTATATAATTTAAAGACATAGGCCTTGTTAATGAATCAAAAGATCAATACCATTAAAGTGTCAAATATGCAACAGTTAAAATTAGATATATGATGTTATATCAGTCTGTTTGGGTTGCTTTAACGAAATACCATAGACTGTGTGGCTTACAAATGACAGAAATTTATTTCTCACAGTTCTGGTGGCTGGGAAGTCCAAGATCAGGGTGCCAGCAGATTAGTGTCTGTTGAGGACCCGCTTCCTCATAGATGCCCGTCTTCTCACTAGAATCTCACGTGTAACCTCCCATGCTAGGGACGAGCCAGCTCTCTGGGGCTTCTTTTATAAAGGCACTAATTCCAATCATGAGGGCTCCACCCTTATGTCCTAATCACCTCGCAAAGGCCATACCTCCTAATACTATCACCTTGGGGGTTCTGGTGTCAACATATGAAATTTGTGGAGATGCAAATATTCAGTTTATAGCGGATGACAATATGTGTCATTTCTCCAATCTTGTACCCGGAGACCAAATTGTCTTGCCATTATTTATTAATAAAAGTGTTTTAATTTTGATACAATTTAGTGATGTAAAAATATATGATTATAAAAATTTAAAGAACAGAGTTTGGAATTCTGGACTTGGAAGACAAGTTCATTGCATCAAATGTAATTCTGTGCCTTCATGGCCACTCTTGTTTGACAGGGTGATGAAGAATTTTTAGGTATAAATCACTTTGATAAATCTTGAAAGGCTTGGTCTGATATTATTACATAATCTAAAAAGAAAATGTACTTTCAATTTGTCATGGGACATGCAATTTCTTCTCTCTTTTCCTTCTTCCTTCCTTCTTTCCTCTCTTCCATCCTTCCTTCCTAGTGTCATATCGAACTTTCTTTTCTTCTTTGAAAAAAATGAGACTTCTTTCTCCCAATGGAATCACCTGTTTTTCGTTTGTTTGTGGTTCATTTATATTGTTAAAGCCTTTAAAAAAAAATCTTCCTAATCAGGACCAAGGAACGAGCTACGTACTGAGAGCCAGTGACTAGGTGGTGACATCCTCCAAATAACAGAACATTTCCTCTGAAATGTTACAAATAGAAATTATTATGTGAGCAATGAAATTAGCCATCTGCAGAATTTAGCATTTGGAGAGACAGTTATCAGCATTCACATTATGTTTAGGACTAAAAAATGACTATATAACTGAGCATTTAAATCAATATTATATTTCCTTCAGATCACAACCTATTAGAAATAACAATGTTTTTAAAAAGCTTGGTATTGTTTTGTGTATTGTCCAGATATCATTGGGAAACGATAAAGGAAATAGTTATTTCATATTTATTGTTGTTGTTGCTTATATTTTAAATACAGAATTAAGCCTTAGAATAGAAAGACAATACTTAAATCATTGTCACATGAAAATATTCTTTGCTGGTCTCATTTTTTTCTTCACCATTCTTGTCTATACTTTGATCTTCATCATGGCTTTTCTTCCAGAAGATAGTACCATGAATTAAAACCCCAAATATATCGCATTCTAAGTTAATAAATTAATCTCCTTTGGGATTTTGGTTCAATGCATCAGTCCCTTGGGCTTCTCTAACACTATCTAACTTGGTAAAATGGAACAAATGGAATTGCATGCATGTGGATCAATTTGATTTGGGCTTACCCCAACAGATGTATTTCCAATTTTTAAAATCTGCATATAGGACCAAATTTTCTCTAGATAGTTTGATATTTGTTTAGTTCCAATAATATGCAATGTAATTTGAAGAAATCCAGAGTTCTCCTTCTCTCTCTCCATATCATATTTCTTTATTCTCCATCTCCTGACTTTGTATTTGGGCTTTTGATCTTCCTCAGAACTAACATCATTCTGTGGGGTTTTTTTTCTTTTTGTGTTAATCTTTTCTGATAATCTATAGGGAAAATATTCATGAAGCTTTACTTTTCTTCTCAAGCTGGGGAATGGCATTGCAATGACATAAACAGAGACTATAATTGCTTTTGGTAGTAACAAAAAGACTTTTAAATTTCTGCAGGTCATGAAACAGATATTTCAGTTTATTAGCTCATGGTGTCAGAAGGTGAAATAATAATACTTTTGCGCACACTTTGTTAATTTCTTTTATCCAAACTTCTAATGCTGATTTCCCCGATCTTTAGTTCAATGTTTAGATCTTTCTGTTTTCTCCCATATTATTTTCTCTCCTCTAGAGCAACAAAAATCTTTGCTAATTGCAAGAAAATTACTAGGCAATTACTAACACTAGTTCCTCAACACCCCTACTTGATTGCATCCCACACAGTAAACAAATGGAAAGCAGAAGAAATATTTATATATTGGTAAAAATTAGTATAATTTTTAGTCATGGAGTTTATTATTTATAAGCAAAGTTTAGAGTTATTCAGCAGGAAAATACTTCCAAGTGATAAAATTTACATAGACTTACACATCCTGACACTCCCTCAAATTATAACCTTAACTACTGAAAGAGAAAATTTGCTTCTTGAAGATTCAACTTTTGCAATTCCTCCCATAAAATCCCATAAAAAATTTGTGTGGAAAAAGCAACTTTAAACTGTTATCTTAAAACAAGGCAAGTCAATTTCAACGTGTTTGAGAGCTGCCAGGCAATTACACTTAGGTTTTGGTGAGTATATGCCCAGGACACCTGTACTAATGCTCCTTTGAACAGCTCGTCTACACTGAAGAGAAAATGGACAATATTGGCAGTCCCAGGTGACTAGAGAAGCCTAAGTATTTTCAACTTCATTTTATTTGTTGCTTTGAGAGTATGTTTGGACTGAACTAAAATTTACATTGTCATCTTTATATGTGTGACTAATAGAATATGACTGGAGGAGAAATAGCTTTGAAAGAATCCTCTCCTTTAAGCAGTGTAATATCATCTAGGTTGTATTTGAAATGTCACCCTAGCCTTTCTAGCACTATTCTGCTTTTCTACCCACATCCACGGTTGCCCTTTCACCGTTTCCTCTTCTAGTATTGAGCACCTCAAGGATAGACAAATCAATCAATACTACTATAAAAACGTGCTTTTCAAAATCCTCTGGTCATTTCACATAAATCACTGGACTGACTGTAGGGATTTACCTTGCTTGCCTCAGAAAATCCCCCTAAAGTGACAAAAGTGGTATTTTTAAACATGACTCCACAAAAAAACTGAGAATGTAAATGAAGAAAACAACAAAATATCAAAAGCTAGAAAGCAAATGTAAAAGTGCTAACTGACCAAACAGATGCGAGAAAGTAGAATCCTAAACTGATAGTGAAGGAAGTCGAGATGCTACCTGATTTGTACAACAAAATGCACAAAATACCTAGGAATTAGGGGCCTCAGTTTTCCCTAAACATGAGCTGAAAATGTGCCGGAAATCAGAAAGACAAGTGGGCTATCTATGAAAGAAGAGAGTCTGTTCTGCAGCCGGCAGTCACTTCTCTGCACCCCGTCTGAGGACTAGCAGGTCTTTCTTGCAGAAGGAAAAACCAGAGTGTCTCTGCCAGGGATGATGAGCACAATGTTACCATGTAGCACACAGGGCAGTGAGTGGCTATCTATCCGGACACAGCCACATGTATGCAGTCTCTACTGCAAAAGTTGTATCCTGCAGAAGAGGAGAGGAATGCCTGAAATCAGGGGATTCGCTGTGGTGTGAATGTTTGTGTCTTCTTAAAATTCTTATGTTGAAAGCCTAACCCCCAAGGTGATAGTATTAGGAGGTGGAGCCTTTGGGAGGTGATTAGGTCATGAGGGTGGAGCCCTCATGAATGGGATTAGTGCCCTCATAAATGATATCCCAGAGAGATTGTTTGCCCCTTCTACCACATGAGGACACAGTGGGAGGGCACTGTCCGTGAACCAGAAATCAGGCCCTCCACAGCCACCACACAGACTCTGCTGGCATCATAATCTTGGACTTCCCACTCTTCTGTACTATGAGAAATAAATGTTTGTTGTGTATAAGCCACCTAGTTTATGCTACTTTTTATAGCATTCCAAACCAACCAAGACAGGATTCCACACCCCACTCTTCCCCCATAGGGCTGTGTTTGCACAGGTGTGGTGTCCTGTTTCTAATTCATAAAATATGCAGTATAGGGCAATTATATTCCTGAAAACTACATACTGAATGTGGGGACCTCAGATTCTCATTCCTCACTTTCCCTCCAAACAAATGCTAAGACCTGGATTTATAAATCCAGGCAGAAGAGTGAAAAGCTTCTCTCAAGGCATACTTTTTATTAAAAAGTTTTAAAACAAACCCAAAAGAAAAATAAACAACAAATAATACATTGTTTCCTTATAAACAAATGCATCTATTATTGGAGTAAAAATAAGAAATGAGTAATCAACAGTCGTTTAGACATAATCTCACATGCCACTACTGCTCATACTTGAACTCTGCATGGACCTCAGTTAGCAGGGTAGCACAGCTTTTGCTATGTTAACCGTTCTAGTTCTGTTACATGAGTTTTGTAGAATTTTCTGCTCTTACAACAGTTATTCATGCGTTGTAGCCTAGAGACTAACAGTAAAAGTCTGATGGAAATCAGAGATATATCATTAATAATTTTTATTACATTTCCCTCTTAGTCTGTTCACACTGCGATGGCAAAATACCACAGACTGAATGTCTTATAAAAGCAGAAATTTATTTGCCACAGTTCTAGAGGCTGGAAGTCTGAGACCAGGGTGCCAGCCTGGTACAGTGAGGGTCCTCTTCCTTCTCAGGGTATCCTCACATGATGGAAGGGGCTTGGCGGCACTGTAAGATCTCTCTCAATCTCTCTTTTTTTCCTTTCTTTTTAATGATTTTATTTCTATTTATATACAGGTTTTTTCCAGCTTTATTGATATATAAGTGACATATAATGGTGTGGAAGTTTAAGGTGGACAATGTGTTTATTGATACACTTACGTATTGCAATATGGATTACTACCATAGTGCTAGCTAACAGCCCCATCACATCACATAATTCTGCTGCTTTTCTTGTGGAGAGAACCTTTAAGATCTCTCTTAGCAACTTTCAAATATATGATGCAGTATTGTTAACAATATAACAACACTATCTATTAGATCCCCCAAGCTTATTCATCTTCTATCTGGAAGTCTGTACCCTTTGACCAATAAGATTCTGACTTTTGAGTTAAGATACATATACAAAATTGTAAAAAGAAACAATAACCATATGTTATATTGTATCATTTTATTGCTTCTTCTTAATAATTAGAAGTTTGCTTTTTATTTTTTTTAACTCTCTGGGATCAGATTCCAGCTGCATACTTCTGCTGTTTAAGCTTTCTGGGCTTGTTTCCACTTTTGTTAAACAGGGAAAATGATATTACCTAGCTCATGAGGCTGTTGTGAGAATTAAACAAGATGATGCAAATAAAACTTTTAGCACAGTGCCTGGCATAGTGCAAGTGCCCAGCATGTGAATGAAGAGCTTAACCACTGGTGAGAACTGGCTTACGGTCACATTTGTAATCAGGAAGACAAGGGCTGGAATCCCACATCCCCCACTTGCTAGCTGTGTACCCTGGGCAAAATCCTTAAATTATCTGAAACTCAGTTTTTTCAAGTGTAAAATGGGAATTATTGTGCCTATCTTAGGTATTTGCTAAAGAAGTTCAATTTTTAAAAATAAACTTTTGTATTTAACGAAATCATTATGATATTACTTTGCAGTTCTATAAATATAATACAGTAGATTAAAGGAATTCTTAATCTATACAATCACTAAATCTCAAAAATAAGCTGTAATGGGTCATAACGTATTATCTTTAAGATGCTGTGAGATTGTTTGATAATTTTCCTTGATATTCATAAGTGATATTTGCCTATAGTATGGTCTTCTCATTGCTTTCATCACACTTCAGTATACTCACATAAACACTGGAAAATTTCCTTCCTTTTCTATTCTCTGAAACAGTTTAGGTGTTATTTTACTTTCTTTTTATTAAACATTTGGTAAAATTCTCCTCAGAAAAAAAGCACGAGTTTTGTGCTTTGTATCAGGAAGTTTTTAAAAATTGTTTTCGATTAAAAAAAATGTTCAGACTTTCTGTCTCTTCTGGTTGCTGTTTTCATATATTATATTTTCCTCCAAAGCATATTTTTCATCTAGATTTTCAAATTTGTACAGAGCGAGCTCTTTTAAGTGTTTGTTGTTTTTGGAATTTCTCTGTTCTAACAGTGAGCTTCTCTTTCTTAATTTGATATTTGTGCTTTTAACCCCTTTGTTGAATACCAAGATAACTAGGGTTTTGTCCACTTGGTTCATCTTTATTTTAATTTTAAAAATAATTATTTTCAGCATAAATGCAATTATTTAAATATCATAAGTATTCACTTTTTTCAGAATTACTTCATTCACTTTTTGTGGTACTTTATATTTTTGTGGTCTAATAACATGCAAATATTTC
This sequence comes from Equus asinus, assembly GCF_041296235.1. Taxonomy (NCBI): domain Eukaryota; kingdom Metazoa; phylum Chordata; class Mammalia; order Perissodactyla; family Equidae; genus Equus; species Equus asinus. Next base: position 11,713,933 of record NC_091796.1, read on the forward strand.
ATATTTTTAAATTTCTAAATACTTATTATCAAGATTTGCTAACTTCTCCAATTTTAAAAATTCAGAAATTATAAAAATTGACATTACAAGATAAATTATTATAAATAGTCCAATAGATTTCCAAGCAGTTATTAGAGATCTATGAAAAATAAAGTGATGGAAAATAGGTAGATTTGTCAATAAGCATATCATAGAAGAACATATAATTTTATTATGATATTTGTGATCTCTCCTTATTCATTCATATAGTCAGCTATTCAACAATATTTACTGAGGGTTTACTATGTCTGAGTTTCATTTATTACTTTATATTGTTTTTATAATTTAAAAACGTACAGCACAATGACAAAATTCATAAAGCAAATCGAACAGTTTTACAATAGTGTCTGAGGCATCACTCAATATGCAGCCAAACTCATCTTCTCTAATATGCAATTAGTTTTACACAAAAAATTGATTTGTGGTTAGATTTTCCATCATCTGGAATGTGTATTTTTGAAGCAAATTTTGCTAAGCAGAAAAAATCTGAGACCAGGACCTTAAATTGCATTGAAAAATTATTCATTCTTTTAGCCTTGCTTTTTTTTTTTAGGGTTCTGAGTGTATTATTGTAAGAATGTTGTCCTGCTTTATTTATAGAGATTTCTTTGCAACAGTTTCAAGGTATTTCCATAGAAGCAAATTATTTTCTTGGGAATTAACTTTTTTCTTCCTTCTTTTTCTTTCTTATCACTTCCTTCAATGACATAAAAACAAATAAAATGGCAGACAATTTCTAATGGAGAAATAAATGCTTTAAATTTAAATGGTTGAATTTCATCAAAAGACAGATATTAGCAGAAGTGAGTTAAAAAAATACCAACTCAACCATATGCTGTGTACATAGAGGGTAGAAAGTGACAAAGTTAGGGAAAAGGAATAGCAGAAGAATATAAGGTAGCAGTGTTGAGGGAGGGAGGTCGTTGCACTCTTGATAGGATGGGCAAGGAAGGATTCGCTTAGACTGTGACATCTGAATATCGATCTGAAAGAAATGAGTCAGTGAGACAAGAATACAAGGGGAATGGGAGGGAAAACATGCCAGGCACAGAGAATAATAAGTGCAGAAGTCCTAAAGCGGGAACACATTTAAAATATTTTAAAACAACAGAGAGGTCAGTGTGGCTGGGGCAGGGTAGTGATGCGAACAGTAAGAGATTTGGTCAGAGTGATAATGGACCAGATGGTAAAAGGTCTTCTAAGTCATTGTGAGGGCTTTCATTTTTACTCTAAGTAAAATGAAAATAAAGTAAGGCACATGATATCTCTTATGTGGAAAATTATCATATGGCCACTGTGTTACGAATACACTGAAAGACAGAGGCAGGGACATCTCTTAGGCTACTGCAATGATAGAGCAAGGGATGATGGTGTTCTGGGCCAGACTGGTGACAGTGGTGGTGGTGAGATGTGACTGGACTCTGAATATATTTTGAAGATAGAGCCTACAGGATTTACTATGATATCTGAGACAAAATGAAGTGAATACGACTTCAAGTTTTTTGGCCTGAGCAACTGGAAGAATGGAGAAGCAAGGAAGATGAGGAGGAACCACCAAAGGATTCTGAGAAGACAAGACCAGAGAAGTAGGAGAAAAAACAATAAAAATGAAAGGAATGGCCAACTGCATCAAGTGCTCCTGACAGACTGAGAATTGCCCAATGGGTTCAGCAACGTGGAGATCATCAGTAACTTTTACAAGAGCAGCGTCAGTGGAGTTGCAGAGGCAAACACCTATTTGAATTGAGTTTAGGAGAAAGTGAGAGCAGAAAAATTGGGACAGTGAGTTAAAGACTTCTTTCAAAAAGGTTTTTCTGTAAAAATAGGAAGAGAAATGTGAAGCTAGCTGAAGGAGGATTGAGGTTGAGGCTTTTTTATTTTTTTTTTTTAAATTGGAGAAACAGCATAATGATAAGAATGAGCAAGTAGGCAGAAAAAATTAATGATGCTAGAAGGTGAGTGGGACGTTATGAGGGTAATGTCCTTGGATAGGGGATGGGATCTAATCATCACATGGAAGAGCTGGTCTTAGCGAGGAGACCAGAGACAGTTCATTCACAGTCTAAGAGAGAAGTTCAAAGATATGGGCACAAGAGCAGGGAGATAAACCGATGAGATAGGGGGAGTTTCTAGAATTTCTCTTCTGATAGCTTCTATTTTCTTAGTGGAAAGCAGGTCATCAGCTAAGAGTAACAGTAGGGGAGAAGGCTTTAGAGGTTTAAGGAGAGAAATATATGAACTAGTCGTCTTGGAAACTGAGAGACTGGATAGACTAAGAGAATATGCTGAGTCTCTGTCCCACATGACATTAATAATCATGAATTAAAGTAACGTTATTTTGTACCATTGTATTTTTCACCAAAATGGGTTTCGATAAGGAGTTGTAAAAGATTTGAATGTGAAGAATATAACAACATAAAAGAAAGGCAAGGCCATTGAGAGAGTATGTTAGGAAGTGATTATGGAAATTTGCTGTGGAATTTAAGATAGGTAAGGAGAAGGTAAAGATAAGTGAGGGATAAGGAACATACAAAAACACAATAGGATCACTGGATCAGGTATTAGCAGTTGAAAGATTATTGGAGACGTGGCACTAGAAGAAATAAGCGAGAAATACAAGCGGCAATGGTCAGAGAGTGGGATGCATGACTTTGAGATTGTGGTGGTCTGGTAGAGTCTAGGTTGAGGTAAGGTAGGAGACAAGGTTACCAGAGGAAAAGAGGTCAGGCTGTTGAAAGGATCATATATGTGAATATTGACATCGCTAAAAGTTAGGACAGGAATAATGTTGGAGAGAGGGATAGTGAGACAGAAGCAAAAATCTTTAAGGAATGAAAGGGAATGATGACAAGTGGGAGCTGAGGAAAGGGGTGGATGACTGCCACCAGGAGGGGTAGTGAGTGCTGTAGGGTGAAGACCCATGATTCAAGGCTGGTGCCTAAAGATAAAAGAGGGTGAATATTCTGGAAGTAACAATAAGTAAAAAGAAGCAAACCTAGCCTGCCTCTAGGCACAGAGTTATAGAAGATGTGGGAAAGAAAATGAAAAATAGTCACTACTTGTCGTGGTACTTCAGACAGCATCCTTGGTGATAAAGGAACTCACTTCACAGTAAATAAAGTGCATCAGTGGAAGCATGCACATGAAATTCACTGGTCTCACTGGCTTGACAGAGGGGCAGAATGGCCTTTTGAAAACTCTCAGTAGCAGCTAAGTGGTAATACATTGTGGAGCCAGGGAAATGTTCATCAAGACTCAGTATATGCTCTAAATCAGTGTCAAAATATGTTGCTGTTTCTCCCATAACCAGGATTTAAAAGTTCAGGAACCAGGGGATGGAGATGGGAGTGGCTGCACTCACTATCATGCCAAGTGACTCAAAACATTTGCTTCTTATCCACATGACTTTAGGCTTTCCCAGTTTAGACTCTTCTAATGGGAGAAACGTTTCCTCCAAGAGATGAAATGGTTCCATTGACAGGAAGTTACAGCTGCCACTATCCACTTTGACCTCCTCATGACTCCAAACTGGGCAAAGAAGGAGGATGTACTGAGTGGGATGTTGATCTTGATTATCAAGAGAAAATTGGGCTACTACTCCACGATGGAACTAAGAAAGAGTATATCTGGAGTACAAGAGATCTTTATGGTATCTCAGCACTACCATGGCTTGTGATTCAGTCAATGGAAAACTACAACAACTCAGTTGAGACAAAACTGCGTGTGTGTGTGTGTGTGTGTATACTTATCTCAGGGGAGATCAGTCTTTATCCTCTTAAGACCTCCAACTGATTGAATGAGACCCTTTCACATTATGGAGGGTAATCTGCTTTACTCAAAGTCTACTGATTTAAATGTTAATCTCATCTAAAAAATACCTAAACAGAAATATCTAGAATAGTGTTTGACCACGTATCTGGATACCATGACCCAGCTAGTTTTGACACGTAAATTAAACATCACATAGGGTAACATTTTCATTTTCGATGTTGTCATATCTCATCCATTTCCCTGGAAGTTGTTAAAGGCATTCTTTTCAAAAGTGAAGTTATTAAAAATAAGAGAAATATAAATATTTATAAGGAGGGATAATTGTTTTAAATTTCAAACAGTTGTATAGCCAGGATGCTCCAGGCCACTTTCAGATATATTGTGAAACTGGTGAAATTTATATTCACCAATATAAATTTAATATATTCACCAAATGATAGTAAACTAACAGAAGTAAAGTTGATGAAAACTTCTTGGATGCGAATTCTATTAGAAAATTTGAAATAAATATTTAAACTTTTTATTTTTTTCTTGGCATTTTATAAATGGTATTTTGTGTAAAACTTAATCATTATTATGCCTAGCAAACCCAAGGTTCGTAAAAATAGAACAAAATAAATAATGCTGATTTAGTTTAAGTTGCATTAACATTGATTAATAGCAGTAGAAAAATAAATCTATAATCAATAAAAGATAAAATGAGGAAACACATCAACATGTCTTAGCCATGACTTTCAGCAGTACTGAGTGCGAGAAAATACTGTAACATTTCATATTTACTTTTATAAATGAATCCATGCCTCTAGGCTGTTTTGAATTTGTCAGTAATTATTTATTTTTTCTTAAATAAAAGTGTTATATGTATTATGATACAAATCATTTAATAAAGAAATCCACATTATGTATATTAATATTTCCTGTCCCTGAATATTTTATTAAATATCATGAATTAATTATAACTTATAATGAAGCTAGGTAAAATACTGGGATCTCAAAATCAAAAGTCAATTGCTTAGCATATTGTCCAGACCCTAATGAGGTGTATAAATTTATTCAACATATTTGGCAAATGCCCCTCCTGCCTCTGCCGAAACACATACGCAGAGGTGAGAATAAGCCCATTCCCAAGAAATTTTAGTCACTTTTTTCCATAAGTCCTTTTAGGATATTATCATATTGATATAAAATCATCCTCACCACAATTTCTATCCATTAATTTTAATTCTCTCATCTAGGGTTTTATTCTACAAATCTAATTCCTCTTACAAGAGTATCCTTTTGGTTATTTAAAGATAATCCTGAAGTCCTGTAATTTTTCTCTTTAACAGGCAAAATTCATTTCTCTTGTATAAAGTTTTGTTTTCCTCACAATCCTGTTCATACTCATTTTAGGTGGTTTTGTCATTTATTTCAAGTCTAACATGCAGATTGCAACATAAAATTCCAAGAATAAACTAATTCTCAACTTTATACATAGATAGAGATACAGGTATGGATATAGGTATAGGTGTAGATATATTACATATACATATACTGTGATTTCTACATTTCCTGTCCAGAGGCTGAGGCCTGGAAAGGAAGTAAACGTGATCACAGTTCACATGCCTGCTAAGTGGTAGAACTGGGACTCAGAGAACTGTGGGTTGGCACACAATAGTATTGAATTCTATCCAAGACTTCCTCACTGGGCCTATCACTTCTACCCTGAAATTCTGAAACAGATGGTTTTCAAGACAATATTTTTCTCTCAAGATTGGATCTCTGCATCCTCTCCTGGTCACAAGTCCAGTAATGGGATCACATCTCTGCTGGCATAACTGAAGAAGCTGTGTACAAAATGATATATACACCAAAGCAACTGTATAATTCTCTAATACTCATCATTAGAGACTTGGGGAGCATGCTTGTGAATGGACCATGAGGGTTATAAGAAACAGGGAACAAGAATTTAAGTTTGGATAAAGTAAAATTTGTTGATATGGGTAGGAAGATTCTCCTTTGGTTAAGGATTTAACTTCCTTTCTATAGCATCAGAACCTATCATAACATACCACTAGAATGATCCAAGAAGCTTGGAAATGTGATGGACTGCTTTAAGTAAAGCAAAGATTTAAGAACTCTCTTGACAGAGTGTGGAGAAAATGATCAAATAACTCAGAATGCGGGCATGCAAGAATGGATCTATCATGTAAGAGAACCTACAAGATGACTTCATGCCTTGAGAAAGCCAGACAACCCTCTGTTGACTGAGCTCATAAGAATTTCACTGGTAGAATATCCACTGACTTTGTTGTTTAGGTCAGCTGTGTCTCATTTCTATAAATCACAGATGATAGTAGGGACATTGTTTTGAAACGAGGCTCCCTATTTTCATTAGGTATGATAAAATTCTAAAATAGAAGATGTCAAGTTGTATCACTTAACTTTTAGTTACAAAGTGGTTATAATTACCATAAAGATGGAATGGCAATCAGAGGTTAATAAATCATGGTGCTCCAAGGGGTAGAATAAATGAAAATCTTTCAAGGAATTAAAGATTTTTCTTTGAGAACCATTACATAAATATTTTACTTGCTTGGAAAGCTCATATCTGTTTCCATTGTCTACTGCAGTATAACAGAGTAACTGCCATTCAAATATTAAAATTAAATGTGTAATGAAGACAGAAGAGAAAATCTGATAGAGAAACACACTGATGGAATTGTTCTGTATTATTATAACAACGTTGATCTCTACTTGTAGAGATAAGGTGTGATTGAAATTGTGAAGTTCATGAAAAATTGTCTGAAGGAACATAGCGATGCATGCATGGGGTGTGCAGGCTCAACTGCAGAGGAAGGATGTAGCAAAAAGATGAAGGAAGTAAAACACACACATGATGAACTGCATCGACATAATAGTTTTGCCAAAGTACTAGTATCGTAAAGTTTTTAAAAAGTGTGGAAACTTCATGACATTATATTTGACAATGATTTCTTGGATATAACAGTAAAAGCACAGACAACAAGGGAAAATAGATAAACTAACTTGACTACATCAAAATTAATTTTTTTGTTCATCAAAGGACATAATAGGGTGAAAAGGCAATCCACAAAATGGGGCAAAATATATGCCAATCATAAATCTGTAAAGGAATTTATACCAAGAATGCACAAAGAACTCCTACATCTCAATAACACACACAAGAACAAATAACCCAACTTAAAAGAGGAGAAAGGACTTGAACAGACATTTCTCCAAAGGAGATATACATATGGCCAATAAATAATGAAAAGATGCTCAACATTACCAATAATTGGGGAAATGCAAATAAAAACCACAATGAGATACCACCTCACTTACATAAGTATAGCTACTATCAAAAAACAGAAAATATCAAGTGTTGACAAGGATGTGGAGAAATTGGAACATTTGACTTTGTTGGTGGAAATGTAAAATGGTGCACCTGCTATGGAGCACAGTAAGGCAATTCCTCAAAAAATTAAACACAGAATAACCGGATGATTCAGCAATTCCACTTCTGAGTGCATACCCAAAAGAACTGAGAACAGGATCTTAAAGAGATATCTGTACACTCACGTTATTTCAATATTATTCACAATAGCCAACAGATGGAAGTAATCCAAGCTTGTTTTGATGGATGAATGGATAAACAAAATGTGTTATATAAATACAATTGAATATTATTCAGCCTTACAAAGAGGGTAAATTCTGACATGTGCTACAGCATAGATTAACCCTGAGGACTTCATGCTAAGTGAAATATACCATTCACAAAAGAACAAATACTGTATGATTCCACTAACATGAGGTACCTAGAGTACTCAAATTCATAGGGACAGAAAGGAGAATAATGGTTACTGGGGCTGGGGGTAGGGAGGAACTGGGAGTTTCAGTTTTTCCAGATGACAAGATTTCTGTAGTTCAATGATGGTAGCACAGCAATGGAATGTACTTAGTGTTACTGAACTGTACACTCAAAAATGGTTAATAGAAATTTTTATGTTATGTGCATTTTACCATAATTCCTGGAAAGATAAGTAAAAAGTCACTTATTATTAGATATAACTTATGTTTTGTTTTTATTTTAAAGATTAAATTTAAAGATCTGTATTATATTAAGAATAAATATGCATTTTTTATGTTACCATGTGAACTAATAGAAACATACTTATGCATAGTGAGTTAGTCTATATACTATATGTATAGTATGTATACATATATACACAAATATATATACATATACACATTCATGTATATACACAAATATATATATATGTATATATAAAAACACATATGCATTCATATACATGTTGGCTATACAAAAAGTAGTCATCATAATTCAAGCATAGCTTTGTTATTTCAGATATTAACTAGCTAGATACAATTACCTAATTATTTAGATAAAGAGGCATAAATGTTATATGCAGTTTTATAGTTCAACATACATATGTTGAGCTGTGGTTTACACCTTTCCATATCAAAACTTAGCAAGCATTTGGATCCATCACTCAAGTGACACTACAAGTGGTTCTGAAGGGAATATGTAACCTCCAAAAATATTTTCAACTGATAGTGATTTCATACTTATGACAGCTGTGGATGCCAGGGTATACTGTCAAGATTTGTCCTTTAAGACTAAGACATTTGTTCCTCTATGTACTAGAAGCAGTGGCATCTCAGGGCTCTTGGCCAAATCACTCTTGGGAATTTCTCTCAGCCTTGTCCAAGCACATCTTCTTGGAATAGCCTGCATCCAATGATTAGTCAATGTAGGAATATAAAGGCTCATCCACTTTGCCTTTAGTAGGACAATTCTGAAAGGCTTTCCAGCTCCAGAGAACCGTATGGGATCATCTTAAGGCTTTGCTGCAACTTTTGGGGGTACCAACAATTTCTCTTCTCCTAATTCCTTCACTTCCCCACAGGCTTTCATCACAAAGGCACTTCACAATAACTCCCTGAACATACCATCTCCAAGTCTTTTTCCTAAGGAACCCAGTCAAGACAAAGGTCAATATCATGATTCTCTAGATGTTTCTATTATTATCCCTCTCAACTTTCCAATAAATTTTCATGAAGATATAGAAAATTATGTAAAATACTAGTATGGACACTGAAAATTGATGAAATGTGAAAACATTGACCAAAATCAGGGAAAAATTTTTATAAACTCCAACTTGAAGTGATTAATTGCAAAATATAATCCCACAAGACATTAAGCAGGACAGCCAATAGAACTATAAAGATAGACAAGACTTTGACTGCAAAACATTGTCTTCTTACCTCCAGTCCTAAAGAAGAGGCTGATGGCCAGAAACTTTTAGTCAGCTGACTGCATTAGGACTGTTTTACAAGGAGATAGTGTCATACTTTTTCATTTCGGTCACGTTTGAAGGATATTATCTTTCCAGTTACTTGGAGATCAAAGGTGCTAATTGTTGCTGCATAAAAACAGGGAAGTAGTAGGAAGGGAGGGGTGATGCTGTAATGCATTACAGGTTATGAAGTCACTTTAGGATAAATACTGATGATGGAGATGGACACAGGCTCACCAACGTCTCCTTCCAGAATCAATCAATGACACACGCTTACCAATGTCTCCTTCCACAATCAATCAAACAATACACAAATGATAAAAATTAAATTTTTTAAACCAATGAAAATAGTGATGGAAATATTTTATGTTGTTCATGTTTATTTCCAGATTTTTGCTGATTTGTAATGAACTGCATTTATTTCCATGAGGAGTCAGTGTTGACACTTTATTTGCAACAGAGCCATGGACAATTTATTGGAAATCAAGAGAAATGCTTTTTATAATTGCTCCCATATACTTACATATTTTATGCTTTTAATTGCATTTTATTTATGATGTTAACAGATGCTTGCCTTTAAATTTGGAGATCCTTTGATACACTTGAAAAGGGCATTATTTCCCTATTGCATTGGAAAATGGAACTCTTACAATGATGGATACAATACAATGATGCATCTTCAGTCATTTTGATTTTCTTTGTATTGTCTCTAATTATAATTCAGAGAATTAAAATTCAAGGCAAGAGTACATAAAATTAAAATGGCTTGTCAATTTAACTGTGATATGAAATTTCACAATGGAGGTTGTATACAGGAGTATTTGCAATATGATTTCTGTGCAGTTATTTGTTTGCTTTTATTTTCCTTCTCATTCAGCAGACCAAACTGTTGGGTGTCACCTACTCCAAGAGAGAATGCCTTGAATTCAGGCTAACGTTGAAATATCTTGCTATAATATAATTTTTAAGGGAAGTCGATTATTACCTGACTCTCTGAGCTACTTAGGAACATGTCACAAAAATTAGGCAGCTTAAAACTGGACAAAGCAAGAAAATACATCGATGCTGTCTATATGAAACACTCAAAATTTAGCCTTTTCTATGACACCTTCAAGTGACGGGATTTATCTTCTTTTGAGAACGTTTAAATTCTAATCTCTCAGCAAAATTTCAGTTACGTGGAGTGTTATCCACTAAAGTCACCATGCTGTACACTAGATCCTCAGACCTTAGTCATCTTATAATTGAAAGTTTGTATCCTATTACCACCCTCTCACTATTTCCTCAAACCAACCATTTTTCTGCTCTCTGTTCTATAAGTTCAGTTTTGTTTTTTTTTTAGATTCTACATAGAAGCGATACTGTGTGGTATTTGTATTTCTCTGCCTGGCTTATTCCACTTAACATATTGTCCTCAGGGTCTATCTATGTGGTTGCAAATGGCAGGATTTCCATCATTTTATGGCTGAATAGTATTCTTTTCTATGTATACACCACACTTTCTTTATCCATTCATCATTGATGGGCACTTAGGTTGTTCCCATGCCTTGGCTATTGTGAATAATGCAGCAATGAATATAGAAGTGGTGATATCTCTTAGAGATACTGATTTCATTTGCTTTGGATACATACCCAGACGTGGGATTGTTGCATCACATGATATTTCTATTTTTAATTCCTTGAGAAATTGCCATACTATTTTCCATAGTGACTGTATCAATTTACATTCTCATGAACAGGGCAAAAGAGTTCCCTTTTTTTCTCATTCTCACTGGCATTTGTTATTGCTTGTCTTTTTGATAATAGCCATCCTAGCAGATGTGAGATGAAATCTCATTGTGGTTTTGATTTACAGTTCCCTGATCATTAGTGTTGTTGAGCTAGATGTTTTGGGAGCCTGTCTCTGTGGTGGGAGCCTTTAGTTGGGGCCTAGGTGTGGCATCCAAACACTTTGCTCCTCGGGGAGAAACTAGGGTTGGGGTCCTCTCCCAATTGTATGGCCCTATGTCAACACTGGAGTTTCCGGCAAGATTGTGCCCTCAGTCTTTCCTATCCCTTTCAATGAGAATATTTTCTCATTTGTTGGGCATGTAAGAGAGGCTCAGCTAGTTTCTAGGCCTCTTTCAGAGGGAATTGCTCCTTGTATAGTGTAGATTCTGAGCATCCACAGAGGAGAAGAGCACAGAAGCCTCATATGTCACCATCTTGGTCAACTCTTTTTGGTGTATCTTAGAGTGTATTTATTTAAATAGAGCTAAGAATTTCCAACCAAAGAATACAGATTTTCTTTGGAGGTCCAGAAATAGCAATATATCTCTCTTATAAACAGCCATTATATTCTCATGTATCTTTTTTTTGCCTATAAGCTAATTAGTCATATTCAGCAGTCATTGCTCATATGACATGGCACTTCATCTGGGTCAGTCTTTACTAAGTTCCTTTCAGTTTGCAGATACTCTTGTGTAAGTTTAGCGTCAGAAATACGTGAGAAATCACCAGTGTCATGATCAAAGCAGTTGATTGAGGGTAACATTTACATATTTTTAGGTAGTAAGATCAGTAAGATCATCTTAACAATTTTGGCTAGCCACATTTCTTCATGCCATAAGCACGGAGTTGAACACATTTACAGTCTGCTCCAGACCCATGCTGCCTGATGAACTTACAAGGCACAACCTGGCTAGTAGGAGTCTTTTTTGGGTGAGGAGAATGGAAGGAATACGCTGTGAATAACATCTGCATCACATCATTTTGACATGAATGTTATCAAGTTATTAATGTAATGAAATATTGTTGAGGTGTTATATTTCACTTCTTAAGAACTCATAATAATACCTGAAATACCAAATGAGAGCATTTGTCATAGTAAAAATTAAGAAAATTAATGAGATAGCAGAGATTGTTATTTGTCTACTAAAAATTCTCCACCCACTCCTTCAGCATGGGCGTGGAGTTAGACTTCATTCCTCAGAATGTGACACACTCAAGTGTGACCATTTGACAAGCATGGTCAAGAATGTGGGTAGATGTGCTCTGTTTCTGACCCAGAGCTTTTGTTTATCTATTTTTTTTTGGTGAGGAAGATTGGCCCTGAGCTGACACCTGTTGACAACCTTCCTCTGTTTTCTTGAGGAAGATTGTCTCTGAGCGGGCATCTGTGCCAATCTTCCTCTGTTTTGTGTGTGGGATGCTGCCACAGCATGGCTTGATGAGTGGCGCATAGGTCTGTGCGTGGGATCTGAAATTGCAAACCATGGGACACCAATGTGGAGCACGTAAACATAATCACTACACCACTGAACTGGCCCCAGACCTAGAGCCTTTAAGCCAGCAGTATACTACCTTCACACAACCCTTTCCTCTTTTCATTCTGTAGTCTGGACTTGGCAACCAGGTCTCAACCATGTAAATGGCAAGAAAACCCTGGAAAAGTGTAAGGTGAACAGACAGAAGGGTCCTGAGCCTGAGTGAACAGATGAAGGAGACTTGCACACACACCTGGAAAATCTGCCATGAAACGTCATGTGAGAGAGAAATAAACTTCCATTAAGCCACTAACTTGTTTTGAGTATCTGGTGTCATGGTGGGTTAGTGCGCCCTCACTAACACAACAGAAAAACAGCAAATTATGTGAGAAAGAATGAATTATATGATCTGATTATATGTCAAACAGCGGTTTCATTAACTGGATTGATTAATCACATGCATGCGTCAAGTACACTTTCGCTAGCATAGGGCCATATCCCTTTATGCAAACTCAACCATATACACACATTTTTACTTTGCAAATGTGCCAAAAAATAGTCTGTAGGAATACCGTGATTACTAAAGCATGAGAGAGTCCCATTAGCCTAGAAGGAGCAATGAAAGCCAGAATTTTGTATGGAAACTGAAGTGAAAATATCTAGTATTATGCTTGTAAATAAACTAAAAATAGCAGCCCTGACAGTCCTCAGTAGGGAAAAGAAATGTAACACATGGATACCATTAAAATTCACACTAGGAAATACAAATACAAAAAACTTTCTGAAGGAGTTTTTGATTATAACATATTTTTCATCCGTTACTTGTCAATATGTTTTTTCATACTTCTCCTAAGGAGATTCTGCTGTTAATGCTGCGTGAGGGACTGGCTCCCGAAACCACCTTAAAGTGATTTTACTGTAATTGTTCCCTTTATCTCTCTTGAGATTCAATTTCATGTTTCATCTGCTTCTCCAATTTCCTGTTCTTGTTAAATAGAGAATGTGTTCTGATCTTCTAAAAAATGCATGGAAATCGACTTCACCAAATGGACAGTTTGCAGGATATAATCCATCTATAAGGAAAAAATAAGAAAGCTAAAGATTTTAATAATGATTTTGTAACTGCAGTTTCTTTATATCCCCTTAAAGAAACTTTGTCAGTCCGACAGCTGAATAAATAAGTTTATATATTGCGTTGCTTCCTACATTATATGCTGAAATGAACTATTTTGTAAGTGTTCTATCTGGTAAAAAAATCTACCAGTTAATTTCTTCTAAAATTTTATAGCTAATTATTGACACAATAATTCATTATAATAAGTAATATTGATAGGGACATAATTTTACTCTAGGTACACTTATAAGCATGGTGTGCTCAATGCTCAAGCATCTCTGTAGTAAATGTAACAGAGAGTTTAACTTACCCAAATCCGCACAGTTTTTAAAAGGCTGTCAGAAATCAGAAATAAGCAATTTGATTCCTGAGCCCATGGTGTAAGCACGATTTGGTTTGGACATGGAGACTGATAATGACACACACACACACCAAGAGCATATGAAAGATTCACTGTGCACATAATAGAGGTCTCTGGGGAGAGCAAGGCTGGCCTCCACCGCAGGCCTGAAACAGCTTGAGAGAGCAAGAAAGACTGGCTGGATTTTTATTATGACTAAAGGGCAGCATTGGGTTGAAAGTCCCCAAACACAGCCAGGGACTTTCTGTTTGAATTTGCTGCCTGCACCAAAGGAGGAAGAACCCAGACTTTGTACCAACTTCTCCAGATGTGGGGCAGAAGTGAAGAGGGAGGGATGAAGTTTAAAAATTGTCAGCAATCAAACATCAAATAATGGAGTCACACTCCTTATTACATTCTTTTATCATTTAAACACATATAGAGAAATACAAGTCCTCTTGATGATGTTACCTCTGCTGGACACAGAGGAGTGAACAAGGCATTCAGATGACACTCAGAGTTGTGTGTTCTGGCAAGAAGGCTCACCCCTGGTCACAAAATATAAAGGAGCCTACAGGTCTCCGGTGCTCAGAGAGATGGGCTTTTCTCCAGCCAGGATGCCCCCTACAGGAAGACTTCAGGGAAGCCTGACAGAGCACCACTTGTCCCTGTCACAGCCACTCTCTATTAACACACCACCTGTCTCTCTATTTTTTTAATTTATTTTTATCGAGGTTATGATAGTTTACAACATTGTGAAATTTCAGTTGTATGTTATTGTCAGTCACCATACAGGTGTGCCCCCTCACCCTTTGTGCCCACCCTCCACCCACCATCTCCCTGATAACCTTTAAATAGTTCTCTTTGTCCATGTGTTTGCTTATCTTCCACACATGAGTGAAATCATACAGTGTTTGTGTTACTCTGTCTGGCTTATTTCGCTTAACATGATGCCCTCAAGTTCCATCCATGTTGTTGTGAATGGGATGATTTTGTCTTTTTTATGGCTGAGTGGTGTTCCATTGGATATATATACCATCTCTTCTTTATCCATTCATCAGTCGATGGGCACTTGGGTTGCTTCCACATCTTGGCTATTGTGAATAATGCTGCAATGAACGTAGGGGTGCACGGATCTCTTGGAATTGTTGATTTCAAGTTCTTTGGATAGATAGCCAGTAGAGGGATAGCTGGGTCATATGGTATTTCTATTTTTCGTTTTTGAGAAATCTCCATACCGTCTTCCATAGTGGCTTCACCAGTTTGCATTCCAACTAGCCGTGTATGAGGGTTGCCTTTCTCCACAACCTCTCCAACATTTGTTATTTTTTGTCTTGGTTATTACAGCCATTGTAATGGGTGTAAGGTGATTTCTTAGCATAGTTTTGATTTGCATTTCCCTGATGATTAGTGATGTTGAGCATCTGTGCCTATTTTAACTATCTAAAAGTGAAACATTATTGAGAGGAGGGACAGAAGAATGCATAAAGATAAAATTGGTTTCACCCACACATTCTCCCTAAGACATCATCATGATTAATCCCAGTAGGCCTTGCGATTCATTTTATCTCAGTCCTGGCAGAAGTCTAAGCTTCTTTGGGTGGTCATCTTTAAATGAATGGTTATGCCCATGCTGTTAGGCAGTTTATCAACGGGACACCCTCTCCAGTGCCTCTCTGACCCTCCAAAATCTTCCACTATTCTCTCTTGCACTTACAGTCTTTCTTGCAAAATTTTCTTTATCTTATCTTCTTTATTTTTTTAAGGGTGAGTTTTATCTTTCTTCTCTTATTGAACTTAGCTATTTCCTGCAAATATTACTTCTTTCTTATAGCCCTATCACAAATACCTTTTTATTTTCCCCTACATCACATCCTCCGCTCCATGTACCACAGGAAGTAAGGCAAATGTCCTACTTGTTCTTCTGTGGTGTTCCAGGTGACTATATGTATTCCCTGCCACCACACACACACAAGATGTCAGTCTCTGTGCCATCTGCGTCCCCTCCTAGGAAGGATGATGTTCACTGTATTACAGATGCCAGTTTTTGTGTGGTAGAAATTGACTTGAGTCTTTTAAACTTTTTTCTATATTCCTGATTTTTTAAGTTTCTTAATTAACTTTTTTCTCTTACAAAATCAATGCATTTATATGTCTATTTCAAAACCAGACAGGACAAACTAAAGCTAAATGATTAACTATATTGTCCTTGGATGTACACTTGAAACATACTTTCATGCAATTTTTCATACTTAGCGTTTTGAACAACTGACTGTTAATAGGTACAATGAAAATAAAGATTAATTGTCTTCAAATTTACTGAATCTTCAGAGGACTCACAAGTTCTATTGATTTATCCTTTGTGCTCTTTCATGAGTTCTAAATGTAAAAGAGCTTAGCTGCATTTGGAAACTTATTTTTCTTTAATCCTTTATTGTGTACGTGGCTCGTTTCTGTGTCACAATCTAAGTGTCAAAAGTCACATATTTTAAAACAATTGTTTAAATTTTGTTGTGCTTACCATAAGAATATAACTCTTCTAAATGTGCTCGTTTTGGCAGCACATATACTAAGTATTCCAAATGTGCAACTGATGGCAGTGCTGTGATCAGCATATGCGCAGGTTAAATGTTGAACCTAAGACTTTTAACCTCTCCCGTGCCTGGAACATGGCATAGACATGCTTCTCAACCGCTGGGAGAGACCGTGGCTCACGTCCTGACGCTGACTCGGATAAATACACAGCTCCCAACTGCTCTGCCTCAGAAGCCAGCCAAGCAATTTTAAAATCAATTTGGTATTTGACAGGGAGCCATTGCAGTTCCCATAGGAAAACAGCCACATGCTGAGGCCATTTAGTGTGAATAAAATTCTGACAGCAGCATCTTGCTGAAGTTGAGCTTTTGAGACTTTTTTTTCCCCCTAAAATACCGTTTAAAAGGGGGCATGATGGCAGTCCAACCTACAGGTTAAAACAGCACAGTCTATTGTCTCAACATCAGCAGGAAGGCGGTTGGCGGATGCTTTCTATTTTTAAGGCAATAATAAAATTAAATTCTTGTCAGAGATCTGAAATTACAATATAAAGGCAAAGGTTGATTCCAAATTAGCTGCCAAATGTTTGGCATAAGTGCAATGACCGTTGCCATTAAGTTGATCAAAGACAGGAAGCTGCAGGAAATAACATATATCAGGCAGCAATTTTAATTTAACCATTCTGACATTACTGTCTATATCATTTAATATGTATTGAATGACAATACTAAATCAGCGTATTTCATTCCACATATATTTTTTAAAAATCCATGTAATTTTTTTGGATTTAAATCACCAGCTATATATTTCATAATCAATATTATCAGATGTAGTAGCATTAATCCTACTGAATGATAGAAATTAACCTCACCCACCGTAACCTCTGTAATTCTGGCACATGAGTATATCCTTTCTTTCCCACTTCTCAGAGAACCACTGCATTTCATTCAGAGATGAATGCAATAATACAACAGTAAAACCTGTTTCTCTATGTCTTTAAAACTCTTGCCTTTCATTCTAAATGGACTGAAACATTTTGGGATATAGTTGTCTTTTGCAAGCAATTTCTGATTTTGAATATAAATTATCAGTTTTCACTACACCAAACTAAAGTGGATCAGTAGAATGGAGTACAGATAATTGTGAGTGTGAGGTGTGTCTGTGTGTGTGTGCAGATAGATAGATAGATAGATAAGGAAGTAATTAGAAAGAAATTATCTTTTAGCTTAAAAGAGGTCACAAACCAAAAAATTTCTCAAGATGTATTCAATTTGGCTAAAGTAAATACTGTACATACAAATAATTTCTTTCCTCACATTTCTGTCTCATGAAGGTAAATGGAACCTGGTGGGAAACATTCACCAACAATGCACATAATCTCTCTCTGTCTCTCTCTGCATGTGCATAGCAGTGGCATTAAGACAGGGTAAAGTAGCACAGCGGAGCTAGAATGCACGTAGGTAACAGCAAGCTACAGTGGGCTGCTGTCTTTACCCCCAGTCAATCAGAAGCCTATTCAGTTTGAAACTATAGATGCCCTTCGACCACCCCAAGAATGTACTAATTGTTGTCATTCAAATCCACTCTGAAGAGTCTGTTTGGTTCCAAAGTTTTCAGTTACTTCTGGAAGACAAATCTGTTAGCTTGATTTGTTTTATTTAAAAGAACTTTATGTATCATAAAAATTATCATTTAAAATTGGAAATTCAGTGACATTTAGCACATTCACAATGTTGTGCAATCATCTATACCAGGTTTCAAAGCATTTTCATCACCCCCCGCCCCTCAAAGAAAACCCATACCCATTAAGCAAGCATTCTCTATTACATGTCACCACCCAAGCCCCTGGCAACCACCAATGCACTTTCTGTCTCTATTGCTATACCCTATTCTTAATATTTCATATAAATGCAATGATATAATGTGTGATCTATTGCATCTCGCTTCTTTCATTTATCATAACGCTTTTGAGGTCCATCCATGTTGTAGCTCGCATCAGTACTCAGTTCATCTTTATGGCTGAATAATATTCCATTGTATAGATATAACACGATTTGTCTATCCAGTCACCTGTTGAACATTTTGGTTTTTTCCACCTTTGGCTATTGGCAATAGTGCTGCAATGAGCATTTGTGTCCAAGTATTTGTCTGTGAGACCTGTTTTCAACTCATGTACTGGTTGTTCATTTGTGTATCTTTTTTGGAGAAATGTCTACTCAAGTCCTTTTCCTAGTTTTTAATTGGGTTGTTTGCCTTTTGGTTGTTGAGTTGTAAGAGTTCTTTATATATTATGAATACCAGAACCTTATTAGATATATTACTGGCAAATATTTTCTCTCATTCTCTAGATTGTCTTTTTACTTTCTTGATAATGTCCTTTGATGCACAAAAATTTTTTGTTTTTTATTTTTTTTAATAAGGCCCACTTTGATTTCTTTTGTGGTTTGTGCTTTTCTTGCAATATCTAAGAATCCATTGCTAAGTCTAAGTTCATGAGGATTTACTCTTATGTTTTCTTCTATGAATTGTATGGTTTCAGCTTTTACATTTATGTGTTTGATCTATTCTGGGGTAATTTTTGTTTTTTTGTGTGAAGTATGGAACCAACTTCATTCACTGGCAGATCAAAATCCAGTTGATCCAGCACATATATTGAAGAGACTGTTCTTTACTCATTGAATGATCTGGATCCCTTTTGAAAATAAATTGACCATACATTTTGGGTTTGTTTCTGGACTCTCAATTCTATTTCATTAATCTGTTTGTCTGGTCTTATGCTATCTCCAGTCTGTTTTGATTATGTAGCTTTATAGTAAGCTTTGAAATTAGGAGGTATGAGTTCTCCAACTTTGTTCTTCTTTTTCAAGACTGTTTGGCTATTTAGGACTTATTGAAATTCCATATGACTGAGGAGTGGCTTCTTCATTTCTGCAAAAAGATCATCAGAATTCTGACAAGGATTTCACTGAGTCTGTAGATGACCTTAGGTAGTGTTGTCATCTTAACAATATTAAGTCTTCCAATTCACGAACATGGGATGTCTTTCCACTTATTTAAATATTCTTTCATCTCTTTCAGCAATGTTTTGTAGTTTTCAGTGCACAAATCTTTCACCTCTTTGGTTAAGTTCACTCATGGTTATTTTATTTTTTGGATGTTATTGAAAATGGAATTGTTTTCTCAGTTTCCTTTTCAGATAATTTATTGCTGATGCATTGAAATACAACTAATTTTTGTGTGGTGATCTTTTATCCTGATACATTGCTAATCTATTTTTACTTCTAATAGTTTACTTGTGGTTTCTTTAAGACTTTATATATATGTGTGTGTATGTATGTGTGTGTGTGTGTGTGTATAAAAGATCATGTTGCCTGCAAATAGTAGCCCACTGATAGGTTAAAACAGACAAATATAATTGAGAATAAGGTCTGTTCTGCTATCTCCAGAATAGGGCTCAGGGTCCCACTCTAGGTATACGGGCTGCTTGTTTCAATACCACTGCAAAGCCAGGAAGAGTGTGGGGTGGGGACAAATAAAAACACCACTAAGCTCTCTTACCATTTTTTAAGATACCTTCTTTTTATTCAATATACACTTGTCTACTCTAAACCTTTGACTACTTTTCATAGTTCTGCCAAAGTTGATCCTGACAATTTTTGCTCAAACTTGTGATGTTTCTGGGGAAGTACTGCTTATTAGAGCCACCTACATTTGTTTGATTTTTCATGGCAATCAAAACCAGTTATATTGGGATAACATTAGGCAAAAACAGGTGTTTTCTACAGTATCCATTGGTTAAGGGAAGGAATTAATTTATGAAAAACTGATCCCACCAAGTCATCACTGAGAGAGAGCAAGCAGCTCTAGGAATCTCAAACGCCACAAGCAGCTTCATCAAGGGGATGTTGCCATCACAATAATTCACACCCAACTCCCTTACCTCTAAGTGTGGCTGTTCAATGTTTGAATTCTAAGGACTGAGAGTCTTTGTGAACTCTAACTCCGGGGTTGGCTGCATGGTGTTGGATGATGGATTCTCACAGCAATCACAGGGAGTGGAAGAGGGGCAGTTGTCTAAAGGAAAGGATGCCTCTCAGAAATAAAAATGAAATGTCCCCTGAAATGAAGAGGGCTAAGGATGAGGAAATATAGACTGTGCATAAATCCCCATTCCAGCGCAGGGATCTTCCAAATATATGTGCACAAAGCATATTGTTCAAGCAAGTAGAGCTGCAAATCCATTTCTATTCAATTTCAGGAGCTTCTTTGGGAACTCCTAGAAGTGAAGCCTACTGTTCACCTGGATTCTAGAGCCAACACTGCTGTAGTCCTGCGATTCAGTGGGTGCCTCAAAGCCCTTCACAAGCTCACATAGTGATGGTACAGATTTACAGCATTATCCTAGCCTGCCCTGAAAATTTTTTTTCAATGAAATCCATAATGCTAAATTGGAGCAGTAGAATTTTGTCTATACAATCCTCAAAAGATTATTTTACTTAAATTTTAATTCCTAAATTTTGTTTAAAAAGCATGAATATTAATCTCAAATGTTTTTGTTATCAAATATAAACCCATACTGCTGATGTCTAGTAGAAAATAAATTAAACTAGGAAATGTAGTTTTATAAAATGACTGAGGGAAAAGAAAGGGAATTAAGGATGCAGCGTCAACTTTTGCTTTTAATTTCCCTTCAGAATATCCAGAATTATAATGTGAAATTTGTTGAATTATTCATGCTGTTCTCATACTATGTACTTAGTATTCTGGTATTTTCTTCATTATAATACATTGTTTTGGAGATGTTACTATTTTTACACATGGGGTCTAGAAGATGTATTTTTATTCATTTTTAGTACATTTCTGTTTATGCTTACAATAATTCTAAGTGAAAATATTTTTCTTTGTCACTGAGAATAAATCAAGAATTTCAGTTTTTATGTGTACAAGCTACAGATTTATTTCAGGGAGGGAAATACATTAGTTTCATGATATTTGGCTTCAATATTTCATGTGTGTGCCTTCCTACACTGGAAATTCATAATCACATAACTCAAAAAATGACTGGAGAGAAAATGATAATATATTTGGTTTTACTCTGACTATATATGCCTTACTCCACTCTTTATATTTAAAACCATACCCACTACCATCCATCCCCAATAATGATTGTTGGAAAGATAATATAATCAGTATCAGTTATTTAAGAACCAAAAATATATCAGACACGTTTTTCAGTTCTAGTAAAGAATAAATTGACTATTTCATAAAATACAAATTACGGCTTTTACGTATATTTAATTTACTCATATCATAGACACTTTTACCTACTTAAAACTATTGAGATAAGTACTTATGTATAGTAATAATTTATCTAACAATATGATAGTAGAAACCAATCAATTGAAATTGAAACAAAATAGAAGTCTAGAAGTAAGCTAATTAATCTTCTCTGCAGCAGGGCAAATTGCCACAAATCTCACGTGTGTTATTGCATAAGAGAAGTAGAGTAGGATAGTAAGTGTTTTTGTGTTAAAGGGGAAAATGTATTCTCCTGTAGTCAACTTTTGAGTATCTCAGGATGGAGGGGGTTTGTAGAGATCACTTTTGATTCATTTCTTTATTATGTTTGCATATATCTCCCACAGAGTAAGGCACAATTTCACCTTCGGTTAGATAGGAAGAGTCTGATCTTAACTGGCTCATGTAAATTGAGCCATGTAGAGTAATACACATTTGAAGTTACTGTTTGAAATTTATTATCCCCACAAGATTCAGCTCCTTTCATAAACACAACTCTTAAGATGCCTCAGATGTGAAAAGAAGATTTATATATCTGAGAATCAAATGTATAGCTGGGAGAGACTCCTGACAAGGACAGATATAGTAGGCTGATTAGAAGAAGACCTGATCCTGTGAAAAGGGATTGGCTATGGAAGATTTTTCTTTGTTGACCCTTCTTCACTTACTGTCAGGAAATACCACTCCAGGTTGGGAGTGGATGAAGCAGGTGTGGGTGAGCTTCTATCCCCTGAAAATCTCCTCTCTTTAATCCCCTTCACAATATATTCCCCTCCACTTGAGGGTGAAAGGGGGTTAAGGAAAAGGGATTCTCAAGAGAGTGCCAAAAGAAGAACAGAAACATTTCTAGAGGAGCAATGTTGCCTATTGCTAGGAGGTAAGCAGGGTACTGCCAGAATTCAAGACCAGGTGTTCCCCACCTGATGGTACAGCAGTCAACTGTCTGATATTAAAAGGTTATCCTCATAGCTGATGCCTATTAGGGAGTATGTGATGTAAGGAGATAGAAAAAAGACTTAAGAAAATAGCTACCGTATGAGAGAGACAACAAACAGATCAAAAAGAAGCAAAGAAGCAGGAAAAAAATCTAAGAATTAATTTATCATGGGTATAGTAAATGTTCTCAGGGAGTGGTAAACTCAAAAGATAATATTGGAAATATTAATAAGGGTAAAGAAATCTTTAAAAAAAGAATCAATTGGATGTTATGCAAAGTACTAGAATAAATGTTAAACAGGACAGTAGAAAACATCACACATATTATGATAAAATGTAAAAATACCCTTGACAATACGAAAATTTAATAGATTCTGAAAGAGAAAAATAAAGATACAAAGGAGACAGTCAGAAACAGGCTTTCAACTGGATTCAAAGAGGCAATGAAGTCAATTCTGAAAGTGTTAAATAATGTAATCCTATAATTTTATAGCCATCGTTATGACATTGTGCCAATCAGCTGTGGTGAGTATGGTTTGCTGGCAGCCTCCAGCTGAAGAGCTTTTGGTATCCGTTGCTGCATTGAAGCCTAGGTCCTCCTCTTGTGCTTAACCTCAGCCGCTGAGCACAGCAGGGCACTAAGATTTCAGCGATGTCCATAAATGCGTGAGTTTACTTCTGGGCTCTCAATTCTGTTCCATTTACCTGTGTGTCTGTTTTTGTGCCAGTAGCATGCTGTTTTGGATACTATGGCTTTGTAGTATAATTTGAAATCGGGGAGTGTGATACCTCCAGCTTTGGTCTTTTTTCTCAGGAACACTTTGGCTATTTGGTGTCTTTTGTTGTTCCATATAAATTTTAGGATTCTTTGTTCTATTTTTGTGAAAAATGTTGTTGGAACTTTGATAGGGATTGCATTGAATCTATAGATTGCTTTACGAAGTGTGGACATTTTATGCTCTTAATTCTTTCAACCCAAGAGCGTGGAATATCTTTCCATTTCTTTGTGTCTTCTTCGATTTCTTTCAACAATATTTTATAATTTTCGGTGTACAGATCTTTCACCTCTTTGGTTAAGTTTATTACTAGGTGTTTCATTCTTTTTTGTTGCAATTTTAATTGGGATTGTATTCTTAATTACTCTTTCTACTACTTTGTTGTTAGTGTATAGGAAAACAACTGATTATTGTATGTTGATTTTGATTCTGCAACTTTACTGCATTCATTTATTATTTCTAAATTTTTTTTGTTTGATTCTTTAGGGTTTTCTATACATAAAGTGATGTCATCTGCAAATAGTGACAGTTTCACTTTCTCCTTTCCAATTTGGATCCTTTTATTTCTTTTTCTTGCCTGGTTCTCTGGCAAAGACTTCCAATGCTATGTTAAATAAGGCTGGTGAAGGTGGGCATCCTTGTCTGATTGCCAGTTTCCCAGATAAGCAAAAATTAAAGGAGTTTATCACCAAGAAACTAGTCTTACAAGAAATGTTAAAGGAACTTATTTAAGTGGGAAAGAGAAGACCACAAATAGGAATAAGAAAATTATTTTTTTTGAAAAGCAATAAAGTCACTGGTAATGGCAAAAATATAGTAAAGGTAGCAGAGCAACCACCTATGAAGTTGATATGAAGGCCAAAAGACTACATCATTTCCATGGTAAGAGGGTAATGGATACACACACACACACAAGAAGAGGTCAGATATGATATCGAAAACATAAAATGTGGAAGGAGGGGAGTAAAAGAGTAGAGCTTTTAGAAAGAGGTCAAACCAAACTAAAGAGACCATCAACTTAATATAGATTGCTATATATATATAGGTTGTTATGTATGAAACTCATGGTAACCACAAACCAGACACCTATAATAAATACACAAAAAATTAGGAGAAGGAAACCCAAACATAACACTAAAGTCAACCAACCATAAGCAAAGAGAGCAACAGAATAAAAAGGGAACAAAGAACTACTAAACATCCGGAAAAAAAGTAACAAAATGGCAATAAGTACATACTTATCAATAGCTACTTTAAATGTCAATGGACTAAATGCTCCAATCAAAAGTCATAGGGTGGCTGACTGGATAAAAAAAACAAGACCCATATATATACTGCATACAAGACACACACTTCAGAGCTAAAGACACTCACAAACTGAAAGTGAAGGGATAGAAAACGATACTCAGTGCAAATGGTAATGAAAAGAAAGCTGAGGTAGTAATACTTATATCAGAAAAATAGACTTTAAAACAAAAACCGTAACAAGAGACAAAGAAGGGCACTACATAATGATAAATGATAAAGGGGACAAACCAACAAGAGGATATAACACTTGCAAATATCTATGCATGCAACATCAGAGCACCTAAATATATCAAGCAATTATTAACAGACATAAAAGGAGAAATTACAGGCCAATTTCATTGGTGAACATCGATGCAAAAATCCTCAACAAAATACTAGCAAATCAAATACAACAATACGTTAAAAAGATTGTACACCATGATCAAGCAGAATTTATTCCAGGGATGCAAGGATGGTTCAATATCCACAAATCAATCAATGTGATGCACCACATTAACAAAATGGAGAATAAAAATCACATGATCCTCTCAATAGATGCAGAGAAAAATGGGTCTAGAAGGAAAGTACCACAACATAATAGAGGCCATATATGACAAACTCACAGCTAATACTATTCTCAATGGAGAAAAACTGAAAGCTATCCCCCTAAGAACAGGAATCAAGCATTCTATTTCCATCATTTTTAGTAACACAAGTCAATTTGCAAGAGATTCTCCTCTCAGGTGGCCTGACCTTGATCCAGAGACCCAGAGCTGTATTGTCATTGTCTTTCTGAGACTTGCCATAAACTCCATATTGCCTTTTTCCCCATGCATGACAATCCCAATAGTGTAGAACTCCCAAATCAAATGTGCCAAACAACAGACTTGCTTGCAGTGCAGCCTGGCCTCCTGTGGAGCCATTTCCTAATCAAGGTTATTCTCAAAGCTGGTGGATTTTCCTGTTACCTTGGACTTAGGGAGAAGCACTATTCTTAAATGTGGAATGTGTTGCCTTCATAAAAGGAGAGGGTTATCAGGTGGCATCTTCCTTCCTTACTTTGGTAAGGGATGTAAAAGGCAGGGGGGATATCCCAGTATTTATTTGACTACTAGAATCCTACAAACAGTCCCACGCTGAACAATGTTTTATTTCTTGCACTGAGTGGTAAATTCATGGATATTATTATAATTTATTAAGGAATATATCTGTTTCCTGTATTGTGTTACATTTGTGTTACATTTTCTCAATAAAAAGTTTTTAAGTAAAAGTAAATAAAAAATGTGGAAGAAAGCTAAATACATCTTTCCAAGTGCCCATGTTTGATTCATGAAGATGAATTATATATTTGTCCACCAGAAAATTCTCAATAAGTTCCCTAAACTAGAAATGACCCATACAAAACTATCTTATATTAATAAATAAAAATTGCAACCAAAACATCAATTTAGAAGCAACAGGTAATTTCATTTGGAAATTTAAAAGTTTTGCACAAAATCACAAAAGCAAAGCAGAAAAATCCAAGGTTCATGGGGAAATACAAAGTGCGTAGCATGATTTCCAAAAAACAGTAATAATGAAAATACCACGCATTAGAATCTGTAGGTAGAGCTAAAGCAACGCTCAGAAATAAGTGGCTTGAGACACTTATGTCATTATATATGTACATATATATTAATAGCTTTAAACACTTTTTTATAAAAATACATGAATTATTCATCTGAAGCAAGAAAATTTTAAGTTTAGGAAAGCTGTCAGAAATCAGAAGTAAATAAGAAGTAAAAACAAAAAAATAAATTAATGAGTTAGAAAATGGAAAAACCATAGACTATATATGTAAATGTAAAAGTTTGCCTCTAAGGGAAAATCAGTAAGAGATATATTTCTCAATGACCTAATCTGGAGACATAAGAAGAAAGTAAATACACACAAAATAAGAAATAGCAAGGGAGAAATAAACATCAAAACAGATGAAACTTTTAAAAAAATAGCAAATTTCATCTTTGCACAAGTCTACACAAATGCATGTGAAAAACTCACTTAAAACAGAATTTACCAAAACCAATCTCAGATGAAATAGAAAAGTATAAATAGATCAATTTCCATGGATGGACTGGAGAAAGTTTCCTAATATATCCCAAAATACCAGGCTCAGACAGTTCCATGGGGGAGTTTTTCCAAAACCTGGACAAAGAAAGATGATTTCAAAATTAAGTAAATTCTTTCATAACACGTAAAAATAATAAAAGCATAATTTTAATTAAGTAAATATAAATAATAAACTATTTAGAGTTTTGACCAAAAAGAAGAGTCTAACCAATCACATTTACAGCTATAAAGGAAACATGAAAAATACTTATAAATATTGTTGCAGAACAACTAAGAAAGTATTTGCAAACAGAGTCCAGTAAAGAATAATACATCACATTTGTCAGGAAATTATCAATATAATTAATCTAAAGAGAAATGTGTCTCCATATATGATGAAAACTGAATAAGAAAGGAATGGATGAACGGATTTGTCTTTAACAAGTTTTTATGAATATAAATAAACATAAACATCACCAATCCACCATCTTCCCTCTAGTGAAAACAGTAAACGTACTCTTTGTATGATCAGGAACAAGAAGCCAGTATAATCATTATCAGTGCTTCATATTTAATTGGATGTATCTGTTGGCATCAGTATATAGGAATTTGAAAACAAATGGCAGATACAATGGTCACCTGAAAAACTATTGTAAGCAATAAAATTCTTACACAAGACATAATATTAATATACAGACAGACGTCATTTATACTAACAAAAGAGAGAATACATACAATACCAAAGAATTACTTGAACAAGAAATGTCCAAAATATAATAAGAAATCTCAAATCACTTGTGAAAGGCTCAAAAGTAAACTTGAGAGGCTGGCCAGTGGGGTAGTGGTTGAGTTTGCACGCTCACTTGGGTGGCCTAGGTTTTGCATGTTCAGATCTTAGGGGCAGACCTACACAGTGCTCACCAAGCCAAGCTGTGGTGGTGTCCTACATATGAAATAGAGGGGCAGATTGGCACAGATGTTAGCTGTACTGTTGCCTGATACCCACAAGTTAAGAAGCAGATGCCTCTGCTATCACTGCTGCAGGAAAACCAATCACTGTCTCAGCCTCGTTGTGTTGTTTCAAATCTCCTTTCGTACATCTGCTTGTGGAAGCCAGGTGACATGTATAACGAATTGCATGAGCCAAAATTATTATATGTCCTCATCCAACTTTAACTAGTCAATCTTTGTAAACAAAATCACACCATATTTAAACCTCCAGAGTACAATAACATTGTATCTTCATCTAATATAATACAACTACCCATTTAACAAAAAACAAGCAAATAAATGAAAAACAAAAAAATTTCAATGCTTCCCCAAAGGAGAGTCACAAGATCTCAGCAATCACAGTATCCGTTTCAGTGTAATATCCTTTCCTTCTCAAGTATGATAACTTGAGATTCTATTACCTACTGGGTTACTGGATTCCAGTCTTGGCAGCTAATTGGTGTCCACATCTTCCAGCAGACTGATTTTGTTTGTATTACTTTGAATGTGCATGTGTTTATATATGAAGAAACAAATAATGGATACAAGAAATGCTCCTTTGGTTGATTATAACACATGCTCCTTTTCAATTTCTGTGATTATTCCTTCCAGGGTCCAACCTATTGAAGCCTCCTCATGCTGTCTGCAGTGACAGGGATCTAATACTATTCACAGCTTCTTTGTGTAAAGTGGGTTATTTCTAATTCACTTATTCTTGATTCCAAATCTTCATTCTCTTCGCCTCATGGGAGGCTGAGCTTCCATTACCATGACTATTATTCTTCTCTTTTTTCTATTAAAGATATATCCCTGGGTTTCCCATGAAGTTATGCTGGATTTTCTCTTCTGTTATATTTGTTACAGTACAAAGTCATTTGCAAGCCCAAGGAAGGCTTTGGAAGGCTAGTTTCCAGTATGTAAATTTCCCGTGGCAGATTAGATTATTGTTTTTTATTTATTCCCTCCTAGTGTATTACTTGGCATGGTAAGAAATTGGGCAGAGTATGCTTCTCCATCCATTTTTGTTTGGCTTGGCAATGGGATTTGTTTGCTCAATGGAATTGGTAAAGAAATTACAATCTTGCGCGTGCTTAGCCAAGACTTCAAGAGGCTACTCATGCTTCTGCCTGTTCTCCTGCATATCTGTGACCCACAATGAGAAGAATGTACATCAACTAGCTGCTGATCCAAAAATAATATAGAGACATATGGAGCAGATCTGAATGGAAGTCAAAGCTTGAAGCCAAGGTCAATTGACTGAAGGTCTGAAACAGAGCCTTTCCACCCAATCCGTAGACCAGTGAAGGGGACAACAAAATACTTTCAGGGGGTTTTGTTATTCAGCATGATCCTAGCAAAAACTGAGTAATAGAGTTGGGCAAGCAAAGTCATGTATTTGTTCTTCATATTAAAGGGAACTTTAGGCAGGAACAGCCCTTCTGGCTATTTTATACTTAATTGTGATTATAAATAGCTTAATAGCTTCCTTGAAAGTATATCAGAAGTAGTTATTGTTCAAAAAATAGTAAGTCTTGGGGCCAGCCTGATAGTGCAGGGGTTAAGTTCACATGTTTTGCTTCAGCGGCCTGGGGTTCACCATTTAGGATCCCAGGTATGGAGCTATGCACTACTTGGCAAGCCATGCTGTGGCAGGCATCCCACATATAAAGTAGAGGAAGATGGGCACGGACGTTAGCTCAGGGCCAGTCTTCCTCAGCAAAAAGAGGAGGATTGGTGGCAGATGTCAGCTCAGGGTTAATCTTCCTCAAAAAAAAAAAACTAAGTCTCAATGACATAAATCAAGTTGTAGGAGACAGAATTTGAAACAAGGTTGTTCAAAATCACAAAGATTTTGTGAATATATTTGGGTAATTTTCTCACAAATCTGTCACCAAGGCTAGCAATTTTATGCACACAGTGATTATGAACAAACTAGGAGTTTCTTCCTGCCATTAGTGATATGCTGCTATTTCACAGGATCTTGGTTTGTTCAAAAACTAGATCATCCAATGACAAAAAAGAGCTTATTCCCAAAGATGCCCTGGTAAGAATGGTGGTGAATATTGTCTTTTTTAAATAAAGGCTGGTTTGTTGGCACAGATACAACAATTTATTTGTAATTATAAAATGGAAATGATCTGAGTCAAACTGAGAAACATTCCTAAAAGATTTATAATTTAATTTGATTTATTTTCTTAATTATTTTTCTAGTAGGAATTTGGATATGTTCTGATCAAGTTTACCTAGGAAATTAAATCCATTAATATAGGACAGTGTACACTTTTCTCAGTTAGTGGACGTCTGCAGAAGGGTAGGTGGCCTGAGTTAATAAAGTTATATCCAGCAAGATTTTAGGGAGCTCATTAAGTTCGGAAAGGTAAGGCAAAATGAACCGAGTAATGACAGTCTGGGCAGGCTTATATTCTTGGTATTAGTTAGTTCTGCAATATGATATGTGTAAAACATTGGTTTTACATTGGTTCTTGGCAACTTCAGTCTGGCCAGCCAGAGACATTGCACTGTATTTGGTGCTACTCAGCTACCTATAGTTAGAACACATCTCTTGACTAGAGGCATCTATGACCAGAAAAATAGAGCATTGGGAAAAAAATATAAGCATCAAGAAGCCATTAAACAAATATGTTTATAAGGGCAACTAAAATAGCACAGAGAACTAATTCAGCAAATTTCCATTTCGTCAGTAAAGAATGAGTCTGCCAATTTGGAGACTAGAATCTCAAAGAAAAATAGTCAAACAGAAAGTCACTACTTATTAGAAGAACCAGTTTAGTTAGTTTTGTTTATTTAATTCCCTAGCCCACCATCTCTTCGAAGTATTTAGATAATCCACAGTTGGCAAGAAGTAGCTGATAGCCAAGATAAGTCAGGGGTCCAGAAATATTTCTCAGATGTTTGAATGGTAAGATTTTATATTATGCACAATTTACAACAATAACTTGCAACATAGTTGTTCGTGACGTAACTTAGGATATGACCTAGAATGAGAATTGGTGAGGATGATCTGCTGGGTTTTCCTACTTGTGATTTTGTGTGGCTCAGATGAGTATTTCTTGGTAGGAATTTGTTCTCACGGTCATTAGGGCAAAGGAGATTGCCTCGGGTTACTGAATGTTCACTGAATTCTTTGCCGAATGTCTATTTCATAATTTAATTTTTTATTTATTCTGCAATGATAGAAACAGAATAAACAGAGTTGAATCCATAAGACATTTGCAGTTCCTCTACAAACTTTACATGGAAATGTGTAAATTGTCTTATATAGCAATATGTTCCCTTCCTACAAAAAGCCTGGACAATATTAGGGCAGCAGTGGACCTGAAAACAAACATGTTTTCACAACACAGATAAGTTGGCCTAGTGTCCGAGTGCTGATACATGTTTTCAGACTGGAATAAAATGCTCGGAGTTCTAGAAATACACATGGAGGTGCGTGTAAGATGGATTCTGACTCCCAGACTGTGCTAGCAGTATTCAAACCTGATGAGTCCTTTTTTTTTTTTCCAGAAGAGCTTTTAGAAGTGCTTGACAAAATCAATTAAAGCACTGAATTTTCTGGTGTCTTCACTTGCTAATTATAATATTATACACTAGGAACACTAAAATCCCATGAAGCATTTTCGATTTTATTGACTTTCTCATTTCTGCCAGCTTCTCTCTTGATCCTGATGGTCCCACATGCTTTTTCTTTATAATTTAAGATTGCTAACTTGAGGGCCATAAGTTTTGACTCTGTATCTTCTCCATTTTTTGACCAGCAGCTTACACAGTGATCAGTCATTTGTCTCAGTCTCGGCAGAATCTCTGCATCCCAGCTCTGCTCACTAAAGTGATTTAAAATTGCTTTTGAACTGTGGGTTGGAGGCCGTGGACAAATATGGCCCTGAAGAGCATTTTCAGTGGTTTTCAATTCCCAAATGGCATTCAAATATATTAGTCATTCTCCCAAGGTATTCGTCTGCTCTTTCACCTTTGCTCAGTTTACAAATGTTTGTTTTTGTTCAGTCTGACCTACTGGAGCAGAATGCAAAAACTGCCTCTACCAATTTTTCTGAGCCTGCCTTTACAAATTCCCGTTTTCTAGATCATTTGGTTTATCTATGAAGTCAGCCTGTGCATGCAGTCAGCTGTGCATGCCGTTTAAGGAGTTTATCTGCTGGCTAGACAAGCTTGAATAACTGGTTGAAATCCTGCCAATCATATTTATAACATGAATAAGCACGGAGAACATGCAAAGGATCACTGCGACTTTTCCTGTTGGAGAGGAATCTGAACTGTGACTTCTAACAGTTTTTATTTAAGTCGTTGATACCCATTTGTGATGCTGTTGCCTGAAACATCCATCAAGCTTCTAGATTCTGTTGAGCAGTCATATGTACGCTGAAATGGAATTTGGGCTCCTGTTTCTCAGACTCTATGAGTCCAGGGATGAATCTAGAGTAGAGTCCCACGACCAACCACACCAACAATGGGATTAGAGGGCATTGTCCGTAGGGTTCAGCCATGACTTAGTTTCCAATTCTTCTGGAATGTCTAGCTCCTCGATTTTTAGTTTAAGAAAGATAAAGGGAGAGATTATGGGAACTGGGTGCCTAACAAATGCTTTTAAGGTGTAAGAACTGCAGCTTCTTATTTTCTATGAATCTTTAACCTTTCTTTATTGTGATTCTGTGTATCTTTAACTGAGTATCTCCTAGCTGAACATGATCCAAACAAAGTTTTAGATCCCTGGCTTTCACAAAGCTTGGAGGTGAGTATATTGACAAGTCAAGTGCCAATCAGTGCAAGCAACTGTTTAGTTTTCTTTATTGTATTATCCCAAGAAGGCAGTGCACAGATAGGCCAAGGAGAAAGTTCGGGAAGCTGACTAAATTTTGAATCTTTGCCAGTGTTCCCTTACAAAGAAATGTAATGCCTTGAGATTTATTCTGCATGTCACATATTTTTAAATTTATATAGTATTCATTTTATATATTAAACGATTCAGATTTCTTTTAGAGTTTTAACTTGAAGTCATTTTTTGCAAGATGTTTATTTTAGGGACCAGTCCCGTGGCTGAGTGGTTGAGTTCGCCCTCTCTGCTTCGGTTGCCCAGGGTTGCGCCGGTTTGGATCCTGGGTGTGGACATGGCTCTGCTCATCAGGCCACAGTGAAGCGGCATCCCACATGCCGCAACTGGAAGGACCCACAACTAAAAAAATATATACAACTATGTACTGGGGGTATCTGGGAGTAAAAAAGCAGAAAAAAAAAGATTGGCAACAGTTGTTAGCTCAGGTGCCAATCTTTAAAAAAAAAAAGAAAGATGTTTATTTTACACTCATATACTTTCATTGATAGCTTCCCATCATGGACTGATAACTGCTCTTGAGATTTCCTACTTCCAGTTATAAGGGTTTAGAAACAATCGCTTAAAGACTTGGTATCTTACCACCCTTAAAATAGTGCTGAAAGATGCTAATTCTCAGTGGCCCTTACAAACTATTTTCCTATCCCTTGGAACTCTCCACAAGATTCGCCTGAATGTGACTGAATGCACAAGACAAACACACTGAGTAAAATTTGTAAAATTTTATTTAAAGGAGAATCACGTGGCATCTTGGAGGTGGTATCATGTAGTAAGTACCATCCATCAGAGCAGCACCACATCATATTGTAAGGTCCTCCTTAGCTTTCTTTGAATGTATATTTGGAATTTCTAAAGAAAGTCAATAATCTATTTTTGCCAGGAGTGGACACTTACAATATATGATCATGAACCAATTAATTGTAGAGACACAACTAAAGAACCCGTATGCTCATGTTAAATGGTCTGAAGTCTTGGCATTTACTGCCACAGAATTGCCAAAGGAGTCAATCAACAAGCCCAGATGGAAATCTGGTCCCCTGGGTCACAGCTGCGTGATGCACTACTTTATGCAGCAGAACTTACAACTTTAGATTTCACATAATATACATAACAAATTAACGATTGAAAAACTATTGGCAAAATTAACCTTTTCTGTTATTTCATTGAAAAACAGGGAGGTTGTCTAACTGGTTGCTCAAAATATTTTATACTTACCTTGCTAAAGTTATAGCATATTATGCTGATCCTAAGATGCATATTGTTCTACAAATTTGCATATCAGCAACTTACAATTATAATTATAACCCTATCTTGTACATGACATATTAGCACACATTATACTCAGAGGCAAATTGGAGTTGATAAAATATGGTATATGAATAATTTTAGGTTATTGAACAAATAAATTGTCAGCTAAATGGACTTCAATATGGAATACAGCATATTGGCCAGGGAATCCTAAAAATAGATGAAAGGAAACTTCTTGGGAATTCTGAACTTTTCAGTGGAAAATTACAAACATTTCTACTATAGACTAGAAGTTTCTCTCAATTTCCTAAGTCTGCTCCTTTTGGCAGCATATATTTTGTCCAAGTATTACATATATGAGAAACTGTGAGTCATAAAGCCTGGAATATCAATCATAATACCTATTAACATAAAGGGTTTTGGCTGAATCATCCATCTTAGTAAACTAAATAAGCTTCTCCAAGACTCCAAACTAAATAAGCAGAAATATGATCTTTGGATAGCATAGATATGTCTTCCTGCCATCGACAGAGGCATTTTAAGGACACATAAATTCAAGAGGTAGTCTCATTTGCATAAGGACTTTAGAGTTCACACTAGAGTGAAGAAAGGCACTTGTTAGAAAAATCAAAGACTCATCTGATAAAATTCTGTATTTATATCAATTTTTAGGAGGAAATCCAGGAAAAATCATGACCTACTATAACAGAAATATTGGTGTAGGAAAAAAAAGATTGTATTATGATTGTGGGTCCAATTAAAGTAAAAAAAATCCTGCAAATTATAAAATCAATTGGGACAATATGATGTTACATGGAATAGGATATTGCATCTAACTGAAGCCCTAAATCTCTACTAGTGATGCACAACTAAAACTAAAAATCAAAAACAAGACGACAACAACAATGAAAGAATGTTACTTATTCATAGTTTTTAAAGGAACACTTGTTAGTAAAAAAATTTTCAAGGACAACTTCTCAGAAAAAGAATATTATACAACATAACACATAATAAGGTAAAATAAAAAATAGCATATATTTATATATGTGTATATATGTTACTTTATATCTCAAATTATAATGTAGATTGAAACTAATGAGAACATACCTTTCTTCTTTGTGTCATACATTCTTTAGTAGTTCTTTCAATAACTGCCTGTGATGCTCTTCTCCCCTAATGTTTGTTTGCCTGTTTTTAGCTAACTAGTTACATATTTTCATTCTCACTATTGCAAGATGAATAATTTTTCCTTGCTTTCTTCTAGTAATGTAGCAAAGATGGCCAATTCTCACAAGCCGCCCAGATGCTCCTCTTCTCCCTGAGAACTCTGCTAGACTCAGATCAATCCCTCACTTAGAGGTGGCCACTGTCAGGTGTCCATGAATGAAATGTGGATAGAAGTGAGGCAGTGAAGAGTGGGTTTGGTGGCTCCACACTCTCTGTTCCCTCATCTACTAGATAGACACAGAGGTTCCATGAGTAGCTCTGAGTGCCTAGAGTTTCAGTGAGACCAGTGTGGAAGGAACCAGGATCTCTGATTCTAAGGAAAGCTGTCTACTGAATATTTGCATTGAAATTTATTGTGGATAAAAAATAAAAGAATTTCACTAGGTTACTGAGACTTAGGAGTTATTTGGTATAATAGTAGCTTACTCCCAACTAATACAAACAATGATTTTAGGAAGGTAAAAATTGCTATTAGTTTAAATGTTGATACTTTAGAAGAAACATTTATTTTCTGACTGGCATCTTTTTAAGATTTTCTTTTCAATGTTGATTTTCTGAGTTATAATGAAATGTGTTTAGGCCTACATTAACTTTTGGAGGTTTTGGTAAAATGACATCTTGAGGTACAATCAAAACAGCAATCTTATAGGCATTTGAGCTACAACAACTTAGAAGATTATGCATAATGGTTTCACAAAATTTTCTGAATTAATATATAGTTCTTCCCTCCCAAACTCACAAATATACATTGAAAGGGTACAAAAAAAAATGTAACAATGTGAGGTGATGGAGGTGTGAATTAACTTGATCGTGGTAGTCATTTCAAAGCATATGCATATATGAAATCATCACATTGTACATATTAAATATATAAAATTTTTATTTGTCAATTGTACTTCATTAAGGCTGGAAAAAAATAAGACGTAGCAAGACTTTGAAGTCAGATAACTGTGTTTCAAATCCAATTCTTTTATTTTTTTCAGATTTACTGAAATACAATTGACAAATAAAACTGTAGTATGTTTAATATGTACAGCATGATGATTAGATACATGTATGCCTTGTGAAAGGAGTCTCATCATTGAATTAATTAACACATCCATCACCTCACATGTATGCCCTTTTTTTGGTGAGAATACTGAAGTTCTAATCTGTTAGTAAATTTCAATTACATTATACAGTGTTATCAACTATGGTCACCATATTATATATTAGATCCTCAAACATTATTCATCTATTAACAGAAAGTTTGTACCATTTCACCAGCATCTCCCCATTCCCCCAAACTCCAGCCCCTGGCTGCCTCCCTTCTTCTCTCTGTTTCTATGAGTTTGACTTTTTTTTTTTCAGATTCCTCATATAAGTAATACTATACAGTATTTGTCTTCTCTGCCTGGCTTATTTGACTTAGCATAATGCCCTCCAGGTTCATCCATGTTGTTGCAAATGTCAGGATTTCCTTCTTTTTTAAGGCTGAATAATTTTATTTATATATATATTATATATTATTTATATATAAATAGATATATTTATATTACATATTATTTTATATAACATATATGTAAATACCACATTTTCTTCATCCCTTCATCTGTTGATGAATTCTTAGCTTGTTTCCGTGCCTTGGCTATTGTGAACAATGCTGCAATGAAGGTGGCAGTACCAACATCTCTTCAAGATAGTGATTTTATTTCCTTTGGAGACATGCTCAGATGTGAGATGGCTGGGTCATATGGTATTTCTATTTTAATTTCGTGAGAAACCTCCATACTATTTTCCACAGTGGCTGTACTAGTTTACATTCCTACCAACAGTGCACATGCTTCCCTTTTCTGCACATCCTGTTCAGCATTCATTAGCTCTTGTCTTTTTAATATTAGGTGGCAACGTCAAAGTTGAGGGTGCCAGATGTGTGGCCCAAACCCTTTGCTTCTCAGGAAGAAGCTAGGGGGTGATGGTTCCTTCCCAATTGTATGGCACTGTGCCAAAATCTAAATTCAATGCTTTTTATCTGTGAAAGTGAGTTTACATTTCCCAGTATGTAATAACTGGATAGTTAAAATTTAGAAAGTTATTCTGAAGGTAAAATAAGATGACGTATGTAAAATGGCAAGCATAGTACTCAAGAAATCAATTTCATTTAATAAATTTGTCTACTTGCTTTGAAACATAGTCTCTCTCAAAGACTGTCACAATTAAATATAAAAGCAATATCTCAGGCTCTAATCAAGTAGTCCATTTTCTTTTGGAATACCAGTATTAGCATCTATTCAGTTTTACCATTGTCAATTATGATTATTTTCTTCTGGATTTTATTTCTGTAAGTGACCTTATCAATTTGGAGAGACACAGAGATCCAATTTCTTGCAACATCTGTCCAAACAAGAGAAAGAAGATCCAGAGTCTTTGGACACTGTGTATGTTTTGTAGTGTACAAGATAATACTTCAGTTTGTGACCTTCTAAAGTCTGGCATTTGCTCCTCAATCTATGTTTAAACAATACTTTCTATCTACCATGCAATTTAGAATTCGAATTTCAAAGTTTTACACCTCACATTTCATCAGATAGGGTTTTCCCCCTGCCTGCGGGCTCCTCCCTTTCAATCCAGCTCTCACATTGATGTAAGAAAATCTCTAATCTCTATTTAAGGTCATATTAATATATACTTCTTAGCCAAATATCTGCTTTTTTTTTTTTTTTTGAGGAAGATTAGTCCTGAGCTAACATCTACTGCTAGTCCTCCTCTTTTTGCTGAGGAAGACTGGCCCTGAGCTAACATACATGCCCACCTTCCTCTACTTTATGTGTGGGATGCCTACCACAGCATGGCTTGCCAAGCGGTGCCATGTCTGCACCCAGGATCTGAATCAGGGAACCCCGGTCCGCTGAAGTGGAATGTGTGACATTAACCGCTGCACCACTGGACTGGCCTCCACAGATCTGTTTTTATGCTTGCCAGTGTTTGGATCCTCCAGTGTGCTCAGGATAATTTCCAGTTGTCTCAGCTTGGTATAAAATGCTATTGATAATCTGGCTTTAATATGTTGTCAACCTACTAATGTCAGTTCCTTCATTACTTGAAGCATGATTTGCTCTTTTAACCACTTGAGATCTACCAAAATATACTGGAACATTTAAGGGCCAAATGTTAAAAAGAAACTACAGAACAGGATTCTGGAGAAAGCTCCTGGAACTCTAGGTTATAATATTTTTGAATTCCTGGAATTTGACAATAAGAAAAGTGATATAAATGGAAAAGGAACTAAGAAGGCTGGGAAAGATGCACGGGAAGAATTTTAATGAGGGACCAAAATTAATGCATAAGAGTATAGCACGTATTTTGGAGATTTTTGTAATCCAAAGGCCAATAAATCTATCTTGAAAAAATCACGTATATTCTTTCTTTTCAGGTTTTCTAGAAACAGTAAGGCATTGAGTTAAAATTTGCAGGAATTTCCTTAAGGAAATATTCTTCCTCCATATACTTCTGCCTGTACTCTAGAGCCATGGGTACAAAACTGTGTGCTGTGCAGCACTTTTTAATGTTTGCCCATGCTATCGCAAGAATCCAACAGTACATATAACAAGTAGTTTCTCTCTTCTACCGTGTGACCAAAGGTCAATCCCTCATTCATCTGAATGTCTGAGGTGTAAAATATCTTTTTTGCGCATCCATGTGTTTCATTTCTCCCCTTGGATCTATCTGTTATCTGAAAAATGTGCAGAAACTCTAACTCTCTCAGAAAGACAGTCTAACCAGAATGCAAGCGGAACTATTTGTAGTCCGGGTCAAATGACTGCTGTTATCATTACATGCAATTTACAAGTGATTATGTAAATCATTTCAACTTTTTCTAAACATTATTATTATTTTCTGTTCTAGTTAAATTGCTGACCAGGAACAGAAGCTATTTATACATAATTTGCTATCTTTGACAATTTCCAAATAATTTAATATTTTAAAATATAGTTTTGCTTTGTTTTAAACAGAGACATACTTAATTTCTTATACAAACTAGTTTTTTAGAAAT
Source organism: Equus asinus (assembly GCF_041296235.1). NCBI lineage: Eukaryota > Metazoa > Chordata > Mammalia > Perissodactyla > Equidae > Equus > Equus asinus. Next base: position 11,753,045 of record NC_091796.1, read on the forward strand.
CTCACTGTACCTTTTTTCTATCCAGTCATTGCTCCTAGTAACTCTATGAGTTATGAATTTGAATATTATAACAAGGACTTGTCTCAGGTTCTCAAAATCACTAGAGATTGAGCATCTTTATTTGCGGTTGTTTTACCAGTGTGCTTATTTTTATTAAAGGGAAAAATATAATCAATTTTAAGTATGTTTCAAATGTCCAAATAAATTATCTTTATTATTTCTCGATAAACATATTCAATAACATATATATTGAGAAAAGTAAAGAATGTTGGTGGCATAAAGATATTTATGGAGAAGTAGTATTGGAACAAAAGAAATGAATGAGGTATAATAGTTGACCTCTAGCATGTCACAAGGTAAAATTGCAATAAGATATTTTTTAAAATCTCCTTAAGAAAAGAATTAATAACACAGTGAAGCACAAGTTCAAGATCGCAGAAGCTATACCAATAGTGTTGACATGAATATTTGAGGAAAATATAAAACAGATAAGAAGATAACAGATTAAGTCCAAGAAACTCTGTCATTAAAACAAAAGACAATAGAAAACTTACTTCCACAAAGCCATATTTCCTGCTAGGTTCACTTTTGCTGTGAACTAAAAATTATCAACATAATTCTTTTCTTTATTTTTCCTTTTTCTCAATTCCCATCTATCTTTGTTTTAAATTTTATTATTATGAAAAACATCATGACTTTTGCTTGTTAACAAAGTAGAGTTTCAGAGACAAGATTTAGTCCTCTTCCAAAGCCAATAAAAAACTCAACAAAATATATGAAACAAAGGTTTTCACAGCAGTGGACAAAAGTTAATGCAGTAGGCTGATGTCTTACATGAGAGAAATAAGGTAAATGTGTCTGTGATTTCACAGACTAAAGCCTTCAGAAAGTTTCCAGGATGTGACATCAGAAAGGGGATGGGGAGCAGACTGCTGGGCTCCTTGATTTGAGTAGATGGGGCTGAGAGTTCACAGGGAGCAGGCTGAGCATTGAAGGAGACAAACGTAACTAGAGTTTTCAGATCAAATTACCTGCAGAACAAAAATGCACAGAGAGAGAGAGCTCCAGAGATATACAAATGGTTCACCTCAAGTGTTCAACTGAATACTGAACCACACTACATGTGTATTAACTACCCAAAACGGAGGGAAGAATAACCCAAAAAGATTAGCGGGAACATTGTCTGAAATTCACTCACATGAGGTCAAAAATAATACCTATCCCCACAGCTACCCTGGAAAATGTCAAGCCTTATGGAACATTCTGTAAAGTATACATAAGGGCCTTAGCTTGTGTAGTGTGGGACAATTAGCTCTAGAATGAGCCTGGCTTTAAACCTGCCTAAATCTTAAAAGAAAGATCTTAAAAGATAAGCTATTTTGACGTAACTTAACTGCATTCCAGAACGAAGCTAATGATATTTATAGAAAAACAAAATATCTAATACCCACCAAGATAAAACTTATGATATCTGACATCCAATTAAATATTACAAAACAACCACGCAATAGGAAAAAATGACTCACATTGAGGAGGATAATAAATCAATTGAAACTATCCCAGAATTGACTCAGATTTTAGAATTAGCAGAAAAAGACATTAAATATTTACTAAAAATTTATTGCAAAGTTAAAAAAGATATTCATTATAGAAAAAATGGTCTTCCAAGAAATAGCAGTAGAGCAATTGAAAGTTCAAAAGAAGAAAAAAAAATTCAATGCATACCCTGCACCAGAGGCACAATCTAAATTCTAATCACTTATACACAGAACTATGAAATTTAATTCCATAAATATTCTAAATGAAAACACAGGAGAAAATGATTATGACTTTGAGTTATGCAAAAATTTTTTAGGTATGACACTAAAAACAATCATAATGACTACCATCCAGTTAAAATTTACTAGGATATTAAGAAGCAAGATAACAGAAACCATAATTGGAATATAAATAAATCAAAATCAATCTAGACCAGGTGATGTCAGCAACATGGCAGAGTGAGCTGTTCCCTTTATCTTTCCCCCTTTGAACTACAACTAAATGGGCATTCATTGATCAATGGAGGTTCTCCACACAGCACAACAGGATGCCTGAGAGACCCACGTAGCTATACATCTGAAGGTGGATGGACTACACATGGGAAGGTGGCAGAGATAGATGAGTCCTCTCTCACCCCCACAACCCTGTGCATGTATGTGACTACTTTCCCAGCTGGAGTCCCCATAGCACTACTGCATCCTGGAGGGTGGGAGCTTGCCTTGGTGTGACTGCAGGAACAAGTGGTGGAAGACCTGACTCCCCATGTGATTGCTTTCCTGTCAGGTGAGAGAGCCACAGGGCCACTGCAGTCCAGGGAGTGGCCCTAGGCTTGACACAGTGGAGAAGCCTGGCCCACCAAGCACAATGGCTGGTGTGACCTAGGAGGAGACAGCAGTGGATATGTGCCCCCAGGTGAACAAGTTCCTAGCTGACCTGAATGTCCATAGTATGGCTGTGGCCCTGAATGGGGTAGCACGTCTCAGCAGGACTGCAAGAACAAGCAGTGGCAGCCCTAAGCCCCCACATAATCACTTTCCCATTCGGAGGGACAGCCCATAGGGATGCTGTGGTCCCAAACAGTGGCCCAAGCTTGGACAAGCACAGTTGACAGAGATTGCAGCAGGCTTAGAATGTGCAGCTCCTGCTCTCCCCCCAGTGGTGGCAGGTGGAATTTTCAACCAGATACTATCACTATGCAAAGGCACAAGTCCATCTCATCAAACAGAATGAAGAAATATATTAATATTCCAGATCGGAAGAAAAAGACAAACACCCAGAAATCAATCCTGACGGCACAGAAATTTACAATCTAAATGACAGAGAATTCAAAAAGTGTATAATACAAGAATTCAAAGAATTACAAGAAAACTCAGAAAGACAGTTCAATGAAATCAGGAATAAAATTATTGAACAGAGGAAATTCTTCACAAAAGAGATGAAACTGTAAAGAAAAATCAGTCAGACATGTTGGAGAGGAAAAAGACAATGAATGAGATAAAGAAAAATCAGGAGTCCTGAAATAACAGAGCTGATATTATGGAGGACAAAATTAGCAATTTAGTGGACAAAAATATAGAAATGCTTAAGATGGAGGAGGAGAAACAACTAAGACTAAAAAAAAAAATGAAGAAATTATCTGAGAAATATCTGACTCAACTAGGAAATGCAACATGAGGATTATAGGTATCCAAAAGGGAGAAATGAGGGAGAAAGGAGCAGAAAACTTGCTTAGATAAATAATAGCTGAGAACTTCCCAAACATAGAGAAGGAGATACAATTACAAGGAAATAGTGGCACTAAAGGAAAAACTAGATCAGATGGACTTAATAGATATATGTATATATATAGAGAGAGAGTACTCCATCCAAAATCAGCAGAATATACATTCCTCTCAAGTGCACATGGAACATTCTCAAAGACAAATCATGAGTTGAGAAATAAGGCAAGTCTCAATAAATTTCATAAGATTAAAATCATATCAAGCATTTTTTCTGACCATAATGCCATGAAACTAGAAACCAACTACAAGAAAAAAGCTGGGAAAGTGACATACATGTGGAGACTAAACAACCTGTTACTGAACAACCAATGGCTCATTGAAGAAATGAAATAAGAAATCAAGAAATATCTGGAGACAAATGAAAACAAAAATGCACCATACCAATTCATATAGGATGCAACCAAAGGGGTCTTAAGTGGGAAATTCATAGCAATACAAGTCAACCTTAACAAACAAGAAAAATCTCAAATAACCAATCTTAAGCTACTCCTAATGGAATTAGAAAAAGAAAAACAAACAAAGCCAAAGCTTAGCAGAAGGAAAGAAACAATAAAAATTAGAGCAGAAATAAATGAAATTGAAACAAAGAACAGAAGAAAGGATTAATGAAACTAAGAGTTGGCTCTTTGAGAAGATGAACAAAATTGACAAGCCTTTAGCCATTTTCACAAGGAAAACAGAGGGAAGGCTCAAATAAATAAAATTAGAAATGAAAGAGGAGAAATTACAATGGATACCACAGAAATGCCAAGCATTATGAGAATACTATGAAAAGCTATATGCCATTGACCTGGACAACCTAGAAGAAATGGATAAATTCTTAGACTTGTACAACCTCCTGAAACTGAATCAAAAAGAAATAGAGAATCTGAATATACAAGTCACAAGTAAAGAGATTGAAACAGTAATCAAAAACCTCCCCGAAAATAAAAGTCCAGGACCAGATGGCTTGTTTGTAGAATTCTACTAAACATTCAAAGGAAATTTAACACCTATTGTTTTTAAACTATTCCAAAAAATTGAAGGAGGCAGAATGCATTTTACAAGGCTAACATCACCCTGATCCCAAAGACAGACAGGGACAAAACAAAGAAGGAAAATTACAGGCCAATGTCACTGATGAACACAATGCAAAAATTCTGAACAAAATATTGGCAAATTGAACACAGCAATAAAAAAATTAAAAAAGGATCATACACCATGATCAAGTGGGATTTATACCAGGGACACATGAATGGTTCAACATCCACTAATCAATGTGATACACTACATTAACAAAATGAGAGTAAAAAGCACATTATCATCTCAATAGACACAGAGAAAGCACTTGACAAGATTCAACCTCCTTTTATAATTTAAAAAATCCTCAACAAAATGAGTATAGAAGGAAACTATCTTAACATACTAAAGGTCATTTGTGACAAACCCACAGCAAACATCATCAATGGGGAAAAACTGAAAGCCATCCCTCTGAGAATAGGAACAAGACAAGAGTGCCCACTTCACCACTCTTGGCCAGGTTTGGGCCAGAGCAATTAGACATGAAAAAGAAATAAAAGGTATTCACATTGACAAAGAAGTAGTGAAAGTCTCACTACTTGCAGATGATATGATTTTATAAAAAGAAAACCTGAAAGAATCCATTGCAAAACTATTACAAATAATCAACAACTATAGCAAAGGTGCAGGGTACAAAATCAACTTACAAAAATCAATTGTATTTCTATACTCTAATAATGAACTAACAGAAATAGAACTCAAGAATACAATCACACTTACAATCACAACAAAAATAATAAAATATCTAGGAACAAATTTAATCAAGGAGGTGAAAGATTTATACAATGAAAACTGTAAGACATTATTGAAAGAAATCAATGATGACAGAAAGATATGGAAAGATATTCCATGCACATGGATTGGAAGAACAAACATAGTTAAAATATTCATACTGCGTAAAGTAATCTACAGATTCAATGTAATGTCAAAAAGAATTACAATGACATTCTTCACAGATAGAGAACAAAGAATCCCGAAATTCGTATGGGGCAACAAAAGACCCCAAATAGCTAAAACAATCCTGAGAAAAATGAACAAAACTGGATGCATCACAATCCCTGATTTCAAAATATACTACAATGCTATAGTTATCAAAACAGCATGATACTGGTACAAACACAGGCACACAGATCAATGGAACAGAATTGAAACCCCAGAAAATAAAACCACACAGCTATGGACACCTGATCTTCAACAAAGAAGCTAAGAACATACAATGGAGAAGGAAATTCTCTTCAATAAATGGTGTTAGGAAAACTGGAAAGCCACATGCAAATAATAAAAGTAGACCATTATCACCATTCACAAAAATTAACTCAAAATGGATTAAGAACTTGAAGGTAAGATGTGAAACCATAAAACTCCTAGGAGAAAATATAGGCCATACACTCATCGACATTAGTCTTAGAAGTATCTTTTCTAATACCATGTCTATTCGGGCAAGGGAAACAAAAGCAAAAATAAACAGATGGAACTTCATCAGACTAAAGAGCTTCTGTAAGGCAAGGGAACCGGGAACAAAATGAAAAGACAAGCCACCAACTGGGAGAAAATGTTCACAAATCATATATCTGACAAGGTGTTAGTTCTTCAAAATATATAAAGAACTCACACAATTTAACAACAAAAAACCAAACAACCTGATCAAAAAATTGGCAGAGGATATGAACAGACATTTTTCCAAAGAAGATATACAGATGACCAATAGGCACATGAAAAGATGTTCAACATCACTATTCATCAGGGAAATGTGAATCAAAGGTACACTAAGATAACATAACACATTGCACTAGTTTGAATAGCCATAATCACTGAATAGAAAAATAACAAATCTTGGAGAGGTTGTGGAGAAAAGAGAACCCTCATGCACTGCTGGTGGGAAGGCAAACTGGTGTAGCCACTATGGAAAACAGTACGGAGATTTCTCAAAAGATTACAAATGGAAATACAATACAACCCAGCTATCCCACTACTGGGTATTTATCCAAAGAACTTGAAATCAACAATTTAAAGAGACTTATGTTCATTGCACTCCTATGTTCATTGCAGCATTTTCACAAGATCCAAGATGTTGAAGCAACCCAAGTGTCCATTGACTGATGAGCGGATAAAGTAGATGTGCTATATTTATACAATGGAATACTACACAGCCATAAAAATGACAAAATCATCCCATTTGCAACAACATGGATGGAACTTGAGGGTATTGTGTTAAGCCAAATAAGCCAGACACAAAAGACAAACACCGTGTGATTTCACTCATATCTAGAAGATGTACAAATGCATGGACAAAGAGAACAGTTCAGTGGTTACCAGAGGGGAAGGGAGTTGGGGATGGGCATAAGGGGCACATATATATGGTGACTGACCAATAATAATGTACAACTGAAATTTCACAATGTTATAAACTATTATGACCTCACTAAATTAAAAAAAGATCAATTTAGAACAATCACAGATGTTGGAATTAGTAGTCAGAAAAATTTTAAAAATTATTATCACTTTGTTCCAGATGTCCAAGTATGTAAAGACACAGTAAATATAAAAGTGATACAAAACAAATATCTAGAGATGAAAAATAAAATGTTTGAAATGAAAATTTCACCAGATATGATGGATAGAAAGTTTAACATTTTAATGAAGAAATCAAAATAAACATTAGAAATTATTTTAAACTGAAGGAGAATAGAAATATATACCAAATTTTGACATTAGAAAAGAAGAAATATCTTAATTATTTGACCCCATTTTCCCTTTAACAAACTAGAAAAAGAAGAGGAAATTAGACCCAAAATAAAGAAGAGAAAGAAAACAATAAAGCCCAGATCCAAAATCAAGGAATAGAAAACAGAAAAATGCTAGAGAAAAATTGATGAAATCAGAGGTTGGTTCTTTGCTATCAATAAAACTGATTAACTTCTAGCCAGACAAATTAGGAAAAAAGTAAAGATTTTACAAACTACCACTATTAAGAATGAGAGAGATTAAAATCAGTACAGATTCTACAGATATTAAAAAGAAAATAAAAAATATTATAAACAACTTTATGCCCATAAATGTAATAACTTAGATGAAATTGAAAAATTTCTTGAAAAACAAAACTACAAGTACTCACTCAACAGCAGATAACCTGAATAGTCCTCTATCTATTGGGGGGTTTTGCATATCTGATTTTTTTCTGTATTTTTGCCCTGTGCCTGAGTTTTCAAACCATTAATTTTGATACATATTTAATTTTTCTAATGATATTTTTAGTACAATATCGTCTTTTAAGTTCAAAAAAAGTTATTTGATTTCTTTTGAAATCAATGGGATCTTCTTTTCTTGTTTCTTTTATGTTTCAGTGTTGATATGGTTCCTCTAGTGGTTATTACACTGGCTGTGTTGTCTTCTTATTTATCACACACCCCTTGTCTCTGACCTGGCACCCAAAAGATGAAAGGATAGCTTTCTCTGTTCAGTCACTTGGTCTCATGGCTTGGATAGTGTTTCTGGTTGTAGGATAATTTTTAATATCAAGTATCCTGTAGTGATAAAAAGCGAAGAGGCTAATTTTCCAGTGGTATGTATTTTAAGGCAGGCTGTCGTGTTCTATTGTGGCCCTTCCACCATAAACTCTTTCTTCAGTTCAGTGTCACAAGGATAGAGATGATTCTATATTTTTGTTTGATTCACTACAGAAATTTTGGAGCTCACATACACATGGCACATCTACAGTTTGGGGTAGCTCTCAAACTGCCTCCTTTCATCAAAAGAATCCTCAAGTCCTGGGCTACGTAATCCCGTGCCCTTGAGTCTGTGCTCCGCTGCTGCTGTGAAGGTGACTGCTCGCTCATGGAGGACGGATTCCAGCCTTCTTCATCTACGATTTCCTCAACAGAGAGACAAGCTACAGATGCTGCAAATAGAGCTGTTGCCTACACGTTCCCGCAGCCATCTGGCCCAGGAGTGCATACAGTTTGGAGTTTGCAGTGGTGGGAAGGGAGCTGCATTTAGATAAATTACCTCTAATCAATAGTTGTGTCTTTTTGACGAAAGAAATGCGAAACTTCCCTCCTCTCTCATACCTAACAAGATCTAGCATCTTACCACATTACTTGTGAAATCACCGTCACTGTTGTTTTTACAGGAATTTTTCTAGATATCCTAGAAATCTACTATATTAGGTTTTTACTTTATTTCACCCATGAATCAGTCCGTTGTCTTTTCTGAAGCTGATTCAACTTCTTTTCTTTGATTATTTTTTGGTTATATCATAGGATGAGTAAATGTATGTGTACCTGTATATGTGTTTCCTATAGATTGCACAGGACTTAAATTTCAAAAGAATTTTTATAAGGTATTTTTGTCAATCCTTTATACTTGACTGCTAGCTTGAAAAGTAGTTCTTAGTTAAGTTTTTAGGACATTAGAAGCATTATTATCTGTATTTTAACATATACTTTTATACTTGTTAATTCTTATATCCAATCTGATTTATGGTGAGAAGGTAACTTTTCCTACTTATCTATCTATCATCTATCTACCTATATATAATCTATCTATATCTTTGGAATTTAACCATACTTTGATTAATTTCATATTTTTCTATTTTCAGGGAAAATTTTTCCTGCTGGGTTCTTTTTCCACTCATATTTATCTAAAGTCAGTAGTCACACACATTTTTTGGCTTCAGGAAGTCATTCTCTCTTTTGGCTTTGGAAATTTCTTTATATGCTTTTTTCTGTTTTCTTTGTCTTTCCTGGAATTATTAAATGAATGATAGAATACTGATTGATCTTCCACATTTTCATTTATACAACATTTTAAAATGTGTTATGTTTTTGTTCTCTGTTTCGAAAATATCCTCAAATTTCTCTTCCAGGATTTCATCTTTTTAAAATTTTTATTTTAGCAATGATATTATGATCATCATGAACTCTGTTTTATTTTCTGATTTTTCCTTTTCATATCAACTTTTTTTCTTTTTCTAAACTAACATGTTCTTGAATGTCTCAGAAACTATACATTACTAAACTTTAAGTCTCACAAAGCAGGGTGGAAATACCATTTTTCAATCATAGATTAGAGAAAAACTCATCAGGGTCAAACTGACTTGGCCATCTTGTCAAAGGCAGAAAAGCTGCGATATGTTTAGACAATAGAATCAGGTTTTGGCTAGAAAAAGGGAAAAATCTCATGTTCCTGATCAAAGATATAAAAGCAAGCAGTACATAGGAGCTTGGGCCACATATAGTCACCCTTGACCTACTGTTCGACCTGAATGTGTAACAATACCCTGAATGTTAAACTCAACTATTCTCATTGGTCAGGTTGACTAATGACCCTCCCTCTTATCTCCTCTTGCAGTTCTGTAATGAAACCATTACATAGATAAGTGAATGTTTACAAATAATTAAATAATGCAGTTACATTCATTATTTTCTACAATTTGAAATGCTATCTTTTGCATCTTAGAAAATAGTATGCTTTGATTGTACTACTGATGTAGGAAGCCACAAGAGAACGCCAATACAGCTATTGATTGTTTCTGCATTGTTAACATTGTTTGTGACACATTTTTGTGCAGAGATATGTATCAGGAAGTTTTTGTATGTTGTAAAAGATTAAGACTTTGCTATTATGAATGAAACATTCCTGAGAGAAAGGGCTATGAGAAAATACATTATAGCAGTCTGATAGTTTATATGTGTAACTGCTCAGAATATTTCATGAACATATTTCAAATCTCTGTAGATGTATCATGATAGACAGGTGAATTTCAATTTTGAAGAATGGTCACAAAGGAAAATCTCTATCAAGAAGTGCAGTTCAGTCTGTTAAAATAGGGCCAGGGAAATATCTGATTTCTATAGCTAATGCTTGGTGGATTGAGAGTGAAGACAATTTTCGGTCACTATATGATGCTAACATCAGTCGACAGAAGGCATATTTGCAACTGGAGCAGCAACCTGGAAGTCAAATTGGCTTGTGGGAAACAGCACACATGTACTTAGAAGCAAGCATATACCTATGAATGTCTTCATTATTTATTTAATTTTTTTTTTCTCTTCTCCCCAAAGCCCCAGTACATAGCTGTATATCCTGGTTGTAGGTCACTCTGGTTCTTCTATGTGGGATGCTGCCACAGCTTGGCTTGATGAGTGGTGTGCTAGGTCCACACCCAGGATCCAAACTGGTGAACCCCAGGCCACCAAAGCAGAGCATGTGAACTGAACCACACAGCCATGGGGCCAACCCCTGAATGTCTACATTATTAAAGGAAAAAATTATGCATTGCATAACTGCATAACTGGCTGTTTAAAATTTTCTGATAGCTTGTGTGGTAAGACATGCAGTGATACTTCCTTTAGTATCAAATAGTAATACAAGAATGATAATGAAAGAGCTCTATCTTCTTAGGAGCTACCTAAAGTTAATGGCAATGTAGAATTCAAACATAGGACTTTAGTTTCCCAATACAACATGGGATTGGGGTAATAAAGTATAAATAATCTTTTGAATTACACTTTATGTAACTCTGGTGCATTAACTTGTATGCCATTTGACCCAATATTTTCCATCTATAAATATGCAACCCTCCTTGAAAGTCAATGAAATGGACTTTTTTTCCAGTTACTCTTCACATAGGCAGGTTCTTGTTCTAACTCTAAACTGGACATGTGTATTTTATTTCTTCATTGGTGATGGTGTAATATTTTATTAGGTTGTTAAGTCTAAACTCACAGAAAATAATTTACAATCTACATTTAACTACACAAATATTATGGGTTTTTTAATCAAATTTATTTTTATCACATTACTAATAAAGACCTGCTTTCTCTTCCGAAAGTTTTCATTACTTTTATACTAAACAAAAGATATAAAATATTTAAAATATACAGAAAAATCAAGAAATGAATGTACTAGACTCTTGTGCTGCTATTAGCCAAATTAGTAAGTGTTAATATTTTATCATGTCTATTTCAACTAGTTTTTAAAAATATATATAACATGTGTGAGTGTAGCTATAGCAATCCCAAAATCCTCTTTCTTTCATTCTATCCAACAAAACTAGAAATAATATATATCTTTTGTTATGTGAAATGATTAGGTTCTGGCACTGATAGCTTTTGGAATTTGATTGCATTTTTCTTTGAGGCCCTACATTGATTCCTTAATTTATGATACTTCCTTAATTAATAATATGTATAAAGATAGCTCTTTATTTCTCCTTTGTTGAATTAGATTACTTTTTCAATTAAATAGACTCTTAAATCCTACATTTGTGAGAAATATCTGAACAATTTTACAAAAAGTTGCCTTTCCGATACAAATGTTCAAAGCGTCTTCTTGAATTAGCACCACTGTCCTATGTCAAATGTAATAGATTTTTCTCGTTGCCCCTGGTGACTGTTTGGATGAGACAACCCTTCCTTCCAGCTGTTAATCCAACACTGATGAAAACTCGAACCACATTGACAACCTAATAGAAACAGAGATAGACGGTGAAACTCTAGTGATTTCTTCCTCTGAAAAAGCGACTGATAAAAAAATGTAGGCTTCCTTTGGAGTTAGAGGAGAAATGACTTGGTGCTTTATTTCCCAGGGGTCAGTATGTTATGGGCTAGTTTTTTTTTCCCCCTTTGAGGAACTATATCCTATTTATGAATAATACCTTTTGGATCCCCAGCATTCATTTGATATAGGAAATAAAGGCAGCACGTTTACAGAAAGGTTAGGAGTGTGTCACAGAAATCTGTTGGCCTATATTCTATCCATTTAAAATCAGCTCTAGTTGAATGAACATCACTCATCCAACTGAGAACTTTATCCCCCACTACAAATGTGCTTAAGAGCTTATTCTCAATCATAATTCCCAATTCCCAGCTACATTCTGAGCCGTGGAAAAGGCGAAGTCTAGCCAGTGTTAGTAGCTTCATTTCCTCCAAACTTGTGGAATATTAAACCTCGATGATTGTTCTCTTTTCTCCCCAGCAATATGATACATCATCACCTACTTGATTTCTGCTGTATTTCTATTAAGCCTGGAAAAATGACTTACTTCAAATTATCAACATCAGAATATTCTGAAACTACAATAACATATTTTAACAAGTGCTTCTTTATCACTTAACATTTCTTTCAAAGATCCTTTAGCAATTGGAGTTACATAAGAAATTATTTCCAAAAGTTAATGTACATTTCTTCCAGTATAAGAAGCTTTAACGTGATTATTGGAGCCTGTATGTTTTTCTCACTCTACACTAAAGTGTATTTTGTCAGTTATAAGAAAGTTCTTTGCTTCTTGAAAAATAAAAGATTGTGACTTTAATATATCATCAGCTCAGGAAAGGGTTAAAAATAAAGTTAATCACATTTAAATTAGGAAGTGATACTCAGTACCCAACTTAGGTTCAGAAGCAAACAACAATGATATATTTAAGCAAAGCTTTACAGGTTTTTATTGTCTGAATTGAACTGACCAAACCTCAGCTCTTATAGGAAAGATCAAGGTAAGGAGCTACTTGTATATAATAAAGATACAAAGTTAATTCAACAGCAGGGAAGAAAAACCTGGCAGAACAAAGGAGGCGGCGGGAGGTGGTGGGACTGGTGGCGAGATGGTAACAAGCCCATCGTTGATTAAAAGGAGGATTTTCACAGAGCTATACATTCTAACAGTCTATTCCAAACAAACATTTTTCTCTACATGTGCCTTCAAACTTTGAATATTTATTTTAACACTCTTCACATTGTATCATGGCTGTTTATGGCTTAATAACATTAATATTTTACTTATTTTCTATTCACAACCAAAGCTTGTGTAAGGAATAGCCAGTTGAGCACCTACCTAAAGCCTCACTTACTCAGGTGTACCAAACGATTTTTGGAATATATTAGAATTACTGTCCAGCTAACTCACCAAACCCATGTGTCACCCCTTCTATGATAGAGAAATGTATATTGGTTCTCTTCTTGTATGATCTTTGTGTGGCCAACACCAACACTAGCTGTTTGGTATTTTGCAACAAAGAAATGCTAATCAAAGGATGTGGTCATAGGCAGGGCCACAAAAATTTAAATCTGTCAGCTCCTTGTACATAATAGGTGAATTCTAAAAAGAATCAGTTCTTTTTGCAAGAATGAAAACAACTATCTGTAGTCAAACAGAATGTGATCAGAGGTGTTACACTGGGCTTCCTTAAAAAGATGCGTTCTGCAGATGCTCGCTTCCCCATCAATGTCATTATTCAGAAGAATGGGTCCTTTGTTCAAATCTGAAATTTCTTGAGTGAAAAACATCCACCGGGGTTTGGATGAGACCATGTGTTGTCCTTCAGTATCTCAAGCCCCAAAATATGAGTTAATTCTTGAAGGAAACGACATTGAACTTGCATCACATTCAGATGTTGTGATTCAGCAGGCCACAATGGTTAAAAACAAGGATATCAGAACATTTTGGGGTGGTATGTATGTCTCTGAAAAAGTAACAGTTCAGCAGGCTGATGAATAGTATCTAAGAGTGGTCTAGCTATGGAAAAAACAAGATGCCAGATGATTCTTTTTTTTTTCCTGAGGATGATTTGCCCTAAGCTAACATCTGTTGCCAATCTTCCTCTTTTTGCCTGAGGAGGACTCACCCTGAGCTGCAGTCATGCCAGTCTTCCTCTGTTTTGCATGTGGGTCGCTGCCTGTTTGATGAGTTGTTGATGAGTGGTGTAGGTCCATGTCCAGGAAATGAACCTGGGCTGCTGCACTGGAGTGCGCCAAACTTAGACGTTAGGCCGCAGGACCAGCACCCAAGATGCCAGATGATTCATAAGACCTATCCATGAAATTTTAAAGATTCAATAAAAGCTCCCCATGGAAAAAACAGGAATTGATGTTTGTTACAATACTACTTATCAAGAATAAATTATTATTTAACTTAAACATGTATATGCTCGTTCCTTCACTTACTCATCAAATATTATTGAACACATATAATATTCTGGATACTGTTCAACAATCTGGAGATATCAGAAAACAAGATACAGAACATGAAACTAATAGAAAGAAAACATAAGAGGAGCCTATTAAAAATTTGAGAACTTATTAAGTATTTGTATTGTCTTGTAGACATGCTCCATCAGCAATTAAAGAAGTTTCTCTGAGGCCAAGTCTCCTGGTAAATGTGGGAGGGGGAGCCTGCTGAGATGGTGAACTCCAGCCTAGACTCTTGAATACCTCCCTTCAACACACCAGGGTGGGGCTGGGGCCTAGGTTTGGAACATCTCCCACCAAGGATGTACTTTACCAAAATGATAATTGATACCCATTGAAGAGTATAAGCTAAATAGAAGAAATAAGTTTGACTGAATAATCTACATCACGATAGAATTTCATGACCAAAAATGGGTCAAATATGTCAAGTTAAATAAGTAAATAGTCTTAATGAGATCAGCTAGATTGATCTCAGTTAGACTGAGATCAGGTAGATCTCGATAGATCAGATAGAGATTATATAGATTGATACCAAAGATTTAAGAGATGATAAGTATTCCTCTTATCATACAAAAGTAATAAAATAATAAAGAGCTGTCAAATTAGGCCCAAGTAATAGAAAATAGAAAAGTAATATAAAACACTAGAGATAATTTTGAAGTTATGGGAAAAATTAAAAATTAAAACATCATCTGTATAACAAGAGTTAAAAATATAAACAAGTATTTAAATAAATATACTGAGAGTGTATAACAATTAAAAGACAAAAGTTTTCCAGGGAATAGGTGTTTTATATAACATAAAATTGAAGAAAGGCAAAGCATTGTAGGAGTCATGACTTTTCAGACTGTTGGATAATTAATGTGCATTGAAATATAAATAAAACATTTTATTCCTTCAGCAAAGTTATATTTCAGAGAGCAAGAAATAAAATTACAGTGGCAGTACACATAGCACTTGCCTGTTCTGATTATCATTTGTATATTATTTTTGAAATATCACGAACATATTCAGCTGCATTTACACTCATTTTATCTAAAATAAATTGATCAGATGTAAGAGGAGAAAACTCATCTTCATTTGAGAAACCATTAGTTTTCTTTCAAACAGGTGCCAACTTGCTTTGAATGAGGAGATTGCACTGACAGCCACAGGCAGGAGTTTTCTCTTAGGCCATACTCAGACAGAAGAAAAATGATGGAAGGATTTTTGAAGCCTTCGGAGGATGGATTCCAACGCTGGTATTGATGGAACCCTCTAAATGGTGGTAAATTACATGTCATTTTGAGACTTACCAGAATTTCCTGGTGATAAATTCCAAGGCAATTTTCGGTGTGTGGTATGCAGTAGGAGTAAAGGTTTTAGTTTTGCTTTGTTTGTTTTTGTTGTAAAGAATGATGCCCAATTGATTTAGTATAGATTTCTTTTATGTCTTTCAAAACCATTTCCTAGTTTTTACCATATGATCCTACACATATATATTTTTTAAGATTTTTGTCTATATTTTTGATGTTATTTTAAATGGTCTTTTTTTTAACTTTCAGTTTGCAGTTGTGTATTGCTGGTTTATAGAAACACAATAGGTTTTGTATATTGATGTTGTATTCTGTGAGAATGCTCAATTTATTTATTAGATTTAGTAACAATAAATTATTGAGATGTTCTGTGTAGACACTCGTATGGTCTGAGAATAGAGGTAATTTTATTTTTTCCTTTTAAGTCTTCATAAGGCTTTTCTTCCTTATTGCTACGATGAGTTTTCTGAGGAATGGTGTGTCTATGTCTGGGGTCGGGGTAATATTGGCCTCATGAAATTAGCTGGGAAGTGTTCTCTTCTGTTTTTGTAAATTTTGTTAACAATGGGTATTATTTCTTGCTTAAATATTTGAGAGTATTCACCAGAGTAACTATCTGGACCTGGGATCTGCTTTGCAGATATGTGGACTTTTTTCTCTTGTAATATTCCTTATTAGAGTCCATCTTTCCTCATTTAATGTAGCCACTAAAGCTTTCTTTTGATTAATGTTGCATGATGTATATTTTTTCAATAATTTAATTTTCAATCGATATATGTATTTTTATTTAAAATGTGATTCTTGTAGACAGGATATAATCAAGACCTATTTTCTTATGTAATTTAGTGTGAATGTATCACTCACTTTTAATGCAATTTTTAAAATGATTAGATTAAAATTTATCTTGAGAGCTGTATACTATTTTCTCCATATTTTTCTTTTTTCCCTCTTTTCATGGACTTTGGGATTCTCTTTCTGTTCCTTTTCTCTACAGTATTAATATATTTCTGTATTTATCAAAGTACAGATTGAAATGAGTATTATACTTCTTCACATGTAATATATAAACTACAACAGCATATTCCCAATCTCTCCTTCCCATCTTTTGTGCTATTGCTGTTATACACTTTACTTTTCATACATTTCACACAACGCATGGGTACTATTTTTTCTTTAGAGATTCAATTTTCATTTGGAGAGATTAGAAATAAGAAAATGTGCTTTATATCTACCTTTATTTTAACCCTTTCTGTTGCTCATCATTTCCTTTTGGAGATTCACATTTCTGTTTAGCATTTTATAAGTTCTGCCTAATGACTTTCTTCTAATATTTTTGCCATGCAGATCTCTTGGTAATGAATTCTCTCAGCTTTAGTTTGTCTGAAAAAAGTCTATTTCTACATTTTTGGTGAAATATACTTTCATTATACATAGAATTAGATGTTGGGAGTGAGTTTATTGTTGTTTCAGAATTTTGGAGATATCAATCCATTATCTTACGACTTAAACATTATTCTTTTTTATATATCTTTTCTTCTCAAACCGCTTTCATGATTTTCTCTTTATCTTTGATATGCAGTAGTATGAATATGGTATGTGTGCATGTGTGTTGATATTTATCCACTTGAATTCACTTAGCTTTCCAGACCCATGGTTTGATTTCATTCATTATTTTTGGATATATCTCAACCCTATGTCCTCTAATTTTTTTTCCAATACATTTTCTCTTCTGCTTCAAGGACTCCATTTATAGCTATGTTAAATTGTTTGAAATTTTTCCATGTGTCTTAGAGATTCTGATTTTGTTTGCATTTTTCTTTGTTCTTTTTCTCTTGGTGTTTTAGTGTGGGTGATTTCTATTGACCCATCTTCACTGATTCTCTCTTCAGCTGTGTCAAGTCTACCCATCAGCTCATCAAAGGCACTTGTCATCTCTGCTACTATTCTTCTTGCTTTTCCATTTGATTCTTGCTTACAGTTTCTATTTTTCTGTGAAATTCCCCATCTGCTCTTGCATGCTGGACACCTTTTCTACTACAGCTTTAACACACTCATCCTCGTTATTTTATATTTCCTGTCTGTTTCAACATCTAGATCATATCTGACTGTGGAATTTCTTCTTTGTATTTGTAACTGTACTAGTATGTTACTGAGGAGGAGTTGAATTCATCTATTCAAGAATGGAATTGAATGTGGGTTTTGCTGTTGTTTCAGTGTACCATCAGCTTCAAATTCCTCCACTGTTGTCTTATCCTTAGGGTGGTGGCTGGTTTGCTGAAGAATTTTTCTTAATGACCTTTCCCTGCTTTGATCTTCTCTGCACCTGTACCTCAAAATGGGTCTCTATCTAGGCAGATATTTCTCTCTGAGCAGCAGACTGTTGGTGCTTGTTACTACTTTCTTGCTAGCCTGGTCATGGGGAAGGACTTTTCTCTGTTATTCTCTCTCCTAGGCAGCTACTGTGTTTCTGGGCCTCTGGACTGGTCTCAACGATCCACTCCTTCTTTCAGTGAAAGGAAAACTCTAAGGGCCAGCCCAGTGGCGCAGTGGTTAAGTTTGCACGTTCCGCTTCTTGGAGGCCCAGGGTTCGCCAGTTCGGATCCCGTGTGCAGACATGGCATCGTTTGGCACGCCACACTGTGCTAGGCGTCCCACATATAAAGTAGAGGAAGATGGGCACAGATGTTAGCTCAGGGCCAGTCTTCCTCAGCAAAAAGAGGAGGATTGGCAATAGTTAGCTCAGGGCTAATCTTCCTTAGGGGGAAAAAAAAAGGAAAACTTTATCTATAGAAGATCTTTAGTGTGTTTTTGCCCCTGTGTCAGGGGTAAAGGGCTTTCTCTCCTTTCCACATTTCCAAGCTAACAAATGGCCTTCATGTGTGCCCTGTGGGCAATACAGTTTGCTGTCCATCCCTCAATGGCTTATTGCTTTTTTCTCTCCTACCTCAACTGTATGAAGTAGAATGCTTTCTCCTGTCTTCAGCACTGTCACTAATATTTCTCATGATCACTGTAGAAAAGTGCCTACGAAAAGGCACGACTCTCCTTGTGTATGCAGCTCCCAGGGCTTCTCTGCTTTCCCTCTGACCCACAATCAGTATTTGCCAATTTGTGAACAAATTTCACTGTCATGTTACTCACTTTATTCACACTACATGTTTATTGAACACTTACTCCACACCAAACAGGATGTTAGGATCAGGGGATTCAATGTAAGTAAAACAGAGGCCTCTGATTATAATACTGGTTATTCTCAATCCTGTCTGCATATTAGAGCTTTCATGATTCTAGTTGTCTTCAATCAGCACCCCAAGATAAACTAAACCAGATTCTCTGGGGATGGGACCAATATAACTGTTTTTTGTAAAGCTCCCCAGGTGATTATGTTCTACACCCTGGGCTGAACACTAAGCACTGTGCAGTCCTACCTCCTGCAGCCTCTGTTACTCTCCCTTTAGTACTGAAGGCCTACCAAAATGTGCCTTACTGTGTAATATCACAGCTGCCTCCTAGGGAAAGAGGCTGTGGGGACCTGAGGTTGGCCACCCCAAGATATGTCTCTTTGGCATCAGGATTATTTGAGGCTGATTACTTTTGATAAACTGGGACAGGGAAGGAGGCTCTGAGGAATGGAACTTGCTCTTCCTTAGGACACATTTACGTTTGTAGGGTAAATCTCTATCTGTAAAAGCTGCCTCCCTCTCTGTACCAGCAAGAAGAAAGGAGATGACCTTCTCTCTAAAAACTCTTAATCAATACTAAAGGCAAGGACTTAAAATCTGCATTTTATTGTGCTTGTCTGGTAACCTCCTGTAACTGACTTCCCTCCCCCTCCCAACGTTGGCATCTCCTTAAAGATTAAGCATCTTTCTTTAGGCTGGGAACCGATTGCAGCGCTCATCTGTGACGCGCCCCCCCCCCCCCCCCCCCAGCCCGAGGCAACACACCTGCCACCCTGTGGCGCTCACTGAGACAGCAGACCTATCTGCCGTTTCCATCAAGCGCTGTGCTGACAGAGCAGCCTCGTGACTACTGTAAAAGGGACTTTTCAATCACATGTGAAACACCCCATTTGGGGGCTATATAACCACTCTGTGCACCCCACTTCTTCGGTGCCTTTTCTTCCTTCGGGAAGAAAGGCCCCGGGCCATGGTTCCTCATAAAGCTTTGTTTAATTTTCTCTTGCTAGTCTGTCTCATGTGAATTTAATTCGTTCTCCGGCCAGACGAACCCCCATTTGGGGAGAGGAAATGTCTTTCTCCCCTACAAGGCGTTTACCGAATTAAAAATGAAAGACAAACTTTCACAGATAATTCTTTCTTTCTCTAACTGTGGTTCTATTGTGTTTACTTGACGGATCAATTTTTATTATCTGTTTTCTATTCATTTCAAGTGAGAGAAAACTCGGCTTCATGTGTTGAATCAATGGGGCGATATTTATGGGATGGAGCGTGACAAACAAATTATCGTACACTATCCCTGATTTCCCAAGGTGAGCTCTAGACATTTCCAGTGAGACGGCTTTTAAAATGTATTGCATCTAGTTATCTAGAGACAGAAAAGTAGAAGATGGATTCACAGGATTCTCGATACTATAAATCCCGTTCTTGAGCAGCCAAACTATTTCCCTGGAGGTGTTTGGGATAACACAGGTTTAGAAGACAAAAGTAAACAAAGGACTGTTGTTTCTTACACAGAAATTGGCCTAAAAGTTCAAGGTAGAATTCTAGCGAGATACAAGACAGCTCTTTTTCACTCTGTCTAGTTGGACCAAATTGATGAGAAATCACAGCGTTCTGAGCCCATTGCTTCATCCACATTAATGTCTCTGGTTTTACTACTCAAAGTGGCAGCAGCTCAGGTCTGAGAAGCAATAGCAGAGGAAGTGGGAGCAAGAGAACTCATTGGCCCCATCCAGGTTCATCATGTATGATCTTTCATCTTCTTATCTCGGCTTTACTGCTTTTTATAATTCAAATGCAGAGGCATTAGCACATTCTATATTCAGTACATTTCAGGAAATTAAAGTTAACTGAGGTTTTATACCTGCTAATATATACGTCTATAGACAGGGTCACAAGGGGTCAGAAAATTCTAATTATTGAGCAAGAATAAAGGGAATTTTGATAGCAAAATTCTAAACGGAAGCCAAAGTATGAACCCAAGTATAGCTGGATGACCAAGGAGCCCTCTTTCATCTGACTGAATCTCACCCAATTTTGAGGGGAGGAGCCTGCATGGAGAGCAAACTCTGGGGTAAAATTACATGATCTCACTGCCTGAAGGATACCAGGCTTAGGTGCAGAGTCACAAAAGTGTAAGACTGGTTTTTAACTCCTACCCCATCCCAATCCCCACATCCCATATTAAGGAAGCTTTACACAGGGAAGGTTATGAAGGTTCCTGAGTGAGACTCATGTATTGAGTTAGGAAACTGAACGATTAACCCTTATAAATTATATTATCAACATTATGTAAGCAAAATAATCTGATCAATCTTCCCAATTAAAAACATTAACAAAAGTGCCAAGTAAAATCTTTTTGAAGATAAACATTTTGATTCATTGTTGAACTGGCCCAAAAGAAATCCTCAGAGATCAAAACAAAGAAAAAATCATGTCAAAGTAGGGTTATAAAAAATCACAACTATATTTTGAGATACAACCAAATAGACCTTCTAGAAATAAATACATAATTGTTGAAAATTAAAATTAAGTGAATTATTTAATAACTTAAACAAGAATACAACTAAACAAAGAATTAGTAAACTGAAAGTAAATCTAAAGTTTTTTCTAAAGGCAGAGAAAAAGAGCCACTGAAGCTGTGGATAAGCAACGAAAAGAAATAGTGAATTAGAATAATAACTTTTTATCTTATTTGAATCCCAAATAATGAAAAGAGAAAGAAGAGTCAATATTTTAAGGGATAATGAATGAGAATACTCAAGAATTAATTAAAAAAAGACATTGACACTCACATTAACAAAGTTCAAAAAATCACCAGTAGGACATGTTAAAAACAAACAACAACCACCACCAAAAACACCTAGGAAGATCAGAGTGTCACCTCGGAATTCAAAACCCAAAGCAAAGATGTTAATGGCAACTAGAAATTTAAGAGAGATTATCTATTAAAAAAAAAATAATATGTATACTAGCAGCAGACTTTTCCACAGGAATAATAAAAGCCAGAAAAAGGGAGAGAAAATGTCTCAATGTGCTAATGAAAAAAATATGTCAGACTGACATAAATATAACTACTCTTGCTCTCTTTTGGTTTCCACTTGCGTGGAATATCTTTTCCCATCCTTTCACT
Source organism: Equus asinus (assembly GCF_041296235.1). NCBI lineage: Eukaryota > Metazoa > Chordata > Mammalia > Perissodactyla > Equidae > Equus > Equus asinus. The sequence continues at coordinate 11,775,000 of NC_091796.1, forward strand.
TTGAGTGTATGCATGTCCTTAAAGCTGAAATGCATCTCTTGTACGCAGCATATAGTTGGGTCTTGTTTTTTATCCACTTAACTACTCTATGCCTTTTGATATGCGAGTTTAATCCATTTTCATTTAAAGTAATTATTGGTAGGTAAGGACTTTCAAATGCCATGTTATTAGTTGTTTTCTTGCTGTTTTGCACTTCCTTTGTTACTTTCCTCCTCTCATGCTGTCTTCTTTTGTGAATTGATAATTTTCCATGGTGGCATGCTTTCATTCCCTTCCTCTATCTTTTGCATATACAGTAAGTTTGAGTACCTGAGATTTGCTAAGAGAGTAAACTGTAAGCATTCTCACTACACACACAGAAAAAATGGTAACCGTGTGAGATGTGCATGGGCTAGCTAACCTGATTGTTGCAATTATTTCACAAAGTAATTGTATGTCAAAACATCACATTGTATACATTAAATGTATACAATTTTATTTGTCAATTATACTTCAATAAAGCTGAAAAATTTTTTTAAAAACTACACCAAAAATCTTTTAAAAATATGTCAGCCTGGCATGTTTGGAAAGTCAAATTATCTTTCAAGGAAAAAAGCAAAATACAAATATTTTTAGGTTAACAAATGCTGAGCTAGCATTTACTACCAATAAGTGACTACCAAGATAGAAGAGGCTCCCTGGGTAGGCCTGAACCCCCCACGATCCTCGTGGCTCCTGACATTCTGGAAAGATTTGTAGCTTCACTGTGGCTGTGAATGGGGAATAGGAGATTAGCTGAAGTGGGGACGAAGCTGGTATGCTGCCCTGCAAGTCCCTTGGTTAAAAAAGGGGACAGACATTAAGAAGGGTGTACACCGTCTACTGGTAAGGAGTTGAGGAAACAAACAAACAAACAAAAACTACTTTTACTCTGAGAAGCAACTGGGTCAACACTAATTATGAGAGTTGGAAAATGCTGGAGAGCGTAGTGGCTGTGCATGCATTAAGAACGGCATATAAACGCACTCCACTTTTATCAGACTTATCCAGATAAAGAGCTTAGATACTAATCCTCCCAAATTCCCCAAACCCAGTTGTGGCTACTCCAGTGTTTGAGGCAGCTATAATAGAAAGAAAGGGATTTTCAAACCAGATTGTGATTGAAATAATAATCTTAAATTACCAGTTAACCAATGCATTACACTGACCACATCAGAAACCACCTTGATTAATTTGTACACCATAAAGCAGTCGTTTTTTTTAAAGTAATTTTAGCTATAAAGTTTAACTAATGCGTTCACAATTCTATGCCTTTAAATTTTACAACTGTTATAACTGTATAAAGATAAAAATTCTATCAGAAAAATGAAGCTATGAGCTTTAGTGATATGATCAAATGGACAGTTTAAGGTATGGGATTGAAGGAAAGCAGACAGGGCCTTCACTTATCAGTTTAGCAGTTTATCAAAGTTAGAATTTGATTCAAACTCCACACAGGGCTTTCCAGTCATAATCAATGTATAGCATAATGCTTTGAACACTGTTGGCAATCAATAAATGTGGAGGGAGCAGTTCAATCTCACAGCTGTGGGGATATATAAACAGTGAAAAACCAAAAAGTATTATTCGATAAAATTTATAGAAACTCTAATTGAAAAAAGGTTTCAGTTATGGTTGGGGCATCCAAAATAATGTGTATCTATTTTTAATTAGCTCTGAATTGCTATATTGTATAATTCTTCTTCTCCAAAAGGTGAAAGAGAGTGGGAACAAAGTGATCCAGATCAAATTTTAGGAGGGTAATGCAGTAAACGTTTATTTCAAAACTATTTTGCTAAAATTTGGATTGCTATTGACAATTCATGAACTTTTACTCTAATTTAGGATTTGTTATGACAGAATTGACTGTTCTTTTATTATAATTAGAAAGTATATTAAACAAGTACTGCCTTCTACCTATAAAATTGACCGTAAGTTAATTTAATAATGATTCAGTACACTTCTCAAAATTCCTATTAGTAGGTTACATTAAATATCCAAAAGTCCTTGTGATATCTCCAAAATTTTAGTCAAGTAAATACACCAAAACAGTAAAATATTGGTGCTTAACTTCTAAATTCTGCTATTGCACAACATATAAATTTTTTTAAAACCAATTGGGAATCATCAAATGAAAAGCATAAATAAATAAGATTTTCTAGTTATTCCAGGAATTATTTCCAAAAAACAGTCCTCATTCTGTGATAACCTAACCTTTGAAATCACTTTGCAGGAGAGAATAATAAAACATTTCTGTGTGTTTTTTCAGCTGAACCTGTTGACCCTTTTAGAGAATCATTGCAATTCTACCCATGCAAAATATAGTGAGGGAAAAGATTTACTTAAGGATGACAATTTTCTGCATTTTTGCTTTACTTTGAGCACATAGCTTTCAAAGAAGTAGTGGTCTTCGAAAAAAAAATTCAAAAGAAAAACATTCACAATGTCAGCAGATCTAGGTTCCTGATGTATATGTAATTCTTGATGCCCTGTTGCAAAATAGAATACAGCCAATGGGCCAAGTTATATCATCAATAGATGGTCAGGGGAGAGGAAGAGGGAGATGTTCTCTTGTTGAATCAATGGTTCACATATGAAGAATGCTGTATTGTTCGTGCAGCCGCAGATACCTGATCACAATTAGTAACATCAAGTACATTCGTAAATGAAAAATCACCACACATATTATTTCTCTAAACTAAGCTAACTCTCTTACTCCAGAATTAAGTCTCTTTCCAATTTCAGGCCTCTGTTTTCTTTTTTTCTCTTTATTTCAATGGAAGCAGCTAAAGCTTCAGCATACATTTTTGGTCATGTTGCCATTGACCTTGCATATCTTTTCTGTAATTTCCACTCAATAATGGAATGTTTGCTTCTGTCACTTTCCAAAATTGTCCAAATGCAGAGCTGGATTCACATCATTAGGTCATCAGACTGCTACACGGAATAAATAGTAGTGCTTTAGTTTCAATTGCAACCTAATTTTACAATTTTATTCCAAACCAGCTTGTTCTAGTTGTATCTTGATTGCTTTGTGATATGTTGTATTCATGCTACATTAGACAGATGCCAACAGTATAATTCATCTAGGAGAGACATGGAGGTGGAGAGTGGCCCCAAAAGGTACTTCCCAGAAGCATAGTATTCAAAGGGACTCGCTAATTGCCATGAGGAGGATTCCTGCTGTTCCCTTTGATAGTTTTTATATAAACTGACAAGAGTTATAAAAAAAAGCTTTTGCTCTTGAATAGCATATAAGGGTTTCCTTTTGCTGCCAAATATGGCCAATTGTCAAGGGGGAACATAAAAACAAGCATATAGTTTTTTTTAAATACATTCTAGACCAAGGGAAATAATAAAATAAAAAATTCAGTGGAACAGAAAACATATTTGAAGGGTGATAATTGCACCTTCTAGAAATCTTCCTTTTCTTCCATTTGATTTCTCTGATTATTGTCTACCTTAACACTATAGTGCATTCACTAATATTTATAAGATACTTTTTTCCCTGTGGATAGCTAACATTCTGTCTTCTAAAACAAGACACAACTTGATTGTAATGACCCGGTCTAAGTGCGTGAGTTTTGCTTGCATATCACCTTAACTATATCTTATAAGATATCATGTCATGCTTTCTTCTTGGTTTACTATCTTCGAATTTCTCTTCCCAAAGTTCTGTTTTGTTAAGTAACTAACCATTTTCCAGACTCGTAATTGATTTAACAATCTCATATTTCCTTGGGATTTCTCCTTCTATCCAAACCAACCTCACTCTCTCTTTCTCTCCTGTACCCCACTCTCTCATATACTCATTATTTATTGCTAATTTGAAATCATAATGATTCAAGTAAATTTTGACGCAATTAATAAATCTGAACGAAAATACTTATTTAATATTTATAACATATAAATTATTGTATTTCTGAGTGTGGATGTAGGCAAAGTTAATATCCCAATGTATTTCTTAAAATTATATATAATAGGAAAAGCAAGAACAGAATAACTCTAAAGGTGAAATGATAGAAAGTTCCATATGAAAGAAAAATAAAGTACAATAGGAATTTAAACACAGAGCTCTCACTTTAGATGAGCTTTAAGTGGAGCTTGGCATAATGGATTAGAATGTGACAGTAGACATGCAGGGAGATTATTCCAAGTGAAAACAATAGTATGAGCAAAGGTCCTGAGGCACAAAGCTTAAAGATAGTTACCTAAGTAACTATTAGCAATTTACATGATAGCTACATTATTCAGCATATAGAAGAAAGAGTATTTAAGAGAGGTTTATCAATTGTGTCAAATATTTCATTGATCAAGGAAGATGAAGATCGAAAATGATTGATGATGTGCATTTCAGCTATAGTGCAGTGGATATTTTGTGATTGAGGCTAAGGACATAAGTACATTTATGTTTTCCCTTCATGCACAGTCTGCTTTAATATATATCCAGGGTAATTGTTCAACTGTCCATTTTCCTCTATCATGTAGAACAATTATAAGTGGAAACAGCATGAAAGATTTAAACACAGTTGTAGAAGGCAAAACATACACCAGGGTTCTTTGAAACAATTGTATCTGGGATCTTAAAACGTGTTCCTCCCATGTCTTAGATATATTTACTTCAGTTTTCAAACAGTAATAGATCTGGTAGTTTTAATAGAAGAGTGGAAATCTCATCTCTAAAGGGAGGCAGGGTTAAATGGGTTTAAGCCAAAGACACCAAGGCCACTTCCACACTTCCTTCTTGGAGGTGAGTTTACTCTTAGTCAAGAAAATCAAATAGTTTTAACACTGCACAAGGTCTTTTGTGGTCAAGTAGGTGACTGCTCTCTTTTCTCCTTGTGCTTGTTGCATTGGCTCTAGGCTGACATTCAGAAGGAAACTGCTCATATCACTAGATCAAATAAGATCTCCTAATCTTACTAAATTAAATAAGAGCTTCTTCTACTAACATGTCTTTTAATTCAACCATTTACTCAGTCGCTCACTGATTCACTCATTCTTCCTTTTAATTATTCGCTCATTCAGGAAACTGTGCACCCACTACCTGCCAGGAAATGAACCAGGCCATGAGAACACAAAACAGGCAGACACAGACGGCCCTTGAGTTCACGGAAAGCAGATTCTCATGCAGATCACATTAACCTCACAGGACAAACAAGAGATTAAAGTGCTGGGAATAGGGATACCAGGTAATGATGTTATTTATCTCCCCTTTTCTTTACCTCATCACCCTTGACCCTAACGTCACTGTATGAGGGATACCCAGGACTCCCATTATGTTCTCTCTGGATTCATTCATGGACTCTTCTTTCAACTTTTTTATCCTGCCTATTTCTACATTGGATTTTCCAAAATTTGTGTTTAAAATAAAAAGGTAATATGCATATTCATGGGCATATTACTGACCATATTTTTATCCAGAACGATTTGGGATTTGGGGATTGTCATAAGCACCTGGAAGACATATACTATTTCTCATACATTAGGGGTGATACATTATATCTTATAGTATATTCCTTGCTAAGATTTAATGATTAAAAAACAACTAATATTTATTGCGTGTATCTTATTAATTTGGCATACTTTTCTTTCATTTAATCTCCATACGTACTCTACATAAATATATAGGTACTCATTTAAAATTGAGGAAACTGAGGTTTTAAGGGTAATACATAGAAAAATAGCACATTTTAATAGTTCATGAAAACTGCCTCTAATTGGTTGTCACATTAATTCTTTTCATTTTCTTTAAAACTACAAAGCATCCCTACGTCACTGAGGTGAGCAGAGATTCTAGAATGCCAGGGCATGTCTATCCCTTGATGTGTACTTTATCTAAGGAGAACTAAACAGACTCAATACGACAAACTCAGTTTTTAAAAGGAAAACATTAACAGTCTTTCCAGCTCTGTAAAATCCCTGGACCTATTTAAGGGTTTGGGTCCTGGCAATTAGTTAGAAACTGGAAAACATAAGACTTCTTTTAGGCTGAAAGAGTCCAATAGAATGCATTACATCAATAATGCCGCATCGTGACTACATGACCTCAAATTCTCTATTCTGCAAGCCCAGAAGGGAAGGAGAGTGATTTTCAATAATGCTGCAAAATAATGGACTCAATTCTCCCCTGCATTGCAGGGAATAAGAGTTTCTGAAACACAAAGAAAGAAATCTCTGCCATTTTCATTGCCGTCTTATATCCCACCATTGAATCTTTCCAAAATTAGAGTTAGAAAAACCCCAGTGTTTCACACCAAGCGGAACTAACTACCCATTCGGCTGTATTTTGTGTATCTTTTGCAAATATAGTCCTGGTATTTCAAATCCACATGGAAATGTTGGGCTTAGAAAAAAAAAAACTATATTGGAATAAATTTCAGGAAGTTTAAAATATTTCATTTTAAAAGTAAAACCATCAAATCATTAAAAAAATATGAGGGAGATGGAGACAGACTTTAAATACGTGACATACAAGTTTCATTTATGACAAACATAACATCCAGAGAAAATGGAAAATCAACATTATCAACGGCAAAATTTCATTGATTATTTCACATTTTCTAGTCAATATATTAATTACTTTCTCATCATACCGTTTGATTCTTCCATAACAATGTAGACAATTATTACTATCTTTATTTTACAGATGAGGAAGCCATGCTTGTAGTAATAGATAAAATTAGAAATTACTTTATTGAACCTATATCTGTCTCCAAAGATCTGGGAAATTAAACTACACAATAATGGATTGGTGCATCATGTGTATGCGTGTGCAACATGGATTCACCAAATGACTTCATCAAATTTTATGCATATATATTTAATTTTATATATAGTTATTATATATAACCATTATATGCAAATTTTATGTATGTAAATTTACTATATGTAAATTTATATACGTATAAATTATATATCTATACACACACACACACATAAAAGGAAGTGCTCAAAAACCAAATGAGATAAATCAAAATGATGTGAAGGTACTAAGATATGATCTTGCACACATTACCTTGACAAAAATTATGCAGTTTGACAATATCGAGCATTTGAAAAGAGCCGCGCAAAGCATTCAAAAGAGGGTGAATCAACCGCAATTTATATATGTTGCTAGTGGGAGTGTAAATTGGTATGATAACTTTGGTAAACAAATTGAAATCATCTTGTAAAGTGAGCACACCTAACCCAGGAATATACGTAGGAAATACTCTTGTATTTACATAATAGAAGATATATATAAAAATATCCAGGGGCCGGCTCCGTGGCCGAGTGGTTAAGTTCTCGCGCTCCGCTGCATCGGCCCAGGGTCCGGATCCTGGGCGAGGACATGGCATCGCTCGTCAGGCCATGTTGAGGCGGCATCCCACATCCCACAACTAGAAGGACCTGCAACTAGGATATACAACTATGTACAGGAGGGGTTTGGGGAGATAAAGCAGGAAAAAACAAAAAAAGATTGGCAACAGTTGTTAGTCCAGGTGCCAATCTTTCAAAAAAGAAAAAAATATCCACAGCTGCACTGTTGATAATAAGGGAAGAAAATTGGAATCAAGTTAAATATTCATTGACTAGAAGATAGTTAATCAAGTATGCTACATTCACACAGTGGAATATTATACAATAGCAAAATTGAACATAAAGCAGGTCCATATTATGACGTGAATGGATCTCGGTAAGATAACATTTAGTAAGAAACAAGCCACACAAGACTACATTGAGTATGACTTTTAAAAATAGATTTAAAAACAAGCACAACTAATTTTTGTTTTGTTAAATACATCCTTTCACACACACATACACATTTTGCAGCTGAGTCACATCAGGGATGAAGTTAGCAGAACTGGTTGCCTGGTTGGAGGAGTATACGTAGGTCCATATAAATTATTCATAATTTTAATTTATTAGGTTGCTTGATAGGCCTTGCGTGTCCATTGTATTAGTAAAATAAATAATAAATAATATAAAATAGAATAAAAGTGGGTAATATTAGGTCTAGGGCAAAATGTGATAGAGCTTAATGAAACAAGAATTATGATGAATGTTCTTCTGTGCACTTGACCCCGCTCCTAAAAAAAGAAACAGCAGAATTGCCCAAATCTAATGGCTTGGGACTTATTTTCTTCTGGATGGTACATGATGTCTGTGATGGGCTGACGTCTGCAGGACGTAAGAGCAACATGGGCTTTGTTCTCAGCACACACTCAGCTTTCCACTTGCCCTTTCTCCAGTTGCTCAAATATCAGGACGTTGTTTATAAATATCTCAGACTGCTTTACATCAATTTCTCAAGAAACAGATTCTAGGACAGAAGTTTGCATGCAGGAAGTTGATTTGTAGACGCTCTTAGGAAAAAAAGAAAAAACTAAGAATGAGGGAAGCAGGGTTTAGCAGAAGGAGTGGTTACCACGGAGGTAAACGTCCAGGAGCTCTGCAAGGGGAAGGCTTTTAGGAATTTTCCAACAGAGGCACGTGCCTTGGTATTTCCCCATGGACCAGTCATTGGATGCTGACTTCCCTGGGGAGGGAGTTGAGAATTTGTGTGAGGTGGCTCCCTTTGATGCCTAGGGCTCAACTGTAAACTGTCGGCGGCAGAACCTCACAGTGGCTGAGGGATGAGCACCTATATCTTGAAGTGGGACTCTGGGAAGCACATCACACTTCCACGCTAGGACCCCACTGGGTTTCAGTTGTGTGCAGAGAGCATGTCTTATCTACGTTTCTATTTGTCACTGTGCCTGGCACTGGGACTGACTCAGAGTGAATAACTAACCAATGGTTGGTTATATTATTATTCTTTACAAAGGTACTCTCTTTGATTTTTAAGATTTTCATACTAAAATGCATTATTGTAAGATAATGTATCACAACTCTCCAAGTTCAATAAATTTATTTTTCCAATTTTTAATGGCACAAATGGAGTCTCTAAATGGCTAAGTAATTTGCCTGTTACAAAAACACTGGTTCAGACAGAACTCTAGCACTTATCATGGTCTTCTATATTTAACTGCAGTGTTCTTTTTAGAAATAAAATAAAATTAACTTAGACGGATCAAACATAAAGTCAGATTTCTGGGGAGCTCAACAAAAATAAATGGCAAATTATTACCCACAGAATGTGGGACAAACAGTTCAGCATTGGGAACCCGGTAAACTTCTTGCAACCCAGTTAAAACATACTCTCACAGGAGTATGTTGTTAAGAATATATTCAGAGACAATATACCAAAATTCAAGCAGCCATCTACCCTTCCTTACACAGTGACTCTATCATCACAATATTCATTTAGGAAGTTATAGTCACAGGAAAAAATCACAGTCTGAAAAGTAACTACTGAATAAAAAGTATGGAGTTGAAAAAAACACGATAAACAAAAATGTAGATACAGAGCAAGAAAGACTAAAGGAAGGTAAAGAACAAGCATCCCCAAACGGCTATGCCAGCAGAGACTGAATCAGAAGAAGATACAAAAATACTATAAAATACATTCCTTTTTAAAATCAAGGCCTCAAAAAAAGAAGAATACAATTTCAAAGGATTAGAGATAAGATAATAGACAGAAATAAAAAGTGAGCTGGCATAACTGAGGATAGAAATAAGGAATAAAAACAAACTCAACTCTGAAATGACTGTAGTATGATAAAACGAGGCACTCTCAAAAATGTAGGACAGAGGACTTGAGAATAATGAGTAGACATAATTGAGAAATAAAAGAAAATTATGTGAAGGAAATGAATGATATTTGTCACAAGCAAAAGCAGAGCTGAAGTAAGACTCCTTGTAATTTCTCAGAAAAAGAATTGAACAAATGGGACAGAAAAATAGTAAAAATATTACTTAAAGCAAAAGTTGCTTGACAAAATGACCTGAATATTTTGATTAAATGAACAAGCAAATGCAACACAGAACATTGATACACTCACCCCATTAAGAATTTTAGACTTTAAGAAATTAGAAATAATTCAAAAGATAGCCAGTGTTCATCCTCCAAGAATAATCTATCCAGGGAAAATAGCTGATGAATTTGGACGTCTGCTTTAGTATGAAATTAATAGTGTTAAAAGATAAGCTGAGGCATGTTGAACTTTTAAGAGTTTATTTGAGCAAAAATTGATTCCAATTGAGCAGCACCAAACTAGAAGTTGTTAGGGGTGCTCCACCCACAGGATCTTGAGAAAGACTTTTATAGAGAAGAGCCAGAAGCAAAGCAAGACAATTCTTTGGCTATAGCTTAAGCAATTGTGTTATTTGAGAAAGCCTGGTCAGCTGTTTGTGACTTTGTCCTTAGCTTTCAATTTCTTAATCTTGAGGCAATACAGCCTTAGATGTGGGTTTGCTTACAGGCTACAAGGCATTAAAGCCACCTCAGTCTAATGGCCTCCTTGTTTAATTAATTTACAATAGGTTTTCTCCAATACGCAACAACACATGCAATAGCTATTTCCTGGGAAATAATAATTGAGAATTCACTAAATCATAAATGGAGTAGCCTGAGTAGTAAGAATTGAATTCATTTATCTGTTGAATTAGTCTAAGTAGTGGTAGTGATTAGATTATAAATATTACAAACATGACAAAAAGGAAATAATTGCTTTGTTTTTCAAAACCATGCGTGTTCATTAAAGCACTTCACAACTGTACATGACGTATCTGAAGAGATATTTTTCTCTCACCACTCTAAGATCACTGTGGAGAAACAGAGTTGGGAGCCGCAATAAGTCACTCAGAGCAGCAAGATATTTGGTTAAATCATTAACATATGTCAGCGTGAAACCAGCATACACCCCCCCAACCCCAACTTCTGTTACACCTCTGATAAGTAAGGTTAAGGCAGCCCATACTGCCTCTCAGATCTGCCTGTCACCCCAGGACAGACCCTCAAAATTAGTCCTCTACTAGTATTAATCAGAACTCCACCAGGGGCTCCTGTTCTGTCTTGTTCTGCATATCTGTCCCCAGGATGGCTAGGTCTCTCTCTCTCTCTCTCTCTCCCCCTCTCCCTCCCAGACTCCATTCCCCACCCTCTCCCCTGAGGCTTCCCTGCCCCTCCCACCCTTCCCCTCTCTTCCCTTCCCTTTCCTCTCTCCCCTCCCCTTTTCCTCCTCCTCCCCTCCTCCTGTCCATAGGCTTGAGTAATAAATGTTTCCATGATACATATTCAATTGAAGTAAATAACTTCAAGAGCATAGTTGATGGTAAAATATAGGAAAATAATTAGAAGTGATGTTTTGAAAATGTATTGCCTTTGTTTTAAAATAATTTATTTTATTTTAATCTAATAGAATTTAATTTTTAATAATGGCTGTGTTTAACAACCAGCTGGCACAAATCCTGAAAATTAGTGATTGGCTCTCCTGACCCTGAAGGAGCTGGCTCTGGTGTGCTGCTGGGTAAATTGGTGGGAGGCTGGCAGGTAGGCAGCCCAGAGGACAAGGGCAAGGTGGTTACAGACTACTGGAGAAGATATAATGGGGGTCTTACAGTAGTGATGTCACACACAGAGACAGAGAAAAGGACAGATGTGTGATATATTTTTGGAAGTAAAAACCAATTGACTTGTTGAAAGATTAGATGTAGGAAGTTAAGGAAGAGGTACTATACACAGTATAAATAGGAGGATATAGTTATCAATTCATTCCATAAAATCAGGTCCACATCTCTGTTCAAAACCAGCAGGGTCAGATGTCTTCCAATTATTTTAAAAGGTAATCCAGTGCATATAACATATATTAAATAATACCCACAGAGGGTATGGACAACACACGTAAAAATATAACTATGATAAGAAATGCATGAATATTTACATTAGTTGGGCAAAATAGTACCATAAATAGGCCCCCATCCATGCACCAGGTTTTGTTGCAAAAAAGAAGACACTTGTATACATGGAGACATAATCTATCCTGATATGAAGATTTCACAAATTCATAAAATGCAAAACAAATACTATTGGAGTCCTAACAGGGATCTACTTTTTATGTACAAGGTAATTTTAAAGTTTACATCTAAATACAAATGTAAAAAAATATCCAGTTCTTGTGTCAAAGTGAAACCCAAACCAAAGTTGTACAGTATCGGTAAAGTGGTGAGGAAGAATCCTATGGCATACCGTTGAAGCAAGACCTCTCAGAATCCAGGTAAATCTGTGCTCAGAGAAATCTGTTTTGGCACTGTGGAATGGTCATCTAGAAAAAATAAGTTTACACAAAAATGAATTGCAGATAAATAAAAAATAAATATTTTTAAAAGGGAAACTGAAATTATTAGAATTTAACACAAAATCAATTCAATCTATAGTAAGATCACCTTTATATAGCAAACATAAAACTTAAAATCTATAGACGAAAAGATTAGTGCATCTCATATATAAACACTAAAAAACATTTATTCAGCAAAACATCTTATCATTTAGGTCCCAACACAATGTAAAATTTAGGAAATATATTTATAACACATAAATTAAGGACTAATTTCTCCAACATATAAAAAATTTTTGACATCAGTAAGTACAACAGAATTACAACCCTTTAAAATTGAAAGGAACCAGAAGGGTTCACAGAAAAATAAATACATAAATGCACAGAGAATGTGCATGATAATTCTATATGTGCATAATAATTCTGCTCTCTTCATTGGACAAAGTCCTTTCTCCTATTTTAGTTTCTTCCTTGGGCACAAAACCTCCTGTAGTTCCAGGTCTCAGTTGGATATGCAAAAATTTTAATTATCACCAGATCTGAAGGGTGCCTAGGAAGGTGGGCTTCAGTCCAATGAGAAAGGATGAGCATGAAACATAGAATTCACATTCAACTTTTCTTCAACAAGTGTTACTGGCCCATTGGTTCTTATAATAATGACATTAATTTAAATACATCCTTCAAAGCATACATTATTTTTTTCTCACTGATACCGTTATCTGAAACTGTATAAAAGTATTGCCGGAAGTTGCGGTGGAGGAGGAATGATTAGACAGGGCACAGAGGATTTTTAGGGCAGTGAAACTACCCTGTATGATACTATAATGGTGGATACATGTCCTTATACGTTCATCCAAACCCATAGATTGTGAAACATCAAGAGTGACCTGTAATGTAAACCATGGACTTTGGGTGAAAATGATGTGTCAGTGTGGGTTCAATGATCGTAACAAATGTACCACTCTGGTGGGGGATGTTGATAGTGGGGGAGGCTGTGCATGTGTAGGGGCAGGGTTATATGGAAACTCTCTGTACTCTATGCTCAATTTTGCTGGAACCTGAAATTGCTCTAAAAAAGCAGAATGTGTTTTAAAAAAATGGTTATTACTTGGTACATGCTAATCCCTTATCAAATGGTAGTGATTATCCTTTCCAATGCAATGTTTTTCCTACCAGATACAGACTGACTAAAATGCAGACAGCATCATGTTATATCTTTATACTTTCTCCCCAATTAATCCTCTGCACATTGAAAAGTTATCCAGTCGACTATATGGGTAATATTCATAAATTACCCTTCATATTTGCAAAAATCTCTAATGTTTAAGAATATTATCATTATTCCAAATATTGTAAATCAGGTGGCCTTTGCACAATATGTATATATATACACACATATATACATATAAATATAATCCCCAAATTCATGGAGAAAAATTTTAGAAGTTCTGGTTGCTGACATTATTCAGCAACACAGCAACTTGTATGTTCTATGGAATCGGAGCTTTGACTGGCCATGATTCTAAATGTAAACTCTTAGCTGAATGTTCCTCTCCTTACTTACTGACGTTTATATTGTAAAATAAGAAACAAGAACAGTCTATGTAGGAAGGAATATGAATAGCAGTCCCTACTCAATATATCTTATAAACGACAAGTGTATTTAAGAGAGACGTATGTTTGTTTATTCTTTTTTCCGCTTGATTAGATAGCACTGCTCTTCTTAAAAATGAGACAAAATACAGCACAGCAAAAATTTTTTTAATTCTACATTGTCAACAGGCTAAATTCCAAACTGATAGCATGGCACCAGAACTACCTCACGATTTCAGTTTCATCCCGCCTTGTCAAGTTCATTTCGCACAATGATCCGGTGACCTGTGTGGGCCAAATGATTTGACAGCTCTGAACTTCCATTTTCTCTAAAACAGAGATGATCATGTATGGGCTATTGTCAGAAAAAAAACCCATAAGATTTTTAAGAAATGGCAGCTGCTATCCACCTGATAACTTTTTACTCCGCTTAAGGTGCTAAAAAATATCATATATAAAGGAATCTTGCACACATAACTTTTTACTTCAAAGTTTGTTTCTTAGGACTGGCCTGGTGGCATAGTGGTTAAGTTCACACACTCCACTTTGGTGGCCTGGGATTTGTGGGTTCAAATCCTGGGCCCAGACCTACATACCACTCATCAAGCTGTGCTGTGGCAGCCTCCCACATATAAAAGAGAGAAAGATTGGCACAGATGTTAGCTCAATGATAATCTTTATCAAGCAAAAAAAAGAGGAAGATTGGCAACAGACGTTAGCTCAGGGCCGAGCTTCCTCACCAAAACCAAAAAAAATTGTTTCTTGTATGTGTATATGTTTTCCAGTAACACTTAAGAGGCATGGCACAGAGGAAAGAACTAACTTTTAGAATCAAAAAAGTCATTTGAATTTTGTTTCTCCACTAACAACTAAATCATTTCAAGTCAGTTACTCAAAATATATGAGCACTGGTTCCTTCATGTTTTGATCTGGGATAATCCAGTCTCCTTTAATCTTTCCTTGACATTCACTACATGTTAGCTGAGTAAGCAACTGAAATATTAAAGCATTACCCCTCTGAAAGTTGTTGCATCTTCTTAAATTAAAATTAATTTGGTGGAAGGAAATGTAAAGCATACTTACGTATATTGATTACAAAAGAAGAAAACAACAATGGCAAAAAAAATATGTAAACCATAGGAAAGGAAATGAAAACATGCAGTTATCTATTTATCAAGGGGTAATAATGCTTGTTTATGCTTTGGTAACTATTCTTTCATTTTTTCCGTTAAATGAACATATATTTAAAACATATGCCCCATATAATGTGGTTGTAAAACCACGGAAAATGACTTTGAAACCAAGTCTTACTCTGTGGCATGCTCTTTTTTCCTCACATAGTATTGAATAAACATGTTTATGTAGTTTATTCATCCAGGTTAGCAAATATATGTCAAGTGCCCACTATATGCCAGATACTCTTCTAGTTATTTGGGATAAATAAGTAAACAAGACGATGACAGCTCTGCCCATGAATTGTATAGTAGGTAAGAGAGTGCCAAATTCTTCCAAAAATTAGATCAGGGAAAAGTGTCTATTTTTAGAAGTCTTTACTGACTAGAGATGAATCAGTTATGTAAACACACATAATGCATCCAATATATTTCTATTATCCATATATTTTGCTTTGATTTTTTTTAAATGTTTCTCTGGTAGAGAGATTCATAAACCTAAATCTTCACATTGACTCAATATTATTTCATTAGGCTGATGTTTTTAGTGATTTGATGGCTGTGCACATAATATGTAAAACAAAATTTTCCTTCAGAGAGTTTTTGCCTCTTTTTATACTCAACTGCAGATTGTGAATGGCCCATGTTATAAGCCCCTCAAAAAAAATGGCTGTCTACGAGCATTTCTGAGGAGCAAAGCAGAGGACAGAATATTCTATTCAGTTTTAAAAGACTCCCTATCACAGTTCGTGGGGCTTTGTCAATGCTCCATGAATGATGGTTTCCGTCCAAATGCCTCCTTAATAAAAGTGAATAAGTTCCCGTGTAAATATCACCAGAAAATCAGACAACTCTAGCTTTAAGTTACTGAAGGGAAGAAATGAGCACTTCTGTCCTCACGAGATGACCAAACTACATAACCAAATGAAAGCGACAAATGTTTTCCAGCATCTGAAGAAAACCACTTTTGATTCTAATATTTATTTTGACATATATATTATGCATAATATTAGATAATTGCTTTTTAAAAATATTCTGTTGGCCTGAATAAACATGCCTTCATGTTAGTGGTATACAGATCACAGAATACTTTTAAACAATTAGTGTAGGAACTTTCTCTTACTTGAATTATTATAATATTTTTCTACACAGACTTTGAATATCATTATTTCTGTTGCATGGATACAATTTTTACCATTCAGTTTCGAGAGTGTTTAATTAATAGAAGAAACTTTTCCTTGCTTGCATTACTACATATTTTCATGGGAGCTTTTGAATAACAACAATATTTTTACTGAATGGATAACATTCTTTACCATTGAATTTTAAAAGAATGTTCAAGATGAAATCACTCACAAACTGGTGCATCAACTCTTCTTCCATCTGAGGTGTATATATAATATGTACACACTATATAGTACATATGTGCCTTACAGGTGTTGATTGAGCCAATAGTATGTTTAAATGCACTTCTCCATTGATGAGAAGTTAGCAATTTGGATCATTTGGTGGGAATTAGACAAAGGTGCTTTTAGAAAGTTTCTAAGTTATTATATTTTAAAATATAATTCTCTTTTATTGCATTTTCTTTTGGTTATACTAATTCTAAAATATTACATCAAATTCTGTTCTCTCTGTGTGTGTTTAGGTAAATACTGTTTCCAAAACCAGCCAAGGATGAATCAGAAATGACTGAGAATTGAGTGAAAAGAACAAAATGAAAAACATACAATACTAAAAACAGGAAAAAGTAGGAAAATAAAATAGTGAATGACTATCAAATCCAGAGCTTTCTTTAAGTTTCTTTTTGTATAAAAGTCATTCTTTAAGGTGACCTGTGGACTAAACTTATCTTGTTGCTCAATCTTAAATTAAAAGAGGAACATTCCCAGATTTCTATTTTTATTAATATTGCATTTTAAGTATTCCTTTGACATTTTAATGAACTAACACAAATACTTCCCTATTTCATTACATATTTAAAATTTTCTACATAGGGTCACTGCATAGATTTTCCACAAAGAGAAAATTAAAACATTAAACAATTTCAGAGAAGAAATTTTCTGTAGTGATTGGTGGCACTTTATTCAAAACTATTGCTCTTTTAAAAAGGAAGGTAACAGATTAATTTAAAATATTATCTTGTAAAAAATTTAGTTTTCTAATTTTTATGTGCTGTTATGCTTCCCAACCCACAACATCATTATTGATTTAGTAATTTTATGAAGATTGAAGGAACAGAATTCCAATAAAAATGTAGATAAAATGTATATGTATCTATTAGGTATATAACTAAAGGAAAATTTGAATCTGATCTTTTCTCTGACTCTGTAAATTTTTAACATTAGTACACATTCAGCATTAGTGATACATTTGTAGCCCTTGATAATGTCTAAAACAACTGGAAACTCTTATTGGTCAATATGACTTAATTGGAATAAACATAGCTTTATAAAGACCCAGTAATGCAGAAATAAAGTATCCAATTGACAGAGTACGCTATAGAAAGAAAAATCACCTAGAAATGACCATTTTTTCTCATTATTTTATTTTATCTTGATGAAAAGTGACATTTTAAAATGAAATAAGTCCTGACTATATCAAGGGGTCTGCTATTGTATGCCTCCTGTGAGGACTGAGTTGTTAAGCTTCTCTCAGGTACAAAACTAATTGTGCAGGTCCGCAGACAGGTCATTTTTACACAGTTGCATCAGGAAGTACAATAAGGCATGCTTTACTCATTATCATAGCTTTATGAGTTGTAAAATACTTTTTAAGGAGAACAGATATTGGACTCATGTGACAACTTACTGAAAGATGTGTGAGAGATCAGAACTGGCCACCCCAAAATCTTTGGCTTGATTATTTTTAAGAACAAAAGATTCTGAAAGAAACTTTGACCTTCCCCTCAACTGCCTAAAAGAATTCAAAATAGAAGGGCCTCCTCCAGGAAGGAGCTAAAACCATAAGGCAACTGTAACGTAATGTAAAATGCACTTCTCAGGTCACATTGTCTCTAGTTGGCCCATTTATGTTTCCATCTCCATGTAAATTGACTTTCACCTCCTTGAAGTCCCAAACCACTACCCCCAACATCCTCCTTTGTCTTTAGTTGAAGATGATATTTAAGACAAGAGCCTCTTCCATTTGGGCAAGTTGCTCAGTTTTCTTGAGTGTGTCCCATGTATACATATTATAAAGCTTTGTTTGATTTTCTCCTGTTATTCTGTCTCACGTGGATTTAATTTGTAGACCAGCCAGAAGGACCCAGAGGGTTGAGGATATGTCTTCCTCCACTATAGATGTTTCTGTAACCATAAACATAATTACACTGGAGTTTAAAGGAGATTCTGTCTCGGGGCCAGTCCCATGGTGTAGAGGTTAAGTTCACCTGCTCCGCTTCAGTGCTGCAGATTTCGCAGGTTCAGATCCCAGGCATGCACCTATGCATCGCTTATCAAGCCACGCTGTGGCAGGCATCCCACACATAAAATAGAGGAAGATGGGCACAGATGTTAGCTTAGATCCAATCTTCCTCAGCAGAAAGAGGAGAATTGGCAGCAGATGTTAGCTCATGGCTAATCTTCTTCTTCAAAAAAAATTACTATAGCACCAAAAATAATTGAAAACTTATATATAAATCTAACAAAATAGTACAGGCTCTGTATGCAGAAAAGTACAAAACTGATGAAATAAGCAGTCATGATCTAATTAAATGGAGAGATATCATGTATTCATGGATTGAGGGACTTGCTATTGTTAAGATGTCAATTCTTCCCACCTTCATCTTAATCATCACAGTGGTTCACTTAAATCGGATGTTGAGACTGATACTTGGCCATTTTGAAGTTCTCCTGCTCCTGAACCAACAGGCAGAAAAAGGCATCATTCTAAGAGCCTACAGCAGTCATATTATTTACTGATATTGTGTTGCTGGCACACAATTAAAGGGCTATCTAGAGACTCATTGGGGTGGCTCTTACTAATTCCACATCTAATAGCATATGTCAGAGGAGGATTAGACCGATATAACGGAGACAGAATCCCTAAGAACTTAGACCTTTCAGAAAAATTCTCTCTCCTCAAAACTCATCTAAAATGTTCCATTGCATTTTGGATAAAACATACAATCTGTAGCCAAGTCTCTAACTCCTTCCATGTTCAGAGCAAAGCCTATCACAGGCCGCTTTTCTACCTGCTTATTTTATATCAGCAAATTGACCTTCTTTCCATCCTCCAAGTCTTCTAGTCTATTGCTGTTCTCTTTGTCCATACCCTCCACTCGGATTCTCTCCATCTCCTCTCCTATTTAAACTCCTACTTACCATAAAAATATGATCTTCAATTGTTTATTCTCTGTGAAGAATTGCCTAACTTTTGAAGTTAAATGTTTAAAAAAATGTTTTTACAGTAGCTGGTACTTCTTTTCTTGTTAAGAGTAATTAATAATAAATAGCATACTTAAGATATAATTATAAAATTATTAATAATTATAGCAAATAATTATTTGCCATAATCAACTGATGGGCTGGCGTTCATACTCCTATTCATACACATTCATATTTTAATCTTTCATTAAATTAAGAATTATTTGCTGATCATCTCCTGTCTTAATTCATTATGATGTCAATATACATATAACCTTGATCCTCAATTCTTTTAATCCTGTTCCTAGATGATCTTGGAAGTCATCATATGTTCACCTCTTATTCCCAGGATAATTCCTAGACCATGTCACTAATAATTATATCAACCTCTCCATAAATTCATCTTCTGGTATCCCACATTTTGGTGATCAACTCTTATTTCCAACCAGTCCCCATAGCATCTCAACTGTAAAACCTCATAATCCCTTTGTATGTACAATGTTTTTATCCTATCTCTTATCATATATATTATTCTCTGTTTAGCCAACTTAAATCCCACAGCCAGTCATCATATTCATTCTTCTGCATACTCTGAACTCTCTTTCTTCACTGACTAGATTGGTAAATTAAATTAAACGATCTCCCTAATCAGCACGGCACATGCAGCTAAGCATGTCTAGAGAGAAATACGTAACCACAACGACTGGTCTCGCTTGAAAATCATGACCCTGAGCACAGGTAAGCCCTCATTTCTTCATTTTCTGTTTTTTAATATTTCTCATCTCCCAGATGGCTGTTTCCTGCCTAATCTCTACTCACAACTTTATTATGGTAGACTCTTCATCCTTATTCTCCACTGATGTTGTTTACTATTTTCCTGAGAAACGAGAATTTATACAGATTTCTGCTATCTTTTCTATCATTTTAAGGTATATACTCTGCATCCCCTCCTCTGCTGAGAAATACACCTTTCTTCCTTCAGTCTAAGGCCAACACTTCGATTTGTTCATGAGATTCAATACCCTGTGAAATATCTCAGAATATTGTGATGGCAGTTCTACTTTGTAAAACTTATATTACCATCTTTTTCCTCCAATGAATCATTTCCAGCAGCATAAAAATATGCTGCTACTAACATGTTTCTCTCTTCCTCTTTGTTGTAAGGATTGTTGAATTGATTTATTTGACGGCTCAAATTCCTCTCCTCCCATTTTCTCCTATATACATTTCATATCCACTCTAATGGCCAAGTTTTATGTGTCAACTTGACTAAACTGTAGTCTCTAATTAATCGGTCAAACACTAATTTAGGTCTTGCTGTGCAGGTATTTTGTAGATGTGATTAATGTTGACTTTAGGTAAAGGAGATAATCCTAGATAATCAGCATGTCCTTGATTTCAGTTGAAAGGCCTCAAGAGCAGAACTGAGACTTCTCAGAAAAGGAAGAAATTCTGTCTGAGGACTGCAGCTTCAGTTCCGGCAGGAAAGTTTCAGCACTCTTCCTAATAGCCTACCCTGTGGATTTCAGAGATGCCTAGTGAGCCCCCTCAATTGCATAAGCAAATTCCTTGCAATGAATCCCTTACTATATATCCCACTGGTTCTGTTTCTCTGGTTGTACCATGCCTACTCACCTACTATTCTACCACAACGACTTTGAGTAGGTCAACAAAGAGTTCAATGCCATAAAATCCAGCATTCCATTTTGGTCCTCATCATGATTGATCTCTTATTAGTCTCACTTGTCATAGTCAATCAATCTTGTTCTTTGATACAATTTATTCACTCGACTTCACGCTTCCACACTCTCCTGATTTTCTTTCTTCCTGGCTGGACATTTCTCTCAGTTAGCTTTGCCTGCTGTCCCTCATTTGCCTGGCCAGATTGATGTTATCACTTTCTTTTAGCTGTTCTGATGGGTGTGGAGTGATTTCTCATTGTAGTTTTAATTTTATTTTCCTACCGGCAAATGATTTGTAACGTCTTTTTATGTGTTTTTTTACCATCTGTAAATATTTGTTAAAATGTCTCTTCATCTATTTTTCCTATTTTCTAACCAAATTTCTTTTTATTTACTGTTGAGTTTTAAGAGTTCTTTATATATTCTAGATACTAGTACTTTGTTAGCTAGGTGGTTTGCAAATGTTTTTTCCCACTCTGAATGGGTGTTGAACTTTGTCCAATGATTTTGTTTCTACGTTAATTAATCAGATCATGTGATTGTTCTTTTGGATTACATTGATTGGTTGTGAAATATTGATCTAACTTTGTGTGTTTGGAATAAACTCTACTTGGTCATATATAATTCCTGTATAATTCTTTATATATATTGCAGAATTTTCCTTGCTAATATTTTGTTAAGGATTTTTACATCTATATTCATAAGGATATGGCCTGTCTTCTTTACACCTTTCAGCACTTTCTTATTTTTTTAATACATAAAGGCCAATGTTGTAAGTTGTGCTGAGTGGATGGAATAGGGAAAGGTACATCTAGTCCATCTCCCAGAAGCAGAAGTCCTGTCACAGCATTTTGAAATTTAAAAGAAAAGAAAGGTAGGAATGTATCTTCAATTTTTATAAGTATATATTTGCAATAAAAATATTCCATTTATCTTGTATTCATTATGCGATTTACTCCGACCAATATATTCTAAGGGATATTGTTATTACTACTTTGCATATTAAGACAATGATGCTTATAAACATTATATCAGGTCAGTAGTAACTAGAGGAGGCAAGATTTGAATCTAGACTAATTGACCTCAAAACCTGTTTTTTAACCAGCACCATGCTACCTTTCTTATTTAAACGATGACTACATTTTAATCATAACACTTATATTTTAATCAGAATGTTGAGCAAAAAGGATCAGTGTTATTTTTTAACATATATAAGAAAATAATATAAGTATAGACGTTCTATAAAAACATCTCGTTGGAGATAAAACATTTTAATAAACATATTAGTGTAATATAGTTGTATTATGGCCACATTAACTAATATAAGTAAGCCTATCTTGTTCTCCTAGATATCTATATGTATCTATCTAATGCATTTAAATATAAATGAAGTGATATGACCCAGAATAAAGCAAGCTTCAATTTAATGAATAAAATTTGCAATTAAGCTGCATCTTATATTGATTTTTACAAAACACATTTATATTCTAACTAAAACATATTGTAACCTCCAATCATACTATGTATTCTAATATTAGAATTTCATCTTTCAAAATATAGCACTTTTCAATTACTCATATAATTATGTTTACTAAAAATGTCAGTGACCTGTTCTATCAATAAATTTTTTTAAATTCATTTAGGTGATGAGGGTTAATCTTTTCAATTTATAGGGTAAAATTATTTCTCAGTATAAGCAAAGTTAAATGACATAAAACACTAGAGTACAATTCTTTAAAAATTAACAAAAAACTGTGATAGTTTCTCTTTTTCATATTTCTGATTCTTCTAAAAAGTCACTAACTTCAGTAATTCATAACAATGATTAAAGTATTCTTTCACATATTCTTAAGAGACCACATTTTGACTTTTAATTTTCCTTTTACTTTCTCCCTCTACATTTTCCTTCTTTTCTTTCACTGTACATACTTATAATTTTATTAAGCAGCTTTTTTAACTATAGGATATTTAAAATATATATCTCATGTTTTTGACATACGTATGCAATTTTAAACTAAAACCTGATCATCCTAATTTATGAGGCACCTATGATTCTAAATATGGCGTATTATAGAGCTATTTTTAGAAAAGTAAAGGAGAAATCTCATCTGAACAATAATCCTATTAATGTTATGATAAGCATGTCCAATGATAGCTTAATATATTTGCATTTATTCACTCATTTACCAAACATTGATTAAGGTCAGAAATAAGGCTAGTCACTGGGGACATAATTATGAGCAGTGAATTTCCATCTCTCAGCCTACAGAAGACTTTTAGTCAAAGGTCTCAATGTATCCCAAAATAACATTTAAAATAATTTTTAAAAAGGTCCAAGTGTGAATATATGTTAAATAGAGCCTAAAGTGTTTGCTTGTTTGTATAATCAGGAGTAAAAAAAAAGCATGCCATCATATTTCCTTTTGTCTCTCTCAGAGCTTGGAATCGTTCTTATAGACATGGATTCTCCATATGGCAGGAAAAATAGCAGCCAGAAGCCTATTAACTAAACACTCTCTTATATTAACAATTCTGCTTTCTCCCCACTCCGCTTCTTCCTGAAAAAGAGATTATCTCTCTACCAGTGTCCTTCTTTCAGTTTTTGGTCTTGGCTTCATCTTTTTAACCAATGATGCAGAAAGACGTTATACATGAGGCTCGAGTCACGTACCACTTCCTCCCAGGATTCACTAACAATCAGATGAATTAGGCAAGAGCAGTTAACAGTCTCTTCATAATGATATTATGGGAGCCAGAGGTTTTCCACTGTATATAAAAGAGATACTAAGAAGATAATGTTTCTACTCTATTTGCTACTATACAAAAAATATAGATAGACGTGTATTTCCATACATAAAATTCCATTACTATATCACACTGCATTTGCCTCATGTAACTACCAGAATTACAACACAAATGCTCTTACCTTCTGCCAAAAAAAGGGAAATTTCTTGAAATGCAAAGCCTCACTCACTTACTACTTCCAGCTTCAAGTGTGGGAGCTCTGCGTGATATATTTTGTTCTCGAATCTCCTGCACCTTGGTCATCATGTGTATCTCCATTATCCAGAAACCCATGCCAAAATGTTTTGTAACTCCCTGACCCAAACTTTAGCTTCACTGGAAAGTCCCCAGGACATTTGATTATCAGATCTCCAGTCCAACCTGGGATAGCTGGGGGCAGATACAATGAGGTCTCTTCATAAAGACACCAATAGCTGTCAGAAGGGCCAACCTGGACTGAAGTCTGTCCTTTTCATCCATCCAAAACCTATTGAAGCCTGCATAAAGAAATTAACATATTCGTACCCTTCACATTTTCTATAAAGTCTCCTAAATACATATACTTCAGAGGATGTGGCCTGAACTATAAAATAAAGCACAGTATAATTTTACAGACTTTTAATTATCATGCTAATCCATTTGTAAACTTGCATGCCACCGCAGTAATGGTTCTTGCTACATTTTGTTCCATGTCCATTTATTTCACTTCACTCTGGTTAATTGTTTCTGTTTGTCAGGGCACACAATTTGTTGAAAACCATAGAAATCCAACTCTAGTTAACCTGATTGAAAAGGAAACATTGTATTTTACAAAATTGTGAAGTCCAAAGAAGAGTATAGATTCAAGAATGGCTGGATGTGGCAGTACAGACAATGGCAATTAGGCTTTATCATCTGGCTCTTCTTACCGTCACTTGGCTTTATTTTCCTGTAGATTCTCACCAGCCAGAAGGCAAGACTGACAACAGAGCAAAATGACATTATTCCTCATCCAGCTATTCCAGAAAGAGAAAATTACTCTTTCCTAGCATCCAGATATCAATATCAGGGCAATCAAACAGTGAGTTCAAACACTCCAGGCTGCACAGAGCATGATTCCCCACTCTTGGTTCATATACTGCATGATGCAACAAAAAAAAAGATGGGATGATGAAACTGACGTGCCCAAAACAACTAGTTAGGATGGAAAAGAGTGGGTAAATAGTAGAAAAACAAGATATTGGGAGGGAAAAAGGCATAAATAGAAACAAAGAAGCATAATTTAATATTCACCTTGAAATAAACCAAATTTATGATAGAGGTATAATCCTATGTATATTATAAAGTCATAACTAATACAGTATATAAAATTAATCTTAAAGATAAATATGATTTTGCCAGAAAAAGAAGAAAGGTGAGTGAGGCAGAGATTTAATTCCTAAGGAAAATGTGTATATGAAACACAGAAGAATGAATGAGTGCAGTTTATCAGGGAATATGGAGTAGCTTTGTGAGGCAGCGGTAGGATGAAGAGAGAGAATGTAGTGGTGGCAGCTTTACTTAAGCCTGGAAAGTTCTTCAATGCACTGTGATTTAAGAATCTGAGATTTCATGATGAATAACGACTGATTTCTCCTGCTACCTAGGTGTTCAAATTTTAGTTGAAGATGAGCATGCTCGACTATATAATTATGGTGTGTTCTAAGCGCTATATTGGAGATATATAAAACGACATTTATGAGTCATAGTTGAAGATATAGAGCTCCAAAAAAATTTCAAATTTAGAAAGCAATCACAGAAAACAAAAGTTATAGGAAATTATTCCATGTGTAGCTTCATAATTTCATTAAAAACATCTGCTAATTATTCCATGTGTAGTTTCATAATTTCATTAAAAACATCTGCTAAATGACCAATATTCTATCAAAAGTTTCTATTAGAAAATAACTTAACAATCTGCATGTGAAAGTGAAGTTTATTCTTCACCTTACTCTTTCTGAGTTTCTTTTTTATTTTATATTTAACTTTTGGTAACTGAGCTTGGTTTCATGCAGTTAATTTTAGGCCATGCAATGAAGACATGACTCTCTGATCAGAAATAGAATTTAATAAAGATGTGTGAGGAAAAAAATTATAAGCTTGACTGAACTCACATTGTTGAAAGCCTTTTGCTAATGGAATTTCAGACATGCTTGTTTGCTTATTTGTTTGAATCAATCTTTCCATGGTAAAATATAAGGGTACTTAACATAGGTATTTCTCTCCAGCAAGAGTAGAAGGAGGGCTAATCCTTTAAAAAACAGAAACAGAGTACAAACCTTTCACTGCTACTTTCTATAAAATTTGAATATGATTTTCAATATTTGTATGACAAAATGTTTCTTGAAATAAAAAAGGGAAAGCTTAAGGAAATGGAGATCTAAAGATCAATAAAGCCAATTATACATTTTTTGAGATTTTTTAAATTGATGTTTTAAGCTTTGAAGTCAGAGAAATCTTTTTGACCCCGAAGCCTTACACTGTCTACTGTGCTATAATGAGCAAAATACTTCACCTCTGTGGGTCTCAAGCTCCTCACGTGTAAAATTTAGAAAATAGCAACTCTCTTCCAGGTCATTGTGAAAACAAAATAACAAAATAACTCATACGTTGGCTCAACATTATTTTTCAGTTGTTTTTCAAATTGAACGAAAGATAAATGTCTCCTATAAAACACTCATGTTTTTATCATACTATATAGTTTCTTCCCAGAAATAGTCACAGTTAAAAATTATTAAAAATAAAACCCAGAAATGTTTAACTAGTTAATAGACTTATTTGTATTAGGAGGATAGAAAAGAATAAGACCATTCCTTGCTTTTAAGTGACAAAATTCAGTGAGGAAAACAGAACACAAAAACAGGCACAAAAAGTAATAACAATAGAAAATAGAAAAAGAAAAGTCATGGGGACAATGCAAATTATTACATAATTACAAGGTAGCTTTAATGATGGGTAGTGGTATAGGACTTCAGAAAGTCTCTTTGATTCTTAGAGGAATGATGAGTGCTATCACATAGGAGGGACGCCTATAAAAGAGGCATTTTAATATTTATAGTGTTTATTTGGGATATGTTTATAAATATAAAAATGTCAGTATTCAATAGCAGACACTGTTTTTGTTTACATTTGAAATAACATTGAAAAATGATACTTTGCTTACATTTAATAATAAAATTAAAATATCTGACATTTAGTGATATACACACCAGGAATTATTCTAAGTGCTTTACATAAATTATTTAATCTTCACAACTACCCTTTGATTTGGATTGTCTTATTATCCCTATTTCACAAAAAAATACTAAACCCAGAAAGTTAAATAAACAAGCTCACAGAGCTAGGAAACAGTAAAGGCACTCATAAATACTATCAGGGGAGGGATGTACCATGACTAGCGAATCGTCTGTACATGTAATTACCGAGATGAGAGTACAGATGTACTATTTATGCCCCCATTTGTTCCGTGGAGTTATCAACACTCACGCATGAGTGAGTTAAGGGAGAATTATTGAAGAAAATTGATGTCAGTTCTTTAGTTCTTTTTTTTTTTTCACCACAAAACACATCCAGCAAGTTCCCTTGGGAGAGAGACTTTCTCTACATTTGTCAATATTTGTCAATATTCCAGTTATAACATAATGCCTGGCATCTAGGACTGTGCAAGAAGTGTTTGTTAATTGAATAAAGAGCTTTCTTCAGGGGCCGGCCCGGTGGCACAGCGGTTAAGTTCGCACGTTCCGCTTCTCGGTGGCCTGGGATTCGCTGGTTCAGATCCCGGGTAGGGACATGGCACCGCTTGGCAAAAGCCATAATGTGGTAGGCGTCCCACATACAAAGTAGAGGAAGATGGGCACGATGTTAGCTCAGGGCCAGGCTTCCTCAGCAAAAAGAGGAGGACTGGCAGTAGTTAGCTCAGGGCTAACCTTCCTCGGGGCCGGGGGGAGTAAAGAGCTTTCTTCAAGGCAACACTACCAAGAAGTCCATAAGGGCTAAACACATTAGCATTTGCTGATTACCTAGTTGATAGATACACCAAAAATACACACACACAGACACACACATACATGCACACAGAGATGGATAAACTACTGCTTTGAGTAAAGTGAAAAAGAAAAAAAATATTTCAGGTTTTTTGTATAAAACATGAATTGTAATCTTAAATATACTAATTATAAAAAATATTAATAGCCTATTTTATCATGATTTCTATCAGACTTGAGAGCTGGAGAGCTTGCCCCTGACCTCTGTCTATCATCATAAAGAATACACCATAAGAAGACGTAGTTCAGGAAACGAAACTAGAGGCAAGTCATTGCAAGAAGTTTATTCTATTCTGTGGATTGGGTTTCCTGGCTTTATCATTCATTTGAAAGTAGTTACAAAATTTAAAGAAAACGTTAATAACAGATTAAAATTGTTGTGTATAGCTCGTTCTTAATTTTGACATTGATCTATCTATATATCTATCTATGGTTTTAAAAATAATATAAAACATTTCCACCCTAAGATGTTGTTGATATCTTAACATAGTTTAAAAGGTATTACAAGTTTATTTGTCTCCAGCCCCACATTTTTCAAATATATTTTGAAAGAAAGGTAAGGAATCATTTTTCCCACATGACATTGCCTTTAAGGCTTATGATTAAATAGTCAGCACCATTTCTTTATTGAAGGTTTTCAGGTAAGATAAAAGAAAAAACTTAAATCCTTCAAGGGACTAAAAATCGATGCTGCTCACCATCCGAAATGGTGACTCATTCTGGTAATTACTTGTAAAATATCTTTTTTCAGGGCTGCCACACTTTTCAACTTTCTGTCTATTAAGCATTACTTCAGAAAGATTCGGTCATGTCAGTGAAAATTCTGAAATCACGCAATTACCGAACAGCTCAAGGCATATCATCAACGTACTTGAAAACAAAGGATTTTCTACTGGCAGCGTGCTTTGCTGTGGCATCGATGTATCTTCTAAGTTGCAGTCACCCTCCATAGGGCTATTCACGAATATGATACGTCTTAAACTCTGTAAGTCTTAAATAGGGATGTGGGCTTCTCCAAACTTGATTAATCACAGGGATGTAAAATACTAGATATTCAAAAACATCTCGAATAACTTAAGAACGTGGTCCTCCAGCCTTGTTTCAGGACACTCATATCTTCCAGTCCCTGCTCTGTTCAATAGCAATCCCTGAGTTATGTGATGAAAGAAAGCATGTCTGTCACGCTTTGCAACATTTACGCCACATGTTACTTGGCAATATGGACATTCAATAAATATTTGAGTGATTAAATGAATTTGTTTTTGTTATTGAAATCTGACATATTGTCTTTCCCCTGGTGCTTTTCAAGTGCTTCCTGAAGCAGGGCTGATGGAGAAAATATTAAGCATATGTAACTGCAAGGACACTGACCAATCAAATAGAGTACTGGCCTACTCAGAAGCACGTAGTCCAATACAGCAAACTGTTACCGCCTATAAACATAGGTTCTTTACCAGCACACAAGAGGGATGAGATAAAAATTAGAAGGCCAGTCTTATGGCAAGAAAAGGTTGTTATTTTGGATAACATCAGCCGAGAGATGAGAGTGAGCCCTAAATTTGTTTCATTTCCTCTGTCTCCCCAAAAGAGGGCAGGCGAAGAGTTTTAAAGGTTTGTGAGGAATGTGGCTCCTTGTAGAGAGGCAGGGGGTCAGTGGCCTTGCTGGTCAGAGCTTTCCCACCAGCCTGCATTCAGACCTGGGAGGAGGAGATGATGAGGAATCCAGGTGGCTGTCCTTGTCTGTGTCTGTCTCCATGGTGGATAGTGGATTCCGGAGCCAGGGAGCCAGGGAGTAAGCAGGGAAAGAGTGCTTTGGTTTTAACCTCGTATATGCTGGGTTTAATGTAGGAGAACGAATACCAGGACCGGCATCAAAACCGGTCCACATCAGCTGACTCTCAGACAACTTCGTTTACTACTTTTGCATGTTAACTTCACCCCACTTTGCTTGTCTATCCTATATTCATGTTTTATGTCTAAGTTTAGCTCTGTCTTTGCATTTACTTCTAATATATTCCTTGTCCTCTGATCATGTGAGATGTTACTTATTTTGTTCACGTATCATTTTCAACTGTTCTATTGAGGTATAAATGACATGCAGCAAACTACACATATTTAAAATGAAAAATTGGATAAGTTTTGACACAATATATGTACAACCAGAAACCATCACCACAAACAAGATAAAAAGACATTTCTTTCACCTTCCAAAGTTTCCTGGAACCCATTTATCCTGCTTTCTTCTCAGCTATCCTGAACCCCCACAAGGCACCCTCTGAGCTGCTTTAGTGACTATAGGTTACACTGAATTTTCTAGTAGTTTAAATAATTGAATTCTACACCTTGTACACGTTTTGTCTGGCATCTTTCACTCTGTATACTTATTTTGAAATTTATTCATGTTGTGTACATTCATTTTTATAGCTGAATAATATTTCATTGTATAGATATACCTCAGTTTTAATCCATTTATCTGTCCATGAATATCTGGATTTGATTTGTTTGTTTATAACAGATATAGCTGCTATGAACATTCCTGTATGTTTTCTTTTCTCTTGGATAAGTACCTAGGAATGGAATGGTTCCTATACATGGTAAGCGCATGTTTAACTTTTTAAGAAGATGACAAACTGTTTTCCCAAGTGGTTCTACCATTTTACATTTCCGCTGGCAGTGGATGAGACATCTAGACCATCTACTATCTCAACAACACTTTTTATGATTTAGTTTAATTTTAGCCACTCTAATAGGCAAATAATGGTGTCTCCTTGTGGTTGTAATTTGTATTTCCTCAAGGACTAATGATATTGCATATCTCTTCATTTACTTATCACTTGTATATTTTCTTTTGTGAAATAGTTGTTCAAATATTTTGCCCATTTTATATTGGGCTGTTTAGTTTTCTTATTATTGATTGCTGAGGTTCATTACATATTCTGAATACAATCTCCCTCTCAGATATATGAATTGCAATCAGATATATGAATTGCAATCAGATATATGAATGTACTCCAGTCTGCAGTTTGTCTTTTTATCTTCCTAATAGTGTCTTTCAGAGAACAGAAGTTTGTTATTTTTACTTTCATAAATTTCAATTTAGAAATTTTCTTTTATAACTTATGTTTTTGTTATATCTAAAAATTGTTTGTCTAACTCAATGTCACAAAGATTGTCTTCTATGCTTACTTCTGAAATTTTCCTTTATTTTACTTTGCTTTCTTTTGTTTTAAGTCCATAAGACATTTTGAATTAATTTTTTGTAAATGGTTCAAGGTATGGATACAAGTTTATTTTTTATATATGGAAATCCAATTGTTTCAGCAACACTTGTTCGAAAGACTATTCTTTCTTCACTGAATTGCCTTTGGCTACTTTTCAAACATCCGTTGTCCATATACATGCATTTATATTCACAGACCCATGCTATAGACTGAATGTTTGTGTCTTCTAAATTCATATTTTGAAACCCAATCTCCGCTGTGATGGTATTTGGAAGTGAGGCTTTGAGGAGTTGATTTGTTCTTGAGAGTGGAAACTTTATTACTGGGATTGTAAAAGAGACCCCAGAGATCCCACAACTCTTCCACCATGTCAGGTTATAGGAACAAGACTGCCTTCTATGAACCAGGAAGCAAGCTCTCAGCAAACACCTAATCTGCCAGCACCTTGATCTTGTACTTCGCAGCCTCCTGAACCAGAAGAAATAAATTTCTGTTGTTTATATGCTACCTAGTTTACGGTATTTTTGTTATAGCAGCCTGAATAGACTAAGACAACTCTATTGTGATTTGTAATAAGAAATATGTATTTGGTCATTGTCCTTGTGTCTGGCACAGAGCTCCAAAACCTTTGGATGAAAGCTGCAAAGATGTTATGTTAATGAGGTGAATTTTGACCCACACTGAAGGATGGGGGCTGGTTGCCAGAGGAACTAACCATGTGATTAGAAGGTTGAAACTTTTAGACCCATGCCCCCAGACTTCCAGGAAAGGGAGAGGGGCTGGAGGTTGAATTAATTACCAATGGCAGATGATTTAATCAATCATGCCTATGTAATGAAGCCTCTGTAAAAACACAAAAGGGTTGGTGAACATGTGGAGATCTCTCTGGGAGAGAGCATGGAAGCTCTGCCCCCTTTCCATATATCTTACCCTAGGCATCTCGTCCATCTGGCTGTTCTTGAGTTATATCCTTTTATAAGAAACTGATAATCTAGTAAGTGAATATAGGTGATAGCCCGGGCTTGTGAGTGGCATCTAAACTGTGTGTGGAGTGTGCAGCCTTGTGGGACTGAGCACTTAACCTGTGGAATCTGATGCCATCTCCAGGTAGATAGCGTGAGAATTGAGCTGAATTGTAGGGCACTCACCTGGTGTTGAAGAACTGCTTGTTGGTATGTGGAAAAATCTCCCACCCACACATTGAAATTGGTGGCCAGAACCTTTTACCTCTTTTCGGTTCTGTTTTTCTATTTGTCTACCATGATTGACTGAGTTTTGTAAGGAGCTTGATTACTAAAGTTTCATTACACGTCTTGAAATGAAGTAGTAATAGATGGTCATCTTTGTGGCTTTTCAGAGTTGTTTTGGCTCTTCTGGGTTCTTTGAATTTCCAAATTAATTTTAGAATTAGCTTGTCAATTTCATCAACAATGCCTGCTGAAAGTTTAATTTGTATTTTGTTGAATCTGTGGATCAACAAACTACAGCCCTCTAGCCAAACTATCTCAGTTGCCTGTTTTTGTAAGTAAAGTTTCATTGAAGTACTGCCATGACAATCACTTACATGTTGTCTGTGACTATTTCATTGCTACTGAGGCAGAGACGAATTATGATAGAGATTCTATAATTGGCAAAACCTGAAATATTTACTCTCTGGATTTATACAGAAAAGTTTACTGACCTCTGCTAAAGCATAATTTGGAGGGAAGTGGTGTCTTTACAACATTGTCTTCCAACACATGAACAAGGCATATCTCTCCATTTATTTACGTCTTTCATTTTTCTCAGTAATATTTTGTACTTTTCAGTGTTGCACATATTAAATAAAATTTGTTCATAATGTTTGCATCTATTTTCTGTCAGTTACTAATCTGTAGTTTTCTTTTCCTGTAAAATCTTTGTCTGATTTTGGTGTCAGAGTGATGCTGGCCTCATAGAACATTCTATAAATGTCAATTCGGTACTGTTGGTTCATGATGCTCAGTACTTCTATCTCCTTGCTAATTTTCTGTCTACCAGTTTTGTTCACTAATACTAGAAATTTCACTATTTCTTAGAGAAGTGTGTAAAAGATTCTAACTATAATTACTGGAGGCTTCGCTATCAATTACTGAAAGAAAGGTACTGAAACCTTCATCTACAAATGTGAATTTGTCGGTTTCTCATTGAAGACCTGTTTTTGCTTCATGTATTTTGAAGCAGTATATTTAGGTGCAAGAATATTAGGGTTTATTATTTTCTCTTGATGCATTTGACCCCTTAATCATTATGAAATTGTCTTCTTTATCTCTAACAACAGTCTTTGCTCTGGAAACTACTTTGCCTGATAGTAATACCACTCAGCTTTGTTTTATGAGTATTGGTATAGAATATCTTTCCCATTCTTTTAATTCAAACTATCTGTGTCTTTATATTTAAAGTGAGTTTCCATAAGCAGCATATAGTTAAGTCTAATCCTCCTCACCTCTATACCCCATCTAACCTTCTCTGTTCTTTAAATTAGGATGTTGAGACCATTTATATTTAATGTGATTATTCATATAGTTAGGTTTAAGTGCATCATTTTGCTGTTTTTTATCTGTTCCATCTGTTCTTTGCTCCTTTTATTACTATTTTCTGCCTTCTGTTGAATTATTTGAATGTATTTAACAATTACATTTTATTTATTTGACTATCAAATATAACTATTCTGTCATTTTAGTGATTGCTTTAGTGTTTAATATATTTTTTTAACTTATCATGGTCTACCTTCAAGTGATATTATAACACTTCACATATGGTATAAGAATTTTGAAATATTTGACTTTTGTTTTTTCCCTAACATACTTAATGGTGCGATGGTTATATAGTTTACTTATAAGTATATTATAATCTTGACAATATATTGTTATTATTGTGCTTAGTCAATTATCTTTTTAAAATATTTACCTAGGAAAGAAATGTTTTATCTTCAACCATGCATTTACTTTTTCCAACACTCTTTATATTGATCCCTACTGATATATCATGTCAGTTTCCTTCTGCCTAAAGGACTGCATGCAAAATTTCTTATGATGTGGGTTTGTTGAGGATGAATGCTATCAGTCTTATATGTCTTTATTGCACCTTCAATTTTAAATGATAGTTTTGTTGGACATAGAATTCTCGGCTGACAGAGGCTTTTTTCCTTCTGATATATAACTCTTTCACTCAGATACAGAATTCTAGGATGATAGTTTTTTTTTTTTTACTTTGAAGATATTGCTCCACTCTCTTCTCACTTGTGTTCTTTCCAATAATAAATCTATACTTTTTTCTTTGTTCTGTAAGTGGCATGTCTTTTGTCTCTGCTGCAAAGATTTTCTCTTTTTCACAGCTTTTGAGCAACTTGATTTGATATGAGTCTGTTTAAATTTCTTCAGGCTTTTTGTGATTGGAGAGTGTGGAACTTCGTGGATCTGTAAGTTTAGAGTTTGCATCAAATCAGAAAAATGTCTGGCCACTATTTTCTCAAATATTTTTTTGCTGTCCTCTCCATACTCTCCTCTCCTTCAGGGTCTCTATTTGCACACATATTGCAGCTCTTGAAGTTTTCCCACAGCTTACTGATACTCTTTGCATTTTGTAAGTTACTTTTTCTTTGTCTTTTTTTCATTCCTATGCCTTCGAATTCACTTATCTTTTTGTCTACAAAATCAGTTCTGCTGTTAATTTCAACCAGTGTATTATTAATCTCAAATATTGTAGTTTTTATCTCTGGAATTTCACTTTGACTCTGTTTTATATGTTGCATGTGTTTGTTTATGTTTTGAACATCAGGAATACTGCTATGATAGTTGTTTTCATTTACTATACTATTTGAACATCTGTGAAGGTTTTGTTTCAATTTTGATTAGTTGATTTTTTTTTTTTTGAGGAAGATTAGCCCTGAGCTAACTACTGCCAATCCTCCTCTTTTTTCTGAGGAAGACTGGCCCTGAGCTAACATCCGTGCCCATCTTCCTCTACTTTATATGTGGGACACCTGCCACAGCATGGCTTGCCAAGCCGTGCCATGTCAGCACCTGGGATCTGAACTGGTGAACCCCGGCCGCCAAGAAACGCAAGGCATGCACTTAACTGCTGTGCCACCGGGCCTGTCCCTGATTGGTTGATTTTTTCCCCTAACTATAGGTTGTATTTTTCTGGTCTTCACATGCCTAGTAATCTTTGGATGATACATTGTGAATTTTACTTTAGATACAATTAGATCTTTTTGTATTCTTACCTATTTATCTATCTTTTTGAGCCTTTTTCTGGGATACAGTCCATCAATAAAAGGAGTTTGATCCTCTTAGATCTTGCTTTAGGATATTTTAAGTTGGACCAGTGCACTATTTGTCTTAAGGCCAAATTACTCCCCACTACTGACGCAAGACTCTTCTGAGTACTAGAGCCAATGTCTGAATTCTGCGAATATCTTGTCTGCCTGGTGGGAACAGGTTCTAGTCCATGCCTGGTGTGAGACCGAGCACTTTTAACGCCCTCAGATGATTCTTTCCCCACTTGAGGTATTTTATGCATGAACACACCAGTCAGTACTCTGCTGCATACTTGTGGTGGACCCTACACGGTTCTCAGAATTTTTCCTTCTTTTCAGCTCTCTCCTCTCTAGTACTCCATTTTCATCTGTCTTTCAGCTCATTCTCCTCACCCCAAGCAGTTTCACATCCCCTCCATAGACCAGGAACTCTGTGAAGGCTATGGGTTTGAGTCATAATAGGACTCACCATATTTGTTTCCCATCTCCAAGGGATTATTACTGTCTGTCATTCCCTGTTTTCCAATATATTGAAAAAAATTTCTTATTTTAGTTTGTTCAGACAGAAGGATAAACTGATCCACTTTACTCCATTTTCCCAGAAGCATAAGTATCGAATATCATTTTGTACTTCTCAATTAGTGGGGGGAATTACAAATAGAGGATTTTCAGTTTACAGAGTGGCCACCTTCATTTGAGTCAACATTTGTGGGATCAGGGATTATCTGCTTTGCTCATATTATATCCATAGGATTTAGTACAATATCTTGTATATAGAAGATATAAACATTTATTATTTATTTATTCCTTCATCTATTTATGGGATAAGCCTAAAAGGAACTTTGGATAAAGCTTGTTAAATAAGATAAAACTTATGCCTTCATATTTTTTTGGTGTTATAGAAAATAAGTAAATATTAAATATATTCATCCATCTATCCATGCCTATATTAATATGATAGATGCTATAAAAATAACCAGAGGTATAAATTTTAAACAAAATAATTGACATAATTAATAATATGCATGCTGCATTATGGGTCAATAATAGTGGAACACTAGAATTTTATTTTATTTGGCTTAACTTTGAAGCTGGGTAAGTGGTTAACTTGAAAGCACTGCCAGAATTTTTTTGAGGAAGATTAGCTCTGAGCTAACATCTGCTGCCAATATTCCTCTTTTTGCTGAGGAAGACTGGCCCTGAGCTAACATCTGTGCCCATCTTACTCCACTTTATATGTGGGACACCTGTCACAGCAAGGCTTGACGAGTGGTGTGTAGATCCCGACCTGGGATCCCAAATGGCAAACCCCAAGCCACTGAAGCGGAATGTGCGAACGTACCCACTGTGCCACTGGGCTGGCCCCAGACTGCCAGAATTTTTTAAGATATATTACTCACTTGTCTAATATTCAAGATTTGAAAGAAAACACAATATGTTAATTCAGTTTTTAAAAGGAAGCTATTTTTTTTAAAATCACATTAGACCATTAGAGATATCAGGTGTACTCATGTTACTGCTCAAAACATAAAATCTAGGATCTATCCCAATCATGGACCATTCTCTTCTAATCCACACTGCTATTCTTTATCTTCTTTCTTTAATACGTGAGTTCTACTATCCAATTTCATTGATATATATTGACTAGAAAAAGTACAGTGGGTCTTATACATCAAACTTCTGGTGTTTGTCAGTGGTATGCTATTTGGGAACGCCTACAGAAATTAAGCAGTAGATATAATTTGTAAAGAAATTTAAACCCAGAATTCTAGAATTACACAGTTTGAAGTGGAAGATGGAGGAAGCCCTGGAAGTTATTTAAAAGATGACAGTCACAGGACTAGCCTGGTGGTTCAGTGGTTAAGTTTGCACATTCCACTTCCACGGCCCAGGATTTGCTGGTTGGGATCCCAGGTGCAGACCTATACACCGCTTGTCATGCCATGTGGTGGCAGGCATCCCACATATAAAATAGAGGAAGATGGCCACAGGTGTTAGCTCAGGGCCAGTCTTCCTCAGCAAAAAAAGAGGAGGATTGGCAGTGGATGTTAGCTCAGGGCTAATCTTCCTCAAAAAAAAAACAAAGATGACAGTCATGTTACTAGGCAGTAAGATATATAACAAGATATATAAAGACTATATTATAGCAAAATTTTGAATATCATCTTTCTAGGCCTGGTTAAGTATAGGAGTGAGAAGAATTGAATGCTCTTAAATAGTAATTTCCAGTATACCTGATATGTGATTTAAGAGTGAAACATGAATGCGTTTCAAAGCATGGAGACTCGAGTATCGGGTAGTACTAGAGAACAATTCCACACTTGGGGTTTAAAACTGATAATCTGATGGACAAATTTTATTGTATATTTTCTTTCCTTTTAGAACTCAAATATTTCTCAAATATAATTTTCTAAATCTATTACTATTTATATTATATACTTATTTACAAATTAATAAAGTTTTATATAGATACTGTGTAACAAAAAGGATCAATATTAGATGACTAGACAGACATTTGGAATTAGAATTTTGATTTTTTCTAAGCATTATGATATAATTAATAAGTGATATGTGGTTAAAATACATTTGCTGTCTAGCATTTTCCCCTGAAGACATTGTAAGTGCAATTCAAAAGATTTCTTATTTGCTATTCTTCATTTGTGAAGATTTCTTCCTGCTGGTAAGCATATAAAAATACCTACAATTGTAATATGAAATGTTTTGACTGGGAAATAAAGACCACTAAAATTGATCCTTACATAAAAGTTTAAATAAAAAATTCTTTCCAAGAGAAACAACCATTAATTTTCTATGTCAATGTAATCTTTAAGCTATGAATTCTAAAGATAGTTTATTTTTGCATTTTCATTAAGGGATAGTTAAATTAATAGTTTACAATTAGATACTGTTAATCTGAATCCAATAGAGGAAATAAAAACTCTGCTAGGTGACTCAGTCAGAAAGAAATGTAATACAGAGTATGGAGCTTATAAAAGTTGGAAAATCATGCTCTAGTCCATGTACCTTAGAATTATTCCTAGAACTCCATAGTGCTGTCTCTCAGATCTTACGCCAATGTAATCTCAACACTACCAGGCTGGGAAACATACACCCAAAGCTACAATCCCAAGCATCATGAGTTATATGAAGAGGTTATCTCTGTAGCAACTGTTTCATCAAATCCAGGATATGATCTTTATCCAGAATGAACATTAGAAACTGCTGACGGAAATGCATGAGTTTAGTAGACAATGACAACTGCCATGAGTCCCAGAACTATCACCTCTGCTCTTAAGTTCTGTCTTCTAAATCTCTGCAAATGCATCTAATTGGTGGACCTCAATTCATATCCAGAACCTTATTAGTAAGGGAATTGATAAAATAGAGTCTAAATTTTTTTCAGCTTCTATAAAGAGGTTGAGTAAAACAATCCCAGTACCTTGCACATTATTACTCTCATTTGCATAATATACACAAAATGATGAGGCATCCTTTGAGAGAACTGAGCTATCCTTTACAATTTAGAAGTAATATAAAATAATTTTGGGTTGATTGAAATTCTTGATAGTTGTTATTAAGTAATTCAAGTAAGTAAATTGTGGCACTGCATTTAAAATTTATGGGTAGTTCTAAGTGCAAACATCATTTAAAGATTGAAAACTGGAAGCAGTGCTTTTCTTAGTATGCATCCTTTGCCTAATCATTGTAGTACAGATTTCTATAGAACATGAGTGAAGAACGTCCCCCCAGTCACAGTGCCAGGGAAATTTGAATTGTAATTGCTGTACAGACACAAGATCCTACAACTACTCTGTAGATAAAGGAACTTCCAGCAGACTTTATTGTATATTTTATTATTTGTTACTGACGCTACAGCAAAACAAACCTAGATTTCTCGATATATAAAGAAACATATGTTTTTGTCACTTTGAAGTCTGTGTTTCACAAGTTGCTGGCCCACAATTTAGACAGTTCTACTGAACAAGGTAAATGCTAGGGTTTCCATGGTGACACCGTTCACATGACAGTAGCCAGATTTTTCTTGCTTTTAAGACGACATTTAAGTAATTCTGAAAGTACTAACACTAGAGTCACAGGGCCTATGTGGTTTGAAGTGGATTTGGGCATATATAGCAATAAAGCCTACAGAAACCAAACTGACTGGATGTCTTCATCCCACATGGTGAATATATATTAGTTTGTCTGTTACGCTACCTGAAATGTATCACAGATAACTATATTTATTTTCCAGTATCAAAATATAAGCATTATTAACAATAATTCTTAAATTATAAAAATATATTTATTAAAGATAAATTTCTATATACATAGACATACAGACACAAACATTTACATACAAACATAGAAATACCCTTCAAAAAGGAGTGCTTTGCTATAGATAGTAACTGAAACTACGATTGATTTTTTTGATTCATTTAAAGTTTTTTACTTAAAAAATTATTCAAATAAATAATCAATGTTAACATCATTTGACTTAGAAATGTTAAAAAATAAAAATTTAAACAAAGAAATTTTCTGTAGCATATCCTGATATTTTATTATTGCAAGCCTTACAAATCAGATTTTAGTAAAATTTTCACAAAGAAATGTGAAAGGTTATAGTAGTCAGGTATTCTTTAGTAAATTACTTATTTTTTTTATTTTAAATGTTTAAGAATTAATGTTTTCATTTTTAGAAAAAAACTCTGAAAGGGAATTTGAGTATCATGGAAACTCATGATGGTTCATTTAATTATCTGTATATACTGGAACATTTGATCTATCTCTGAGTTTTAGTTTACTTATTTATAAAATATCAAGATAAAAAATGGTTATTAACATCATCTCTAAAAGTCATTGAAGAACAAAAATTTTATTCCCGATTCATTGTTATGTATTTGACATATTTCCATCACAAATAAGATTCAAGTGTCTTATCAAAGAGCAAATGCTAACTCTGATCAAAGAATAAACAATATCCAAATGTTCCCATTGTCATCTAAAAGTCACACTCTTTATGCCAAGGGCATCACTATATCCTACATTTCTGAAACTTAAAAAAGATAGCAATATGTGAAAGAGCAATATATGCACATATACACATATCACTTTGATACTGGTGTCTGGCACATATAAGTAATAAATAGATGTTTGCAAAAACAATGAGGGAATTCATTTATTGAGAAGGAAAGATGTCCGAAAATTCTCTTTCCCAAAACGAACGTAAAAGTTGACAAAATTACCAAAGAAAAATTATAGTGCTTTGGAAAACAAATTGGGAAGATTTATTCATGAAAAAAATCTCTATTTTTGGTTAAGAAAAGCAAGTATCTAGGGGCTGGTTCCATGGCTGAGTGGTTAAGTTTGCGCACCCGGCTTCAGTGGCCCAGGGTTTCACCGGTTCGGATCCTGGGCGGGGACATGGTACTGCTCACAGGCCATGCTGAGGCAGCGTCCCATATAGCACAACCATAAGGACCTACCACTAGAATATACGATTATGTACTGGGAGGATTTGGGAAGAATAATAATAAGAAGAAAACAAAGAAGATTGGCAACAGATGTTAGCTCAGGTGCCAATCTAAAAAAAAAGCAAGTATCTTAAGCTTTCTTGCTAAGGCCTGCTCCCACCTTTCCAACCCCTACCTAAGTAGCAAAAATGATAGTTTTTAGCAGAGGGGGATGGTCATGAAAATCAGAGACTTGGTTGACAGAGAGGTTGTTAGCGTAAAATAGAGGGTGAAACTTTTCCCCAACAGCATTGTCAATAATAGCAATATGGTAGTAAACTATGGGGAGCACTTACAACCCTAGCCTGAGATGAAGGTCCTGACTGAGTTAAGTAACAGACAACCTAGAAATTTGTTAGGGAGATCTTACAAATGAGAGCTTCTTAGGAGGGTTAGACAAGGTCTCCACACGTTCCTGGCTAACTGGTAAAGTATACACTTGCAAAGGGAGGACACAATAAGGCCAAGCCACATTGGAAAACTGGTTGCACTTTAAATGCACTTCTCAATCCACTTCCAAATGAATTGAGAGAGGGTGGAAGCCTTACAAACTCAGTTCTAATCATTGACTGTTTGCTAAATGTACAGACATGGAGACAATCCCTAGCGAGCCAGGATGAAGATGAAACAAAACAAACAAAAGCACAACAATAACCACTACAATGAAAATCAGAGATAGCAGCAGCTCCAGGACATGAGGGAGAGAGATCTCAGAGTTTTAGTCCAGGAAAACTATTAAAAATGAATAAAGAAAATTTTTAAAAACCTCAGAGGGAAAGTAGAATATAATATTCTGGACTATATATTCTAAAACTCCAGTTTCCAACAAATATTAGGAGACATATAAATATGTAGGAAAGAGTGATCCATACTCAGGAATAATGAAAAGTAAATGTAAGCTCACTCTAAATGGGACCAGATGTTGAATTTAGCAGGAAAAAAACTACAAAAGAGTTATTAATATATTCAAAGAATTAAATAAAACTCTAACTAAAGATGTAAGTAAACATTGAATCCAACATTTCAACAAGTGGAGAATATTCATAGAGAAATATAAATTATAAAAAGAGAAAAATGTAAATTATAGAATTAAAAATTATGAAAACTAGGGCCAGACCTGATGGCCCAGTGCTTAAAGGTCAGTGCATTCCACTTCAGCTTCTCAGATTTGGTTCCCAGGCCTGGAACCACACCACTCGCCTTTCAGCAGCCATGCTGTGGTGGAGGCTCACATAGAAGAACTAGAAGGATTTAAAACTAGAATATACAACATTGTACTGGGCCTTTGGAGAGGGGGGAAAAAAGAGGAAGATTGGCAAAAGATATGAGCTCAAGGCAAATCTTTCCCAGAAAAAATAAATGTGAAAACTAAAATAAAAAATTCACTAAAATTTAAGAAACTTACTTTCTATAGAAGATTTGAAATGAAAGAAGAAAGAACAGTGAATTTAAAGATAATACAATAAAAATTATCCAATCTGAATAACAGAGGGGAGGGGAAAAAAGATTGAAGAAAAATTAACAGAGTATGAGAGATCTTTGAGACAATATCAAGGC
This sequence comes from Equus asinus, assembly GCF_041296235.1. Taxonomy (NCBI): domain Eukaryota; kingdom Metazoa; phylum Chordata; class Mammalia; order Perissodactyla; family Equidae; genus Equus; species Equus asinus. The sequence goes on from NC_091796.1 coordinate 11,817,444, forward strand.
CACGCCCACCCAAGTAATGAAAGTATCAGTTGGAGAGGAGATAAAGAAAGGAACAAAAACTGTATTTAAAAAGTAATGGTCAGGGGGCTGGCCCCGTGGCCAAGTGGTTAAGTTCGCGCGCTCCGCTGCAGGCAGCCCAGTGTTTCGTTAGTTCGAATCCTGGGCGCGGACATGGCACTGCTCATCAGACCACGCTGAGGCAGCGTCCCACATGCCACAACTAGAAGAACCCACAACGAAGAATACACAACTATGTACCGGGGGGCTTTGGGGAGAAAAAGGAAAAAATAAAATCTTTAAAAAAAAAAAAAGTAATGGTCAAAGCTTCTTAGATTTTATGAAAAATGTTTAATCTTACATCTAATACTTCAAAAAATAACCCAAATAGGATAAAAACTGAGAGATCCACATTTCAACATATCATAAATTGCTGAAGTCAAAAGAGAAATTTTGAAAACAGAAAGAAAAAATAAAAGAATCATTAATCCAGTTCAGTTAATTGGAAACAAGACATTTAACTACTTCTTAACAGAAACATTGGATGCCAGTAGACAATAGAATAACATACCCAAAATCCTGAAAGGAACAAGCCATCTACCAAGAATTCTATGTCCATTGAAGATATCTTTCAAAAATGAAAGTGGACTAGGACCTTTTCAGATAAAGAAAAACTGATAATTAATTATTAGGATATCTGCTTTACAAGAAATACAACAAGAAGTCCTTCAGTTTTAAACTAAATAATACCTGAGAGTAATTCAAATCCATAGAAAGAACCAAACAGCAGCAGAAATAATAATATGAAAAGACTGCATAAATATATGTTCTCTTTTCTTGTATTGATTTCTTTAAAAAATAAAATTACATAAAACAACAATTGAAACACAGCACTGTATGTTTTATTATAGCGTGAGAGAGAGAGAGAGAGGTAACATAGCTGATAATAACACAAAGGAGGGGGAGGGAATGGAGCTATATTGGAACAAACTGCTATATCTTATGCTAGAATTAAGTGGGTATTTTATAGTCATAGAATTTTATACTATGTGCAGACACTAACTTTGCAATGAATATTAATATAAAAATAAGATAAGAATATTTCAATATTAACTTTTGTGATTTTTCTTCTCATTTTAGATATTTCCAAAAATGAAATGGGAGGACCAAAGCTGCTCTTTAAGATATAAAAAATGTAAGACTGACACTTCACTCGTAACAATGAGAACAAGTTGGTTAAAGACACACAGAAAGCTAAGTAAACTAAATTCTCAAAATAAATGAGCTCTTCCTAGTAGAAAAGAGCTCTCAGGGCTGATTTCATTGCTGGAGGAAGGATGACCAGAGAAGGAAATCTCCACAGGTGGAGTAAAAGAAACCAGCTGATTTTCTTCATAAACATATCCAGCCCCTGTGAGCTGAGATGATGATCCTGAGTTCCAGGTAGGATCCTGCTGAAGGCTGGGCAGAAGGCAGCAAAGAAGAGCGAAAGTTACATCTGGGCTGTAAAGCAGAGAGAGAAGCTATTATTTGGAAACTGGTGACACACTGTGAAGCACAAACAGGTCTTTGGCTATTTGTTAGCACTGTGTTGATGAAAAGTCCTGATCCTGCCTTCAAAACATTTGAAGCTGGCGTAAACTGAAGCTAACTTGATGCACAACAGAGCCCAGACCTAACTCAGTGAGAGAAACAATTGCCTCTGATCCCTATGGTAGCCTCCTGACAGAGGGCAAATAATATTTATTTCAAACTCTGCTCTGCCTCTATAACCAATGTCCAAAATATAATTGAAAAAATATGAAACATAAACAGAAGCCAGAAATGTGACTCATACTGAAGAGAATCACAGGCATCAGAAGCAGATGCCCAGATAGCCCACATGTTGGAATCAGTAGACATGAGTTTCAAAGCAACTATGAAAAGCATACACGTGATACATCTTCTCCACACTTTTACTTATAAATTCTGTGTGTTTTTAGCTTTGAAGTGTGATGTTTCTTCTAATGCCTGTAAAACTGTTTACTGTTTGGCAGGATATTGTTGTAATTCAAAGATGCATATGGTAAATTTGAGTTAAAAATTTAACACAAAGAAAAATATCTAAAAAGTCAATCGTGGGAATGATATATAACAGTAAAAAGCATACTCAATTTACCCAAAAGAAGGGAGGAAGGAAGAATAAAGAAATAAGGAATACATGGGAAAAATAGAAAATAAATAGCAAAATGGTCAACTTTAACCTAAACTTATCAATATTTAGATAAAATATAAATGCACTAAACAGTCTAAAAAATGTTTCAAAATCCAGAATTGTAAGACTAAATAAGAGAGAAAAGCCAGCCTCATGCTGTTTCTAAGGCTCCTCAGACTCATAAAACCACTTTTGTCTAACTAGGTGTTCTGGGCACCACCTTCAGTCATTCAGAGATCTCATGTAAAGGTCGTACACCTGCCCAAGGGGTCTGTCATATCTCACTGCATTCTCTCCAATGGTTATTTGTTATTCAGAGTTTTGTGACAGAAGAACCATTCAAAGTTAACTAACATTTCTGTGTACTAGAATTTGCGCGTTTGGCTATTTAAATCTTACCACAAAAAATAAAATAAAAATATGATTCCAATTTTATGTAAGGGACATTGAGGTTATTTAAAAATTATAAGTTTATAAATAATAACAGATTTCTCCAAGAGCTTTCCCTTAGAAGACATGGGAGCTTGGACATAATCTTTAGACTTTTTACCTCCCAATTCTGTATTCTTCTGAACACTACTCCTTCTCAAAATAAGCATATTGCACTTGAACTGTGAGAATTAGACAAGGCATCTGCATAACATTACTTGTAGTTACTGAATTTCTAAACTTATAATATCAATAAATGCCTCATTCCTGATTAAGAGCTGAAAGGAGCCCTAATAATCAAAAATTACAAAGCATCAATTTGAGGACTATAAATAACAAAGAAAATTGTTTTCAAACTCCCCCATCTATTCATTAGGAAAGTTTTTAAATGAGATTAGATTTAGAGGGATGATTATAATCAAGGTCAATTATGTAAGTGTTCCAACTACACACCACATATTTCTGTATATTAAGCTATGACCCTAACATTTGCTTCGGGCCACATTCAAAACTGTGCTGAATAATCATTTCTACCAGTAATGCATTTACTAATTGGTAAAATATGTGTCAATTGGACTCATTCTAAACTATTTTCATTTCATTAACTGAAAATATTGAGTTGATTTTCTTCAAATTGCCATAGATTTACCTTGACTCATTGACATTTAAACTTATACATTTCTTTCTAAAAAAAATAAATCCCATCACAAACCAATAGACATCCTCATTTGCAAATCTTACTGAGGGTACTTTCAATCTTATTTATCTGATGGTTTTTGGATGAAAATAATACATTGAATGTAAACAAATAATCCAATTTTCAATAAAAGTTGCCATTTATCAGTGAAGTACATATTTTTTAAACTGCACACATTATTAATTTTTAATGAGATTGTTTTCCATACTAATGAGAAATTTAACCTGTGTAGGGAAGAACCAATTAGTCAAGTAACATAAAAACTTATTAGCAGAGAGTTCACAAATAATCAAAAGTTGCTTTCTATGCATGGATTAAGAACATTTTTTCCTGTTATTAAATATTAGCTGTTGTCTTCTTCTTTTAGTCTTAATGTTGTTTCTAAAAATTTGATTTCTCTAATAATAGTTCACAATTAATGAGTACTAATTAGGTATGATGCACTGTCTGAAACGCTTAATGCATTATCTCATTTTATCCTCATAATAATAGTTTACTTTCCTAATTTATACTCATTTTTATGGTGACCAAGTTATAAAGAAAGCAAACAATTTTTCCAAAGTGACATAATCATTAATTTATGGAGCCAGGACTTGTATTCCATCTACTGGAATTTTAAACAGTAAGCTACATAACATCGATGCTGCCATTGAAATTCATCCATTCATCAGTGTAGTCACCACATACAGATTGAGCACATTTTACATACCAGGCCCAAAACTCGAACTGGAAACACAATTGATTATGACATAAAGAGAACTCATTTTTTTTCTAGAAAAATAAATAGAAGACTCAATAAATGAATTAAGCATTTTAATAGCTGAGATATATTTGTAGAGACTTATATAGTATTATAGTAATTAATTTCAAAATGATTTCCACACACTTACTCTATGCCAGGCAATAAAAGAGGCAGGGAAGATACAATGCCAAACAAAATACTGGGTTTAAATTTTTATGAAATGTACATCAAGTTAGAGATGCAAAAAAGTAAAAAAATAATTAAAACATTAAAACATTGCATGTAAAAGTTGTAGAAACAGGGGGAAAGTCAGCCTAACCTAGATGATCAGATAAAACTCAGGAAAAATAGTTGTGCAGAAAATAAAACAAATATTGGGGTAAGAGTGACAGCCAGAATGTTCCAGGCAGGGTTAAGAGCATGTGCAAGAAAACTTAACACAAGCAATAGTTTTGCATTGAAAGTAGTTTAACATGGCTGACATGTAGCATTAGGGTAAAACGGTTAGTTCAGAAATCTCTCAAAAGAGGCATTAGCCTGGTGGCATACCAGACATGAAGCTACACTTTCATAATGATGTTATAAATGGGAATGCTTTCTTAACTTCATTTACAGATTGTTACTTGCAAGTGTACAGAAATACAATCGATTTTTGTCTATTAATCTTATACCCTGCAACCTTGCTAAACTTGATTATTAATTCCAATATTTTTAAAATTATATTCCTTAGGATTTTCTATATAGAAGACTGTCATCTGAGAAAAGAGACAATTTACCTCCTTTCCAATCTAGGTGCCTTTTATTTCTTCTTCTTCTCTGGGTGCCTTGACTAGAACCTCCAGTACACTGCGGAATAAAAGTGGCCACAGCAGTAGATACACCTGTCTTGCTCCTGATCTTAGAGGGAGGGCGTCTAGTCTTTCATCACTAAGTATGATGTTAGCATCTACGAAAAACTTTCCTTTCCAATTTGGATGCCATTTCTCTCTCTCTCTCTCTCTCTCTCTCTCTCTCTCTCTGTCTGTCTCTCTCCTAAACATTCTGGGTGAGACTTCCAGTACTATGTTGAATTGAAGTAGTTAAGTGGGCATCCTTGCTTTTTTCCTGATCTTAGAGGAAAAGCTTTCAGTCTTTCACCATTGACTATGATGTTAGCTGTACGTTTTTCATAGATGGGCTTTATTACTGTTAAAATTAAATACAAAAATGGAGACCAAACTTGAAAATTCGCCGAGCAGACAAAAACATTTGAGCCACATAAGCAAAACTAAATCTAGCTTATTTCATGAAAGTAAGTGAAAGTGAAAAGAAAGAAAATGGTTGAATAAGGTATAAAACTATATTTTGTAGACCCAACTTGATTGTTAACTTGCTACTGAGTTTTGGTAATTTATTTAACTAGGCTATCTTTTCCATTCTGAGTGTATAACAATTGTTTGCAAACTCTTACATAAATAAAATGGAAGAAACAGGTTATTTCTTCTAAATATCTCTGACATTCATAAAAGAAACTTAAGTCATCTTCTTAAAAATGGCATGAGATAACCACTTTTAACCAATTCCCTGCCACCTGGAAACCCTCAATGTAATAACAAATTGTTGTAACAACTTCATTGGCACTTTATAAGCCATCCTGTAACTTCATACTCCTGAGCTTCATATCAGTTTTTATTTCTGAAAGCTCTGAGTTGAACTGTTCTTTTATGCACAGTAAACTCTTACTAAACACTATTTGTTGATTTGGTGGCTTTAATTCTACTATTTCTGGATTTTTGACATTATGTTGAAGTAATTTTCTTCTAATTCTAATATGTTGAGTGTTTTTATGTTGAAAAGGTGTTGGATGTTTGTCAAATGCTTTGTCCATATATACTCAGATGATGATATGATTTTTACTTTTTTTTAATTGATATATCTTCCTTAATGATGTGTCGACATTCAGCTCATTCTAACATTTATTTTGTGATATGATTTTTTCAGTTAAAATTAGCTTCCACGCTTCCCAAAGTCCAAAAGCATAACATTATTTCTATTTGGATTATAGTTCTCCTAATAAAGAAAACTTTTGAAATGTCTCGAATAAGAAAATTGTGTAAATTGTTATATGAAGTTTTGCTGATTTAGAAAGGATGTTTGCTCTTTATCTTTTGTCCTACAAGTTTATGATTCTAGATTCACATATAATAATGTTGACACATCATTAGGGAAGATGAAATAGCTGTTCTGAAGTAAAAAGGGCAAATCCTTATAGATCATGGTGAACACTGTCAACGTACTTCAATTCTCACAAAAGGTAAATGCGTTGTTAAATTTTAAAAGAGACAATGAAAAAGTATTTATTTTCTTTTGAAATATATTGATGAGCTAATTTAATATTAAATGTATGTAAAATAATTAAGAAACTCAGACCATTGGGTGGAAGAGTATAGACAGATATGAAAGCAGATGAACTTAGAAAATGTAAAGGTCAGAAGAGTTACAAAATGGCAATTGGGATGAGCAATATGTATATTATGAAATAGAATCAGGATAGTATGCTAAAAGCTTAAAAACATAGGTATCGGCAATAAACAAGTGGAATTTGAAATTAAAAACACAACACCATTTACGTTAGAATCTAAAAATGAAGTATTTAGGTATAAATCAAACAAAATATGTACAAGATCTACATGAGGAAAATTCTGATGAATGAAATCAAAGAAGAACACCAGCACTCCAGTGAAAGGACGTCCACTATACTTTTACTACATTTCCACATATTTGACAAATTTTCCTTTGTGATCATAGTCCCCAAGGATTACTAATAATCACAGAATGACCAGTCTCGTTAGGTTTGGTCTCATTACTTCCATAGGTGCAGCAAAAGTTGAATAACTTTATGTGTCTCCTTGGTTTACTTTTCAAGTCAATAGCTGCGCAATATTGAGTAACTACTAAGGCCTGAGAATGAAGCTATATACAGAAGTTTTCATAAGGAATTTCAGACTTTTAAAAGTCTCTATTATTTGCTATCCTGTGGCTAAGAAATTAAGACAATGAAACTCTCCTCGTTGAATTTTATTTGCACTATATATAAATGTGGGTAAGTTCTTAATTCTTGAGACTCTCAACATTTCCTAAGGTCCGTGGCCTGACAGGATGTGACCTTCCTTACTATTCTGTGAGACTGCAGTCCTGTAAGTTAGGTTCCACGCCTGTTTTCCCAGGAATGCTTTATAAGCATCGGCCACACCTATAAAGTCAACATTTTTTTCTTAATAGCTTGACACACTTATTTAAATAAGAATCATCCACAGATGTGGCACTGCAGCTGAGGCCTTGACTGCACCACCAATTTATCTAATTACATTCTGGCAGAAAGAACAAATTTCTTATTGACCCTATGCAAATAATTACATTGCTACAAAAGTAAAATAGACTTATACACATTTCCAAATTGAGGTGGGGAGATCAGTGAAAATCAAATACCATTTTTCAAACGTTTTATTTCAATTTACAGAAGCAGACTCTCCTAAATTAAGGTGAGAGCTAGATTAAGAAGACATAAAAAAGGGTTTCCTCACTTATCTATTAAAAATAAAGCATAAAAGCACCATTAATCATGTTCCGCTGGTATGGTCTGAAATTTTCTCAATGATGTCAACACAGGAATCAGAAACTTGTACCAAAAATGCTATTCTTTAACCTATAAGTCATTTAAAATACTTAGTACAGTCCTTTTCATGAGGCTCCAAAATTCTCTTTGTTGAAGACATAAATAGTGCAAAGGCTTCCAGGAAGCATCAGAATAAAATAGAATTATTTATAAATGACAAAGGCTTAATGACTGTGCTGGATTTATTACAATAACCAATAATATGAGAATGTAATAAAGCAAAATCATCTATTGAGTACAGCATATAACTATTTCGTAAAAGTTTAATAGATGTTTACCCTAGGATAAAAACATATTTTGGGCAGTAGGATTGTAGACAAATCTGCAGAGCCTTTTACACAGTCTTTAATTTCTGAAAAACTTACATTAAACACTTACATTAAAATCACTTTAGTTATTTTACCTGTGCAAACTTAACCTAAGGAAGGCTGAGTATACTTTCTCATTTGACAACTCTTCCCATGCAATTCCTAAAATAGTATTGAGCTTTGGATGAAATATGGGGTACATCAATCAAATCTCATTATTTGTGGCACCACTCCTTTTACAAGATCAAAAATAAAATTTTATGATTTTTTCCATGGGACTTCTGGTAAAATTTAAAAATAACTCTGGATGTAAAACATATTCTGAATATTTTATATGTATGTTTTATAAATTTAAGATTTAATTTTTGTGAGGCAAGATCAAAAGAATTTTTAGAGGAATTTGGTCACTTGATTAAGATGGAATCAGGGGACCTGAAAACATATATATTTACACTTTTGATCAAAGTGATACTAAACAGGTTTAAAATAAATACAGAAGGTAACATGTTTTTAGGGAAACTTAGAACTTTTACAAGTAGAGAATTTTTGTTGGGGTTTTGATATAAAGGCAATGATAAAGTCAACATGAAGTACAAAATACTATCCTAGTTAGACTTAAAAATTTTCCTTTTATGCAAATTACTTAAATCTTTCACATTACAGGTAAAGGCACTAATAAGAAAACAAGAAAATAAGAAAACTAAGCAAAAATTTGTCAAAACTTTTATATCTTTTACATTTTTTCTTAGACCTAGATACTGTAAAACAAGAGAAATAAACGACTTTCCTCAAGTTTTAAACTTATCTAAAAAAAATATGTTTTTATCTGTTTTGGAACGAGCTGGTACTCAACTTTGGGACAAAACTAATCGCTGTATTTCTTTTGTCGATATTTTCCTTTTTTTATTTGTTACCAGTACAGTCTCAGCCATCTATATCATTATAACTTTTATCCAAAGTAACTATTTTGTATTTCAGAGAAAACTGGGAGTAGGTAATTGAGAACTATCTGCCATATACAAGCATTTTAACTGACTAACAAAGCTCATGAATGCACATAACTCATCTTCTATACTACTCACATTCATTATAATCTTTCATAAGGAGGTAAAAATAAACATACTAATTAAGATTACTCAAATATATAGCAGCTCTGGAATAAATGTATACTTAAAATTATGCTTCATAATCAATGTTTCAGTAGTATTTTTTTTTTTTGAGGAAGATTAGCCCTGAGCTAACTACTGCCAATCCTCTTCTTTTTGCTGAGGAAGACTGGCCCTGAGCTAAAATCCATGCCCATCTTCCTCTACTTTATACATGGGATGCCTGCCACAGCATGGCCTTTGCCAAGCAATGCCATGTCCGCACGTGGGACCCGAGCCAGCGAACCCAGGGCTGCTGAGAAGCAGAATGTGCAAACTTAACTGCTGTGTCACTGGGCCGGTCCCTCAGCAGTATATCTTACCTAGAAATTTCTTAAGCAACCAAGAATTATTCACTAGTAAGTTCAATTCAATATTGTACAAAGTTTTATATTACCCAAATATATTGGAGATTATGTTATAGTGACACACTACAATCAAAGATAATGTTCCTATTAAAACTTTCAGAATAATGTTACAATTTAGTTGAATACAAATTTACATAGACATAACCTTAAGTATTATGTGGAAGTAATGTTAGTTACAAAACCTGCATAATTTAGAATGTTCTGAGCAAGTAATACTTTAATGAAAAATAAGCCCAAATATACACTTATATTATAGTTAATAATTATATATCAGAAAAAGACATAACTTTTTATTAATACAAATATATTAAACTATTTGTATTTGCCCAAAATTTACATCAATTATGTAAATTTAGAATTTCATTTGTGAATGAACTAACAATTTATGTAAATAGGATTTTTTAGCAAAAGTCTAGCATATCTAAAATACTAGAAGTTCTATTTCCTTATATTCAGTGAATTTTAGAAAGAGTAGATTTAAGTATGCACTTATAGATCTCTTTAATCCAATCAAAACAGAGCTGTTTTACATTTAAGAGATGCTGTAATCTAATTTAATATATAACTTGGGAAATGGAAATATGTTATACTTACTCACCAGGAGGTCAAGACCATATAAATTACAGACATGATACATTGACATATAAACAGGGGGACCTTGTAGCTTTGGTTCTATAACTTTAGTCACTAATTAAAAATAAACATAAAAACCGGCACAGAATTCAAAGATCTGTTTTCCTACCACATAGGAACAAAATTAATAATTTAATCAAGCATTAATAAATAAAAAGACAAAAAAGACTACAAAACCTGATTGTCTATTGTCTCTCACTCAACTGAGAATAAATTATTAGTATTCATCTACAGAGATTGTCAAATAGATCATAAAATCAAATTCTCAAGAAAAGTCCAGGCCCAAATAGCTTCATGAGTGAATTTTACCAAGTATTTTAAAAAGTACTAATACTGAGTGACATCAGCATCATGGTGGAGTGAGCTCTTAGTGATTCCCCCCAAGATACAATGAAAATAGCATTCATAAACCAACAGAGGACATCCACACAATGCAAAAGACATCTGAGAGATGCACACAGCCATACATCTGAAGGTGGAGGTGCTAGACCCACTGGGATGCAGTGGAAGGATGTAAGAGGATATCTTCTCCCTCCTCAAGTGGTAAACATATAGGACATGGTACTATTCATGGTGGCCAGTGTGAAACTCTGAGGTGAGAGGGGGGAAGAGCAGCCCCCTATTGTAACACATCTGCTCTCAGAGTTGCCTCTCAGCCTTTGAGAATACTCCACACCAAGGAGGCTAAGCAATTTCAGGGTTGTCTTCACCAAGCCAAGCAACCAAGGAGGGCAGGCAGCAAGTGCAGAGTGGGATATTCCGCAGAATCATGTGTGCAAAATCAAGAGTTCCCCCAACCTCTGCTGGATGCACCAGCTTGGCCAGTCAGCCAGAACAGGGGACTTCTGCCAAAGTGCCTATGTGTGTAAAGCAGCAAGGGCCAGAGGCAAATACAGACAGGTCCTGGTCAGCAGAGCTTCCAAACGACAGGCACAGCTGCTAGGGATTGTGGCAGGCTCAGAATATACAACTCCTGCCCCCCTCAGTGGCAGTAGGTGGAATCTGTGACCAAATACTACTACTATGTGACAAAGCAAGTCAACCCCTTAAAATAGCATGAAGAAGAATATTAACACTCCAGACCAGAAAGAAAATGACAAGTAGCCAGAAATCAATCCTGAAGTCACAGAAATTTACAACCTAAATGACAGAAAATTTCAAAATTGTTATCATAAAGAGACTTAATGAGTTAGAAGAGAACTCAGAAAGACAATTCAATGAAATCAGGAATAAAGTTAATGAACAGAAGAAATTCTTCACAAAAGAGATTAAAACTATAAAAAAATCAGAAATGTTGCAGATGAAAAACAATGAATGAGATTTAAAAAATCTAGAATCTTTAAATAATAAGGCTGATATTATGGAAGACAAAATTAGGAAGATACGGGAGAGAAATATAGACATACTTCAGATGGAGGAGGAGAGAGAACTAAGACTAAAAAGAAATGAAGAAATTCTCTGAGAAATATCCTACTCAGTTAGGAAACAGAACATAAAGCTTATAGGTATTCCAGAGGGAGAAGTGAGGGAGAAAGGAGTAGAGAGCTTGTTCAAAGAAATAATAGCTGAGAACTTCCCAAACCTGGGGAAGGAGCTAGAATTATATGTAAATGAAGCTAATATAACTCCTAATTACATTAATGTAAAAAGACCTTCTCCAAGGCATATATTAGTAATACTGGCAAAAGTAAATGACAAATAAAAAATATTAAGGGCAAAAAGGCAGAAGAAAATAGCCTACAAAGGAACCCCTATCAGGCTTTCAGCAGATTCCTCAGCAGAAAACATACAGGTTAGGAGGCATTGGAATGATATATTCAAAATTCTGAAAGACAAAAACTTTCAGCCAAGAATACTCTATCCAGTGAAAACATCCTTCAGATATGATGGAGAAATAAATACTTACCCAGATAAGCAAAAGTTGAGGTAGTTCATTGCCAGAAGAGTCCCCCTATAAGAAATTATCAAGAAGGCCATCACACCTGAAAAAAACAGAAAGAGTTTACAAAGATTTGTGCAAGGACATAAAAAGACAGACAAAATCAGAAAATTGCTGCTTTCTATCAGAACAGGCTAGCAAACAGTTAATTATAACATTAAAAACAAAAGAAAGGAAAACATCAAAAATAACTATAATTACTTCATTTTAAGCACAAACTCACAACACAAATTGGAATAACTTGTGATAACAATAACTTAGATGGGGGAGAGGAAAGGGATGGAACTTGCTTAGACGAAGGAAACAAGAGGCTATCGAAAAGTGGACTATCTACATGATCTTTTATACAAACATCACAGTAACCACTAAACAAAAAATCAGAACAGAGACACAAATGATAAAGAGAAAACTGAGAAAACCATCATAGAGAACTACCAAACAGAATTGGCAGTTGGAAATACACAGGATGAGAAACAAGGGAAATACAGAACAACAGAAAAACAAGTGATAACAAGTGACAAAATGGCAGTATTAAGTCCTCATATATCAACTATCACTCTAAATGTAAACGGATTAAATTCTCTAATTTAATACATCCAGAGTGGCTGGATGGATTAAAAAGCAAGACCCAAGAATATGCTGCATCCAGAAAATACATCTCAGCTCTAAAGACAAAAACAGACTCAGAGTGAAGGCACAGAAGAGAATACTCCAAGCTAATGGCAAACAGAAGAAAGCAGGTGTGGCCATACTTCTATCAGACAAAGCAGACCTCAAGACAAAAAAGGCAATGAGAGACAAAGGGACACTCCACCAAGAGGATATAAAACTTATAAATATATATGCACCTAACACAGGAGCACCAAAGTACAGAAAGCAACTATTAACAAACCTAAAAGGAAAAATTAACAGCAACATAATAATAGTAGAGCATCTCATCATCCCACTTACGTCAATGGATAGATCATCCAAACAGAACGTCAAAAAGGAAATAGTGGAATTAAAAGAAAAACTGGACCTGATGGACTTAATAGATGTATATAGAACAGTCCATCCAAAAACAGCAGAATACACATTCTTCACAAGTGCCCATGGAATATTATGAAAGATAGACCATATGTTTGGAAACAAAGCAAGGCTCTAAAAACTTAAAACTATTGAAATCGTATCAAGTACCTTTTCCAACCATGATGCTATGAAACTAAAAATTAACAAGAAAAAAGTAGGTTTATCAATAAATATGTGGACACCAAACAACATGATACTGAACAACCAATAGATCAATGAAGAAATTAAAGGAGAAATAAAAAAATATCTGGAGGCAAATAAAAATGAAAACATACCATACCAACTCATATGAGATGCAGGATAAAGAGACCTAGGAGGTGAATTCATAGCAATATAAGATCACCTTAACAAACAAGTAAAACCTCAAATAAAAAATCTTAAACTACACCTAACAGCTGAAGAAACGGAGAACAAACAAAGCCCAAAGTCAGCCGAAGGAGGGAAATAATAAAAATTAGAAGAGAAATAAATGAAATTGAAACAAGCAAACAAAGAGTAGAAAAGATCAATGAAACTAAGAGTTTGTTCTTTGAGAAGATAAAAAAAAATTGATAAACCCTCTGCCAGCCTCACTAAGAAAAAAGAGAGAAGGCTCAAATAAATAAAATTAGAAATGACACATGAGAAATTACAACAGATATCACAGAAATGCAAAGGATTATAAGAGTATTCTATGAAAAACTACATGACAAAAAAATTGGATAACCTAGAAGAAATGGCTAAATTCTTAGACTCATGCAACCTCCCAAAACTGAATCAAGAGAAAAATAGATAATGTGAATAGAATAATCACAAGTAAAGAGACTGAAACGGTCATCAAACCTCCCAAAAAATAGAATTCTAGGACTAGATGGTTTCTCTGGAGAATTCTACCAAACATTCAAAGAAGACTTAATACCTATTCTTCTCAAACTATTACAAAAAATTGAAGATGGAACACTTCCTAACACATTCTATGAGGTCAACATCACCCAGATCCCAAAGCCAGAGAAGGACACACAACAAAGAAAAATTACAGGCCAATATCCTGTAACCTGATGAAGACAGATGCAAAAATCTTTAACAAAATATTGGCAAACTGAATACAGCAATACATTAAAAGGATAATACACCATGATCAAGTAGGATTTATTCCAGGGACACATGGATGGTTCAACATCTGCAAATTAATCAATGTGATACATCAAACCAGCAAAATGAGGAATAAAAACCACATGATCATCTCAAAAGTTATAGAGAAAGCATTTGACAAGATCCAACATCCATTTATGATAAAAATTCTCAATGAAACAAGTAAGGATGGAAAGTACCTCAACATAATAAAAGTCATATATGACAAACCCACAGCCAACATCATATTCAACAGGGAAAACTGAAAGCCATCCCTCTGAGAACAGGAAGAAGACAAGGGTGCCCACTCTCACCACTCTTACTCAACATAGTACTGGAGGTTTTGGCTAGAGCAATTAGGCAAGAAAAATAAATAAAGGCAAAGAAGAAGTGAAAGTCTTGCTGTTTGTAGATCACAAGATTTTATATATAGAAAACCTGAAATAATCCATGAGAACACTATTGGAAATAATAACTACAGCAAAGGTGCAGAGTACAAAATCAACTTACAAAAATCAGTTGCATTTCTCTTTTCTATTAATGAACTAAGAGAAAGAGAACTCAAGAATACAATCTCATTTACAATGGCAACAAAAAGAATAAAATATCCACAAATAAATTTAATGAAGGAAGTGAAATGCCTATACAATGAAAACTATAAGACATTATTGAAAGAAATTGATGATGACATAAAGAAATGGAATTATATTACATGGACTGGGAGAATAAACATACATAAAATGTCCATACTATCTAAAGCAATCTATAGATTCAAGGCAATCCCAATCAGAATCCCAATGACACTCTTCAAGGAAATAGAACAAAGAATCCTAAAATTCATATGGAGCAACAAAGACCCTGAATAGCTAAAGCAACTCTGAGAAAAAAGAACAAAGCTAGAGGCATCATAATCCCCATAGAAAAATACTACAAAGCTATAGAAATCAAAACAGCATGGTATTGGTACAAAAACAGATACACAGATTAAAGAAATAGAATTGAAAGCCCAGAAATAAAACCACACATCTATGGACAGCTAATCTTTGAGAAGGCAGCCGAGAACATACAATGGAGAAAGGAAAGTCTCTTCAACAAGTGGTGTTGGGAAAACAAGACAGCCACATGCAAAAGCATGAACGTTAACCATTATCTTTCACCATACACAAAAATTAACTCAAAATGAAACAAAGACTTGAAGGTAAGATGTGAAACCATAAGACTCCTAGAAGAAAATACAGGCAGTACACTCTTTGACATCGATGTTAGAAGGATCTTTTCAAATACCATGTGTATCGGGCAAGGGAAACAAAAGAAAACAACAAATGGTACTATATCAGATTAAAGAGCTTCTGCAAGTCAAAGGAAACCAGGGACAAAATGAAAAGACAACCCAACAACTAGGAGAAAATATTTGCAAATCATACATCCAAAAAGAGGTTAATATTCAAAATATATAAAGAACTCATACAACTCAACAACAAAAAAACAAATAACCTGATCAAAAAATGGGCAGAGGATACGAACAGATATTTTTCCAAAGAAGATATACAAGATGGCCAACAGGCACATGAAAAGATGCTCAACATCACTAATGATCAGGGAAATGCAAATCAAAACTGCAATGAGGTATCACTTTACTCCTGGTAGACTGGTTATAATTACCAAGAGAAAAAACAACAAATGTTGGAGAAGATGTAGAAAAAAGGGACCTCTCATACACCGCTGGTGGGAATGCAAACTGGTGCAGCCACTATGGAAAACAGTATAGACGTTTCTGAAAAAATTAAAAATAGAAATACCGTATGAGCCAGCTATCCAACTACTGGGTATTTATCGAAAGAGCTTGAAATCAACAATTCAAAGAGCCTTGTGGAGCCCTATGTTCACTGTAGCAGTATTTACAATAGCCTAGACATCGAAGCAAGTCAAGTGTCCATTGACTGATGAACGGATAAGGAAGATGCAGTACATATGCACAATGGAGTACTACTTACTGATTAACGAAGACAAAATGGTCCCATTTTCAACAACGTGGATGGACTTTGAGAGTATTATGTTAAGTGATATAAGCTAGACCTAGAAAGACAAATACTGTATGATTTCACTTATATGTGGAAGATAAACAAACACATGGAGAAAGAGAATAGATTAGTGGTTACCAGAGAGGAAGGGAGTTGAGGGTGGGCATAATGGGTAAAGGGGCATATATATGAAATGACTGACAAATAGTAATGTAGAACTGAAATTTCACAATATTCTACACTATTATGATCTCAATAAAATTTTAAAAAGTCTTAATGCTAGTTCTTTGCAAATTCTTACAAAAAATTAAAGATGAGAGCATACTCCCTAAGTCATTACATGGATCCTGTATTAATGTGACAGAAAAAAAAAGACATGAGAAGAAAAGAAAACTACAGGTCAATATCTCTTATTAACATAGACACAAAAATCCTCAACAAAATAGTAGCTAACCAAATCCAGCAATACAAAAAATTATTATATACTCTAACCAAGTGAGATCTCTCGCTGAAATTCAAAGTTGGATTATCATACAAAAATCAATTACTGAGATACACCACATCAATAGAATACATGTAAAAGAACTCATGACTATTTCAACAGATGCAGAAAAGCATTAAACAAATTCAAAACCCCTTCATGATAGAAGCCTCAACAACTGAATAGAAAGCAATTTCCTCACCCTCGTAAAGGGCATTTACCAAAAGACAATGGCTAACATCACACCTAAGCTTGAAAGAATGAATGTTTTCCCCTTGAGATAAGGAACACAACAAAATTTTCTGCTCTCACCACTTCTATTCAACATTCATCAAATTCACAAGTCAGGAAAAAATAAATAAATAAGACTTCAACATAATTAAAAACTATTGTGATTCAAAGCACACTATCATCGAGGTAGTGAAAAGACAGTCCTCTAACTGGAGAAAGTATTAGCAAATATATGAGACTTGTCTCAATAATAAAATGAACAATAATAAAATAGGCAAAAAATCTGAATAGACAGTTTTCCAGAGAAGTTACACAAATGGCCAAAAAGCATGTGAAATGTATAAAATCATGAGCCATCAAGAAATTGCAAGTTAAAGCCACAAAGAAATATCATTTCCGTCTCTAGGATGACTATAATGACAACAACAGATAATAACAAGTGTTTACAAGGTAGTGGAGAAATTAGACTGCTCATACACTGCTGGTGGGAATGTAAAATGGAGCAGCCACTTTGGAAATACATCCGGAAATTTCTCAAAAAGTTAAACATAGATTTACCATATGGCCTAGCAATTCCATTCTTTGGTGTATATCCAAGAGAACCGAAAACATATGTTCACACAGACTTGTATGTGAGTATTCATAGCAGCATTATCCAGAATAGCTAAAAAATGATAAAAACCTACCTGTTCATCAATTGGCAAATAGGTAAAAAAAATAAGTGGTATATCCAAAAAGTGAAACATTATTCAGCAATAAAACAGAAAGAGGTACTGATCCATGCTACAACGTGGATGAATCTTGAAACCATTATGTGAAGTGGCAGAAGCCAGACATAAAACAAAGCAAAACCATATTGCACGATTTAATTTATATGAAATGTCCATAATAGGCAATTTTGTACACATACAAATTAGGTTAGTAGTTGTCTATGGCTGGGAAGGAGGGGGTATTGGGGAATGGAGAAGCAATGATTACAGTGTACTTGCTTTCTTTTAGTGGTAATAAAAAATTTCCAGATAGATTATCGTGATGTTTGAACCACTCTGTAAAATATTTTTTTTTTTTAACTATTGAATTGTACACTATAAATGGGTGCATTTTGGGATATAACAATTATATTTCAATACATCTTAAAAATGTATATCCATAAACCTCTGTATTAGTGCAATAAGAATAAAAGGCATGCAGGAGAGACTGCCCCTGTAGAGACCCAATTTGATAACAAAAGAATTTGTGATGATATAAAATTTATACGGACTTCTAGACTGGGAATTTTCCGGAAAGAAAATTATTGCCAGATAACAAAAGGGAGATTCTGTAACTTAAATGGCTAAGTTGTGAATCACAATAAATTATAGAGTAATACAAAACAAATAAAAGCTTGCCTTTGAATTAAAGAAAGCGATAAATATGATGAGTAAGAGCTTTTGGGTTTTTTGAAAAAACAAATCTGGTTCAATGTTGTAAACTACTGTCTCTCTGCCTATATTTTTCTTCAGTTACATTGGAAGCTAATAATCAGAAAGTAACCAAATTAATGAATTACACACTTGAAAATGGACAAAATGTATCAACAAATGGGAAAATGAAGAAATGCATCAAAATATGAATGAACCAAAGAAATAGAGCAAGAAATCATAAAAACCATACTTTTTTATAGCCCCTACGAAACCACAGGGAATGGTATCGCTAACCAAGAGTAAAAGAAAAAGAGAAAAAATGAATGTTGGAAAAGATTGTGAGGCGTTCTAGGAAATTTCAAGAGAATTGGTGCCAAAAAACAACAAAAAAAGCTAATTGGAAAAATCTCACAATAGAATAAGTTTAAAAAAATGAGAAATGAAAGTAAGCTACACTAAGAGAAAAATATCATGAATGAAAATAAGAGCAAAGATGTGATGAGCATGCTTGCTAAATATCACCCCCCAAATTAAATTTTTTAAATAAAATTATTAAAAATTATTATAGATAAAGACAAGAGGAGACGTGGCATAAATATTGTCCCTACTGAAGAATAAAGTTTTGAAAAATGTAAATAGAAGTTAAACTTGATGAAAATACTAGGAAAAAAATGAAAAACAATATTTTAATATGAAAATATACAAGGGTTTACCATATCGGGAAAATTTAATTAAAAATAATGCAATTGCATATAATCATGAAGTGATTTCTCTTTAAGAGTAGATGAATCTCAACCTGATTCACACAGCAAAAGCAGGAGAGGCAGAGACCTCCTTTTCTCTAGTGGCGCATCTTTATTTTTTCTCACAAAAAGAACCAAAATGTATTCTAGTTAGTGGTTCGCTTAGTAAAAGGACTTTTTTGAGACTCCCTTGTCACTATGGGCGGCAATCAAATGTAGTGGGCATTATTGGGTATGTATTTTATGAATCACTTTGAAGTCTCTGGATCAGCTGGCACACATGCCCTTTTTTTTATAACCCTTCCTTCTTTTCAGACATACGCTTGGACCTGGAAACCCAGCATGCATCTTGGACAAAGAGATAGCAATGAGACTGGAAGCCGTGGAGTACTGATGGTTGAAAAGGAAGCTAATATTTGTTCTGGGCAGCTTACCTAGGCTGGTCTTTGTTTGTATGAGAAAGATTGGGCCTCTACTTTGTTTATACCAATTTTTTTGGTTTCTAACCTATGATGTAGTTGAATCCTATCCTAAATTCAGTAGCAGCTGTGGTGTACCGCCAGTAACAGAACACATTATAGAGTTGGCTAACTGGAAGAAGTGAGAATATGTATGATAAGAAATGTAACTTTGCAGGTTGGAAAGCTGGCGACCATCATTTTGTAGAGGCAAAATAGTAAGTCAAACTGTTGCCTTCAGTATTTTGGAAGGAACAGCTACGATTCCTGAGGCTGTTATATGATAGGAAATTTATGAAAAATTCAGAATGTTCATGTGTGTTGGCTCCGTCTTGATGCTTTCAAAAAACCCCATCAGTGAGAAATAAATTGAGGCTGGAGCTTTCCAATCTACTAACAGAGATAGAAAGAAATGCCATTTTGCCAAGGGAGAAGCTCTCTGCCTATGCTTTACAAAATAAGTTTCCAGGGAGCCTGTAATTTGAAACATTTTTAGGGTTAAATATCCAATTGCTTCTATTCTGTATATGGAATCAGTTATGAGCAGTGGTTGTGAAACTGTAGATATAGTAGGAAATAATCCTGGTGCCTTGCCATACAGAGGCAGTGAGCTTACTGGGAAAAGCAGCAAATGTTTTAGATCGCCTCAAGGCAAGGACTGCTGAGCTAAAAGAGAGGGGAGCTGGCAGAGTTTAAAGGCCAGTTAGTACAAGTTTCAAACTATGACAGAGTTGGTATTTAGCTACATTATTTTCAAAAAATTAACAAAAACAAATAGCTTCAGTGTCTACCAAATTTTTGAATGACTATATCCTATGACGGTAGTGAACTCTAAAGATTAAGAAGATGCCATAAAGTCCTCCATGCAGAATATGCAGATAGGGTAGAAAGGCATAGTTTTCTAGAGCTTCCTCTTCCTTAGTAGCAGACCTCAGTCTTACTCTGTGTGGCAAGGTGCACAGCTAAAGGATTTCATTTCTAATTCTTGCTGGAAGCTAGAGGTGATCAATTAATATAAGTCAAAGATGTTGAGTGGGATTCTGAGAAGGCTATTTAGAAATAATTGACTTAGCTGGTGGTTACTTTCCTTTTCTCTTCTCACATGTCCTCTTCTGCCTGCTAAAATTCTGGACTTCGCGTTAGAATTCCAGCCGCCATCCTGAAGCACACGCTAAAGTTAGTGGAGCAAAAGACTGGGGTGCTCTGCCTGGCTTCTCATTGCATGACTGTTCTTGTTTAGTTTTGATTTGTTTTGTTTAGCGTAAGAGGAATATAAATATCAAAATTCAGTTGGGACATGGTCACTGTTGCGTCTATCCACTCTCAATCTTTTTCCTATGTAGAGTTCTAACATGATAGCTGAAGTTTCATTAGCAATTCTGAATATGAGAGAAACTTGAATTTCAAAGTCATGCACCAATGTTGGTACAATAGAAATATAGGAGGAATTTGGGTACCTGATAACCACACGACACCTCCTTTTTTTTTTTTTTTTTTTTGAGTTTATGAATTCTTTACTGCTTCAGGAGCTATTTTTTTTTTTAAGTGCAGGAACATTGGTTTATAATATATAAATTTCAGGTGTACATCATTATATTTCAATTCCTGTGTAGATTACATCATTTTTACCATCCATCCATCACCACACACATGTCCCTAATTC
This sequence comes from Equus asinus, assembly GCF_041296235.1. NCBI lineage: Eukaryota > Metazoa > Chordata > Mammalia > Perissodactyla > Equidae > Equus > Equus asinus. Next base: position 11,838,729 of record NC_091796.1, read on the forward strand.
CCCATTTCATTCTCCTCCCTCCCCTCTTGACCTCTGGTAACCACCAATCCAATTAGTCTCTGTGTTTGTTTGCTGTTGTTTTTATCTTCTACTTATGAGTGAGATCATACAGTATTTGACTTTCTCCCTCTGAATTATTTCACTTAGCATAATACCCTCAAGTTCCATCCATGTTGTCACAAATGGCCAGATTTCATCCTTTCTTATGGCTGAGTAGTATTCCATTGTGTGTATATACCAAATCTTCTATATCCATTCGTCCCTTGATGGAAACATAGGTTGCTTTCTAGTCTTGGCTATTGTGAATAATGCTGCAATGATCACAGGGATTCATGTATCTTTATGCATTCATGTTTTCATGTTCTTTGGATAAATACCAGCAGTGAAATAGTTACATGAGAGTTGTATTCTTAATTTTTTGAGGAATTTCCATACTATTTTCCATAGTGGCTGCACCAGTTTGCATTCCCACCAGTAGTGTATGAGAATTTCCTTCTTTCCACATCCTCTCCAACACTTCTTTCCTGTCTTGTTAATTATAGCCATTCTGATGGGAGTGAGGTGATATCTCATTGTAGTTTTGATTTGCATTCCCTAATAGTTAAGAATTGAGAAAGGGTAAATATCTGGGTTAAAATATATATATATATATATATATGTATATATATATATATATATATACAATTTATGCATATATATTTATATGTGTGTGTACATGTAAATGGACAAAACCATCCAACTAACAAAATTTTTGAATTAATTAAAACAAAAACAATAAGACTAACTATATGCCTTTTACAAGGAATAGTATTTAAATATATTGGACTAAATTGTTTTAAAGTAAAATATTTGAAAAAAGGACACATTGAAAACCTTAAGAGACTTGATATGGTTGTGTTTTAGTCAAAAAAGGAGACTGCAAGACAAAGAGTATTACCAAACATTGAGAAAGACTTGTAAGTGTTTAATGCGTTAATCAAGAAGACATAAAATTGTTTATAGTACTAAATATTTATGGACCTAAAAGAGAGTGTTTCAAAATACGTAGAACAATAATTATCATGACTAAGGGGAGACGTAGAAAAATCCACAAACACATTTGTAGATTTTTAAGAAATGTTATTGTCAAATTACAGAAACAAGGAGGAAAAACAGAAAATCAGAAAAACACAGAAAAATCAGTAAAATTGTAGAAGATTTGAAAACAATCAACCAACTTGATCTCATTAACACTTATAACAGGCCACAGCCACCAACTACACAACGTATATTTGTTTCAAGTACATTTGAAATATTTACAAATAATTATTTTGTGTCACAAAACAATTCTTAATAACTGTTGAAATTTTGAAATATTCCAGAGTACACTCTCTGACCATAATTAAATAAAAAATTGGCAAAATTAAAATACCAGGAACATCTACAAATGTCTGCAAAAAATATACTCCTGAATAACCTCAAGGTCAAAAAAGAATCATAAAGGAAATTTTAAAATATTTCAAACTGAATGAAAATGAACACAGAACATTTCACAATTTGTGGATGGGCTTTCACTTCCACTTGGAATAAAGTAGCTTTTAAAAAATGTTGCCTCTAATTTAACAATGAGAAAAAAATGGATAAGCTATGATTTGATAACATTTCTGATTCCCACTGGAAAGCTGAAGTTAGAAGGTAATGAAGAAATCAGAAGTCCAAAGAGGTTTCAATTCTTCCGGCTAATGAAAGGACATACATGTTTTCTTACCCGTAAAACAGCACAAAATAATCTGGAGCTGTTATGGTCATGATATGAGCAGATAAAATTTAACTTGGTTAAAAGTCAAATGGGAGCTAATAAATCTGAAGTTGCTGGGGGCACTTAACAACTGTCCTCACTCAGTCATATAGCACTGCATTACTTGAAATCTCATTTCTACTGGGTGGTAAGGAGAGAAATTGAGTGCAGGCCAAAGATTGGAGACAGCAAAGCTGAGTGGCTCAGATGTGCAGGGGGTGATTGACAGCTATTGGGGACAGGTATGAAACATCCCCCTCGTCCCAAGCCCCTTCTTTTTACAAAGCAAATATCTTAATTTTCTGGGGTAGGAGCAGCAAACCCTTTTCCTACAGAACTCAAAGGAGCTAATCACAGATTGTAGACAAGATACAAACAGCACATTGCCAGCTTCTCCAAACTTTTTCTTGTTTAAAGCTAAAGGGTTCCATCACTGGGGAATGGGAAGAAACCACTCTCTTATACAGTGCTCCAAGGAAGTTATCATTTGCTGCAGGGGAAATAGACACAAAATCCTTCCAATTACTCCCACATTTCATTCCTATAGAGCAAAAGATACAAAAGGAGGGGACAGGACTCCATGGAGATAGTTAGCACCTGTGAAGATGACAGGCTGGTCAGTAGTCACTCCTCCCAAAATCATGTTCTATAAAGCAAATCTTAAGTTACTAGGGAGGGGCATCAAGGCCACTCACTTGCAAGGCACAGGCAAAGACTGTGGATGAAGGAAGTTTAAAGAGAAATTCTCTACAGCTGATGGAGAGGGAAAAATCCATCTCGGGCCTAACATTTTCTATTAACATGATCTGTATTGATGTGGTCTTCCACAGCTGCAGGTGGCACAGGAAATCCCCATGCAACACCAACTGCAGATATGACAGACAAGGGGATGCAGTGTAGGAATGCTGAGAAAGATACAACTGCAAGGTACAGATGCACAGAGCCTTCTTAAGACTGGGAAATACAGGTGAATCACTCCCCCCAATAATAAGTGTAACACAATCTATTGCTAGGGAGGGCAAGTACATAAAGCTATTCCTCTGTGGCACAGATATTCAGGGATGGCTGAAAGCTGAGGTTGGAGCAACTGAGAAAAACTCTCTTGCATTACAGTAGCTACTTTAAGCACTAGCCCATCACTAGAGGTATTTGAAACCTGTAAAATTTGGAAAGCAACCACAGCAAGAACAACACCAACAAATCATAACAACAGTTATAACAAACCAGCACAATTTCAGACTATATTGGCTCAGCTGCCCACTTTAATGGCCTGACAAAAAGAATATCTGTGTCTCTACCAAGTTTTAACACTACCTACCACAGTTTTTATCATTCTACTGCAATAATTGGCATTCAGTGAAAATTTTGGAATATACAACAGAGTGAAAAAGTAAATCCCATTTTCAAGAGATAAAACAACCAACAAAACCAGACTCAGAAATAATCAAGATGTTGCAACTATCAGACAAGGACTTTAAAATAACTGTCATTGAAATCTTAAGGTATCTAGTGGAAAAGAGGTCAACATGAATGCACAGATGGAGAATTTCATTAGACCAAAGGAAATATTGAGAAAGATTCAAATCAAAGTTCTGGAAATTAAACAAAGTATCAGAGATGAACAGTTCCACTGACTAGCTTATAAGTAGAATTGAAGCAGCTGAGGGAATATCAATAAATTTGAAGATGAGTTAGCAAAGTTAGTAGAAATTACCCAAACAAAACCCAAAGGGGAAGAAAAAGTTAAATAAAAAACAAAAACACAAGCGATATGGACCGTTATCATATGATCTAACAAATGGGTAGATAAAATGCTAGAATGAAGGGAAAAAAAACAATATTATAGAGAAGAAAAATATTTGAAGTGATATTGGCTAATAATTTCCCCCAAATCAATGAGTGAAAAAAATCTTAGATACAACACCAAAACCATGATTAAAAAGAAGAAAAATTGTAAATTGGGCTTCACAAGATTTTTAAAATTTGCCCTTTAAAAATGCTGTTATGAGCATGAGAATCAAGGCAAAGACTGGGAGAAAATATTTCAAAATCACATATCCAATAAAGAACTCATATTCAGAAAATACAGAGAACTCTCAAAACACAATAATAAGAAAAAAATGAGATACAGACATTTGAATAGACACTCCACCAAAGATAATATTCAGATGATAAATAAACACATCAAAGGTACTCAACATGATTCATCATTAATGAAATACAAGTTTAACAACAGTGAGATACTGCCAGGACTGGCTGCATAATTTGGGGTGGGGGGGGTGCTATGCAAAATGAAAATTCAGGGTCCTTGTTCAAAAATATTAAGAATGTCAAGTTTGCAACAGCTAAACATCAAACCAAACTTGAGGCCCTTCTAAGTGCCATCTCTTGTGTGATTGCACAGATCACATGCACAGGAATCTTTCCCTGAGTACTATCACATACCTAGAATATCCAAAATTGCAAAGACCAAAGATTGGCCAAGATGTGGAACAACCTGAATTCTCATACATTAATGTTGGGAATTTAAAATAGCAAAATACTTTGGAAAACGTTTCAGAGTTTCTTAACATATTAAACTACAAGTAATTATATTTCAAAAATTGTAATTTTTTGCTATTGATTATTATGTTGCACAGTTTTACCTTATACATTATTTTTTTGATCCTGCCTCTGCATTTCAAAGCGAGTATGTTTGTATATTTTATTGTGCGACACTCTAATACATGTAGAACTAATTTTCAGTGGAAAACAGCAACAAAAAACTCAAAAGAGCACAGTTATCTCTGGACACATAGGAAAGGGTAGATTGATTGGGAAGGGGCACCAAAAGAGCTTTCTGGGTTGATTGCAATATTCTCTACCTTAACACTGATCTGCTTAAACATGAGTTTGATTTGTGATAATTTCCCACTTGAGATTTGTGCATTTTAATGCGTCTAAATTTTACTCTTCCTCGTTTCTCAAAACAACCAAACAATGAAACAAAAAACAAAGCTATAAACCAGGGCCAAAGACTGAAACATGCCAGCAGGCCCAGTGGTGCAGTGGTTAAGTGCGCACGTTCTGCTTCGGCGGCCTGGGGTTCACCAGTTCGGATCCCACGTGTCGACATGGCACCACTTGGCAAGCCATGCTGTGGCAGGTGTCCCATATATAAAAAAGTAGAGGAAGATGGGCACAGATGTTAGCTCAGGGCCAGTCTTCCTTAGCAAAATGAGGAGGATTGGCAGCAGTTAGGGCTAATCTTCCTCAAAAAAAAAAAAAAAAAAGACTGAAACATAGTCGGTGAAAGTTGAGTTCTATACATTGAAACTACTCCTAAAGATGAAATGGCTTTGAGTGGTAAAGCTATCTCAAATTCTATTCCATACTCTCAGAGATCAAAAACAAAAACATCAATTTTCAAACCACAAATCCTTTAGATATATTTTGGGAGCCATTGACCTTGCCAATATAATCATTGAGCTAATAAATGTTGAGGTAAAGAAACATAGTCACATTGATGATATGATATTGCCCTGGGAATTAAATATGTATGTGAATGTCACAAATCGCTGAGCAATAAAAACCAAAACATTTGCCTGAAACACTGTTGTGAAACTTTAGATTAATTGTACTTTGCACTTGAGAGTTAAATAAAAGTAGTGTAGCCGCCAACATGCTGTCAAAATTTAAGACCAAATGCGATATGGCCCACCCTCCCAATACCCATCCCCTTTAATTTTCACTGACAATGGAAAGAGTGCTGCAAGAACACTGTAATATAGTCAGCTCACACATCTGACATGTTTTCGATAGCGGTGTTGATAGTGCTGTTGTGCTTGCCCATAAAGACTAAAATTACATTTTTTTTCTGGCAAGGCATTACTAACATCTCCCACACCTATTTTAAATTGCAGATCATTAGCATAGTTCCAATTATTTGAAAAACTCAGAGAAGAACTTGAATTAAGAGTACAGATGCAGAATTTAGAAAAATTCCTCATTATTTTAGAAATCTATGCATGGCACTCACTGAAAAAAATTTAGGTACATTTTCCCCAGAATTACTGCAGTAAGTTAGAATAGATAGCTCCTAAGTTGAAAGCGTGTGTGTGTGTTTATGCACAAAAAGAGTATCGAAGTGCATACTAGTATAATACATTTACAGTAGCAGTGGTGGTATCTGTTAGAAAGTCACAAAAAGTTATTGAATCGTTAAGTCATGTAAGGGAGGAAGAATAAATTTCCCTCTACTCTTCTGGCTTCTTAGCTGAGACCCCTGTAATGAAAGACAGATTAACAAGAGAAAAACAAGGAAGTTTATTCACGTGTATACTTCATGCATACTTGGGAAATACTCAGGGAAAAATGAGTAACTTCCGTAGGTGGCTCAGAATTCAGGATTAAGTACCATTTTAATAGAGAAAAGGGGAGTGGGTGTGCAGGCCTCTTAGAGGAGACTAAATGATTTTGAGAAAGATGAATAAGTCCTTAGAAGAATAGATCAGAGGCATGATAGTGTTAAAAGATACACTGAGACACGTTAAAAATGTTGAGTTTATTTGAACAGAAACCAATTGGAATCAGGCAATGCAAAACTGGGAGCGATTAGGAACACTCCAAAGACAGGAGGCAGCGGAAAGACACATGGACAAAGTGCAGAAGCAAAGAAAGGAAATGATTGATTGTGTACAGCTTAAAGTCTAGTCGGCTATTTGTGGCTGATTGTCCTTAGCATTTTGATTTCATAACCTTGAGGCATTTACAGGCTTAGATTTTGGTTTTCTTAGGTAAGCCACCATGGTATTAGAGCCACCTCAGCCTAATGGCCTCTTGTTTAATTAATTTAATAGTTGTTTGTGACTAAGTTTGTCTGGGCGTGGGGTCGACTTCTAGTCTCCTCTCCTGAGATGAGCCCATGTTCCCCGGTTGATGAAACTTGGGGTGAAGGGGGTTTATGACGATTGACTTCCTTCTGGAAGATGTGTCCTTAGGCAGTTGAAGAGAGTTCAGAGAAAGCTTCTCCCTGTTTTTACTGTTTTGCAAGTGCCTCAACCCTAAATAATCATATGTCAAAGTAGCATATTTTGAGGTGGCATATTCTGCTACCCTCCAGGCTTTAGCAAACAGGTAACTTTTCTTACTTGCGATTAGGGGATAATTTTGTCACATATGTGTTAATGACTGATACTGCTTCTCCTATCTCAGAATATTCTATATGAAACACATAGTTGGACTTAATTACAAATGGATAAGTTTTCACTGAGTGTTTGATTCTAATTCTTAATTATGCCAAAATATCTTATCTTGTTTTCTGTTAAAAGTAAAACACACTAGGTTTTTCTCCTATATTCAATTCAGAGAAGATATATAGAGAACAACAGGGTTTCATTCACTCATTCACGCAATTATGAGCTTTTGTGCTCCTGTTGTGTGCCTTTGTGCTAAAGACAGACGGTAGAAGGAAGTAGAAGGAAGAACAGAGTAAGGGCTCGTTCTAGCCTGGAACTTACAGTCCAGAAAGGGAAATGAACATTAAACACAGCATAAAAAGGAACTGCAAGATTATATTCATGAAAAGTGACATGAATGAAAAGTAGATGGTTCCATGAGACAATGTAATGACAGGAGGAAGCTTTGTTTGGGTGTTAGGTAAGCAATGAGGCTCAGGCTGAAATCAGAAGGAGTTCATGTGAGCTGCACACTCAGGTAAAGATGAGGAGGAATGGGCAGGCCCTCAACAACCCTAAAGGAGGAAGTGGAATTAGTCCATTTGAGATGAAAGAGAATGGACAGATTTGCAGGGAGTAGGGAGAGTGAGATATGCCTTTTTATACGTTGAGTAGACTGTTAGCCAACTTGGCTATGGAATATTAGAGATGAGACTATCAGAAAGCAAAGGCTCATTACATTGCCACAATTTGCTTTGACCAAAAAAAAAAAATACATAAACAATAAAACTATGGGGCAATGTCACTAAGAAACAATTTACTGGTCCTGTACTTCACAGAAGAATTTACTCTTTTGCCCTTTCAAATGCCCCTAAGGAAATTACGGCACCAAAAATGATAATGAAAGCATATTAGCTTTCAATGCTAAAATAGTTTTGAATTAATTCATTAGCATTTTGACATTAGAAACAAACAGACCTATTTTCCTCTTCCAGTATATTCAAGCTTCCACTGGATAGCTAGCAGTTGTCATGGTGGTTAAGCACACATTTGTATTTGGAAATGTCATCTAAATATTTAGAATTATAGAGGAACTGACAATGGAAAAAGCAAATGATTTTCACCTGTAAGAGGAATCTGTTGTTGTCAAGAACTTATCAATTTGACATTAGACTTGATGGATTGGATATAATTCCTGTCCAAAACAATAGGCTAAGAGGTCAAGTAGATTTTCCTAAGCCAAAGTACCACATGTCATAATAAATTGCACTGTGTTCTGAGTAAACAAGGTAATGATTTTCTACCTAAAACCCCATCCTTGGGAGGTGCATTTCAATTCCTTATTTCGTTTAATTAGTTTAAATTTCACTTAGAAGTAGTGACATAAAATAGGGAAAAAAACAGAAAATGAAATAAATATGGTTATAACATATTCATGATGAAAATGCATGCTTTAGCAACATCTAGGAAAAGTGTTAGAAATAATAAACCTCAGCTTATACATGTGAAAGTATAGTATTTATGATGCCAAAGTGAGGAAGAAAAACCCATGTTTTCTTACATTTTGTTTTTCATTGTTATTTCTCTGGTGTCTCCATTAATAAGCATTATTACCACTTGCTGTTCAATCAGCACTATTTCAGATGCTCTTAGGAGAAGAATTGGTCCCTGTACTCAAGACATTTATACTTTAGTTAGGTGAATTAGATGCAGGTAATAATAGCATAGGAATAGGAAACAATTTGAGAATACATATAGAATATATAATTTAGCACTAGACAGTTTACTATATTATCAAGTACTGAGTGGTATAAGGGGAGATTCTTTTAAAGCATCACAGAAAAGAGTATGTTCCACCGAAAATCACGTTAGGGTACAATAGAGCAATTAGTGACGTGTACCACATATACACAAATATGTGTGTGACCTCTGGCTTTTGGAAATGCATCTCTATGGCAATTTGGAATAATAAATAGCTCAGGACTGGGTGTCAGGAGACAGCTCTGCAGGAAAGGGTGGAGTGGGTGTAGAAATATAAGAACAGAGTGACAGTATGATAGAGTTTGATGGATATGAGGGAGACTTGTAGATACCTTGAATTAAAAGGACTCCAAAATCGATCTACAATAATCACCAAAGTTTTGGAACAAAGGGAAATAGCATGTGTTTGGTACAAGAGAGCAAGTGTTTCAGAATCTAGGAATATTAGGTAAGGCATAGAAGCCAAGTTGCAGAAATTTAGAACCCAGACTAGGAGGCTGGAGTCCTGCAGAGCAAATCATCAGGAAACAAAGGTCCATAACTAAGGAGGCTGCATCCACTTCTTGGTCTCCTCGCGGAGGCAAGGCTCTGTCTACGTGCTCTCTAACGTGGCCATTATAAAGGAAGCGTGTAGGATGCCCCAGACTAAATGAGAATATGCTTTGCAACCTGACAAACCTGTGTGCGACTCAAGCACCTCCTCTACTACCTTTGTAATTTGGGACAATTTTCTTAATATCTGCAAATATGAGTCTCTTTGCTGTAGGAATGTAATTATACCTACCTCATAAAGTTACTTGTAAGATTAAGTAAGAAAATGTATGTAAAGTACTCACACAGTGTTCAATAGTTGGTAATTAAGTAATAAAACTTTCCATTTTCCCTCTCTTTCAATGTTTATATTTTTGCCCAAATTGAGAGGTCTTCACTTCTGCCTGTTTCTAGGGTTTACCACCTTTTCCAATTTGCCATCATCTCTGGCCTGGAAAAGTATATACACATCCTATCTGGATTCTCTGCATCTAGAATTTGACCCCTAAAATCCATTCCGAAAATAGCTGGAGAGAGCCTACCAAAAAAGAAACCACACCATCCCGCTGACCTGCTTGAAGGGTCCCAGTGGCTCCACTTTGCCCAAAGAATAAAATCCATCTCCTCACCATGGCTGAAAAGGCTCTTAAAGAGCCTTTCCCTTCCCCTTTTGATATTTAACCTTCCGCCCTTCTTACTGTTCTCAGCACGCCAAGTTCCAGACGTGAAGTAGGGAATTCATAGTCACGCTTTCTTCTCACTGGAAGCCTTTCCGGCAGATCATCCTTTTCTGACTTCTTTTCCTCTTCTTTCTCCTCTTCCCCCATCCCCACCCTAACTGCTTCCTCCTTCTCCTTCCTTTTCCCCCAATCAGATGTTTTCTGACTACTCAAACCTACTTGGCTGACATTACCCAGACATTTCCTGTATCAATTTCATTTAATTTTCTCCATTCCGCTATCTAAAATTATGATCCTTTATTTTCTGTTTTGCTATCTGTGAGCACCAATACAGTGTATTCCTTGGGAGCCCAAAGAGAAAGTATCTTGTGAATCTTGTTCACAATATTATCTCTAACACCAAGAAAAGTGCCTGGATCATGATTAGCACTCAATAAATATCTGCTGAATGAATGAATGAAAATAATACAGTACTCCAGTAATATCATGATTTTGCTTCAATTTTGCACATATGCTATCTAATGTTATAGCCAGGTGGTTCCTTAGAGATTATTGACTCCCTCATTCCAAAAATGACAAAACTAAAACCTAGAAATTAAAAGCCTAACCTAAGAGACCCTAATTTGAAGTGAAATTAAAATCCGAATCTATTGAGTGCCAATTCAATGTTATATTTCTCTATATTGTGATACTGCATTTTATTCTTTTCATTTGCTTATAACTATCAAAGAACAGGAACTATGAAGGAAGCTTTTATTTAATTAATATAAGAAGTGAACATATAGGCAAATTATATGAATACAGATCGTAAGTGAATGATAATGAAAATCAGGCTTGGACATTTAGTGAGGATTCAATTAGATTTCTAGTTATTTCCATCAGGATGTCAGAATCCGGCTGAAGGAGTGAAGGAGCAACCAGAACTGAAGAATAAAATGAAATTCTGAGAGACCTTCTGTTTCTTACTGTTTATATGCAAAACAAACAAAAAACTCAAAACATTTCTAAGGAAGTTGGCATACCAAAACATCAGACATTCAATGCCTTTGTTTATCACTTTTATAGAAATATTTTTGTCTATAATTGACATCTGTTATTCACATTTTTCTCTTTTTATGTTTAAACTTCCATTTTCTGCTTGATTATAATTGCCTTAGGATTTCCATCACGGAAGCTACTTGTTTACATATGACTGTGATACTCCCTCCCCCCCAAAAATCAAAATAATTTCATAAATTGGACAAACAGGTAATTAAATAGTTGTGTTTTTTATGTTTCATGTTAAAAGTAAGAAAATATCTTTTTTTCGGTTAGTTAATTGATCAGCATTCTCTCTTCTGCATTCGAGCGATAGTCGACCTCTTGGCCTTCATCTGCATATGCATGTACCCCTTAACCTGTCTGTACAGTTGTGTGACTGTGTAGCTATCCACTCTAAAAAAATGCTTTGCTTTGTTGGTATGAAAGAGCCTTCTGCTTACAGTGCAAAGCTCAAAACACTTTAAATCTGTCCACAACCTGACCTGGCATATTTTTTTAGTCTTAGGTCATACAGAAATTGTGCTATGTGGAGTACCATCTCATCAGCGGCGTCACAACAATCCTGACATGGATTTCCCACTCAAGTTTATTCATGCTTTTCTCCTTATCCAGCAGATCTTTCTTTTATTTTTTGTGGCAATAAAAATTCTACATAAAACATTCATAATAATAATATGTTCCATTTTGCTTCTTTTCCATTCTTCCTTCTTTTTTTCTACTGTCCTTCCTTCTTTTTTCCCTTTCTTTCATTTTTCATTCAATATTTCAGCGAATAAGCATTGATGACCTACTATTTACCACTCACTGATCTAGGTGTTTGAAATACATCAAGGAACAAAACTGATAAAGATCCCTGCTTTTGTAAACCTTTCTTGAGGGCTCCATGAAGATAAATTATATAATATGCTAGAATATAATAAGCACTAATAAAAGAAAACAAACAAGAAAAATAAAACACAACTCAAGAACTCCACAAAGGAAAAGGAAAAGCATTGGAGAATTTGCATGGAGTCCAGTATGGTGAGCCACAGGAAGAGTATAAGAGTTAACAGCTGTCCAGATTTGAAGAACTTTGCTAGCAGTTGTAAGGATTTTTACTTTAACCTTGAGAGCATAACATTGCAAGGTTTTAAACAACTGATTGGAATGATCTAATTTGGTTTGAAAAAGGCACATGAGATATTAAGTTCAAAACAGACTGTTGAGAGCTTAAATGTAGAATGAGATGACCAGCTAGGTGCCTTCTGGAGAATATCAAGTGCAAAAATACTCGGAGCAAGAGTCTATTGGACTAAGTAAAATAAGCAAGTGATGTGATTGATATAATACATAGAGAACATATCATACTTTTTCTTCATAAAGTATATTTATTCAGGCTTACTTTTTATTTAATATCGTGAAATGTTCTTCTAAAACTTTTGCATTTGCAATGCCATATATTTACAAATATAGTTAGCACAAATTATCTTCTAAGTAGATTTTGTAGGTGAAGCAAACTATGTTCTCTACCTGCCTGTTTTCTGCATAAATTATTAGCCGTAAACTCCTTTCCAATTATAAAGGGCAAACTGTGAATACTGTTTACAATGAGACAAAGACACAATTTCCCTCTCAAAGCTTATTTTACCAAAATAATATTGACCTAAAAAACAGAGAGCCTGAATGGAATGAATAGACTGATACTCGTATTTTAAATAATATTCAACAAATTCCTCCTGTGTTTTATGATAAATATCGTTTTTATTTTAAGACTCAAATCAGACAATTTAGTGGTGTATTTTAAGACAGTAGACTTATAAAAATGGACAAGGAATGTCTACTCAAACCTGACCAATGAATCTGACAGCTTTGATATAACGTTCCATTCATGGTCATTTGAGCAATATTGTTGCTTGTCTATTAGAAACATCCTTTATAGAAAATGTGCCAGTCATCAAAGAGTTTTGTTAAAATAACTGTGGGATTAGCATATTAATGATCACAGGAGACAACTATAAAATGTCATGAACTATCTGGAAAGAATAAACAAAGGCCCAGTACCATACCTCATCATTTGTAGTGTGACTGATAAAATTTTATCACAAACAACAGCAGTTTGCATAAATTATTAAATCATATGCATACATGAGCACTAGTAATTAAGCAGAAAATGTTGTGAGTTTTTTAGTAATTCATTTACTACAGAAATAAAAGCTCATCCATAATTCAAGATTACTTTGATTTTATCACAATTTTGAGCTATTATTTGTAATGCTTTCAAATGTAGCAAGGAGGAGTTAATTGTGGGATTGTGTTTTTGCAAGTGTATGCCAGATTTGAATAATAAACTGAAACATATAAGACATATAATATATTTAGTAAGAAATAACTTTGAATGGCCACCTTAGGCATAAATTTCTTACAATGCATTTTTAACTAAAGAATTTAAATTTTCATCAAATTACCTTAATGTTTGCAACTCAAGTATGTTTAATATTTCCTCTGTTAATCTTTTTAGAACATGCATTTTCCTTTATTTCAATGGGTTTTGTTTTTGTAAACAACTCAGACTTAGATACACAATTCAGCTTTTGAGGTAGATGTCATTTAGAGTAGCTCATGTTTCCCATTGAGAAAACATACTAACAAAATCATGTTATTTCTTTACATTTATCTTGATAAATTATCAATTATTTAAACATATTTTTATAGCAATATATACTTTGTAGTATGTCCTAATGTGGAAATTGCTTTTTCAAATCTTGCAGTTATGAAGATGTTAATATATACAATATAAGCATATACAGCTACCTTATGTATTGTATATATATGTATGTATAATTCCTTAGACTTGGTCCATTCTGGAAATATTAACAAATGACACAGACATCAATTACTATGCTTTTGAAAATGTGTATAATTTGCATATATTTCCTTCTTGGGCAAATATATGTGAAAAATCAATTCTTTTCTGTTATATATTTTAAGTTAGCCTATCTAATTCCAAATTGTATTTAAAAGTACTTATCACAAGATTATATATCTATATCTATCTATTTATATATGTCACGCTAGTTAGAAAATAAGGGCAAAAGGAGATGTAAAAATACATATGAAGGAGAGGGAGAGGAATTAAAAACTGGTTTAAAAAAATCGAAGCATCATTTGTTGTTAGTGCCGACAAGTCTAAGTGCCCTGTGGACAGCAGAAGAGAAACCTCCCTGGTCTTTTGGCGCTGTCCTCTCACCTTCGGGTGCTCTATCAGACAATGCTCCACTTCTATCAAAGTGTTTTCATGGCTAATGTTTTTGGAAGTGGGTGGCCAGGTCCTTTTCCTAATCTATCGTAGTCTGGAAATTCTACTGAAACCTGTCCACCATGAGTGACTCTGCTGGTATTTGAAATCCCAGTGGCATCACAGCAACATGCAACTGCCACAGTATGACAACAAACAGATGGGTGGTGTGGTTCCCTGACTGAATTTTTTTTTTTTTTTTTGAGGAAGATTAGGCCTGAGCTAACATCTGCCAATCCTCCTCTTTCTGCTGAGGAAGACTGGCCCTGAGCTAACATCCGTGCCCATCTTCCTCTACTTTTTTATATGTGGGATGCCTACCACAGCATGGCTTGATGAGCGGTGCCATGTCTGCACCTGGAATCCGAACTGGCGGACCCCGGGCCACCGACACGGAACGTGTGCACTTAACTGCTATGCCACCAGGCCCACCCCAAGAGTTGAATCTTAATGACTAGATCACCAGGGCTGGCTCTGAGCATTATAATTACATAAAAACTGTTTGGAGTTTAAGGTATAATGAATACACAACCTTAAAAGAATGAAGTATATATATAATTATTTTTATAATAAATTAATATGCCACATATGTGTGTGAATATAGATATATTTCAATAGTAGGTTTTAATGCATTTAAATAAGCATACTTTATTTTAAGATCTCTCCTATATATAGGAACTTGTGCTGAAATGCTGCTAAATGAAATATAAATATATAACGAACTTTTAAGTGTTTGACAACAAGGAGAATACCAGGGGATCAGATATCTTAGGGGGGAGGTAGAAGTAGGAATATTGTTTTCACTGTCCATAGGTATTGTCTTACTCAATGGTAAGACCATTCTTTTCTTTGTTCATACATTCAACAGATGGAAGTGTCTTTCTATAGGAGACTGCGTATGTGGTTGAGAATGGAGCAATGAACAAGCTGATAGGAGGCTAGCTCTCGTGAATCCTATAATCTAACAGAGAAAATAATATAAACAAATATAAAAAAAGGGAACAGCATAATGAGGATGGAAATTGGGGTTATTACAGGAGGAAACAAATGGAACATGAGGAAAACTCTGGTCATTTTTAATTCCTCAATGAAATTCCAATTATATAATAATTATTTGAATATGATAAATTAGTAAATGATTTAGAAGTCACAGACAAATCTAGTGACCTATTTGATGGCTACTTTAAATCTCAATCCACTCTTTCTAGTTTAGTGTGCCTTCATTCTTCATGTGCCTTTTCCCACAAACTTACATAAATAGATATTTCCCAAAAGAGAAATATAATACTGTTTGATTTAATATAAACTATGTGTCACATACGTATCTGGAGATCTCTGACATCATCAATTTATAAGATTCAGAATAAATATAATTATATACTATATATAAAGATTTAGAATGAATATATACATATACATAATATGTATGCATGCAAATATATACATCTATATATAATGTACAAAGATATAATGCATATTTATACTTTTTTCCCCTGAATCTTAAAAATTGCTATATAACATTAAGAATATGGGTATATTTTAATTGTACTGGAGAATTTTTTGCTAATTTTATTGTCTATATATGAAGACAGAATAGCTATTTCAACAGGAATATGCAGATATCTAATGCAGTAGTGATCAAACAGAACTTTGCCTGCTTATAAAACGTTTATTAAAAAAAGGAAATGATGGGGGTTCTGGCCCAGTGGCATAGCGGTTAAGCTCACATGTTCTGCTTCAGCGGCCTGGGGTTTGCTGGTTCAGATCCTGGGTGCGGACCTACACACCACTTATCAAGCCATGCTGTGGCAGGTGTCCCACACATAATGTAGAGAAAGATGGGCACACATATTAGCTCAGGGCCAGTCTTCCTCAGCAAAAAGAGGAAGATTGGTGGCAGATGTTGGCTCAGGGTCTAATCTTCCTCAAAAAATAAAAAAATAAACAATAAAAAAATAAATTGAGAAAAAAGGAAATGCTTTCATCCAAGAACCTTATCTCAGTAGAATAAAAAAATGGTCTTAAAGAAAAATGCAAAAGGACAATTTGCTTAAGTTGGAAATGGATTTCAGTTAAGAAATAACATCATATCTATCATAGTGACTAACGCTCTTCCTAATGTTTACATAGCTATCATAGAGACATAGTTTACAAATCACTAGGCATACTTTATTCCTCTAAACTGTTGAATGTAAAATCCTCTTTATTTATATATAGAACAATTTTAAATACTTTATTATTGTCTTGTAAACATATAGCATGCCAGAGGTGACATTTCCAAAGGGGAATATGTGAATTACATATCAAACTCCAATAAATTCCATAACATTTCCAACAGAGAGGATTCATCAACATACTGAACTCATTCTTCATAGTTTGTATTCAAGATAGAGACTGTTCTAGGCCTTATCTATATTTGTAGTTTTTTGTTTATTTGTTTGTTTTGTTAAAAGTTCTTTAAAAAGTCATAAAATTTCCCTGGCTACATAAAATAAAACAATTCTGTTGTTAAATAAAGACTTTGTCTTTCTATCTATCAAGTTAAAGGCACTGCATGTCAATCTGTAATCATGCTCATACGCTGATGCCTTATACACAGAGATTTAGATCTTATGATAAAGTAGTAAGACCCACAGATTTCTTTACATTTTAAGATGTAAGCCACAGTGCCTTCATTTTAGATGCAGCTACATTCACTACAAACCCAACTTGTAATATGTCAAAAGACTCCTGAATAGTGTCCTTGAACTTCTCTAAACAGGGCCCAGTGGCATCCAAAATGGTACTGTCCACATTAAAATGTAAATGAGCCCGCAGCAACCGCAACCTAGATCATTTTATACAGGTGTTTAAATACAACAAGACCTTAAAATCGATCCTTCAGGGATATCGCATGTACCGTCGCTGCTGAATTGCATCTAGGCATAATACTTTCCGTAGATGTGGTTTTACTGCTCTTGTGTGATATTCACTGAACTCTCCAGAAAATATTCTGCCAAATTAAACAAAAGGACCTCTTACCAAGGCCCCAAACAATGATCTATTTCAGCCCCTCCAAAAGGAACAAAAATAATTGTTAGTAATACCTATTTACTTGACATTTGATTAATATTTATTGAGCAATTATGATATTAGTCACAAAAAGGAACATATTTTCTGCTTTAGAACAATTTACCTTTATGAAAAAAAGATTAACAGTGGCATAATTTTTCCTGCTAAGAGGAGAATTTTATCTTTTTTGTTATCTTATTGTTATTTTATTTACCTCTGATTCACATAATAGGTGGTTAAATTGTATGAGCCCCATTCTCACATGTCACTATGAAAGTGGACTAAACGATGTCCTGGCAGTGATGTTTCTAGTGCATATTCATAACGTATGATGCATAAAGCACTTCCTAATCTTTTAAATCAGATCCTCTGCAGGCACAATAACTGTAAATCAGTCAACCTCAAATAAGATCGCCTTTCCAATCAATAGAAGAAAAATATTTTTTCCAAACCCAGTTAGTCTATTATCAGTGAGAATGAATGAACCTTATTTTCCCTCTAAATAAAGTCTTGAGGAGGCAAAGGAGGACAGGGTATGCCAAGATAAAATAAGAAAGCTTAATTCTCTATTATTTGATATATCACATTTAAAATGCTCATGCATTTCTGAGTCTTGTTACCTTATAAATGTCAAAGAAAGAGAAATAGAAACCGCCTCTGAGCTCTGAACTCATCAATTTCCTCCTCTCAAAATTGTACTTCTCAGTCAGCAGCACCTCTAGTAACTAGAGCTAAAAAATAAGAACAAACAAAAAATGTTCGTTTTATAAAGCCACTCATTATGTATATTTACAGAATTCATTAGCTTTCAGTTAAAATATTTTTAAAGTTCTGCTCAAAAATTGATATTCTTTATTAAATATATACCTCTAAAAACACATTCTGCAGCTTAAAAGATAGAAAATATTCATCAGTAAATTTTTATCCTATCCTATCATTTATCTATCTATCTATCTATCTACCTACCTATCTATCATCTGTTCAATTAACTATCTATCCATCTACTTATTTCTTTTGTTTCTATAGTTTTCTGGAATTATTTTTAAAAAAGGGATAGTTAAACATCATTTCCTTATCCCTGGGATAATGAGATGCATTCAGGAACACAGTGTATAGAGAGGAATATTTAAATGTATTTTTTAACTTATTCATCAGTATAAAACTCTTAGTCCTTCCTTTTATTAAAACTCTGGCTCACATCTTCACTTTTTTTAGCACAAATACTGCTATAAATAATATTCCCAGGACGTAAATTTAGGAGCAGTCGAAGATGCATGGCACGGCGCTGATCCCATTTGTTTCTTTTGCTATCAGACTACCTGCCCTAACAGTAGAAACCCCTCCTTCCCAAACTCAGCCATAATTGGCATGGGGTTTACAGACTTCAAGTAAAATATTCCCCTCCTCAGGGATTCATCAAGTATTCCAAATATTCCTGGGAAACCATTAAAAATATAATAATTCAAGCCATAGAGTGAGCTTTACTCTGTTCCAAACATGTGGACTCTGGGGTGCTGTCCGCAGTGTGAGGTTGGCAATGTCAGTCAGCATCACCCATGGCCAGCAAAGACTGTCCTGAAGTCTCAGGCTAACGTCCACCTTTCTAAGTGCTGACGTGCTGAACTGTGTGCAGGCCATGCCACTAAGACTTTGGGCATTACAACAGCTGGATTTACACAAATGCAGGCATATATTAACGCTAGTCTTGTACACATGTGTTTGGAGTAGATGTTTAGGAAAAAGTGAAGTCGTTCAACGTCTGAAAGAGTAAACTTTCAAGAAAACTCCTGATATATACGTGAGCAGTTCTCTGAAGATAAGACGCCAGTTTCCATGTCGAAGATGGGCGGAATTTAACTTATACAGTCAGGTCCATGTTTACCTGACGACAGCTCCGCAGCCAGTGGCCATTGAGAGAAAACCCCTGAGATAATGATTACCGTGAAAATTAGAGAGTTCAAACATGACTTATATTCTCTCCAGAATAACAGGAATGTTTCCATGCTGCTGGAAGAGTTTAAGGTCCTAAGTCCAAGCCTCAGCCAACAGCCTTTGGGGTGCATCTGGAAGTAATGGCAGTTGCATAAAGACTCCTCTTTCATTCATTACTTTATATTTGCTGGAATCCAGACTTTCAGAAATAGTGCAGAAGGATGTGCTTGTCATAAACAAAAAGAAAAAGGTTTCTTACCACTCACTTGACCTTACACCCATACAGTTTGTTTTCCAAACATTTTAAGAGCGACAGCAACCCTATTAATAATTAGACCAGGCCTCTTCTGGGTTAACCAGGGCCATGACTCCCTAAACACAACAAAATAAGAAGACACATTGGAGAGTTCTCTGCTCTGAATCTGTGCCGGATGCTCTGTCTCCAAGGTGTTTCCCAGCTCTATTCAACCTGGCTTCTCTCTCAATTTCCTCACCTATCATTTCAACTCTTTTGAGGGGCTATCATCTTAACAAAATCCAAGTTCACTGGGCTGGGACCCCAACACTCTGCCTACTCATTCCTAATTCTCAATTAATTCAGATCCACTCCTTGGTTATTACCTATTTAGCACCACTTGTTTAGAAACCCAGTGAAGGAAGGAACTGATTCCATATTTTGTGTTGATTATTATAGCCTTAGTGCATTTTACAGTGTTCACTATATAATAGATTTAAAGAAATGAATGAGTGAATGCATGCATAAATGTTAGTACCTGGTGTTTTTCTTACTTGCTGCCCTAAATCTGTGCCTCCTTTGCTGCATCAAATCTCCTGGAACACCATTTTCTGTGTGAACCAATCAATTTGTTTTCAATTTATATTTCCCAGATTTGCCCTCAGCTAGCACTCACTGATGATTCAATATATAACCTTATAATTCTCTATTCCATTTAATGTTTAAGATATTGTTTAACCTGATACAGAGGAAACTATTCCATGTCTAAGATCAAAGAAAATTTATGATTCCCCATGGAAATGGTGATTTTTCTCCATAGGGATAATGCCAATTTCCTAACTCACCAGGAAGACATTTTATTTGAGGCATCACTTAGTAGGAACAATTTCCAGCACCTTGATGTAACACCCTCTTAGCGACTTTCTATTTTAATCCCATATATTGTTACTCTGCCATTTTATTATTTTGTTCACACATTTATTTTATCACTTTTCTCTTTGAAACAACTTTAAATTATCTGTGGAATATAGCAGGGGATATAAAATGGAAAGTGCTTCATAATTTCTAGCACATAGTAAGCACCCAGTAAGTGATGGCTCTGTCTTTCTCTTCCCTTACTATTCTTTTTGCTAACAATCTGTCCTCAAACAATAGTGCCAGCTTATTTTATACACCTTTCCATATGAATATGACATGAAATATTTCTGCACATACATTGATTGATATCATTCTCCAAACTTTTCAGTTTGGAGAATTAGAAATGTTCTACGAAATTAGGAGAATGAACTAAGGTAACCATGCAGGACAAAATGATCTTCGGTACATCATTCCAATTATAACAAAAGTTAAAAGTTAATAGTAACAAATCGATGATAACAGGGCTTACTCACCAATCACCAGGCCAGTTCCACTAGGATTTGGAAGTCAAAGAAAGCGTTAGTGTGCTGTGCCGTGCCTGGTTACTGGCTGTGCCCTGGCTACTGCTGATGAAGTCCGTGGCTGGTGAATCAGGTCTGTTCTCAAATCTCTTGGGAGTCTGTGGTACTTGAACTGCTACCATGGCTGGAGTTTATCAGTGTCCTCCTCCTCCGCGGCCCCATTCAGAGCATCATATCACATCACATCATGGCAGCTCTGTGGAAAATCTACTATCATGCCAGAGAGAAAGGTTCTGGATCACCCAGGACGAGCTCACAGAAACCTCTGAACGCTTTTCATGTTACATGGAATCTCCTTAGAGACGGCAGGGCATGCTGTCTCTCTTTGACTAGAGAGCCTTGCCTCAACTATTTCGAGCAGTCATGTACAGACATTTTCTTTTTTGTTTTCCTTTTCTTTTTTTTTTTTTTTTGGAGGAAGATGATTAGCCTTGAGCTAACCTCCACCGCCAATACTCCTTTTTTTGCTGAGGAAGATTGGCTCTTAGCTAACATATCTGCCCACCTTCCTCTACTTTATATGTGGGATGCCTGCCACAGAGTAGCTTGATAATCAGTGAGTAAGTCCACACCCAGGATCCAAACCAGCAAACCCTGGGCACCAAAGTGGAGTGCAGGTACTTAACTGCAATGCCATGGGCCAGCTGGGTGCAGGCATTTCTGACGTGGCCTCAAATTTTCTGAGGCGGAGCTCAGAGAGGTACAAAGCATGTTATAGCTCAGTTTTTCCCATCAAATTATTTGTTCTTTTTCCACTATCTTCATTATCTTCCCAGTGATATCTGACAGCAAGAAGAAAAAGCCTAGACACAGATTTCTAAATCTTGCTCCGTACTTTTTATTATTCTACATGATGAAGGAGTCTTACTTCTTTCTTTTAGGTGTGCAGTTATTTTATGTAGAATTTTAACTTTTCATTATTCATGCATTATAATTGAATTCTCAGTTTTTAGTACACCAGACTTAAATGTTTGTTTTATTTGAGGTAAAGTTTACACAGAGCAAAATATACAAATATTAAGTGTACAGTTTGAAGAACATTGATATTTCTATCACTCCAGAAAGCTCCTGAATGTCCTTTTCTAGTAAAACATCCATGTTGTTCTATATATGGGTAGTCTGCTCCTATTTGTCACTGAGTTGAATTTCATTATTTTGATATGCTGCAATCCGTTCCTCCATTTTCCAGCTGATGGACATTTGGTTGGTTTCCAGTTTGAAACTATTGTGGAGAGAGTTACTGTAACAATTCCATTGCATGGTTTTGTGTGGACATGTGTTTTCCTTTTCTTGGATAGATATCTAGAATTAAGAAGTGATAGGCCATAGGGTAGGTGTGTGTTTGATTTTATAAGAAACTTCTAAGTAAATTTTTCCCAAAGTAACTGTGGATTTTACACTATAGGCAGCAATGTCAGAGAATTTCAAATGCTTCATATTCTTTCCAAAATCTGGTATTTTCAGTCATTTAATTTTAACCATTCTGAGATATATATATATAGATAGATAGATAGATATAGATATATAGGTATATTTATAAATATAGGTAAATATATATATATATTTTTATATATACTATTTCTTTGCGGTTTTCTGATAATTAACGGTTTTAAGAAATATTTTTGGGGATGGGAGGGCTTACTGGTCATTCATATATTTTTTTTGTAAAGTGTTCAGGTATTTACCTATTTTTAATTGGATAGGAGTTCTGTGTATATTCTAGATGTGAGATCTTTATCAGATACATGTATTACAAATATTCTCTATAGGTTATGGCTTGTGAATTCATTTTTTTAATAATATCTTTGATGAGGGATGGTCCCAAGGTATAGTGGTTAAGTTCGGTGAGCTCTACTTTGGCAGCCTGGGCTCATGGGTTTGGATGACAGGTATGGACCTATGCCACTCACCAGCAATGCTGTGGCAGCAACCCACATATAAAACAAAGGAAGATTGGCAACAGCTGTTAGCTCAGGGCTAGTCTTCCTCAGCAAATAAATAAATAAATAAATAAATAAATAAATAAACATAATGCCTTTGATACTCAGATGATTTTAATTTTGATGAAATCCAGTTTATCCTTATTTTTCTTTACAATTAGTTTCATTTATGTCCCTCTTAAGAATCTTTATCTCCCATTATGATGAGATCTTTCTCCTGTATTTTTTCCAGAAGTTTTAGGTTTCAGCTGTCATAGAATTAAGTCTAGGATTCATCCTGATTTAATTATGATGTGAGTTAGTGCCAATGTTTATATATTTCCATTCATATATTCAGTTGTTCCAAGACAATTTTTTTAAAAGCCTTTTATTTCCCTAATGAGTTGCAATAGTGCATTAATTGTAAATTAATCAACTGAGACTATATGCATAGATATTTAAAACACTTACTTCATGACACTGTATTTTGCTTATTTGATCTATTTGCTAATCTTTTAAAAAATATCACACTGTCTTAATTACTATAGCTCAATAGTCAGTCCTGAAATCTGGGTTTTAAGTCTTGCAAGCTTATTCTGTGAAATGTTTTTTGACTATCCTAGGTCCTTTGACTTTCCATATAAATTGTAGAATCAATTTAGACAAAAAAAAAATTTGCTGGAATTTTGATTGAGGTGTCTTTGAATCTATAGATCTTTTGGGAGAAAATTGTGTATCTCTTCTTTTTTTTAAAGATTTTATTTTTTTCCTTTTTCTCCCCAAAGCCCCCCAGTACATAGTTGTGTATTCTTCGTTGTGGGTCTTTCTAGTTGTGGCATGTGGGACGCTGCCTCAGCGTGGTTTGATGAGCAGTGCCATGTCCGCACCCAGGATTCGAACCAACGAAAAACACTGGGCCGCCTGCAGCGGAGCGTGTGACCTTAACCACTCCGCCATGGTCCCAGCCCCAGAAAGTTGTATATCTTAATAATACTGTCTTCATCTCTACAAACATTGTATATCCTTGTATTTAATTGATATTTTAAAAATTTCTCTTAGGAATGATTTTTGTTTTTTGGTTTTTCAGTGTAGTGATCTTAAACATTTTTTATTAATTTTATTTGTAGAAATTTGATATATAGTAATACATGTATTCAATTTATATTGCTGCATAACAAATTACCACCAATTTAGCAGCTTAAAAAAGACACTCAGCTATTATCTCATCATTCTATGGACGGGAAATTTAGTACAGCGGGACTGCATCTTTTCCCCCTCCGGTGGTTTTTCAGTTTCTGTTTGTATCTGGTTTTATGAAATTTGAATATGTCCTACCTAGGTGTGGTCTTTCTTGTATTCCATTAGGGATTCTCTGAGCCACAGGGGAAGCACCGTCAGAGGGTGGCCAAAGAAAAGCCAGGCATGGGTCATCTCACTTCATATAGTTGCCTCTTTCTAGGATCTAGGATCATATCCCGCTCTGTTTTCATCTGAATTTGGTTGATCTTCGTGCTTTCAAACATTGCTTTTTCTTTTGTCTAGAGTTTATAATTGCTCTCCTTAAGAGGTTTTGACCAAAAATGCTACCTAGCCATTATCATACCAGGAATTTCTAGCCTGTTTCTTGATATGTAAATCAGTTGGGTTGAAAAGAAAAAAACTTACCTTTCAAAAAATCTGAATTTCAAGGCTATTGTATTTTTTGCAAATTAAAAATCTATTTCAGAAAATAGCTGAAAAATTAACGTTTTCTGTTAGACTGTGACTATAATAATTTAGTTATTTCCTGTGGCATTAGTTGTTTCTGATTGTATAGAGGGGAGTAAATAGCCAAAGAATAGTCCAGAAAAAAATGAATTCACTCATTTTATAAATTTTATTTCCATTACATAACAAACTCTTTGTGTATAGGGTAAAAATATAGATGGATATTAAGTTAGGAAAATAGTTGGATTATTGAGTGGATCATTTATATTATAGCAATTCACAACTAAATTTAAGTTGAAGTTATTTATATAATATTGATATTAGTTAAATGCTACTATTCGTATCCTTTTATAATATATGTTGCCATTATTAGTGTTTTCAACAAAAAATAATATTACTTTTTACACTCTTTTGAAAAAAATGTTTCCTTTTCCTAAAGATACATCCAATGTTAGTGTGATTTACTTAGAGTCAAACAGGTAGCAATCCATTAGAAAAAGGAGGGGGTCAATTATGTAAATGTATTCACATATTATCAGCACTATTGTTTCTCACTTATATTTTAAATTAATTAATAACATTCAGAGCGTCTTTCCATACTCCATCACTCTTTCTAAACTTTTACTATGTACCTACTATGTTCCAGGAATATTAATATGTGCTTAAAATATATGAGTGCCTATTTTCACTCAAAATCCTTACAATGCTGTCACATATACAGAAATCATTTTAAATTCCACATCAATTCAAAATATAAAAGTGGCACACTCAATACTAATTGAAAGGGAAATTTTCAATAAAAAAATAACTAAATATACTTGCTTTTTTAAAGTCTGAATGTTGAAGGAAGAGTTAAAAAGTGCTCCAGAAATAATATTAGAAATGCATGTAAAATTATCTTGAGTCGTGGAAACAAATAGGACAAACGTTTTTAGTTTCCTTCATTTTTATGAGTATTTTGTATTTCTGACATTATAATTATTTTGAAATTTTATACAGTAGTGTTGATCCTTCTTTCTTTAGTACCTAATGATTTGACTTATTTAATTGCTTAAAATTTTCACAATTTAATTCTTTGTGTACAGATAGAGGCAGATAGCCTGGAGATAAAAAGTATCAAATTAGAATTAAAATAATTTTACTGAAATCAACTCAAGGGTTATAGAATAGGTTTGCACATACCACACACAACACTCACCTACACTGACACACAAATACATATATTTCCATAAATGATTTAGCCCTCATGAAAAGTGACATGTCCCAAAATCAAATGCTAATCTTTCAGAAAAAGTATTGTTCATTTTAATAATCAATTTAAAAAATAAGCTTCCTTTTTTGCAAGAGAAAAAAACATTGTAAATAATTTACAGAAATAATTTTTAGAAAAAGAAGAACAAACAAAGCCCAAAATCTGTAGAATAAAGGAAATAGTAAATATGAAAGCAGAAATAAGTGATACAGAGACTAAAACGACAATAGAAAATATCAATGAAACTAAGAGCTGGTTTTTTGAAAAGATGAACAAAAGCAACAAACTGTTAGCTAGACTCACCAAGAAAAGAAGAAAGAAAGTTCAAATAAATCAAATCAGAAACAAAAGAGGAGAAATTACGACAGATACCCCAGAAATACAAAGGATTATAAAAGAATACTATGAAAAGCTATATGCCAACAAATTGGATAATCTAGAAGTAGATAAATTCTCAGAATTATACAACCTTTCAAAACTTAATCAAGAAGAAATACAGAATCTGAATAGATGATCACCAGTAAGGAGATCAACAATAATCAAAACCCTCCCAAATATGGAAGTCTAGGACCAGATGGCTTCCCCAGTGAATTCTACCAAACATTCAAAGAAGATTTAGTACCTATCTTTCTCAAACTCTTCCAAAAGGTTGAAGAGGAGAGGACACTTCCTAAGTCATTTTACAAGGCCAGCATTACCCTGAGATCCTTGTCCTGTCAGACAAGGACAGCACAAAAAAGGAAAATTACAGGCCAACGTCACTGATGAACATAAATGCAAAAATCCTCAGAAAAATATTAGCAAATCTAATACAACAATACATTAAAAGAAACATACACTACAATCAAGTTGGATTTATTCCAGGGATGCAAGAATGTCTCAATATCTTCAAATCAATCAATGTGACACATCACATTAACAAACTGAAGAATAAAAATCACATGATCATCTCAATAGATGCAGAGAAAGCATTTGACAAGATACAACATCCATTTATGATAAAAACTCTGAATAAAGGGTATAGAAGGAAAGTGCCTCAACATAATAAAGGCCATGTATGACAAACCTACAATTGACATCATGCTGAATGGTGAAAAACTGAAAATTATCCCTCTAAGAACAGAAAAAAGACATGGATGCCCACTTTTGCCACCCTTATTTAACACAGTATTAGAAGTCCTAGCCAGAGAAACTAGGCAAGAAAAAGAAATGAAAGTGACCCAAATTGGAAAAGAAGTAAAACTGTTACTATTTGCAGATGACATGATTTTATACATAGAAAACTCCAAAGAAAATGCCAACATACTATTAGAAGTAATAAACTAATACAGTAAAGTTGCAGGTACAAAATCAACATACAAAACTCAGTTGCATTTCTATACACTAACAACAAAACAGCAGAAAGAGAAATCAAGAATACAATCCTATTTACAATTGCAATGAAAAGAATAAAGTTCCCAAGAATAAATTTAACTAAGGAGGTGAAAGAGCTGTACACTGAAAACTATAAAACATTGTTGAAAGAAATCACAAAAGACACAAAGAATTGGAAAGGAATTCCATGCTCATGGGTTGAAAGAATTAACATAGTTAAAATGTCCATATTTCCTGTAGGAATCTACAGATTCAATGCAATCCCTATCAAAGTCCCAATAACATTTTTTTTAGAAATAGAACAAAGAATCCTAAAATTTATATGGGCCAAGAAAAGACCCCAAATAGCCAAGGCAATCCTGAGAAAAAAACAAAGCTGGAGGTATCACAGTCCCTGATTTCAAAATATACTATAAAGCTATAGTCATCAAAATAGCATGACACTGGCAGAAAAACAGGAACACAGATCAATGGTACAGAATCAAGAGCCCAGAGATAAACCTACACATCTATGGACAGTTAATTTTCAACAAAGGACTCAAGAAGATACAACAGAGAAAAGAAAGCCTCTTCAGTAAATCATGTTGGGAAACCTGGACAGCCACACGAGAAAAAATGAAAGTAGACCATTATCTTACACCATACACAAAAATTAACTCAAAATGAATTAAAGACTTGAATGTAAGATCCGAAACCATAAAAGATAGGCAGTATGTTCTTTGACATTGATCTTAGCAGTATCTTTTTGAATATCATGTCTTCTTAGGCAAGGTAAAAAAAAGAAAAAATAAACCAACAGGACTACATCAAACTAAAAAGCTCCTGCATAGCAAAGGAAACCACCAAAAAAACAAAAAGACAACCTAACAATTGGGAGAAGATATTTGCAAATCATATATCCGATAAAAGCTTAATATCCAAATTACATAAAGAACTCATACAACTCAACAATAAAAAACAATTAAAAAATAGGCAAAGGATCAGAACAGACATGTTTCCAAAGAAGACATACATATGGCCAACAAGCATGTGGAAAAATGTTCAATATGACTACTTATTAGGGAAATGCAAATCAAAACCACAATGAGATATCATCTCATACTCATCAGAATGGCTATTATTAAAAAGACAAGACATAACAAGTGTTGGAAAGGATGTAGAGAAAACGAATCACTCATACACTGCTGGTGGGAATGTAAATGGTACAGCCTCTGTGGAAAACAGTATGGAGATTCCTCAAAAAATTAAGAATAGAACTACCATATGATCAAGCTATTCCACTTCTAGGTATTTATCCAAAGAACATGAAAACACTAATTCGAAAAGATACATGCTCCCCTATGTCCATTGCAGCATTATTCATGGTAGCCAAGACTTGGAAGCAACCTAAGTTCCCATCAATGGATGAATGGATAGAGAAGATATGGTATGTATATATATATATATATGTGGGATACTAACCAGCCATAAAAAAAGAGGAAATCTTGCCATTTGCAACAAAATGGACGGAACTTGAGAGTATTATGCTAAGTGAAATAAGTGAAACAAAGCAAAGCAAATACCGTATAATTTCACTCATACGTGCAAGTTAAAACAACAACAAGAAACAAACACATAGACACAGAAGATAGATTGGTGGTTACTAGAGGGAAAAGGGGTGTGGGGGAGGGCAAAAGGAGCAAAAGGGCACATGTGTACAGTGATGGATGGCATCTAGACTTTGGGTGGTCATCATAATGTAGTCTCCACAGAATTTTAAATATAATGATGTACATTTGAAGTTTAGATAATGTTATAAACCAATATTACCTCAGTAAAAATTTTAAAAAGGAATTTCCTTTTTTGACAAGAGAAAAAACATTATAAACAATTTCTTTCAACTAAAATAACTTTTGAAACAGAATGTTTTTGACATTTTCCTTGCTGTGATAAATTATCACAAAGATAGTGAGATAAAACAGTATTACCAAAAAGGTATTAATCACATGGTAGTTATTCAATACCGTATTTTATTCAACTTGAGAGGAAAAAAAACCTTACCATCTCTCCTCTGCTCTCTCTAAAAATCTTGGAACCTACAAAAGCATAATAGTTACATTTTCCTCATTTTATTTCTCTTTGTATATTTGTGGTTAATAATAGTTTTAGTGATTTCTGGATATGGGTTTCCCAGCAGGAAATAATGTGGTTATTTTTTTCTGTAAGGAAATAACCAACCCTAGGCCATCATTACTTAAATAAGTAGATGATTATATAGCAAAAGGGGAAAAAGGGAAAAGTGTTAACAGGGAAATTTTACTTTTTTTAATGATTGAAGGATATTTTCTTAAACTAATGCAAAATACTCTATATTTGTCACCTGTTTAGTCAAAGTACATTAGCCTAAGTTCACTGCCCAGTATGTACCTAATGGAAGGAATAAATCTTTGAATACCACTGAGAATACAAATTTGCCTGTGACCTGTGCAACATCTCAGGTTTAATGGAGAGAAAAGTTATAATTCAATGCTAAACTTTCCATGTCCTTGTGTTGTATGGAAATGTGGATTTTAGAATAAAAACTCTGATTACATCTCTATTCTTCTATTTATTGTGTAAAGTCTATTAAGGTACTGCATGATTTTGATGATAAAATTATTTTTCTATACATTTTAGATAATAATATAAATTTTATAGGATTGTTGGATAATAATCATATTAATTGTACAAAATTTAGTGCATTTTCTTGAAATAAATACTTAATAGATGCTATCTCTCTCTTTGATTTTCATTAGACTAATGTCCTCAGTAACCCTGGTGGCTAATATTAATGCCTAGTGTACACATTTTAAGAATAATGCTTATCATATTGGTATTTTGAGATGTTGAGGATTAGATATGCTAATTGCCTTTATTTCTAACATTTCTAATATTTTTTGGTGGGGGATGGAAACATACCTATATTCAATCTAAGAATGAATCTATGAATGAAAACATAGATTGAATTTACCTAATGACTTAAAAATGATTATAAAGATTCATAAGGTGCTGTTAGTAACTGAATGTTTATGTGTCTCCAAAATTCATATGTTGAAATCCTAATCCCTAATGTGATAGAAAGAACTTAGTCATACTTTAAGTTTTGGGACTTCTACCCCATGAAATGTCATCATAAAAACTTGGCAGACTCCACAAACGCTGATTGGTGTCCCAGTGTAGTAACCATGTCAATATCTTGAAAGAGAATTCTCATTTCTCATTTTCAGCTGTTGTCTAACCAGTGTCCCACAGATGCTAAAGCAAACTTAGGTGCAGTTAGCTTTTTAGTCTGATGTAGTCCAATTTGTTAACTTTTTCTTCTGTTTCCCTTGCCCAAATAGACATGGTATTTGAAAAGATGCTGCTAAGATCAATGTCAAATAGCATACTGCCTATATTTTCTTCTAGGAGTTTTATGGTTTCAGGTCATTCAAGTTTTTAATCCATTTTGAGTTAATTTTTGTGTGTGGGACAAGATAATTGTCTACTTTCATTCCTTTATTTGTGGCTGTCCAGTTTTCCCAACACCATTTATTGAAGAGACTTAGTTTTTTCCATTGAATGCTCTTGGCTCCTTTGTCGAAGAATAGCTGTCCATATGTGTGGTTTTATTTCTGGGCTTTCAAGTCTGTTCCATTGATCTGTGTTTCTGTTTTTGTGCCACTACCATGCTGTTTTGATTACTATAACTTTGTGGTATATTTAGAACCCAGAGATTGTGATGCCTCCACCTTTGTTCTTTTTTCTCAGGATTTCTTTGGCTATTTGGGATCTTTTGTTGTTCCATATAAATTTTGGGATGCTTTGTTCTATTTCTGTGAAGAATGTCATTGGGATTCTGATTGAGATTGTATTCAATCTGTAGATTGTTTTAGATAGTATGGATATTTTAACTATGTTTTTTCTTCTGACCCACAGGCATGGAATATCTTTCCATTTCTTTACGCCTTCTTCAGTTTCTTTCAACAATATCTTATAGTTTTCAATGTATAGCTCTTTCACCTCTTTGGTTGAGTTTACTCCTACATAATTTAATCTTTGTGTGGCAGTTGTAAATGGGATTTTATTCTTGATTTCTCTTTCTGCTAGTTCATTGTTAGTACATGGAAATGGAAGTGATTTTTTCAATTGATTTTGTACCCTGCAAATTTTTTGTAGTTTTTGATCATTTCTCATTTTCTGATGGATTCTTTACGGTTTTCTATGTATAGAATCATGTCATCTTCAAACAGTGAAAGTTTCACTACTTCATGTCCAATTTTAATTCATTTCTTGCCTAATTGCTCTGGTGTAAACCTTTAGTACTGTGTTGAATACATGTGGCTAGAGTGAGTAAACTTGTCTTGTTACTGTTCTCAGAGGTATGGCTTTCAGTTTTTCCCCATTGAGTATGATGTTGGCTGTGGGTTTGTCATATGCGGCCTTTATTGTGTTGAAGTACTCTCCTTCTATGCCCATTTTATTCAGAGTTTTTATCATAAATGGATGTTGGATCTTGCCAATTGCTTTCTCTGCATCTATTGAGATGATCATGTGATTTATTTTGTTAATGTGATGTATCACATTGATTGATTTGTGGATGTTGAACTATCCCTGCATGCCTGGTATAAATCCCAGTTGATGATGGTGTATGATCCTTTTAATGCATTTCTGTGTTCACTTTGACAATATTTTGTTGAGGATTTTGGCATCTATGTTCATCGGTGATATTAGCTTGTAATTTTCCTTCTTTGTGTTGTCCTTATCTGGTTTTGATATCAGGGTGATGTTCGCTGCATAGAAAGAGTCAGGAAGCATTCCATCATCTTCAATTTTTTGTAATAGTTTAAGAGGGAGAGATATTCAGTCTTCTTTTGAATGTTTGGTAGAATTCTCCAGAGAAGCAATCTGGTCCTGGACTTTTACTTTTTGAGAGGTTTTGATTACTGTTTCAGTCTCTTTACTCGTGTTTGGTATATTCAGATTCTCTATTTCTTCTGGATTCAGTTTTGGGAGGTTGTATGAGTCTAATAATTTATCCATTTCTTCCAGGTTATCCAACTTGTGAGCATATAGTTTTTCATAGTAATCTCTTATAATCCTTTGTATTTTTGCAGCATCTGTTGTAATTTCTCCTTTTTCATTTCTAATTTTATTTATTTGAGTCTTCTCTCTTTTTTCTTCATGAGTCTGGCTAAGGGTTTGATAATTTTGTTTATCTTTTCAAACAAACAGCTCCTAGTTTTGTTAATCCTTTCTACCATTTTTTTAGTCCATATTTCATTGATTTCTGCTCTGAATTTTATCATTTCCTTCTTTCTGCTAACTGTGAGCTATGTTTGTCCTTCATTTTCTAGTTCTGTTAGGTGATTTAAGATTGCTTGTGAGATTTTTCTTGTTTATTGAGGTTGGCCAGTATTGCTATGAATTTCCCTCTTATGACCACTTTTGCTTAATCTCATGAGAATTGGTATGCTGAATTTTCATTTTTGTTTGTCTCCAGGTATTTTTTAATTTCCCTTTGATTTCTTCATTGATCCAATGTTGTTCAGTAGCGTCTTGTTTAGTCTCCACATGTTTGTGACTTTCCAAGTTTTTTTCCTGTAGCTGATTTCTAGTTTCACAGCATTGTAGTCAGAAAAGATGGTTGAGAAGATTTCAATCTTCTTAAATTTATTGAGGCTTGACTTGTTTCCCAATGTATGGTCTACCTTTGAGAATGATCCATGTGCACTTGAGAAGAATGTGTAATCTGCTGTCTTTGGATGGAATGCTCTGTCTGTATTATTAAGTCCATCTGATCAAGTGTTTCATTTAAATCTACTATTTCCTTGTTGACTTTTTCTCTGGATAATCTGTCCATTGATGTAAGTGGAGGGTTGAAGTCCCCTATATTATTGTTGTGGTTATTTTCTTCTTTAGGTCTTTTAATAATTGCTTTAGGTACTTTGGTGCCCCTGGCTTAGATGC
The DNA here is from genome assembly GCF_041296235.1 of Equus asinus. Lineage (NCBI taxonomy): Eukaryota > Metazoa > Chordata > Mammalia > Perissodactyla > Equidae > Equus > Equus asinus. The sequence continues at coordinate 11,871,825 of NC_091796.1, forward strand.
ACATACATTAATAGTGTTATGTCCTCTTGATGGAAAGTCCCTTTTATCATTTTATACTGCCTCTCTTTGTCTTTCATTGTATTTTTTAACTTGAAGTCTGCTTTGTCTGATGTAACTATGCCAACACCTGCTTTCTTTTATTTGGCATTAGCTTGGAGTATTGTCTTCTATACCTCCACTCTGAGCCTATGTTTGTCTTCAGAGCTGAGATGTGTTTCCCAGAGGCAGCATATTGTTGGCTCTTGTTTTTTAATCCATCTGGCACTCTGTGTTTTTTCATTGGAGAATTCAATACATTTACATTTGGAGTGATTATTGTTATATGAGGGCTTCATGCTGCTATTTATCTCTTGTTTTCTCATTGTTCTATGTTCCCACTGTTTCTCTGCCTTTGTATTTCTGACAGCCATTTCATTTGGGTGTTTTTCTGAGGATATCTTTTCAGTTTTCTCTCTTTTTGTGAATAGTGGCTCTGCTCTGATTTTTTGTTGAGTGGTTATTGTGGGGTTTTTATAAAAGATCTCATGGTTGAAATAGTCCATTTTTTCATAGCGTCTTATTTCCATTGACCTAAGCAGGCTCCATTCCCTCCCTGTTCCCCTTCTGTGTTATTGCTGTTATGAATTATTCTGTTTCTAATGTTGTGTGTTTGGGACTAAGTTGAAGAGTTTACAGTTACTTTTGATGTTTTCTTTCTCTTTATATTTTAAGTTATAATTGAATACTTTCCTCCCTGTTCTGACAGAGAGCTGCAGTTTTCTGATTATGTCTGTTGATTTATCTCCTTGCCTGAAGCTTTGTAGACTTTGCCTTTTGTGTGTGTGTGTGTGGTGTGAGGGCATGTTTAATTGTTTCTCATAGGGGAAGTCTTGCAGCAATGAACTCTCCCTAGTTTTGTTTATCTGGGAAAGCTCTTATTTTTCCATCATATCTGAAGGAGAGTTTTGCTGGATAGATTATTTTTGGCTGAAAGTTTTTGTCTTTCATTGTTTTGATTATATCATTCCATTCTCTCCCAGCCTGTAGGTTTTCTGTCTAGAAATCCACTGAAAGCCTGATAGGGTTTCCTTTGAAGGTTATTTTCTTCTGCCTTGTGGCCCTTAATATTTTTTCTTTGTCATTGGTCTTGCCAGTTTTGCTATTATATGCCTTGGAGAAGGTCTTTTAGCATTGATGTCATTAGAAGTTCTTTTAGTTTTGTGCATTTGTAAACCTACTTCCTTCCCCAGGTTTGGGAAGTTCTCAGCTATTATATCTTTGAACAAGCTCTTTACTCCTTTCTCCCTCTCTTCTCCCTCTTGAATAAGTATAATCCATATGTTACTTTTCCTAATTGAGTCAGATATTTTTCAAAGAATACCTTCATTTTTGTAAAAATCTTTGCTATGTCTCCTCCTCTGCCTCTAGATGTTCTATATTTTCATCCTCTATTTTACTAATTATTTTCCCCATAACATCAGCTCTCTTTCTTAAGGATTCTGGATTATTTTTTATTTCATTAATAGCATTTTTAATTTCCAGATTTTCTGCTTGATTTTTTTTAATAGCTTCAATCTCTTTGGTAAAGAGGTTCATCTTATTCCTGAGCTCATTGAACTGTCTTTCTGTGTTCTCTTATAAATCATTGAGCTCCTTTATGACAATTATTTTGAATTCTCTGTCATTTAGGTTGTAATTTCTGCACCTTCAGGGTTGGTTTCTGGAAAATTATCATTTTCCTTCTGGTCTGAGTTTTTGCTCCAGTTTCTCATGGTGTTTAATGAACTAATCTTTTGTCAGAGCATTTGTGGTAGTATTGGGTCACAGATTCTGCCTTCTAGACTAGGGGGAAGCAGGAGCAGTATTTTTAGTCACAATCTATCTTCTGCAAGCTGTTGGAATACTATGGGCACTTGTGCTGGCCTAGGAAGTGTTCAGGCACTTGTGTGGACTGTGCTTGGTGGGCAGGGCTTACTCTTGGGACTGAGCTAGGGCCACTCCTTGGGGCCTCAGGGGCATGATGGGATTCTCCCCACAGGGAAAGTGATAGAAAGCTAGCTAAGGGCTGTTGCACCCTAGGATACATTTCCTCCTTTGAGGCTCAGCAGTACTATGGGCACTTATGTCGACCTGGAGTGTGCTTGCCCCAGCATGTAGATCTGTTGTCGTTTCTGCTTGGTGTCCCACTGGCTGCTGTGCTTGGTGGGCTAGACTTTCTCACCAGAACTGAGTTAGAACCACTCCTTGGGGCCACAGGGGCACAGTGGGCACCCCTACACTGGGGAAGTGATCACAAATGGGCTAAGGGCTGCTGCCACCTCTTCCTACAGTTGCCCTGTGTGTTTTCTCACTTTCAGGGTGCTCAAAGCAGGCTAGATTACGTTCATGTGCATGAACAGGGCTGCCAGAGGAAGCTCACCTATGGCCACCACTTCCTGCAGGGCCAGTCAATCCACCCTTAGATTTATAGCTGCGAGTGTCTATCAGGCTTCCTGTTGTGCTATGTGGGCTTCCTCCATTGGTCAATGAATGTCCATTTACTTTTACTTCAAAAGGGGGAGAGACAAAGAGAACAGCTCACTCCTCCATGTTGCTGATGTCCTCATGTGTCTTTGCCTTTTTTCACAAGAAAGTAAGTACTCTTTTAACAAAGCACAGTAAAACTTTTCATTTAAGTTGATTTAAATAAACTTAAGTCAGATATGTAGGGAAGTTATTTGACATCTTTTAGTTCTTATTTTGAATTACTGTATATACTCATGGATAATCAAAGGTCTTCATCTCATTATATATTATGTATCATATTATTTATTATTTTCTTTACGTCAGATTATTCATTTTCCCCAGTTAGCTTTAAATATTAACATTTTATGACATTCTTATTATTCATTTTCTGGTTTCCTCCCCATTCTACATGTTCAAATATTGCAATGTGTAATTCCCCTTTATGTTTTATCCAAGTTTGAACAAAAATATCATGAAAGTTGTTTAAATTAGTTCTTGGGATAAAAACAGAATAGGAATAAATAAGCAAATAAAATAAATGCTAATTATATTTGGACTTTTTCCTAACTTGTATGGCATATTTATTTTTTCTCCTTTGGTGTGGTATATTCTTATATATAAGTGAAAGTCTGAAAGAATGAACATTACAGATATGTTGAATCTATAATAATTGTTAAAAACTACCACTAAGATATATTCAACAGAAATATCACAGCTGTTCCCTCTTACATTAGAAAATCTAACAGTGTTAGTAAAACTTGCTCTTATTTCTTGCTTTTGACACTAATGGGAGTTTTCAGTAAAGACTTCAAATCCACTTGGTGCATCAGCCTAGTAGTTCTCTTTAATTGTGTTTGTAAATTCAATAGCCATTATAGAAAGAGACATTCTTGGCTGCACTTTACAAAAGTTATTATACCTCCTAGACCATACTTTGTTCATTCTTAACTTCTACATGTTTTAAAACTGTCTTGTGTTAAGAGTAACTCAGAAATGTATACTTGTCTCTCACTAACTTTGGAAGGCTTGTGCTCTGGCTTTTGTTCTGTTGCATGGTTCTCTGTTAACTCAATACGTTTTGTCTAAATTTAACACAGTGGGCTGAGAGTCTGCTAAGAAGAATGAAGAAAATTCTTTATATATAAAAACACAGTAAGAGAAATAGAAATAAACAATGTGTCCTGGAATTTTTTTTGAAATGAGTTCTTAATTGAAAGAAATGGAAAAGCTACTGTTGCAAATTTATATCAGTAATACTTATTTTTGAATATAAAATATTGACATTTTTCCAATATTGGGGAACATTTTAAGTTCTAGATCCTCCAAAAGTGTTCTCACTGTCTGTATAAACATATATCATGTACTCAAAATTAAGGTATGGGATTTTAAAAAAATCTTGGTTTGTTGAGGAGCAGTAGTCACTTCTTGTACATACACTCCTTTTTGCTATTGCCCCTCGTTGATGCTGCCCGGCAACCTCTGTGAGGCCCACATTACCCTCACCCTGTTCCCCCTGTAGGTTGACTACTAATGCTGTCCTCTCAGCCTCATATGATAAACACTCAGAAATAGCTATCTTTAATAAGGCAAGCAGAAATGGGGAAGTGGAGAGAAGTGGGCAACCTAAAGATACCAGGATTTGATTTCTACATCATGAGACAGGAAAATATGCTGGGCAGTTTTCTTCCAGAAGTCAAAATTATAAGTGGTACTCTCCAGCCCCTATTTTGCTGGCTTTCCTCTGAAACAGTTTATGTTTTTTCTATTCTTTCCCACTTTAAGAATTATCTAGAAGGTAAATGGGAAGAATTGAGGATACTGGCATTTAATCTCATTTAATCTCTTCACCTTCTTTCCCACTTCAGACTTCCATTTTTCAGTAGGCTGGATGTATCCATTAAATCTATCCTTGTTTCTCTCTTCCATATGACTTTGTCTCAATTAGAGGTGCTTTTGGCTATGACTTTTGTCGAGATATTCTAGAAAACGAAATATAAGGCAAATGTTTGGATGATAATAATTTCCTGGGAAAGATTCAATCCCAAGGAAGCAGGAGTGAGGAAACAGGGAAGTGAGGCAGGGAAAGAAGAAAACATATTAGAGATTTTGTTGCAGAACTAGCCACAGCATCAATACCTGCTAAGAACCCATTCTTGTGAGACTTCCACACTGCAAGAAGGTACTTGGTGGGAAGTGAGAAGAGTATAGTATACTGCACACAAGGTGAAGCATGGTTGAATTCTGCTGAGTGACCGAAAATACTAACAGAAAACATAGCAGCAGCAACTTTGTCAGCAGCAACAAATAGGGGAAAAATAGCTTCCAGCTCCACAGCACAAGAAGGGTATTATCCTTTAAAAGCCCTCTCTGTCCAGAAATAAAGGATGCATAAATCTGGACTGATGCATAAACTGAATCTGGGTCAGCCTACTACTTACATAAATCAGATCCAATTGTATACTCTTAGGATATTGGAATTTCACCATGAAGTAAGATGCTCTAACCTTTTCCCAAAGCAGGGAGGGAAGATCCAGTTCTTCAAGTTTGTGGCTAATTGTACTCTTCTAAATCAAGTATTAGCAAATGAGGCCCACAGCCAAATCCAACCCACAGGACTGTTTTTGTGTGTCTCTGGGCAATGGCTGTTGCATATTTAAAGATTATGGCAAAAAAAACAAGAAAGAAAAATCTGTGATAGTTTCCCATAAAGCCTAAAATATTTATAATATATGGCTTTTTACAGAAAAAGTTTACCAACCTCTCTTCTAAAAACACTGTAAAAAGGATGACAGCACACTAAGCTATAGCTCCCATTACTCCAACTAGTGCTGAGATTGTAATTTCTTCCCATCATGTTTTTTCCACCCTCCACTTCAGTTGGTCTGGGTTGCTTCCCTCCTGGGATGACCTAGCCCTTCATTCCTGAGAGTCTGAAATTGATTTTCTAAACAAGGGAACCATTTTCCAGAGAGGACACGTTCTTTGTCCAAGTCCTTCACGGTCCTATATGAATTGGGAACTGGATGGGATGCCACATGAGAGTCATGTTGAGTTTCCATTGCCCAATGGTGCAGATTTGGAAGCTTAGGATTGTTTTAGGAGATAGACACTCATATTTGTCTGTTCTTCAGACTTGAACCTTTTTGATCAACATTGTTTTCTCAATCACTTATTGAGATCCCCAAATATTTGCATTTGGTCAATTTGAAAGCTTAAAGCCAAATGTCTAGATGTAGTCTACAAGACTGATGTGCCTTTTTTATCTTTTACTCACTGGGTTCTGAGCTCTGCAGTCTGCTAGTCCCTCTAGCAATTCTAGCAATTGCCTCGGGTGGGAAGAAATTATCCTTCATATGGTGTTTGCCAATTTTCTTATCACCTTTGTCTAGACGAGAATAATTAACAAGTAGCGTGGGAAAGAATTGGGAATCTAATCCTGTCAGTATTTTCTTCTGATAGAGAATTCTTTCTCTCCTGACTCCTCTTGGATAAACCAGAGTCTGGGATATAGAAGATGGCTCTTGCTTGTTTTTCTCCACAACTTCAAATGACATATTTTGGGGTCTTTGCCTTGAAGGCTCCAGTAGAAAGGTCTTAAGCTGCTACTAGTGGAAATCCATGTACCAGTGACTTAAACGAAATAAGGTCTTTTTTTTCTTACCTAATAACTCTGTACATTGGTCCTTGCTGGTATTTTTATCTATCTTTCCGGTCTGTTTCATTATAAATACTGACTTTTTACTTAAGTGTATTGCCTCATTATGAAAATTTCCACACACAATCACATTCTAAAGAAGGAAATTGAGATATTATGAGATACATAGATTTTCCTTTTACCTGAATGCATTCAGAAATTTTCCCAGAAGTCCCCAACAAACTGCTCTTTCCACATCACTGAACTGCATTGACTGCCTTCCCCCCATCTCCCACAAGGAACTGGGAAAATGAGTACCTGGCTAAGAGGAAAGCAGTTGTCATAATTGGTTAAGACCAATGGTTATTCACTGCCTGGGACTGGGTTAGATGCTACACTAAACAAAACAGGAATATCATTAGTAAGAAACAAAGATTAGGGGTCTCTTATGTAGAGTCTGCCTCAGTAAAACTCTCTGCTGAATTCACTGGGGTTACTTCTTGATATGTAAAAATACGCTCTTAGAATTAGACAAATTCTTTTTCTCTCTGGCAAAGCCTCACTGATAAGGCTATCATCATAGTATGAAATAAGAAAGAGTCAAAATTGACTGTTAAAAAGTGAGTAACGAATTCTTTATTGTAGCAATAAGTTTATTATTATTAAATTAAAATTATTGATCTTTCTGAGATATAGTGAAACCCATCAATTTGGTGGTTGATGAACCAAACAGCATCAAGAATTAAAGAATGAGAACATTTTATTTTATTTTTAAAAAGTATTAGACCAATTACCTAGCCTTAGTGACAGCCAAGTGATAGGCAGTGTTACTTTAAAATGGGAATGATGTTTGAGGACAATTAATTTAAGAGCTCAGTTAATTTTTCATCATTAGCACATCCTCTGAATTGTTGTCCTGATAGAAGTGAAGGAAATGCATTTATTTAATCTTATATTGTCACCTAGATACCTTTATGGTCATTACAAAAAACTCCCTGGGTATAAAGTAACACTCTGTGGACCTGAGACTCATATTGTATTGCGCCAGTTAAAATCTGATCTTGACTTCCTATCTTCAGATTTTGTTCAAAGAGTTCCACGGTAGAATAATGCCAGATTTTAAGAGAGTTCTTTAAGAGACAAGCTTAGTTTGTGTTTAATATTTTAATGAAATTGCATGTTAAAAATAACATATTTTTGGAAGATTTTTAACAGAAAAATTATACTGCATTAATATGAGGGTATATAAAATTAACCTTGCTGCTTGAAAAATATTTTCCAAATATGTTCTATTTTTCTGAATATTTAAAATTCTTGCATATGTCCTATAACTTTTTTCTCCATATATTTATGTGTGTGGGAAACATGTAACTTACGTGTGTTATTGAGAGATATGTAATTGGATGGTGTAGAGGAGGCAAATTGTTCCCTCTACCCTTTCCCAGATTCTTGGCTGAGCCTAAGACTTAAAGTGACATAAGACAGATCAACCGGAGAAAAGCATCCAAATTTATGTTCTCTTACACGACTTGGAACCCTCACAGGGAATAAAGACCCAAAGAAATGGCAGAACCCACATGCTTCTCTAGCAGGTTGAAGAAAGAGAGGTGTTTATGGAAAAGTAACTAGACTATGTGGAGAGGCTAAAGAAAGACAAGAATTACTTTAATAAGGTCTGTTCATATAGAATCCTCTAGGTCTCAACTGCTTGTCCTTGATGATAAGAATGTTACTTTCCTTCTGGTATAGAAAGGACATCTTTTATACAGGAATTTCCTCTCCTGCTTTCTAGAATAAAAAGGAGGGTCAGAGTGCCCTTCTGGCATCTGCTGTTTCTCAAGTGACTTTAACTGAAAATAATCAATATGCCAAAGTGGCATATTTTGGGGTGACATGCTCTGAACTTCTTCAATGTTTATGTTAATATAAGTTGTGGTTTAATTCATACAGGGTGATAGACAAGACTTGAAATGGCTGGAGTATAAAGCTTATATAATTTTCTTACTGGATAAATGCTACCATTCTAACCAATGATTTTATCTAAATTATGTCCAGTTTTTATTCAGTAACTTATTTAGATAGCTGCTATTTTCTCCAATTGCATCTCATGAATTAATTTTGTTTACTAAAACTCTTAAATAATGTGTTCTTACTGATACTATTCATACTAGATATTTTTAACTTTATAAAAATCTCATTTTTAATAGTAAATAAGTGTCATATAATATTTGTCACCACGGTAACTTAATTCAATGGTAAGAACAAATTTTTTCTATTTTGATGAGGCAAAACTTGGACCAAATGAGGGGAGAATAAGGGCCAATGGCCTAACATTTAATTTTTTTTTTCTCAATGAGATACAGGAAAATTCAAGCAGGGATTTTGACTATTTTCTTGGGAAATAATACTAGCATATAGTAGACGATTTACATCAACTTAAAAGCTCAAGTTTCACAAAGTTGAGTTGAAGCACTTTATCTGTTACTATATTATTCTAAATATCATACAAAACACTTTTAGTAGAGGAAGCTTTTTGTTTTTGCTTCAACTTTGACATGACATTACTGGAACCAGAACAAACAGAAGTAGATTATCCAACCAATAAAAAGAATGAATATGGCATGACCATCCAATAGGAGTAAACACCACAAGAAAAGGAAATTCCAGGCATTATATTTTTGGGCGTTGTTGTCTTGTTTTTGTTTTATTGGTGCTGCTCAGGATATTTGTTCGTGCTCTGCTTTAATATACTACATTTTCTAAGATCTATTCTGTAACTTTTGGCACAGATGTTACAAAATACCATTGCACCTAAGCGTATGGATTGTGTGTATATGTGTTCTAATGATCATAAATCCTCACTGCTCCCTCCTCTGAAAGGTGGGGTCTACGTCCCTTCCCCTTCAGTCCCAGTGGGCTTTTGACTGTTTTGAACAATAGAATTCATCAGAAGAGACGATGGGTAACTTCTGAGGCTAGGTCAGAAAAGGCTATGAAGCTTCTACCCAGCTCTCTTGAGAGGCTCACTGTGGGTGAAGGTAGCCACAAAAGAAGTCCAAATAACCTTATGTGCCAATTTCCAGAGGCCACATGAAGTCATCCTAATCTAGTAGGAAATACAGCTGAGGTCCCAGCTGAAAAGCAGCATCAATTGCCAGCCTAGGGAGTGAGCCTGACTGGAAACTAGCTCACTTGTGCCTTCAGACGACCACAGCACAGTGGATTTCTGACTGCAACTCCTTCTCAAATTACTGACCCCAAAATCATAAACAAATAATGTGCTGTTGTTTTGCGCCACTAAGTTTTGGGGTAGCTTGTTAGCAACTGTCTTAATCAGCTTTGGCTGCTATAAAAGCATACCATAGACTGGGTGGCTTAAAGAACAGAAATTTATTTTGTCACAGTTCTGGAACCTGAGAAATCCAAGATCAAGATTCTGGCAAGTTTCAGTCTTTATTTATTATTAATTCAACTTTATTCAACCCTATTAGGTGATCGCTTCTTTATTGCTCCGATGGCAAAGCATTCCCAGTGTATTGATGGGATGGATGAGCCATTGCAACATATTCATCAGGAATGAACTAATTTACAAGTAGAATAAATGTACTTACCAACAGTTATAAAATGAATATGTAAAGAAGCAAAAATAAAAAGCATGGGGTAAAAGAAATTTAGAAATAAAATTATAGAGAAAATTGGAAACAGATAAATGATATCCTGATGACTCAAACAATTCAAATGATCATACTTCTAATTTGTTATTTCTCAGTGAATCTTGCCTAAAGAAAAATTTAAAAACTTCCATTTTCAGAGGATAATTAGTTCATTCAAGATTTTTGTAGTATTGATTCTCTTATTTTGTAATTAAAATTTTTGAAATTAATTTTTTCCCAAAGTCTCTATTAGAGAATTTCAAGCCATAATAAAGGAGAGAAGAAAAGTTGAGCTATTCAGAGAAATTATTATGTTTTCTATTTCTCTTGATTACAAACATATAAATTGAGACTCAATCATCAGAAGCCTGGAACCATCTATCCAATATGCTTCCCATCTTTTTCAATGATCTACTAGTGATCAAATGTCAGCCTGTCAAGTAGATAATGGTGGAAATATAGAAAGATGAAGGTGCATCTTTACACATATTGACACCATTTTATAACTCAGATAATCTTATGAGACAAGAAATATACTGTATTCATTTGGAAAATGTGCATCAGGTGTTATGTAAAATATCCAATTTTAGAGAGCTAGTAGATGAGCGAACTAATTCTGGTTCGAAAACTCAAATGATTTTATTTTGTTGTTGTCAAATGTCTATCATGAGTCAAGTTGTGTGTGTTTATATGTATGTGTATAATTCCATATTTGTTTATAATTAACTCAAAGTGTTACATTTCCTAGGGGTATTTGTAGTTTAGAAAATACCTCCAACTGTGACTATCATTTAAGGAATTTGTCAGGAAAGAAGGACATTTTCTTGGCAGAAAATAAATCCAAGAGCCACAAAATTTCATTAAGTATAACTGCATTTTTTCCACATCCATCCTTTGGCAACTGTAACCTGACTCGGTTAAACTATATCATGTCCTCTGTTTATCACATTGTTTTCACAGTATTGCTATCAAGGCTGTTATTCTCATCAATAATAAAGTTCATTACACACCTAATGTGCAGAGACATTTAACAAGTATTGGAATAAAAAGAAATCATTTAAATATTCTTTGTTTCAGAATGACTTTCCATTTAGTTGGCATTTCAGATCACATACAGGGAAATACAAGTTCCAGCACAAAATAGATGTTACTAGACTTTTCATGGGTTAGATAAAAAAATAATTACAATTAGTGTTAGAAAAAGTAGTGAACATACAGGTTTGGGATAGACAAGGAAAACTTTGAAAAAACTAAGACTTTATCTGTATCTCATTGGAAAACTAAGAATGGAAACGTGGAGTTTGGCAACAAGAATATTACACACAAGGGAAACGTTCTAAAACAAAAGAGAGAGAGAGAGAGAGAATGAGCCTTAACAGCTTTGCAAGTGTTTATTTTGTGAGAAAACAGATTATTTTCTTATTGTTTTGTAAGAAAATAGATCAGCAAATAATCCTAAAATAAAGACAGACAAAAATGTATAATTTAAGTTGCCTAACAATCACAATGTTGTACTTTATCTGTGCCCTGTGCTCCTGAAAAACAAAAAAGGGTGAGAAATCAATCATTCTTCTAAGTTCCTGGAAACACTGCAAAGAACCCCCCTTCCCATATTACATAGTTAAGACCTGCCTGTTGCCCCCTTGTTTCCCATGACAAGGCCAGACACAGACCCTACAAATTCCCATTCTTTGTTCCATAAATGACTGGTTGAACTCTTTGTTCTCCCTCCAATCTGGACAAATGCCTGCTAATTTGACTTGATCAAATTCTGCTTAGACTTCTCTCCTCCCCACAAGCCCTTGCAGTTAAGCAAGCTTACTGGTCCTGCCAAGAATCAACTGACCACAGAGAAAAACATTTCCTGCTCAAGTGTTCTGTCACGTCACCGGCTCATCCCATAAACCCTGTCTTCCTGACCTTTGAGACTTACAGATCTCACGGTGGGAGTGTTCTCCCTGTTGCAACAGCACCCCTCTCCATGTTACAATAGCCTTTCAAATAAAGCTTCCCCTACCTAAGTATAGATTTTGTTTTTTTTTTGTTTTGTTTTCTTTTCTTTTGTTGTTAAGGAAGATTTGCCCTAAGCTAACATCTAAGCCAATCTTCCTCTATGTTTTAGTATGTGGGCTGTCAGCATAGCTTGGCAGCTAACAGAAGGGTGTGGGTCTGCACCCAGGAACCAAACCCAGGCAGCTGAAGCAGAGCATGCTGAACTTAATTAACCACTAGGCCACCAGGGCTGGCCTTGTAGATTTGTTTTTTATTTAACAACAGAGAAGTTCTGGTGTGATCAAATATTCTGGGCTTAATTGACGACGTGATTAGTTCAGAAAAGAAGTAAAATAATTAGAGGTGATACATGTATCATCACATATAGATAATATTTATTTTAAATGTACTACCTATCAGGGCTGTGTTTTATGTCTATTGACAAATCTTAAAAATACATAATGTTCTATTATTATCAACCCCATTTACAAATAAGGAGGCTGAGGCAAACAAAGGTTTAGTAATCTGTCCAGGGTCACACAGTTGTTAAATGTTAAGCACGCCATCTGTACTACATTGATTTGTCAGTCAAATCATATAGTGGGAATAGAAAGATGAAGATGGAGAGAATGACTTAATCTAGAAAAGATTTTGGAATGTTCCTATATTTGGGGTGGTTAAATTTGGAAGAGTTAAATATATATGTATTTCAAACAAAAATATATATCTTTCTTAAAAGTAATATTGAGAAGGCAGGCAGTGAGGGGCAGTGGTTATAGATAGAACTCACTATTGACATAGGACCTCTCCTAATCTTGGGGAAAATATTTGTGTGTGCATTTCAAGAAAGAGCTATAACATGAAAAAGTAATGGTTTTAGTTTTACTACCTAATGAGAGTTAATATATTTAGAATATTGTGAAGATATTCCTTTCTCATCAGCTAAGTAATCCCACAAGCTATTGCAAAATGATGGAATATATGAAATGGATTGGGATTTCAACTATTATATATGCTTCAAATTCCAGGTTTAACTATGCTTCTTTCTTCCATTTCTTTATTCAAGATCGGAGATTATATCATCATGATAAATAATTTTCTGAGTGGGTGTAGCCTTTCTGGTGGATCACAGTGTTGTGGGCCCAGAAAGGAAAGACTGGGAGGCAAACTGCCACAAAAGCAATTTGGCAAGAGCCTCTGAAAATCTCGTTATTTTGCAAAGTCATTATTTTTGAAGCTCTGTGTCCTGTGATAATTAACAAGGGTGCTCCCTCTAAAGGAAGTTTGTTTAATTGAAAGATTTTAGAAAAACTCATCACTGTATGCTCTTTCTCCTTCAGTCGTAGTGAACGTTGAAAACTAGCTTCTATTGTCAAAAATAAACCATCAGCAGAACGGCCCATGAAATTCACAGCAAAAGTGCCATTGATGTGGGCAGTAACTTTGTAAAATGTGAGAGCGCTTCTGTTTGTGTATGCATAGTCTGTATACATTGAACAGGAAGCATTCAAAATCAGAAATTTAATTAGTGAGCATCCTTACTAGAAATTTCTTATATAATTCTAACCAAACGAATTTTTATTTTGTGGGATTTTTAAAGATTTGTCTTACTTTATGAGATTTTATGTATTTATCTTAATTTGAAAGGAAGATCTTTTATTTGTGAATTCAGCTATTTTTCATAAAAATTTTATAATTTAGTGATGATTGTATAATCTAATTCTCAGCAGAAGATAAGATGTCCTGTGTTGTTATGCTGCTTGATGAAGGCAGAATGACTAGAACAAGATGAATAAGAACATATCCACGTATTGTGATATATACTAAGAAAATTCCCTTTAAAGTAATCCTTTAGTCCATATCTTGTGGCGTGTCCTCATTAATGTTCCTCGCTTAGATCATCCCAGGATCTTTTCATCATAGAATCTTCTTTCTGGAAGGGAACTACAAACTTTGAAAATAAAGAATGCAGGTATTGAAAATTCTATTTTAAAAAGAAAAAAGGAAGCACTGGAAATAAATTATGAAGACATAAAATTAAAACTAATGTGTGGAGGGATTGCTATAGTTTTATCTGTCTGTAGAGTTTTCAGGTTACGACACTCTCAATGTGCAAGTCATGAGGCCTGATGTAATCAATAACGCAACATACATTAAATGAATCTTCAATCTGTTTCTTCCTTTTTAACATAATCAAAGACACTGCTGGCAAATTCCATTTAACCACTCACAGCACAGCACATCAACCTACAAATATGCTGATAATTTCCCCAGCCTAAAGGAACAAACGATCTTAACCGCATTTCTTTATTAATCTACTGCCTCATCTCTCTGCTTACAGGTAAAATCCTGACAGGGATGCCATTATTTTCTATCTCCAATTCCTCTCTTGACCCACTTGAATTCAGCTTTTTACTCCACCACTCCACCAGAAGAGGTTGTACCAATATTATCGATGATCTCCTTGTTATCATATCCAAATTCTTGATTCTCATATCATATGAACTATCAGAAGCTTTTAAGATGGATGATTTCCTCTCGGCTCTGATAAAATTTCTACATTTAACTTTTAGGGAACACTGGTCTCTGGTTTTCCTCAATGGCCATTCCACGTGAGCCTCCTTTGCAGATTCATTCTTATCTTGCAGCTTCTAAACATTTAAGTATCCAAGGTCTTAGTCCAATTGAGCATTGGGTTGAGTGTAAGAATTTTGAAATTTTAGCACTTTCTAAATATCAGGTTTCTCATTTGCCCAATGCAATAAAAGCTATCTTTCTAGTAGTGTTGTTATGAAAAGTAAACAAGTTAGCATGCTGCAATTCAGTGTACCTAGGAAGCTGTTAATTTTAAAGAGGGACCACCATTTGTGTATTACTAAGAAAGAAAATACACCTCCAATTAAACTATGAGAAAGAACTTTGAATTTTTATTTTTTACGTGAAAAATAACTTTAGACTAAATAAATGTACTAAACCCCCCAATAATGAATACATTATATTTCTGTTTCCATGATTTTCTGAATACCCTGTAACTTCTCATCTCAATGTAAGCCATAATATACAGTTTTTAAGAAAATTTAAGCAAATGATTTCAACATGTGCAATGTAAATAAAGCACATAATTCAATTGATTTGCTGACAATGTGAACAGCAATGACCAGACTCGGGAATGTGCATTCAATGATAACTATGCCCATGACAGCCACCTGAGCAAGAGCAATAGGTAGACACCAAAGATTTTAGAATACATCCAGTTTCAAAGGGAACAAAATGGATTCAATGGTTTACGGGACAGAAATAGTACAACTCAAAGAGATTACTAAAAAAGTCAGTTCTGGGAATGGTATGAGCATACAACTTTGAGAGCACAACTTTGATTTTGTATTGTGACAATATCCATCAAATATTTATTGTACGAATTATATGTCACATTTGATTATAACATTTATTGAAGGTCTTTTCCATAAATTATCTCATTTAATCCCCTCCCCCTCCCCCAAAACCTGCATTATATGAAGTTATTTCATTTATTTACAAATGAGGAAACTGAGCCTTGTAATCATTAGGTGACTAGGATCACATAGACCTTAAGTAGCAGAAACAGCAGAGCTGTTTTTATTTCTGAAATACCAAAATTTCCCTTAAAATATACATTCAGTTATCCAAAATCTAATATTGTTGGAAAAAAAATTGTGCTTCAGTAGAAAACTATGTATTTTCTAGAGGACACCCCTGCATTTTACCTGATTCTGACTATCTGGGAGCTATTCTACAACTCTGGAAATGATAAAAAACATTAAGCAATGCAAATTGTTCTTACCAATGGACTTGCAAATTCTGTCCTGCCCAGGAGAGGTTCAAATGACTTCCCTCCCTCAATGTGGAAGAAGCTAATTTTGCCTCCATTTGCACATCCTTTTCAATATTCCTTGTCTATACATATGTCTTTTCTTTGGATTCTTCTTTGAACCAGTTACAGCATCCATCTAGTATTCTCAAGTTCAATAACATCTTCCACACATGCTCATTTTGATATCTTTATAATAGTCAATCTTTTTTTTGAAAATTATCTTTTAACAACAGTCAGTAAAATATTATACTATTTTCATTTTTATTTATTGGATAAATAAATTCACTGACTTTTATATCCTGACTTCAACCTATATCTGTCTTTCACTCGTCTCAAAATGATAATAATGACAACTTGCCTGAGGGTGGATGCGGGTTAGGAGCAGAGAGTACAAATATACTTTCTCACCAACTTCGTGACCCTGAAAAACATATGAAATATTTGTGAAAGTAGCTGCTAAATTTTGCTGTTTTTAGCATTTGCACTCTGAAAGTTAAAAGCACGCCCTCCCAAAAGGTCATCTATTTCATTCCATCACAACTTGACCAGGCTTACTTCCTTGTAGACCCACATAATTATTGTATTTTTAAAATTAGGAGCAATAGTAATCCACATTTGTTTTCATTAAATTTTATGAACTTTATTAACCTTAATTTTGCATAAATAATAAGAAAACACTGCACATTATCACTACCATATTAAGGAATTCTCATGCTTATAATGATAACCTTGTGAAACTATTTTAAAACAGAGACATTTAATATTTAGTCTTTATAGAAAGGCATGAATTTCAATGACTTCTTTATTTATCGTTTTTACCAAAAATGAATGTTAAGTTTTGGCACATCATTGGCACCTTTTTCTTGACTTGTCCCTGTGATTTCAAGTTGGTAGAGTGACCGTCACTTAGGATCCACTAAATTTGATTTGAAACCAAGGCTAGAAAAAGGTT
The DNA here is from genome assembly GCF_041296235.1 of Equus asinus. Lineage (NCBI taxonomy): Eukaryota > Metazoa > Chordata > Mammalia > Perissodactyla > Equidae > Equus > Equus asinus. The sequence goes on from NC_091796.1 coordinate 11,888,390, forward strand.
AGAGTAAAAAACCTGACTTCTTTAACACTGAAACATGACTAAGTTAATTATATTTAAAGCAGAATTATTTCATAGAAAGAAAATCAGATAATCTTGAGGCTATATTGAAATGAGTGATTAAGAAAATTGTTGTAGTTAAATAAATAGCTACTTCTAGAATCTGTCTGATATTGCTAACATAAATGTATTTAGCAATGAATAGTTTGGATACCCTTCAGGTTCTCTAACAACTTGACTGCCTTCTCCTTCTATATTTCAATATTAACTTCCCTCCATACAAGAAAATTTGTGGATTGGTTACAAGCAGTCTTAAGTACCCTACTGAAGAAAGAAAAACTTATCGTCAATATTCTATACTCTCCATTTCTTGCTCTGCCTGCCTCACTTGTCCAGTCTCCTAATTCCCTTCCCAGATACCTCGGTTTACTGAGGTTGAGCCGTCATTGAAAGCAAAACACGGATTAAAATAAGCACAGGCTTTTATTGCTGAATTCTGTGCACACACTTAAAAGGCAATTTCCCTCTGATCTAACATCCTGAGACTAGTGTGTGTTTAGTGGTCTCATACTAATTTAGGTTAGAATTTACATTATCAGACCATGCGGTAAACAAGACTGCCTTTAAAAAAAATATTTCTGAGCTTTCATTTATAAGATTCATATTCATCCACTTTTCTAGGTGCTACATTTAACAGATTTTATGAGACATTATCTCTCTTATTCCTGGACTCCTATGATGAGTTTCCATGATTTAAGAATATAAGAAAGAATAATGTTGGACTGGACTCTAATCATCTATGAACAATATTTGTCTGGTCCTGCGTACCTTTGGCAAAAAGTAAATTTATGTAAAAATATTTTGAGCCACCCTAAAATAACAACACCTCTATTCTCTTCCTGTATATTAATTAAACCCATCTTAATTTTTATGTAAATTGCTAAATGCAATGTACTATTTACTTTGAGGAGAAAGAAATCTTAATTAAATAGAGCAATTTCTTAATCCCTAAATTTTTGAGAACATGATTCCAGATAAAAGACAAACAAAGGATTTTTAAAGAGGGCCATTCTGATTAAACGTAAGTAACACAAGGATGTATCGTTGGTCATCAGTATGACACAACCAAAAGATCTGTAAATGATTCATCACTATAATCCCTGCACCAATTAGACATGCTGTTTCAATACTTAAATGTCCTTCCCTTTTCTTTTGTAAGCCAATTTCAGAACCTCTCATAAAAACAAAGTTTTTTTTCCTCTTTAGAAATTTTCACATGCACAGAAACTACTGTCTTTCCCAATGTCTTTGATTGGAAAAGTCATTCGCAAGCACTTCAGAAACTACCTGTTAATCCCCCAAAGAGAAGGTATAAGTAAAGCAACATTTCAGGGGGTCACTTATAATCCAAAATGCCAATCCATCATGTTGGAAAGGGTACATTAGGCTTTGTAGTTCTCTTTTTCTAAAATTAGATATTTTATTTCATTTACTAAATTATCACATCAGTCAGGAGATGAAGTTAAGTCACTGAATAACATGCTGTCTGAAGATGGATGTTTCAGGCTACTTATCACTTTCTTGACATTGCAATAAGAACTCTTATAGAAGAATAGGTTAAAAGAGCCATCCCGGATGCTTGGAGCTAATTCACTACTGAAGGTAAACACTCAAAAACATCAAAGGGCAAGAGCTATTCTTCTGATATATTTTATCAATAACTTTAGGATAAAATAATTCCTAAACAACTTTTGAAATTATCATTAAGGAGCACTGTGTTCCCCAAAACAAAACATATCCATGATACGGGAGAGGCACTTCTTAGAACAGACGGGGTCCAACAAAGGACTTGTGTGTTTTCAGTTAGTCCATTATAGCCCGGCAGTGCAAGAGTTCATTTATCAGGACTGTATTCTGGGAGGCTGTTTTAAAATATCCAAATGATAGATATTCCCTTCCAGTTTCTAGAATAAATGGCTTACTGTAATGGTGGAAATTACAGCCCTTGCTTCAAAAACTTCTGGGAAAATGAGCCATCATAAGCCTTTAAACCCATTTGTCTATTTCTTAGGGCTTTCTTTTCCCTCAAAATTCATCTTAGGAAAGGTCTAAACAGTTTTTAAATGTTAAAGATCATGTTTTGCAAACATAATACCTGTGTAAGAGTAAAGATAGGTTTTTAATAATTAAGATATACTCATGTTCAATAGCTAAATTGACTAAATCTAGAATAGGTCACTAGAGATTGATAGATGTGGAAAAGAAATTTCCATGATAATACTACTTACATTGAAATTATGGCAACACATGCTTCACATTTTAAGGGATATTACAAATATTAATTATATAATATTGCTATATGAATATATATATTCATTCATCATTTTAAAAATATTAAATTGTTTGCTACTGTACAGAATGACCTCCACTTTTACTATAATGTGTGAGCTTTTTTTAGAGTAGAAAATAACTTTTTTAGAGTAGAAAATGCAACATTTAGCAACATTTACCAAACATTAAATATTGAACAGTAATATATAATACCTGGCGTTCACAGAAAATATTATCTGTAGGAACTGCAAAATTTTATACTTAATTCGACTCAACTTAAGTTTATGGCATATTTACATAGGAGAACATTAAGATTTAAATAAATGTTTTGAAGCCAGCTTGGTGCAATTCAATGTATACTCCAAGATTTATTTATAAATCTAAGAATAATATTTAAGAAGCACAATTTTTTCTTTTGCTTATAAAATGGTAAAAGTACATGACCCACTTAACAATAAAATGAATAAAAGAACTATAGGTAGTGCAATGACTTTATTTAACAATTAAGTGATTAATTCTTGCTTAAGTATTAGAGACAGTAATGGCTATTAGGCTAACAGAAAAATAAATTACTTTGACCTGAATTTACTGAAAATACTTCTTAGAAGAGAATGTACTTCAGCTTAGTCTTAAAAAGCATAATAAACTTTGAATAAACTCGAATTCTGGATGAGTGCCCACCTTACCTTTTCTGAGAACTCCCACCAACTATGAACTTGTTCCATTTATTTGGTAAAATGAGTCTCACAGACTAGGAACAACTGGTATCTGCTGATGATGCTGTTTCTTTCTGGATCTCTGAAATCGTGTCATACTTATTCTTTCTCTTACCATTGTATTTGGGAGATGCATCCATGACATGGAGTGTAGCAGCACTTTGCTTATTTTCATTACCGTGTAGTATTCCACTGTGTGAATATATCACAATTTATTTATGTGTTATGCTATTGATGACCATTTGAGTTGTTTTCAACTATTTTGTTGTTGTTTTAAATAGTGCTGCTATTAACATCATATTGGCATAAAGGTGTGCACAATTCTGCTGGAAACATACTCAGGAGTGGAATCGCTGTGTATACAGTAGCCATGTGATCTGCATCAGTGGATAATGCCCACTGGTTCCCAAAGTGATGGGAACAATCTACATTTCCAACAAGTAGGTATAAGAGTTCTGGGTGCTCCACTTTCTTTCTAACACTTGGTATCATCAGACTTTTTCTTTGTAGCCAAAGAATATCTTTGTAGCACAAAGATATTACTTTATGCAGTAATATCTACTCACAGTTTCAATTTACATTTCCTCTGAGTATTAATGAAACTGAGCACCTTTTTATATGCTTAATGAACATTTTGTATTCCCTTCAGTGAAATGAGTGCTCAAGTGTCTGCCTATTCTGGGGGTGGGGTTACTTGTATTTTTCCTATTGATTTATAGATATTCTCTATGTGTTCTGCATATAACTCCCTTGTCTTTTGTATGTATTCCAAAAACAGATTCTTCTTGTTGCCTTGCACTTTCATTTTCCTAACTGATTCCTTTGATGAACAGAAGTTTCTGATTTTAATGTATTAGAAGTCATAAAAATTTCCTTTATGGTTATGGCTTTTTTGCCAAAATCATGCGTCTATTTCTCTAAAATGTACTAATTTTTTTTCTATCACTTTCTTTCCTTTCTGCTTCTGCATCTCAGGCTTTCTCACGGTTCATTATTGTTGCTTTTATCTCTTGGATATCAGCTTTATGGTTTGGGCTTTATAGTCCCTTTATGGTTTCTCCAGTGTTGATTTTTGAGGGAAGAAGCAGGCAGCCTTGCAATTTGCCATCTTGTCATAAAGTTTAAAAAATGACATTCATTTTAGGAAATTAACACTTATTGGTCATCCATTATACACAAGATAACAAGGATAGATGATGAAGACATATCATTATTTCAAGACCTACCTTCATATCAATCTACTTACGGAGAAAGACATAAACAGGAAAAGATAAAGATGCAAATGGAACAGAGCTATGCGTATGTGAGTGGGAATTTAGAAGAGCATCATTTAGCCAAGCCTTGTTGAGGTTGGAATGTTTGAAAAGGACTGCTGGGAAATAAGATTACTCTTGACGTTAGACTTGATGATTTTTCTTTCTTTCTTTTTTTTTTTTTTTGAGGAAGATTACCCCTGAGCTAACTACTACCAATCCTCCTCTTTTTGCTGAGGGAGGCTGGCCCTGAGCTCACATCCATGCCCATCTTCCTCTACTTTATATGTGGGATGCCTACCACAGCATGGTATGCCAAGTGGTGCCATGTCCTCACCTGGGATCCTAACGGGCAAACCCCGGGACGCCGAGAAGCAGAACGTGGGCACTTAACCACTGCGCCACCAGGCCGGCCAGATGATTTTTCTTGATATTAGTTCTCAAGCTGGAGAAGCATTGGTGGGGAAGCAGGTGGAGAGTTGCCTTGAGTTGTCAAATACAAACCCATGTGGAGAAAAACTGAGCCTTGAAACATTGAATATTAGGCTTGATTCTTTTCATTTCTATTAAAAAACAAACAAGTTTTCAACAGATATAATTAGTCTAATTGTAATAAGATCCAATAGGAATTGTATTAGAGCAAATGGAAATCAGTTAATTTGTAAATTATCATCTATTCATTTAATATTCACTAGATAACTAGTACTGAGGTAATTGTACATATTTTTGCAATTCTTATTTGGCTTGACTTCCTCTGAAATATCTACCCATTGTACGTATTATTGTTCATATTGCTTCTCTCTCATTAATTAACTGGTAGCCATCAAGAATTTTCACTGATGTTTGATAATCAAACAACATATGAAAGAAGGAGGGGAGGAATTTCTTTGTCCTGATTATTAGAACTCCTGCATATTAGAGTTGGGGCTATGATTTGGGGAATCTCCTGAGTAGTAATGATCCATTATATCCCAAAAGTAAAAGCTACTAACCAGTCACCTAGTCACTACTGCTAAAGCTTTCTTTTGGAGTAATTAGTCAGAAATGTTCTCACACTCTTAGTAAAAACGATGCAAGAAAGATGAACCATAATCTGTGAGTCTGCTCATTAGTTCAGCTCTTCTCTCTACTCTGATATTGTCCAATATGCCCCTTAATAAAATTAATATAAATTCCAATCAAATCTTGAAATTTCAGAGCCATGCTATGTTCTAATGTATACTTAGTTCTCTCATAAGCATATCTAAATACCATAATCTTTCTGGTTTCCATCTTACAGAATACAATAGAAGTGAACAATTTAGTGCTATCACATTGATTGAGGTGAAAGGCTGAGAGATGTTACTTCAGAAGGACAGAAACTGTTAGAAACACGGTTGTGAACGTCTCCACTTTAGAAACAAAAATTGGATTTGAAAAGACATCAAAACATATATGAACACACGAGGGGTTGATTGTGTTCTCTACAATCTTCAGAAACACATCAAAGGAAATCTAACAAGCAACTTCAAAAGGCTGTTAGTCTCACTGCAAGCTGCAGGTCAGGAAAAAAGGGCCTGTTAAAGGCCTTATTGAGGAAAATGACGGTATCCAAGAGAAGATGAGGAGATTGACCTACAAACAATTTTTTGAAAAATATCTCCAAAAGCTAATACAAATTTCACCTAGAAATTGAAATAACACCAAAGTGTACTATGGTTACAGGAGCTATAAAGTAGAAACAAGGAATATATACAGTGAGGGAGAAACTCAGTCCTTTGAAATTGTGTTCACAAATATATAAAATGAGAGAGGTTTAATATATACGTAACAAAGAAGCAAGAGAATGACTGGGGATATTTAACTTGAAATGAAACGGAAATAAGATAAAAGTAAGTCCAAGTTCAATTCCTTTAATTAAAAAGATTTGCTGAATATGTATATATAAACTCATTAGGGTTTTCTCTGATTTAAAAAGTAAAAGCTCATAGGTACTATGCTTTACAGATCTCCAGAACTTACCTTACATGACTGAAGCTTTGTACCCTGTAACCATTACCTCCCCATTGCCTATAGCAAACAAGACTGTATTGTATACTGAAAATCTGCTAAGAGGGTGGAGCTTATGTTAAGTATTCTTACTAAAGAAACAAAAACAAAATGACAACAATGCAAACACCTAATAATAATAAAGGGAGCCAGAGGAAACTTTAGGAGGTGATGGATATGTTTATGGCCTGGATGGTGGTGATGGTTTCATGGGTATGTATTTATCCCCAAACTCATTAAGTTGTATAGATTAAATATGTACAGCTTTTTATGTCAGTCCTATCTCAATAAAGTGGTTAAAAATAAAACCCTAAAAACCTAAAAGCATACTAGAATTTAGTGGAAAGCATGATCTAAATCCTTTGTTGTTTTTTTAATTAAGAAAATATTTTTACAATAAAAATAGGTATATATCACAATCTGATTACATAAAGATTGGTTGTTCATTTAAAAAAAAAAAAAAAGAACATACAGGATATAGTGAAAATGTAAAGAATGCCAGATAATTCTATGGCCTTGAAATAACTAATACTGACATGCATAACTTAAGCAAAAGTACATAGGCATGCTGACGTGCTTTTGTTAATGCTACCGGTGTGCTTTATCATTTGTTGAAAATATGAGGGATCAGATGCTATGGTGCCTTGGTCAGACAGCTCTTTCAAGATCCTGGAACTTTTCTCCAAGCTGTCAGAAGTGTTCCCTTACAATGGCTTGGAGCTGAGTACATCCCCAGGGATTGCTTTCCTTTTAAGGGAGCTTTTTTGCTCAAGGCTTTACCCACTCTCCAAACAAGGGCTTCCCACAGTCATTGAGTGTTTGATGTCTATGTAGGACTGTCTGGATCCCCTCCTCTGCTGGCGATATATCTGAAGGGCCTTCTAGGCTGAAAACTTCACATCAGATCAGCTGAGGCCTCAGGGGTTATTGTATCACAATCCACTTGTTTTCTTCTGTTCCATTCTTCTTCCCTCAGTCTTACTGTTTTTGTTCTTGAGAGTAATTCCTAAAAACCACTGCTATGCAAATCTCTGATTCAGACAGCTTTTCCCGGAGAATCTCCCCAGTATCAGTCTACCAGGAGTGGTCCTTGGAATGGATTCCAAAATGAGAATTTGAGGCAGATCACCTGCTGGCTGGCGACAACGAGGACCCCATCCCTGGGGTACTGATAGCTATTGGAAGAGGGCAGTAGAGCCTTTGTAAAAATGTGCTAGTGGTGAAGCAGGATGGAATGCCTTTGGAAGCACCGGCATTGATGGTGTAATATATCAAGCTTTTGAGATGCTTGAGGAAATAGAATTTTGAATCAAATGGCTGGTGCTGAAGATTATTGATTCATTAGAAAAGACATTGAAAGGCCAAGGAGTATTAATAACCAATTTAAGGCAAAGCTAGGCAGGGTCCTGAGCAGTATGTAAAGAGATGTTAATCTCCTGCAGTTGGAGGGAAGAACAAGCTGAGGATCAGGTCCAAGTCTTAATAATAGGTGTCAAAGCCCCAGAGAATACTAAATTCGGAGCTTGGGCAAGCTTTCCATTTCAAGGTCAGAGCTGCGGGTGAGCAAGATTTGGACTCTGGGACATGGAACGGGGCATCAATTTCAACGCACTTGACGATCTTAAATCCCCAAATCTCTTGAAACTTTGTAACCTACAGAAGTAGCCTACTCACACTCTGATGAAGCTTATTGTTTTGTTTCTCCTTTTTTTCAAGATGATACAAATTTTCCTGCCTTGCAAGAAAGCATTTATCCGTATTAGGAAATAGCCCTACATCTCATCCTAATCACAAGACAAATAAGTAGGATTGAACCACGATGTATACTGCCAGAAATGTGCTGGCTCTGCAAAGGGAAGAAAGAAAATATGTCTGGCAAAAGCTGCAGGAGCTAGACAATATGTTTTAAAAGAAGCCAGGAGAACAAGTATAGGATTAGAACTTAGGGTGCTGCATTGGGGGAGGGGCTAGTCAAACAAAAAGTTAGGTGAAGGAAAGTTTGTTGATATAGAAATTCTGTTCCCTGAAATAGAATGCATTACCCTGGCAAGTACCCCAAGAAACAGTTCTAACATGTCATTAAGATGGCTCTCAGGGGGCCAGCTCTGGCGGCCTAGTGGTTAAGTTCAGTGTGCTCTGCTTTGGTGGCCTGGGTTCAGTTCCCAGGCACAGACCTATACCACTCTGTTGGCGGCCATGCTATGCTGGTGGCCCACATACTGAAAAATAGAGGAAGATTGACAATAGATGTTAGCTCAGGGAAAATCTTCCTCAACAACAACAACAAAAAGTTGGCTCTTAGAATCTTGGGGAAATTTTTGCCAACTATAGATGAAAAATAAATGCTATGACTTCCATAGTAGACAGTGGAGGAAGAGATCAAAATTTTCAAGAAGGTTACATGTTAGAATGGCTATACTATATAAGGTTAGGAAACCTAATAGCCAATTAAATCCTGTGGAAGGCCCACAAAATACTGTCTGTGGAGGGACACATCAAATTGCTAAGCAACACACTAGTAGGAGTTGTACCAGTGCTGCTGAGAATCTCAATGTTGGCTGTCTTTTTCAGGTTACAACTGTTAATAAGAGATATTCTCAAAAGATTGGGCTCCCTAATAGTAATGATAACAGTAGGACCTCAAAACAATTGAGGGTTGATTATGGAACTTTGCATTCAGAAGCCAGGTACAGACAATTATGTATTGAAGAGCAAAGTCAGAGTGGCCGCCAATGGGGTGAGATGTGGTTCACATGCGGAGAGCCATGAAGAAGGTTAATAGAACTTGGCTTCCCTAGAGACAAGATAGAGAGGCAGTCATTGAGAAAATCTCTCAATTTTACAATCAGAAGAAATCAAGGATGAGAATCCCAACAAAAAAGTCACTATTGCTTGCCCAGTTTCCAGATCTGAGTCAGTTTTCAGAACCAGATCTCAATGAATGAAAGAAAATATGGGTCCCCAAGAAGAGAGAGATTGCAATAACATGGCAAATGAATGTGTTAATAATTCTCTCAGTCCTTCCCACAAAGGACCTACAGTCATTTAATCAGGCCCATACCTCAGGAAAAGAAGTATACATAGATGTCCCATGGACCACTAAACACAGTGTCCAAGGTGGCATTGATAAATAGGGACCTCAAGGGCCACAATGGCCTCTTTGAGAATGGTCATTTAGTAAGAAGACTATGTGACATTCTGTCCCAGATCCAACATAGCATAGGTCTCAAAGATACACACATCCAACCAGGGTTCATATCCCCTTTAAATGAATGAATAATTAAAGTCGACTGACTTGTTAGCTGGAAGAATCCCCATTTGGTTCCTTGGTCTATGGTTTAGAGCATCTATAATGGAAAAGGGCAAGTAGAAGTTCCTGAAACTACTTGTATCCCAGCAAATACAGTAAATAAAAAATGATAACAAGGCCAGCCCCAGTGGCCTAGTGGTTAAGTTTGGTGCACTTCCCTTAGGTGGCCCAGGTTCGTTTTCCAGGCACAGAACTACACCACTCATCTGTCAGTGGCCATGCTGTGCTGGTGGCTCACATACAAAATGGAGGAAGATTGGTAACAAATATTAGCTCAGGGAGAATCTTCCTTTCCAAAAAAAAAAAAAAAAGATAGATAGAATGATAGATATTGGTACTGCACACTTAAAGATCTAAAGGCTTCAGAAAGCAGATCCTAGACAATGCCAGTGTTCCACTGCAAACTCCACTTTGTAGTAACCCCAATGACAGCTATGATACCTGATATAGTATTTTGCCCCACCAGGTTTATGTTGCCTCAAGAACATCGTATACATTCATTGAACTATGTAATGCATTTTCCAGAAGCAATTTGCCTTTACCTAGTATAGACAATAGTACACATTTATGGTCTTACCTCAGGGTTATATTACTCTTCCTACTATTTATCATAATTACAATCCAAAGAAACATGGAACATCTGGACATTCTACTGAATATCACATTGGTCTATATGATGTATTGATAACATCATTTTCATCAGACTGGATGAGCAAGAAATGGCAAATATGTTGCAGGCCTAGTAAGACACACATAGCCCAGAGAGAGGGCAATAAACCATATGAAGTTTCAAGGACTTTGTTTCGTCAGTAAAGTTTTTAGGATTAGACTAGTTGGGTCTTTTTGGTAAATTATCCACAAAGTAAAGGACAAAATTATTCATTCCACACTTCCCTGCACTAAGAAAGCACAATGCCTGGAAAACTCCTGTAGTTTCTGGAGGCAGAAACTACACTTGAGAATATGTCTCAGACCCACTTACCAAATGAGGTGAAGGGCTTTCAGAGGCATAGCAGCAATGGAGACCGCAGTGGGTCCAGGTGGTGGAGCAAGAAGCCTCACCACTTGGGCCATACAACTCAATATATGGTATAATTGGCTGTGGTGGGAAAAGATGCTATACAGAGTTTGCAGTAAGCCCCAATGGAAGATATGGGGTTCAACCAACCTGGAGCTGAGCAACAAGGTCTTTCCCTCTATGGAAGAGAATTATTCAACGTTCAAAATGCAAATCCTGGCACTTTAGAAATGGAAAGCCTAGCTATGGGGCGTCAAGTAACCATGTGACCTGAATGTATCATCAACTAATTTTAAGGTTGAATAAACCCAACAACAATCCGTTGTAAGATGGAAGCGGTGCATCTGGGATTAGACACAAGCGGGTGCAGGAGGCACAAGTAAACTGAATTTTCAAGTAACCCAGAATTCCCTGTGGGCTAGTGATTCTCACTCAGCTAATAGGTATAGCTATTATTAATAGTTATTATTATTAAGTTTATTATTATTTAATACTATATAAAATATTCTATAATTATGATTAGTTATTGTTATTAAGTAAATTACAATCCATTGGCAGGAGAGGAAAAGTGCAGAGTTTTTTGGTTCACAGATACATTAACTCAGAAAGTGCAAGCCACATACGGATTCTTGCTCTACTACATTCATACATGGCCCTGAATAGAAATAGTGAAGAGCTGTTCTTCTATGGTGGGACTTTGGGTAGTGTGCTGGATCATCCACTTTGTGTAGAAAAATAAGTGCCCAAAGTAACCATATATAAGGACTGACAGGTACTGGTGAATGGCTTAGTCAGTTGGTGAGAAGTGTGGAAAGATTAAGAACAGAAGACTGAGGACAAAGAGGTCTTGGAAAGAGTCTTGTGGACAGACTTATGGGAGCAGACATAAAGAGTGAAACTCTTTTTTCCACAAATTAACACTCACCAGATAGCATCCAAACAACCAAGTAGACAGGAGCCACCAAGCCCGAAAAGGCACCAAACAACTAAGTGAACAGAATTACTCAGCCAGTTAATGTCAGTAAGTCTCTGCTGACACGATAGGCTTATGAATGGAGCAGCCCCAGTGCCAGGGATAAAGGATATAAATGGATCAACAGCATGGGCTACCATTCATTAAGGCTGACCTATCTCCTGTCACTGCTGGGAGAACAGACGGGCACTAGATCACATGGAGAAACAGACAAGGTCATTCTAATATTTATATGGAAATGCAAAGGAACTAGAATAGCCAAAACAACTTTGAAAAAGAGAAATAAAGTTGGAAGAATTATACTCTGTTATTTCAGAACTTGTTATAGAGCTATAGTACAAGTCGGTATGGTATTCTAGTAAAGATAGACATGTAGGTAAGTGGGACAGCAGAGAGAATAGAGAAATCGAACCACACATATACAGACAATTGAATTTTGACAAAAGGGCAAAAGCAACTTAAAGGGAATAGAATAATCTTTTTAGCAAATGGTACAGAAACAATAGGATTGCCATATGCAAATAAATAAATGAACGAAGGAATAGAACCTCAAACCTTACCTTACATCTTATACAGAAATTAACTCAAAATTGGTCACATACCCAAATATACAGCTAAAATCATAATGCCTCTAGAAGTAAATGAGACAATTTTAGTGATTTTGGTCTGGCCAAGATTTCTTAAGTAGGACACGGAACTCATGAACTATTAATAAAACATCAATAAATTAAACTCCATCAAAATTAAAAATGATTGTTCTTCAAAAGACACTGTTATGAAAACAAAAGGCAAGACACAAACAGGGAGAACATATTTGGAAAAGTTATACCCAACCAAGGAGTTTATCTAGAATATGTAAAGAACTCTTACAACTCAATGACAAGAAGATAAACAGCCTAATGAAAAATGGGCAAAAGATGTAAACAGACACTGAACAAAGAAGATGGAAGGAGAGCAAATAAATTTGTGAATAGATACTCGACATCTCTAGTCCCTAAGAAAATGCAAATAAAACAACTACACACCCACTAGCATGACTAAAATTTAAAAAATTGACCATACAAATGTTTATAAGGATATGGAACTAATTGAACTCTCATACAGTGCTACTATATACAACTACTTTGAATACAGTTTGGTAGTTTAGGTAGGAAAAGTTAAATGTACACCTAACATGTAACCCAGCCATTCCATTACTAGGTATTTACTTAAGTGCAATGAAACCATGGATCCACATGATGACTTTAGCACAAATGTTCTTTAGCAGCTTTATTTATGTTAGTCAAAACCTGGGGAAAATCCAATGTCTGTCGGAAGGAGGATGGACAATCAAGTGTGGTATAGCAATAAAACCAAATACTTCTCAGCAATAAAAAAGAAAAACTATGAGTGGTTGACTGGAGACTGGTGAGGGTTGGGAGAGAGCCATAGGGACAGATTACAAAGGAGCAAGAGGGAATTTGTGTGGGTCATGGATATATTCACTATCTTGATTATGGTAATGATTTCAAGGATGCATATTTATGTCAAAATGTCTAAATTCATCAAATTTTGCAATTTAAATATGTTTAGTTATTATATGTAAATTACACCTCAATAAAGCTGTTAAAAAAACAATAACAATACATTTTAAGATGCTGTCTATTATATAACATGTATCTACTGCTTATTTTCTGAGTAGACTTGTGTAAATTTATCTTTCTAATATCAATTTATCATGCAGAGTATGAAGAATGCTTTTCTCCATTCAGGGAATAAAAAAACTTGGAAACAGGAAGTAGTGTATGAAAGACATAAACGTATATTCTGGTAGTTGTAAATATTTTAGTATGGCCTGTGCACAATAAAAAATTCAGACCAATTGAACTCAACATATATTAAATGGCAACCTTGGGCTGAGAATTTAATCAGAAGCTGGAATAAGGAGTATAGCATTTTCAGTTTTACAGTTATCCACTGCATATATAGTATATTGAGGATATGGCACATAAACCTCTAAATCCACTAGCCTCAAGAGAGGTTCCACATGTGGGCCATGTACCCAACACAAATCAAATATTTTATTAATAAGAAATAAGAGGAGAGCAACAAGATGATCTCTCCCAGAGAACACCCCTCTGGCCAGTTAGATATCCATGCACACTATTCTTTGTACACTTAAAATACGTTCACTATTTTCTAAGGGAAATTCCCCTAAAGTCCCATTATTTACTTTCTACAGTGGAAACTCTAAGTAGAGATGCTCTTCATAGCTTTGTGAACTAAACACCATTGGATAAATATGGAGTTCTTCATACTCTATGAGGTAAATTATCTGACTATAAAATGCCTAAGATACGACAGTGAAGAAAGAACAGGATGCCCAAGGCAAAAACCCCTATCAGAACACAAGGAGACTGGAAAACAAATAGCCATTGGAAGGCAGGCATTATCAAGTCTCATGGAGAGGAATGGAGAGCATCTCCTTCTCTGGCTGTAGTGTAAGCTCCTTATACTGGCAGACTCTGCTTTGCCTTCTTCAAGATTTGTCCTTGTCTGTCATCTCCTATTACCATGACTTAGGTGGACACAGGGTTTATGATCCCCTTGGGGGCTATAGATCTTGTAGATGGCCTCCTTCTGTGTGTGTTTTTTTTTTCTTTTGCTGAAGAAGATTCACCCTGAGCTAAGCTCCACTGCCAATCCTCCTACATCTGTGCTAATCCTCCTCTATTGTTTTGTATGTGGGACACCTCCACAAGGTTGTTGGTGAGTGAAGTAGGCCTGGGATCCAAACATGTGAACTTGGGCCACCAAAGCAGAGCACACAAAACTTTAACCACTCGTTCATGGGGCCAGGCCCTCCTCCTGTGTTTTTATATATTGTTGATATCATATATTAAAAAAACACAGATATAAAGAAGTCATTTATCTAGTGGCTCGTGAGCTTGTATTGGGCTGAATAGTGACCCCAAAGATAGGTCCAGATCCTAATCCCCAGAGCCTGTAAATCTTGCTTTATGTGGCAAAAGAGTGACTATCGTGTTATATGATGAAAGATGTTATTAGGTCAAGGTTTATTCAGGTGTGCCCTAAATGTATTTCACATGCACCCTTACAAGAGAGGGTGGAGGGAGATTAGACACAACAGAGAGTAGAAGACACACACAAGAGGAGCGGGAGATTGGAAATCGGAGGCAGAAATAGGAGTGATGTGGCCACAAGCCAAGGAATGCCAAGGAATGCAGGGAAGCCATTAGAAAGTAGAATTGGCAAGGAATGGATTCTTCCACCAGAGGCTCTGAAGGAAGTGTGTCCCTGCCACAACTTGCCTTTGGACTTGTGGCTTCTAGAATCATGAGAGAATAAATTTCTGTTGTTTTAGGCCACCAAGGTTGTGGTACTTTGTTACGGAATATCCAGGAAACTACTACAGAACTCAACTTTCTCTCTCCATCTTTCTCTCAAACTAATCTTTTTTATTATTTTTTAAGGATTGGCACCTGAGCTAACAACTATTGCTGATCTTTACTTTTTCTTCTTCGTCTTCTCCCCAAAGCCTCCCATACATAGTTGCATATTCTAGTTGTAGGTCCTTCTGGTTTTTCCCTGTGGGATGCTGCCTCAACCTGGCCTGATGAGCGGTGCCATGTCCGCACCCAGGATCCGAAGCGGCAAAACCCTGGGCCACTGAAGCAGAGCAGGTGGACTTAACCACTTGACCACGTGGGCCGCCCATCAACTGAATCTTGAGGTGTCAAAAGCAATAGGCTGGGTAATAAAGTAACAATATGACTTTGAGGTTTTTTGCTGGCTGCCATTGTTTGGCATAGTTTGGGCCGCACTCTCATCTCTGACCCAGGGTGAAGCTTCAAAGACATCACTTATTATAAATTACAAAGAAATTGAAGTAGCTCCTTGCAAAGCTCTACATTACTGAACTCATGATCACGAGTTGCACATCACAAGCAGAGAATGCTCCCCTTAGCGGGACCACGTCCACTGAGATTCTATAATCCTCGCAGAATAGTGAGCTAGCTGTAGCCTGGATTCATCTCTTTATATCTTTGTTTCTCCAAAGCTGCCAAAATGGATCAAATTAATTACTTTACTAGGATTGTCTTGGTTGCCACATGTACTCCTTTCAAGGTACTGTGGGCAGTAGTTGAATGTTTTTCTCCTACGAAGTGTGAGTAAATTTTCTCCCTGCGCTAAGTGAGCTCTGCCTTTTCTCTAACCACTAAGTCAGTGCTGCATTTTTAGATTCTGTCATGAGTAGCTTCTCCCTTCTAAGTTTCAAATTCTGTATTAGTTAGGGTTAGCTTTACTTGTAGATGACATGAAACCCAAAATTTAAGTAGACTGAACGAAATAGTAGGTTGCTTTTCTCTTAGTTAAACCCACATGTTCCAGGGCAGGTATGCAAGGTCTATGAGCTTCAAGGACCAGGCTGTTCCATCTTTTTCACCTAAACTCAGTATCCACCTCAGGACCCAAGGTAACTTCTCTGGTTACAGTCATTTGTAATCATAGGACTGCTTAAAGAAAGATGGAAAGAAATGAGACAGTGCATTCCTCTCTTTGAAAACACTTTCTGGATATAATGCACGACACTTCCAATTACCAACTACTGATTTTGACTTAATCACCATAACCTGGTGGTAAAGGAAGCAAAAAAAAATAGTCTTTCTTTCATTTGGCTATGTGCCCATATAGAAATTTATAATTTATATTGCTTTGGAAAAAAGAAAAATAAAGAGAACAGGATTCAGGGAATGGAAGGTTCTGGTAGCTGGCATTTCTGCTACAATAGATAATAAATGGAGCAAAACAAGTTTTATCTGACTCTGTTACCCTCTACTACCCTCTCTAGTTCATCTGTCACTAATTGGAATAGTAATATGACCTGAAATATCACCAAGTCTGGGGCAGTGTTTGTCAGATATAATGGCCACGGTATATTTATTCCTGGCACTCTCCTGTGACAGTAAAAGTGCGGGGAGCTAGAGAGCAATACATATCCATAACTGCCTTGCTAGACAAAATATATGACACAGTTAAAGTGTTTCTATGGTATGAAAATGTATATGTAATAAAGACAAAGCAACAACAAATGTCCATACTTGATAAAAAGTATGAAGAAAAAGAACTTCTAATGTTAGACATATAAATTTCAGTTTCCCCATAAGGAAGCTAACAGGTTTTCACAACACCATTAACTCGTTAGAACTGCGTGAGAACTAAATGAGTTAATGCAATTAAAGCAATCAGCACTATGCCGGGTACTCAGTATTCAATAAAAGTCCATACAATCAATATTTTCTTTATTAACGGAGTTAGGCTTTGCTTATGTTAAAAAAAAAATAACATCCTTTCTATTATATTTTGCTTTTACAGGGATTAAAAAATTGGCATGCTTAGGGATAATTTTATCACTTTTTTGCGTGGTTCATCTTCAGTGTTTATATTAGTTGAAGGCACCAGAGATTAGCAATTTCGATAGGTGGACATGGGGTTAGTTAGGTCACTTACCAGTTGTGTAACTTTGAGTAAGTTAATTAACCTCCGGAATCCTCAGCTTCTTTATCTGTAAAATGGGGTTAATAAATGTGATGTTTAAATTAGTTAACACATCCATAAATTAGAAGAGTTCCCAATATGCACCATATATCTACCAATAAATACCTGATTTAAGAGCATGAGTTTGCTCTAGGCTATTTGATTTATGTCCGCACATACAAGAGTGTGGTAGGCAGAACAATAACCCTCAAAGACGCTCGTGCCCTAATCCCCAGGACCTGTGGATATGTTCTCTTATGTGGTAAACACGTTGCAGGTGATCAAGTTAAGAATCATGAAATGGGAAGATCAGCCTGGATTTTCCAGGTGGGCCCAATGTACTCACTGGGTCTTTAGAAAGGAAAGAGGCTGTGGGAGAGTCAGAGATAGAGACATCGTGATGGAAGTAAAGGTCGGAGTGAGGTGCTGGCTGGTTTTGAAGCTGGAGGAAGAGGCCATTTGACAAGAAATCTGGGCAGCCTCTAGAAACTGGAAAAAGCAAGAAAGCAGATTCTCCTCTAGAGCTTCCAGAAGGGAAGACAGGCGGGAAGACATCATGGTTTTAGCCCAACGAGATCCAACTGGACTTCTGACCTCCAGAACTGTAAGATAATAAACTTGTGTGGTTTTAGCCTCTAATTTTGTGGTAATTTGTTGGAGTAGCAAGGGGAAACTAAAACAGAGACTATAGAATGCTTAATTAACCCTCTCCACTCCAGTATCATCTCTTGAAAATGGAGAAGCATAATAGTACTTGCTTTCCCAAGTTTTCCCTAAGTTTTCTTACCGTCCTTCTAAGGCAACTCTCTAGGCAATCCGATATTCCTGGAAAGTGTGTGACATGCCGCTCTTAATGCTAAAGTCAGCCCCCGCCGCTCTGTGGCCTCCTCTTGATGTCTTGTCACAGTTTCTCCAGGTGGCTCCAAACCACCAGCCCCTAAGTATGGGCAAAGCTATGGCCTTTTTTTCAGTACAAGAAGCTCGCGTATGTAGCATAGGTTACTGAAGGCTTGAGCATCGTGTCCTGGCTGTGCCCTCTCCCTGGGGGTTGCATCCTGCCTCCCTTCTATCTCTGTCTGTTACTACAATGCTGAAACCCTCTTTCAGATCAGAAGTTTTATTCCTATATTTATCTATTCTTAAGTTGAAGACGCCACGTATTTCTGTGTAACCCTCGAGAGGAAAGAAAAAACAATCACTTAAAATAGATTTGCAGTGATGCTGCCATGTCTGAAATAAAGAGTTCATTTTATATTTTATTGGGATCAATTTTTTTCCTTTTTGTCTAGGCTTGCTTGATAAAATACAGGATGCCAAGTTAAATTGAATTTCAGATAAACAATAAATAATATTTTAGCCTAAGTATGTCACATACAATATTTGGGACAAACTTAAAAAACCCTGTGTTTTTGAAATTTAAATTTAACTTGGCATCCTGTATTTTTGTTAAATCTGGCAACCATATTTTTGTCAGAACCTTCTGATTACAGGCTTTGTTCTGGTATTTAGCTTCATATAATGAAAACCTACACTAAATTATTTTGTCAGTTGAAGGAGCAGTCCTTTTCCAAATTTGATTTATCCACAAAAACTTAAATAACAATATGTGAAATAAGATCACTGTCTTTGTGACTTCCGCCATCCCTGCCATTGTTAATTGTGATACAGTCAGTAGTAATAGCAGTAGGAGCAATAGCCTTAGTAACAGAACTATTAGCATTTCTGATTTCAAGACGCTAGTAATTAGAAACTGCTGGTTATTTAAATTTCCACTGCTTGTCTCTGAAGACTTATGATAGTTTTTTTTAACTGAGATGTAGTTGACATATAACATTATATTAGCTTCATGTGTACAATATGATTAGATATATGTATATATTGCAAAATGATCACCACAAAAAGTCTAGTTAATATCCATCATCATCCATGATTACAAATTTTTTCCTTGTGCTGATGACTTTGAAGATCTACTCTCTTAGCAACTTTCAAATATGCAATATAGTGTTATTAACCAAAGTCACCATGCTGTATATTACACCCCAGGACTCATTTATTTTATAACTGAAAGTTTGTACCTTTTGGCCACTTTTGCCGCTTTGTCCCCACCCCCACCTCTGACAACCACAGATCTATTCTCTGTATCTATAAGTTAGTTTTTACCTTTTTTTTAAAAAAAAATTCCAAATGAAGGTGAAATCAAATGGTACTTGTCTTTCTCTGTCTGACTTATTTCACTTAGCATAATGCCCTCAAGGTGGATCCATTTGTTGCAAATGGCAAAATTCCCCTTTTTTATGGCTGAATAATATTCCATTTATGTGCATATGCTGCATTTTCTTTATCCACTTAGCCACCAATGGACACAAGTTGCCTCTGTGTCTTGGCTTTTGTAAATCATGCAGCATTGAACATGGGGTGTAGATATCTTTTCAAATTAATGTTTCTGTTTTCTTCAGATAAATACTCAGAAGTGGCATAGCATGGTTGGATCATATGGTAGTTAGTTCTATTTTTAGTTTTTTTAGTAACTTTCATGCTGTTTTCCACAGTGGCTGTACCAGTTTAGAATCCCACCAACAGTGCATAAGGGTTCCCTTTTCTTCATGTTCTTGTCAACACTTGTTATTTGTTGTTCTTTTGTTAACAGCCATTCTAACACATGTGAGGTGTTGTCTCATGGGGGTTTTGATTTACATTTCCCTGATGATTAGGGACTTAAGCACTGTCTCATGTACCTCTTGGCCAATGCATGTCTTCTTAGGAAAAATGTCTCTTCTGATCCTCTACCAATTTTTTTAACCTGATCTTTTTTTATTGCAGTAAAATTGGATTATAACATTATATAGCTTTCAGATGTACATTGTAATATATTTCAAATTCTGTGTAGATTACATCATGTTCACCACTCAAAAACTAATTATAGTCCATCACCACACATGTGAGCCTAATCACCCCTTTTGCCCTCCTTCCTCTGTGGTAACCACCAATCCAATCTCTGTTGCTATGTGTTTGTTTGTCCTTGTTTTATCTACTACTTATGAGTGAGATCATACGGTATTTGACTTTCTCCCTCTGAATTATTTCACTTAGCATAATACCCTCAAGTTCCATCCATGTTGTCACAAATGGCTGGATTGCCAACAGGCATATGAAAAGATGTTCAACATCATTAGCTATCAGGGAAATGCAAATCAAAACTACAATGAGGTACTACCTCACTCCGGTCAGAATGGCTATAATTAACAAGACAGGAAAGAACAAGTGTTGGAGAGGATGTGGAGAGAAGGGAACCCTCGTAACCTGCTGGTGGGAGTGCAAACTGGTGCAGCCACTATGGAAAGCAGTATGGAGTATCCTCAGAAAATTAAAAATAGATCTACCATATGGTCCAGCTATTCCACTGCTGGGTGTTTATCCCAAGAACTTGAAAACACAAATGTATAAAGATGCATGCATCCCTATGATCATTGCAGTATTATTCACAATAACCAAGACTAGGAAGCAACCTAGGTGCCCATCAAGGGGCAAATGGATAAAGAAGATGTGGCATATATACATAATGGAATACTACTCAGCCATAAGAAATGATGAAATATTTTTGTTATTGAGTTGTGTGAGTTCTTCATATATCTTGGATATTAACCCATTATCAAATATATGACTTATGAATATCTTCTCCCATTCCATAGCTTACCTTTTCATTTTGTTAGTTTCCTTTGCTGTGGTGTTGCTTTTTTTCCTTTGATGTGGTCCTAGTTGTTCAGTTTTTTTTGCTTTTGTTTCTTTTGGTTTTGATGTCAAATCCAGATGTAGTTTTATTCAAGGGTATTTAGAGATTTAAAAAACATCTATTTTTAAAATGGATGCCATTCACAATAGTTTTCCAGGTTTTTCTCAATGGTGTATAACCAAAATGGAGCAGATAAATTGAATGCTGAGTTTTAAAGAGGAAAGTAATCCTCATTCGTCATTAAATTAATCATCAAATATTTTGATTCTATTCAATCTTCAAATCAATCATCAAAAGTATTTATCAAAGTCTATTATTCTAACTGACTTAAAGTGTCACACACCTTAATTTATAAAATCCACTTATGCCAATTAAATACTAATTTTGATTTACTTTGTCATTGATATTATAAAGTTTTTTGTGTACTAAAGAGTTCAACAACTTCAAAGCTGTGAAAAACAGTACTTCAGAAAACAGACTTCCTGAATGAAGTTCCATTAAAATCATATTGAGAAACTGTTAACTATATTAAAGATATAACGTGATCATTTGTAGATCAACTTATAAAATAATTCTCCTAGCAATGCTGCATTCAGTCATTCCTCAGTCTCTAGTCATAGGCTTTATCAAGCACTTAGGATTCTGGGCAATTATAAACTAATTTTTAAACACAGCCAATTACTTCACAAAAATAAGACTAGATTTAGGCTCATATTTGTTACTAACTTTGACTATGAAAGCTGTGTGCCAAAGTTCATGATATATGTACTAATGTATGTCCATCTCTAATATGTGGCCAACGCAATCATTTTAAACCATCTTATATTGTCCATTATCTAACTTAGTCATTTTATCATTCAAATAAAACCAAACAGAATGATAATGCACTTGGACAGCTTTATGCTATAAAATTTCCACCAACTAAGAAACTTTGCTCTGATACAGATTTTTATAGGAGCCTTGAGTAAACATTTGCCCCCATTTGCTTGACATACTTAATAAGCTCATATCTAACTTTTCCTGATATAACAATTCTTACTTCAGTTTCATAAAACTATAAAAAATAGAAAGATTTCTTGCAGCCTGGGCAAGATCTCCAGAGTGTTTGCTGTGGCTGAACGACGCTTTACCTCATCAGCACCCTTGAGTGCCTCAGAAACATGTTAATCCAGGCATTGTCAACACATTTCGAATTGTATCAGTTTATGATCTGTCTATGCACATTTCAAACTATAGTTATACTAGTATAGGGCTTATACAGCCTTTAAATGACTATTATGATACGCCACGTGCTTTTCTGATAGTAAATTTGAGTCTGTAGTTTTTCCTACTTGCAGTTTTTCTGTAAGATGTCTGTGATATTCCAACTCAACACGGGTGGAAGTGCTGTGCAGGTTGCTGTAGAGAATCTGTACCTGTATCTAGCATCCAGTTGCTCTTAATGGCCAGTTGCAATACCCAGGCCATGTTTCTGGTAAGAAGATGAATTGAATCATGTATTGTTTTGTTCGGCAGCTAATTCTTCTCAGGCCTTCGGTGATCCATTAATCTTTTTGTATAAGGAATTGAATGGGGCTGTGTAATCAATTAGATGACATTCTATGCATCATAGATGCAGATGCAATGCATTTATCATTGAGGGCAGCTTTGGCAAACACTATCCTGTATTTTGCATGTTAATCAAGATAGCGGGGAAGCCATTGCTGTTATCGTTTAAAAACCCAGCAATGAATCTAAGTATATGAATTACTTCCAATCTTGTTTCTAAATCCCTTCTTTTATTGCTAGAGTGCTATAAGCAGGTGCACACATAACTTTTTATGCAATCATTCACTTTCTATTATCCAAATTAGATCTTTTTCCATTTAAAGTAAAAACAAAATGAAATTAAGTTCTTTTCCAACTTTGCTAAAATGTACGAAAATGTATTGCAATAGAAAACACTAGGTAAATAATCCTAAAAGAACATATTAAAAATAAAACAAAACTGAGTAGTTTCTCCCTCCTGGAATTATTTGCATGCTAACTGAAATGCTTTCTTGGATGAGAAGAACTAGCCTCTCAATAAGTCAAATACCAGTTTCCACGTCAAGTGTTCTGTCTTTGTCCCAGATGTAAATTTGGCTATAATCTTTGAGCACTGTGTGCCACATTTCAAATTTGCCTGAGTTGCGCCCGTACCTTACACAGTAAAGTGGCAGTGAGTAGAATGTAGAGAAGGCACACTAGTGCAGTGACACAGACGACAGGCTTTGCAATTGGCCAATCTGAATTTGAATATCAGATACTTGTGTTCTTGAGCAAACTTCCCAGCCTCCTTGTTCTGCAATCTCCTCTTTCATGTACTGGGAATGGCAACTGTACTATTCCAGAGGGCAGATTGTGAGGCTTAAATAAGATTCTGCAAATGTAGTGAGCAAATCAGTTTCTGGATTATTCAGATGAGATGTTTTCACTGAGAACTAATGGAAATACCAAATTAAACCTGACACAGACTGTCTAATGTGATAGAGAGCCTCGGGTGCGGTTTATTTAGGGCCTCAACTGTGAAAGAGATGACAGTTCCCTTCCTTCACTGTTCTCTATTGTCCTCGGCTTCTGTTGCGTTTACACAGAGAGAGGATGAGAGAAAGCAAACCAGAAACATGTTAACCACTGGGGAATCTAGAAAGAAGAGCTGAATGAACATTAGCTCTTACTAGAAAGAGTGAAGGAGAAGAAAAAAAATAACATGTAGGAGAATCGTCCGTCTCCTTCAGCAATTTCTATGCTGGCAGTCTATGAGATGATGCCTTTTTCAAGTTCTGTTTGAATCAAAGTGAGAGTAAAAGTTTTTTCAAATATTTTCTGTGAGTATATAATAACATTAATTGTTAAATAGTAAAATATGATTTGTTTTTGGTAATATGTCTTCTTTCTAATATAACTTAGGGGATTTTTAAAAAAAATTTGGGATTGAAACATAACTAACCAACTGTTTTGAAAAGCATAAGTACATGGAAAAACTTGTAGATAATTCTTACAACATTTTTCTTGAGCCATGTTTAAAAAAATTTATTATATAAGGTAAACATTGATCTCTATTGAAAATGCATTTTTAACTATTTGCCAGTTTTCATTTTTAGCAGATTATTTGCTTATTAAAATAAGTGGCAAAGGTGTTGAAACATTAAGGAAGGAGAAGTTATACTTATAAAATACATTTTGATAAAGAATATTTTTTCCTGAGAATAGCATTGATATGAATTAATATTGCATCATCTATTCACACCACAAACATTGCCTACAGGAATATGAAATTTACACATACACACACATATTTGAATTTGTGAACCACTTCATATTCTGTATGGAGTGTATTTCTGTTCTGTTATTGTGAAAAAGTGGCAAAGAACCTGCATTCTGACTGAGTTTTTAACTGGGAAATCTTGATAAATATTCTTATTAGAATAAAAATTTGCCGTAATAGTTTTCAAAGTCATATAATTCAAAATATCTTTTCTACTTGGCTAAACAAACTATTTTGGGTGATTTAGAAACCAGTTTTATGTTAGCCCTTATAAAATGAGCAATAGAAAAACGGATGTGCAATTGGTAGAACTTTTAAATGACAGTATTTATATTTCCTGAAAAATATTTATTTAAACTTAAAGGGAAGCAACATTTGCAGAAGTATCCTGTATCTGTACTGAATATTCCAGATTCTAATTACCTATTTATATATATATATTATGGGTTATGGAAAGCCGTCCTCAATTCACTGTATCATGCATTTTTTGAGTTTGTATTATGTGGCAGGACTTGCAAGGTGAGGAGAATACAATGATGAATAAGACCTGACCCTAACTGTGTCTTTAATTCTCATTTTTCAACATTTAGTTTCACTTGATAAAGTCGTAAATATGAATAAACATGAATAAACTATTTTGATCTGTTTTTTCAGGCCATTTGAACAAGGAATAAAGAACAGAGCCATCTTTGCTTCATGGAAGATCAGTTATCTTAGAGAAGTGTACTATGAACGGTAAGCCAATCATTCCCCTACACTTTCCTGCTGGATGAAGGTAGCAAATTATTCATTAACGCAATTAATATTTGAGAGTGTCTTATAAACAAACAGCAGAATGACAGAGCTCTTAGAATGAGTGTACATCTCAGATAACAAGATTAAATTGGTTAAACATGAAACGGAATTGACAGCAGAGAGCCTTATTTCCTTTCTAAACAAGCAATGAAATCTGTTCTATTTATCTGCAGCAAATTTCTTTAAAATGCTGTAATCGTTACCCAAATACAGACTAAAAATTACTCAAAATACAAATTGGGCTATTTTGTTTTATCATAAATACTACAGCATCCAGCCCAATTTACACTCACTCTCTTCAAGTACTCTTTAAAAAATAAAAGGCCTGTTTTGTATGTGCAGTGACTTCTGATGCTAACTACTTGGAATTAGGACAAACTTCAAAATTGGGGACAGAGTCTTCCACAAGGTGGCTCTCCCTTCACACACCAGCCATAAACTTGGGGTTCCTGGGCCACCCTCAGTTCCCACTACAAATTCAGCAGTTCCTGCTAGCTCTTCGGGTTCGATGATTCCCTAGAAACAATTCACAGAACTCAGGAAAGCTATACTTACTACCTTAGTTTTACCACAGAAAAAGATACAAATCAGAACCAGCCAAAAGGAGAGATGCATGGTATGAAGTCTAGGAAGGTTCCAGATGTGATGCTTCCTTTGTCTTCTGCTGTGGAGTCAGGATATGTCACTCTCCCAGCACATTGATCATATTGATGTATAACAATATCTACAAAGCATTGCCAACCAGAAAAGCTCACCCAGTGACCCAGTGACCCAGCTTCAGTGTCAAGAGCTTTTCCTGGAGTTTTAGTACATAGTCATAATTGATTGAATTATTGATCATGAGGTCGAACTCCACCTTCCTCTCCCCTCTTCAGAGGATGGGCTGACATCATGTAAGTCAAAGTCCCAACCCTCTAATCACACAGTTTGTCTTTCTGGCATGGGCAGCTCCCACATCTTAGTTTAAACTATCTAGGAGCCAATGACTTCCCTGCCTGCAGAATACTTTTCACAGCCATTCACATTAGCTGCTTCAGTTCTTATTACCTATATCCTTGCCAAAGATCATAGGCTTATAATTCATCTTCCATCTCTTTAATCTCTTTACTTCAAATAGCCAAGTACTCTGCTGCCAGAAGAAAATGTTCTTGTCTCCTCAAAAATCCTTAGTATCTCCCTGTTGACACATGAAATGTCAGATTTTTTTTTCCTGACTTTGAAAATTCTTCTTTGATAGGTCCATTAGAAGAACTCTCCACATATGCTTAGCATTCCACAACTTCAGTCTCTATATGTTGTTAATACAAGGTAGATACTTGTCCTGTATTAAAGCTAATTTGACAGGGCCAGCCCTGTGGCCTAGTGGTTAAGTTGGGCATGCTCTGATTTGGCAGCCTGGGGTTTGGTTCCCAGGCACAGACATACATCACTTGTTGGCAGCCATGCTGAGGCAGTGACCCACATACAGAAATAGAGGAAGGTTGGCACAGATGTTAGCTCAGGGTGAATCTTCCTCAGGGAAAAAGAAGATGATTGCCAACAGATGTTAGCTCAGGGTGAATCTTCCTCAGGGAAAAAAAAGTTGATATTTTGTACTTTTCGTTATATTTGGTGTCTGGAGTTCATGCATCTTGCCATCTTATTCTCCTTGACTTCTAATAACTTCCAGTAATTATGCTATATATGTGTCTAGAATAGTGTCTGGCACATGGTAGTCCCTAAGTATAGATGTCTTCAGTTACCACTTCTCCAAATATCAAGGGCCAAATGTCTTTTAAATTCACTAGATGAGAGAATTTTCCAAAACTCACCACACTACAGGGTCTCTAAACATACGAAGAGGTCTCAGATACTAAGCAGCAGCCAAAAATTATAAATGTCCAATCAATCTACAGTTGTAGCTACAAATATTAACGTACACCTATCTTTCCATGTATAGGGTTCCAAATACAAATAGCTTTACATATCGTCTTTTCCTTGAACTATTGAAAATTTCCCCCACAGACAGACCAAAATTTTGTCACTTATGTGTCTAGCTGCAAGCCAAGGATCTCTGAGTGGTATCCATTCCTTATCACTTATGCATCTCAGTAGTCTATGCATTAAATGATACAATTAATTAATACCAAAAAGTGTGTATATAATAATGTGTTAATAGGAAAGAAATATATGGAAAATTTCAGTCATGTAGAAAATAGACACATCACATAGAAAAATCCAATAGAAGTTATAGCTTTTGTTTCTGAAACTGGCTGTGAAGATTTGCTGGCTTTGTGTTTTCTCTTCTGGCTTTATTTCTTTGTCTTTCTGCCTATACTTAGCATCTAGACTGGTCAATGTCTTTTAACCAATGAGTCTTTGAACATTGTGCTTTAATATGGTCCCAAGCTTTTTTGTTACCTTTTAATGTTGGGTATGATGGTACAAGTAGGCATGCCAGTTAATTATCTACATTCTACCCATTATTCTTTTTAGCATACTAGCACTTGAATTTTCCCTTGATTGTCATGGTCAAACGCCTTACGGACACTGAATTTTTTTGTTATTGATGGATTCATTTAAAAGAGAAACTAAAATTTATCATGTGGCCTCTGATAAAGGGGTACCCCCTCTCATCACCATTGATACGATGGAGTCTGTGAAACTGCATCTCCACCTGGTATCAGGCCGAAAAAAACAACAACAAAACAGACGGCCATAAATCCTTTTTAAAGAGACTGGTGCTCCCCTGACCAATGCATTTGAGAAGAAATTCTGAGATATAGCTGGCATCCATGGGTTCTTGTCTGAGTAGCTCTTGATAAATCCAAGCCAGAAAACTGCCTTCATAAATAAATAGATCACTTCTTTTATTGTAGACCAAAGTTTTTTGGATACAATATTACTTAGCATTTATTCTGTGATTGATATAGCCAAAAGCACTTTTTAGAAAACATAATAAAATAAAACTGGTCCTAGCTTCTTGAGCTAGAAGTTTCAATCCATTATCTAAGTAGTGAAACCATATGGATAATTTTATCTCAGTCTGGATTCAATTCCTTTTATCAATCGTACATATTTCTTAGATTGTTGGCAATTTAAACTAGCAAATCCCTGCAACTCTGGTAGAATGAAAGACTTCTACAAGTCTCTCCAGGACACTTGGTTATCTAAATCTAAGTCTGAGTCTATAGGACTATGGGCTTGCTGTGGAGATAGCAACTAGTTTTCCATTGCAAGGAACACATTTGGGTGGTAAGTTACAGCTTATTCAATCAAGGCAAGAACAGAATTGTCACTCAAGGAAGAAGGGACTTCTTTGGTTGTCAAGAAAACATCACTAGGGCTTTGGAATGAGGAATATTCCATGTCCTTAAAAATCTCTTTTGGAAGCCAGCCCAGTGGTGTAGTG
Organism: Equus asinus; assembly: GCF_041296235.1. Classification (NCBI taxonomy): domain Eukaryota; kingdom Metazoa; phylum Chordata; class Mammalia; order Perissodactyla; family Equidae; genus Equus; species Equus asinus. The sequence continues at coordinate 11,916,759 of NC_091796.1, forward strand.
GTTACATTCGCACGCTCCACTTCAGTGGCCCAGGGTTCCCCCTTTCAGATCCCGGGCACAGACCTACGCACTGCCCATCAAGCCATGCTGTAGCAGGTGTCCCACATATAAAGTAGAGAAAGATGGGCACGCATGTTAGCTCAGGGCTGATCTTCCTCAAAAAAAGAAAAGTCTCTTTTGTACTTCTCAGAGTCTCTTACCTGATACCCAAATTTCCACATAGGAGATCTGATGAAGCTGCAAATTACCTTTCGGCTTCCCTTGGGAACAAATTTGTGCAGGCATTTGCATAAAGAATTATAACTCTGTAAATGTTATGAAGTTTCTTTTAGAACAATTATAGGAATCCTCTCTGACTTAGACTGTTCTTTATGTGAAGAATTTACGAATTTAAGTTTGTTCTTCATATTTATGGTTATTCAGCCACATCATCCTGCAGCCATGAAATACTTGATGGATCTCAAAGCTTGGCCTTCAATGAAGAATTTATTCCAGGCATCCCCAAGAGATACTCTAGTTGGCCATCAAGCTGTTGCACATGTGTGTGCAATATAGCAGTATTTGATTAACTGGTTTGTTCTTGTCTAGCCCCAGTTAGATCAAGTATCCACTTCCAAACTTTGCCCATTTCTTTGAACCTCACTTCTAACAATCTTCTGATCAGTCAGGTCTTCCTAAATAAACTGATTAATATAGAGAATAAATATATTAGATGGAGAATAGGTGCCTCACAGGACTTACTGGAAAACTAAGGAATTAGGCTAAAGAAATAGGAAAAGAGAATACTAGGTGCCAAGAAGTAGCTCCAAAATACCTCTCAAAATATGGGTTATTTTGCTGTTGCCTCTGCTGCTAACTACTTGATGTCCCCAAAAGGGCTGGCAGCACTTGACACAATATCACTGTGTTGAACTGGAATGAATTCTCAATAATATTTAAATATCTTTCTGGTTTAAAATATTTCTATATCTCCCCCTGTTCCACATCTAATGGCATTAATAACCTTAATATAAGAGCAAAAGAAGGGAAAAATAGAGTACCTTTTACATACAGAGGACTAGTTTTAGAGAGAGAACTCAATGCTTAATTTTATTAAATGATAAAATATTACTGACAATTAGGCAAAATATCTTAAAATCTATTTGAAGCAAAAAACAATCACTGGAATGAAGTTAGTTGTTGAAATCTCCAGATATGATTTCTTATATATTTAGAAAGTACTTAAAAGAACAGCTGATTGGATGTTTAAATACTTCTTAAGCCTCTGATTTAACTGCCTGGAGGCAAGTTCTAATGCCACTGTATTTAATATGGCATGTTTTTCAATATTTCACTAGAATCACCTAAAACTCCAGAGAAATCATATTCTTTATGGGTTCCATAAATGGTGTCATTTTTAAGAGCACAATTTCAAAAGGCACATGAGAATATAGTGATATGACAAAATCTGTGTGGGATATTCAAACAGACACCTAAATCTCCAAAGGGCTCAGTAGAGGTCAACATTTACACAATATTTATAATGAAAAGCCCAAGAAACATCTTTCCACTATTACATTTCATGTGCATCACTACATTATCCAACATGAAGCTGACACTTTTACTGGCTGAGGTATTACCACTTCAAAATCAAACTCGAAATCAAAAGCTTTTTTTGGTTTAGAACAGAATACCCTGCAAAGACTGTCAGATAAGTATATTTCAAATCACACACTATTTTTATTAGAAATAATTCAATATTCAGGTGACCCAGCTAATTCACTGAAAAATCAATGATAATTAGCTAACAATTGCTAAATTACACACACAACACTTGGACAAATCATCTTGTTATTATAAAACAGAGAAATTTGGGTTAGCCTATGAATAGTCTAGGGTATAAATAATGATATGTGTGTGTATGTACACGTGTGTGCTGCATGTGGTAAGTCATGATAATAGACTAAAAACTGCACTTTAGGAGTGAGGGTCAAATTTAAACTTTAACTTCACCAAGTTTTCATTTTACTCTTATAATCTAGACCTAGTAACTTTATACATGTGTACACTAGTTTCTCAACTATAAAAGCAGGTTATACCTATTCATAAAAGCAATTTGAAAACTCCAAAGTATTATGAAAATGTCATTTATTAAGGAGGAAGCTGTACTAAAACTAGAATGGAAAATCTGGGTTTGAATGTGTAGGGGAGGAAGACATTTCCTCTACTCGCTCTGGGTTCTTCCAGCCAGACAACAAATTAAATTCACGTGAGACAGAATAACAGGAGAAAATTAAACAAAGCTTTATAACATGTATACATGGGAGATGCTCAGGCAAACTAAGCAATTCACCAAAATGACTGAAGCCCTCACCTTAAATATCATCTTCAGCTAAAGACAAAGGAGGATGTTGGGGGAGGTTACCAGATAGTAAACTAGAATACGATTATTATGCATATTTGAGTCCTTACCTTCCCCACTAAGAGTTTCTAGAGCTAAGGTCATCCCTCCTTCTTTCTGGTACAGAGAGGGAGACACTTTTACAGATGGAGATTTCCTTTACAAATATAAATGTCTCTAAACAAAGGGTAAATAAATTCTACTTTTCAGTTTTTTTCCTATCTGCAGTTTTGTAAAAGTAACCAGCCCCAAATAATCCACATGCCAAAGAGACATATCTTGGGGTGGCCAATTCCAGTCCCTCACAAATTCCATGTTACAAAGAAATATAAGAAACAATGTAAATCTCCTAGTATACTATATGGCATATAGCAAGTATTGGCAAAATATTCTCTTTCCTTTTTATTCTATCATTACAGATAAGTCCCAATCCCATAGAAAATTTAGTTTCATTAACTTTTTTGAAGATAATTATAAATTACTCATATATTTACTATAAGGATAAAAAAATTCCAATCAAATTAGTCTAAACTACAATGAATCCTGAAATATGAGATATTATTACTGAAATTAAATTCAAGAAATAGTTATGGGAAAATGGCAGCGTAGGTAGCTCTGATAGTCTATCCTTTCACATAAACATCAAAAAATCAAAATTGTTAGAATCCTCTTTGTCAGACTCTGGAAAACAGTCAAAGGCTACAGCAACCAAGTGAGTGGTTGTCCAGGGCTGAGTGGAGGAGGCTGGGGAGTGAGTGCTGAATGAGTAGTGTTTCCTTCTGGGGCATTAAATACTGTGGAACTAGACAGTGGTAATGGTTGCACAACATTGTCAACATGCTACATTCCATTGAATTGTATACTTTAAAATTGTGTTATGGAAAATTTTATGTACTATGTGTTTTCCATCATGAAGAAAAATCCTAATACCATATGAAACAAATGTAAATAACCCAACATAGACTAAAGAAATTAAATTCTGATACAAACTCCAATTCCAGGTGGCTTTTCTGGTAAACTTTATTAAATATTTAAGGGGAAAAAATACCAAAATTAAGCAGGTTTTTCAGAAGATAGAACAGCAGGGAAACAACTTAACTTGTGTTGAGATGCCAGCTTAACCTCGACACACTATTTGATATTGAAGGGGACCTGGATATGCTACCCCCAGACATACGTCTTTGGTACATGGATTACTTTGAGCTAAAGAAAATTGAGAACCAGCATATGTAGGAAAAGCTCTTTATCTTCTCCTAAACTGCCTGAAAATAAAATGTAGATTTCCCCTTTTGTAAAGAAAGTCTCCATTTATGAAAGAAGTTTCCATTTGTAAAGATGTTTCTGTACTAGGAAGAGACCTTCTCTGGGGACAACTCCTCACTTAAGAGACTATTATCTGCATAAAAACACAAACGTTTACCAAACCTTTCCCCCCCTACCCAGAAGCTCAAAAACCCCTTTCCTTTCTTTAGCCCACCTGAGTACATAAACCTCAATCATCTGGCCACTTCCTTGAGCCACATTTTTCTTTGTGAAGTGCCTTGCATAGGTCCATAATTAAAATCTCTCTTTTGTTAATTTGTATTTTATCAAGTTGAGTCATGAGCCCCAGCAATTGAACTTAGAAGGATAAAGGGAAAAATATTTTTCTTCTCCTATAATATTATATTAAAGAGCATATTACAGACTAATATTCCTCATGAACATACACCCCAAAACTCTTAAAATATTATCAAAAGAAACACAACAATATATACAAAGAATAATAAGCCATGACCAGGTAGGATTTATTCTAAGAATGCTTAAAATTAGCTTAATATTCAAAAATCATTCAATAGAGATCATCTTGTTAACAGAATACTAGGGAAAATCCATATATTTTCAATAAGTGCAGATAAAAGCACATGGGAATACCCAACATCCATCATGAAACTAGTGTCCTGAAAAGACACTCTAAGGCTGATGTAGGCAACGTTGTTTGATCTCAGGATTTAGGTGTGTGTACACTTGGGGGTCAAGAAAGCAGAAATGCTGGTAGGTAGGAACTGACCACAAAAATGTATGGGGGCCATAACCAGAAGAAAAGCTAAGATACAAATCTCAGGTACATATCTCTCTTTCCACAGAAATATCAGAAGCAGGCTACCTTACATAAAACAGACAGATAAATGAACATAACAATCAGCATTAGAGAATCATTATGAAAGGTGGTGGACAAATGCAAAGACCAAAAGAAGTAAAAAGAGAAAATTTAAATAAAAGATGGTTTAAAAGTGTTCTAATTACCATCTTCTGTGCAATGCATGTTTTGTCAAAAATACTTATGAAATTGTTTTTGATTAAATTATATATATTTTTAAAATTTAGTTTTATATGTTAGGGTTAGTTTCAAAATACACTAATCATAATATGGTAGAAAGTATTAATAAATTATTATAAAATGATAGTTCATATGTCAAATGTCATTTGTTAAACATCAATTCAATAATCAGAATTTAAAGTCCACAAATTGACTGTGAACAACAACTAATGTTGATCACTACATCTATTTTTTCTAAAAAAAATCCAGTTGATATACAGACAACTGTAAAATCAAAACATCTCAGTGATATAGCACAGATCAGGTTTTAATAGAATCACAGGTGTTAGACTTGCTAAGAATGATTCTGAAGGCTGACGTGACAAAGCTGATCAGAGTATACAATAATTGAAAATCTCTATATTGTAAAACGCAGGAACAAACTTATAAGGCAAGTGTATCTGCGTATGTATAGATATAAACATACACACACATACATATGTATGAGAGAAAAAGGTTTTATGCTTGCCTCTTAAAACTGAGACCTGTTACTACTTCCTCTAGCATCTGAAAAAATGTATGCTTTGTGTATATTCAACAATTCTATATGCATTGTATGTGTATACACAACATATTTTGTGTCTGTATATATTATAGTGTATTTTACACATTCCTTCACTTATGCTGGCCTCCAGTTATGTCATTCTTTAACATGGATCAAAATATAATATTTTCTGTCACTTTACATGACTTGAATGTAACAGCTTTAAAATAACAATGAAAAAGAAAATCAGTTTAATATACAAAGATTATTTGGGATCAACTGCATTATCAAAAAGTAATAAAGAATCCATTTTCCCCTACAGCAGTCTCATCCATAAATCTGTATTACTTCTGGTAAATATCAGTGTGTCACAGTAATAGATTTCAATGAACAGGTGCTACAAACATATGCAATTTGACTGTTGCTTTTCTAACTTTCATATTTCTTTATCTCAAAAATACTTTCCCAAAAGAAACCAGGCTGGTCTTAAAGTCAAAATTCAAGTATTCTCACCAACATCAAGCACTTATCCTGTGACATTAACCTATTAACTCATTGCAAACCCACTGTTTGAGCTCCAGATTATTAGGAGACAAATTGTTTTCCCACATGGTCACGCTAAAGGAATTGTCTAGTTTATTTTCAGATTTTATATTTTCCGTATGGTGAGATTATATTCATTTCTGCCTACAAAAGAATTGAGAAGAATAATCCCAAAACGCAAAGTCAAGATAACTCTATTAAGTTTTAAAGGCTATTGCATGTCTAACGCATAGATTATTTCCTTAATCTTAAAACCAATAAATCCTTAATGTGCTTAGGTAGAGCATCAGCAGCATACGAATTCTTTGCAAGCATTGTTAACTGATCATCAAAAGAGGGGCGAAGAGAGGGAAGTTTTCTATTTTAATAATCAAAACCTAGTCTGACTGTGTTTCCCACTGATAAAAATGTAGCATCACATTTAGAGTAAGACGGGCATAGAACTAAATGTTATCATCCAATGGCACACGGCATTGACAAGCCAGAAGAAAGGCTCCAGTGGAGCTAAACGGTGTTAGGTTTAAAAAATTGTCAATCTTCTCATAGCCCCAAGGATTCCTTATATATTAACTGAGTGGTCTATCAGTCAACATACTAAACTGCAGGAAAGAAGGATATTTTGTAAAATCTTGACCACTACAAAATAAAACAAACATGCACAGATTTTATTGTAATTGTGAAGTGACTTTTACTGCTTTGAAAATTCCTTTGTGCCTTTACTCTTACCTATCGTACTAGAAATCCAGCTAGTACAAGGCCCTCTTGTTGAATATCATTGTTCTGACAGAAACTGATTGGATTCACATACTCTTATTACATTTCATATTCACAACCACCTTGTTAACCCCACTTGACAGGTAAGGAAGAAGGTCAAAAACTCTTTAGTGTTACACCTTAGGTCTAATAGCTGGTGACTACCTATTGCCTCTTTTGTTCGAACTTGTTAGTGAAAGCATTGCGTAATCGTATAAGCCATTTGAAGCACTGCATAAGTATTTTTAAAAGCTCATCAGAAAGCCTGTAATGCCTCCATATGCCTTCTGAGTATGTTATGTATGCCATCGTATCAATACTCTGTGAGAGCAGCATATGGTTCTTTGATGGAATGTAATGGAAAATGACAGGCTGTTTGAAGATGCTCTATCACCAATTTCATGAATAACGCATTAGAGTAACAGGTATAATCAGTGTCATTTAAGCCTGCAGCCTCCAGAGAGACAACAGCAGCATGCAGAAGAACCAATTATCTGTTTTGATGTTTTAAGCAGGAATTTTATTTCAAATATTATTTTCTTTTGAAGCAAGATTATATTTTTCCATGCAAAAATACTTATAGTATTTTAATAACTGAAGTTAAACTTGGTTTATTCTCCTTGATTTAAATGCAGGGAATTTAAAAAATAATGCTTAAGGTACACATTTTAAAAAATTAAATTGTGAAACTTTATTATTCAAACATTTACTGGAGAAAGAAATGCTTCACAATGAGTTATTGATGTGATTGTTAGACTCCTGAAGATATAATACTTCATAATAGGTATTAATTTATTAGAGTAAAACTTTCAAATAAAATATAGCATAACTCTAATTTTGTTATTGCATCTATTTTCTGACTGGCTGGTTCCAGAAAACACCTTTCAGGAATCTGATGAAATTCATATGATTATACATTTTCATAGAAGAATAGATAACTATTTTTAATCTAAAGTTGGTTAACATGAATCATGGATTCTGCTTCTAAAATGATAGATCAGTAACGTTCGCCTCACAGCAAACTAGGCACTAGCTAAAGCAACCCTGAGAGCTACTGCAGGCTTTTTCATATTTGCCAATTAGTCAGAAGAAAGAAGGGGTTGATTGTTTTTAAGGGATCTCCATGCAATTTATAAAGTTAATCTTCTGGGATAAGAATCATTGCCTTCTCATTTCTAGATTCCCCCACAATGCGTGCAAGGCGGTGTATGTAAAATACAGCACAAATGCTATTGCATTAAATCACATTGAATGTAAACGTAAAATATCCTTCTAAACTAGAGAGAAAATCATACTTTTTGTACATACTGATAGCTGAGTTCTTGGGATGGGTGTTTTAGTATTAACATGTGGCTTAAAAAGCAATATTGCCATTCCCATTGTTTCAAATGGTTCCAGTTTTTTAATAGTTAACCATATCCTAAAAAGAAAAGATCATATTATTGTAACCATTTAGATCCATTCCACAAAGAGACATCTTTTGCCAAAAGACTTGATATTTATGAATTAAGTTGGTAATAGATAACAGAAACCATTGAATATAAGGTTTTATATGAATCTTCTGGTCCAGCCTTCCTACTTAAATACGACTCCCCTTTAAATATCTCTGAAAACAGACTATTTGAGCATTTTCAGTGACAGTTGCTTTAGGCCACTAAGTTTGTGGCAATTTGTTACAGCAGCAACAGGAAATCAGTACACCTTCTGCTTTCCTACATCCACCTAAAACCGTCTTTCTTTGCATAGCACTTGATACAATTCCACAGGTTTACTCTTCTTTGAATAAATATCACATCATAGATGAAATAGTGAGCAAAATATACATATACTGTCACCATGGAGCTTGGAGTTTATTATCAACTAAATATCATGTATTAATATTGAATGAGTTATTGTCCCAGAAGCTTTCAAAAATAATTCCAAATATTTTTATGTAAGGTAAATAAGATAAATAAGAACATTATCAAAGTTGCTTTCAAATGTTGATTTGAAGGCAAAAGATTTATAAATTTGCTGTGGTACGGTTGATACATTAGGTGAAATGGTGGTAGGCAATGAATTGGATTTGATCTCTACTGAAAAGCAACTTAATATTTTTAAATTTTCCTACAAGATAATTTGGTTAAAGTATATGTTAGTTACAGTGAAGACTTCAGATTCTCTCACAGTGTTTCATAAATCTTAGCCAAAGAGGATCAGAAGTGTTTCAAATTCTAATGATCTCTCCAGAAATTATTCTTAAAATGTGTGCAATCCTTTTGTACTTTTAAACATTAGTCTTCAATAAATTTTATTTTGAATTTTAAATTTTATTCCTGAAATAAAGCACTCTTTCTTTCATAGTCTCAACGTGGTACTCTGTGTATAACTATAAGTAACCTTGGATTTGAATTAAGAGATGCTGGTCTAATGCTGCTCTATCAAAAACTGATTGGCTCGGATTTACAAACTAAATTTTATAAGTTAGGGCCGCATTTTATTTATCTTTAAGAATGTCAGAGTAAATAACCTCTAAGCCATATAATTAAAAGGATATTTTTATGATAAATTTAGACTTCTAAAACTTTACTTTTACTGAATTTAATGTCAACCTGGTATCTACCATTTTCTCCAACATGTTGTACTAAACTTCCCCAACAACTGCCTCAGAGAAAACTAAAGTTGGTGTTGATCTTGACACTGCTATATATTTGTGAATATATTCCAGAGCAGGAAAGTTGAGGGCATTACCAATAATCTGGGAAATAGCACCATCCCAAGCTACCATGTATGTACTAATGACGTGGGCACACTGCTCATTTAGTTCAAAGATTGACCTTGCAATGAATCCCATCAATATGTTTTTTTTTTTTAGATTTTATTTTCTCTTTTTCTCCTCAAAGCCCCCCGGTACATTGTTGTGTATTTTTAGTTGTGGGTCCCTCTAGTTGTGGAACGTGGGATGCCACCTCAGCATGGCCTGATGAGCGGTGCCATGTCCGAGCCCAGGATTCGAACCGGCGAAACCCTGGGCTGCAGAAGAGGAGCGTGCGAACTTAACCACTCGGCCATGGGGCTGGCACCCCAACAATATGTTTTTGATGCAAACATTTGACTGGAGACACATTTGATAATGTAGTAGCCCAGGCAGCTATGAAGCCTTTTGTGGTGAGGAATAATTCAGAGAGGCCAGCCAAAGATCGAAAGTATAGGAAGGAGAAAGAAAGCTGCTATTTTACATTTATGAAAATAATTGCAGTCGCCTAACTTAGGGAGACAATTAACAATGCTATTGGCATGGTACCAACTTATTTCAATGACTCCCAGGATCAAACCAAAAACGATATTGAAATCATTGCTGAATGAAATCTACTAAGAATCATAAATGAGTCAACTGCTGTTGCCATGATATAGCAACAGTTCAGTTTGGGTAAGAATTTTGGAGACAAAAGAACTATGATTGACCTGTGAAGTGGTGGTTTTAATATATCCACCATTACTATTGAGGAAAGAATCTTTGTGTAGAAGTCTAGAGCTGGGAACAACTGCCAAGAAAAGACTTTGACAATTAAATGATAAAAAAATTTATTGCAAAATCAAAAAGTTAAGAAGGACATCAACGAGAACAGTAAGATGGTTTATAACCTCCATTCAGTTGTGTTAAGTGTACTCTCTATTCCAATGCCTAAGCCAATAATGAGTTTGAGTACCACTATAAAGAGAGAAATTTGTATATCTCCCTTACTGGTACTGAATTTGAAAACTGAATGCTGACCTACTATGTGGTATCTGGATTTTCTAGAGAAAGCCTATTAGAATGTCAGCCTAGATAAGCTACAGTTTAAGACATCATCCTAGTGGGTAGCCTGACACAAATAGCCAAGATTTAAAAATGACTGTAGGAATTCTTCAAGGTTCTAAATTTGTAGTCACTTTATTCATTGGTACTTAAGAACATTTGAGCTGTTATATTAACGTATTACTGAGCAATCAGAATACATAAAAACGTCTGCAGAAAAAGTAACCACCAATATTTTTTATAATACTGCATGTAAACAAGTTGAAGACAATGAATGCATTAGAGAATGAAGCTCTATTAAAACTGGCCCTATGAAACCTTTTATTCATTTGCGAGTCTTAATGTTACACATTTTGTGAAGCAAAATAAAATGCATCTGTTAACAATCAAAACTTAAAGAGTATCTGCCCGAGCAAAGCTGTGTTACATTTAACTACGTCCTATGGCAACTAAACTGGTTGTAGGAAAGGAAAGGTAAGACTGGTAGAAACTTTGATTTAATCTTCTAAAATGTGTGGATTTCCCTCTTGACATAACACTTATCCCAAAATTTGAAGCTGATTCAAAGAAAACGTGTTTCCCCTTCACAAGAGAGAACTGAATCTCAGACAAAGCAAGCACTTGACCAAGGTGACACAAGTGGTTGGTGACAGGTCAGATTAGAACCTTTAAAACATTCAGGAGAACTTCAATGAAAAGCTTTAACGAGTGAATATCTAAAGTCTTAGTGCTCTTTTTGTGTATGTAATATAGTAAGCGTCAGGATTTTCTAAAAGAAGAAATTATTTATATTTCTTTCAATTTTTTTTTTTTTACTTGCCTACCAATTATCGTCACTCTACAGTATGTCTCCCCACCTCCAACATTGGGATGGTCTTTTTTACCTAATTTGCTTCTTTCCTTTACATCTTGCCTAGACAAACATTTTCTTAGTTATTTTTCTTTGTGAAAGATTCAATACTATGTCTCCTTCCCGTCTTCAATCTTTTCTTAAATCTCACCTACTTGTTTAACATTTAGTTTATCTTCCATATCTACTCTTTCCTCAGTGAATTAAAAAAATGAGTAAACAGAAGTGTAGAGATTGTTTCTTAACAATGAAGCCCATGGAAAGCATCCATTAGTTTTAGAGTCAGTGAAGTTGTCACACTGACAGAGAATGCCACATATGAAAGGAAAGAAAAAGTGGTTACAAAAGACCAATGTTTGAAACATAATCTATTTTATTTTCTATAGTGATAAGATAACCAGTAGAATCAATTAATTGATTCTCTAACTCAAATAGTCAACAGCACATATAGTACAAAGATTTGTATGTGCAGACATTTTTTAAAACTGATTTTAGGTATGATTTACATAAAATTAACATCCATTGTAATTGTACAATTCAATGAGTTTTGACAAATATATGCACTCCTATGAACAATACATAGTTGAGATATTGAACAGTTCTATCAATACAATACAATATTGAAAATATTCTAAAACTTACTTGATAAAAGTCCCCAGAGGTGGTGAAAAATAAGCTTCTGTTGACAGTTCTTGGCTGATTTTTATTGTGATAACCATTTCCCCTTACTTCTGCCTCTAATTCTGTATTGTGAGTCTACAAAATGATTTACTGCGCTAAGTCTAAAAAGGAAAAGTATTTTAAAAGCACATTTCACTAGGCAAACCACTTGAAAAAATATTATACAAAAGCAAAAGTGCCAAGTTTTATTCATATCTCAAATCCTTCGGGTGAGGTCGTCTTATCTTCCTCCCACTAGTGGTAAGAATGGCTTCTTCTCATATATCAGGTTAGATTATATGTCACTTACATAGAAACCCTGACACCACAAAACAATTTCCCTTGATATTCTCTGCTATAGCATTCTGATCATTCCTACACAGCTGAGATCATAAGCTCTTATAAATACATGTTCATGTCTTGTTAAGCTCCTTTCTTCCTGATTAAGATTGAAACTCCATTTTCTATTTACATGCAATACAACTTTGGCAAGTTATTTAACCTACATATAACATAGCCTTTATCAGAAAAGTGGCAATCAAGTATTTATATTTCTGAGAATTACTATGAAGGGAAATGGGTTAATGCAGGTAGAGGGGTTAAATCATTGCCTGGCCCATTTAATAGTTCAATAACTGTTGGGTGGTATCATTATGGTTATTATTATTATTAGATAATTTCCATGAGAACAGACACCATGATCAAGATTGTGGGCTCTGTGCCTGTCTGATTGTCACAAATCTTTGGTGGTTAAGTAAATGAATTATACATAAAACATACGGATATATATAAATACATATTTGAACATCATTATTTTCAGCAATCCTATTAAGAATAAAATATATATATAAATATTTTTTAAAGCTGCAGTGAAATTGCTATTCAAATATTAACGCTATTTTTGTAAAATTGCACCAACCTTTCAGAAAATATATTGCCACGTGTCCAACCTTTTAAAAATAAAATTTTTAACCTGACACCGTGAGAGAAATCTAGTCTATAAAAGGTATAAGTGTTTATGTACATATTATATATATAAAGTTCTAAATATGAAAGGTTGAAGGAAAGTAGGTTTATACCTACTTTTCTGGTAATAAACACATCTGTTGCATTTATAATACAAAAACCATATAGTAGATACAATAACAAATATAGGGGAATAATCCATTTGGAAGAATATTCTCCAGTGATTCTCTATGGTGGTTATTGAGGCTATAAAATATCATATACATTGTAAATAAACATTTTAATAGTAAGTTTGAAAAGAAAGGGAATGCACACTTCTACTTGCTGAGCACTTAAAATGAACTTAGATAACATCAAATTGAAAGGCTATAAAGAAATACATCAAAAACACTAAAATATTTCAAATTAGAGTATTATGATTATGTATAGTTTTATTCTTTAAGTTCTCTTTTTAGTGTATGGATAGTATTTCAATATAGAAGTGAATAAGCATGCTATATTTGAATTTATTTTAGTCAAACAACCTGTCAGCATCCTGTAATGTTCTTCGAAATTATAAATTATTTGACAATTTCTAATTTTTCAGAAATGAAGTATATTTCAGACACACGCACCTAATTAGTCCTTAATTTGACCCACCTGTTTGCATTTCATCTTATTTGGCAAAAATAAGCCTTCTGTTTAATACAGGGGCTGTCTAATGAGGAAATTCGCTTGCGTTTGGTGTAGTTTGTCTGCTCTGCTCGCTGCTTCCTTGACTCTTGATTGATGGTTGTGCCTCAACTTACATTTTCTCGATTTTCCCTTTTACTGATTAGGCACCTGATTTAGCTCCAGTTCTCCGTTCTGACAGGGAAATTTGCATACTCCCTGACCACTGACTGCTGATTTCGTTTTAGACTTGCTACTGCGTTTAAACTCTTGTGCTCCCTTTATTAAGACACTGCAATTGTGAATATAGAATTCATTTATTATAGAATAATATGTATTGAATATAAAGAAATTAAAACCACAACAAATCATGTGAACAGTTTTATAAATTTTTTCCAGTTTTTTTTTCTGGAAACTCACATACACTTTCTATGTATTTAATACCCTAATATTTTCCATTCAGCATATTCCACTTAGCATGAAAATATAATTACTTTCTGATGCCATCAATATTATTTGAAAACTTGTCTTTTTAATCATATTGTATATCTCATCACATGGGTATACAATAAATTATTGGATTGTTCCTCTTTTATTTAGGTTATTTTCACCAATTACTTTTTATACATTACTTTGTAATTAGTGAACATCACGGTGCAGGAAATTCTAGAAGAATCTATAATTATGTCAATAGAGGATATTTAAAGGGGATTTCCTGACTTTGATCTTGTCCAATGTCCTTGACAAAAATGACTAAATTGTTTTTTTCTTTTCAGAAAATTTATTTCCATATATTATCTTTTTAAAAACATGTTTCCAAATCAGAGTATTAGCTTTTGTAAAACACTGTTTATGCTATTTTTTTTTAATCTCCATCTCTTTGTATACCAGTGGATACTTGGTATACTAGAGAATATAAAAACATCTATTAGCACTTGTTTTTGAAGTAAATTATCTATTCCTCAGCTTAATTTATTTCTAAATAGGACTTTCATAATGTTTATCTTGGTTTGTATAAAACAGGTTTATATTAAGGATGGCAAATTTTTAAATCTCAAATTTTATATGAATTTTTCCTATCTCATACGTTGCATCTTAAATGATACTTATTATTTTGACACAAAGATTTTTAAAGTCTTCATTTAGCCAGTTAATCTCAGTGATTGCTCCATTGCAGTTACACAGAGAAAAATTTCAGAATTCCAAGGATAATTAGGTATTTATTAATACACTTTCTAGAATTTTATGGCTTTGTTTTATACAATTCTAACTTTAATCCAAGTAATATTTATTTGGATATAGTATTTTGGCAAAATCAAACTTAATTTTGTATCTAAATATTTTGACAAATATTTGAATGATTTTACCGAGTGGGAAAGCTGCTTTCTCCAGTGATGTAATGCTATATTTTCCCTTTCAAGTCTATCTGCTAAGACCCATTTCTTTTATTAATATTTTGCCCCACTTTAATACTTTCAATACATAAAATTCAAACTATATATTTTAATTGTATGATAAATTTCTCGTGTATACTCCTCCTTTCCAAAATTCTCTTTATTTCTCACTTATTAATTCTCCCATTTGAAATATTATCATTTTCTGATTAAAATAATTGCAGTAATTTTTAGAAAACTAGAAATATACAAAAATATGTAGTCTGTATCCTGCAAATAATTGCCATCTTTCATTATTTCTATATTTATTTGAAAGATTTTTTTTTTTTTGAGGAAGATTAGCCCTGAGCTAACTACTGCCAATCCTCCTCTTTTTGCTGAGAAAGCCTGGCCCTGAGCTCACATCCATGCCCATCTTCCCCTACTTTACACATGGGACGCCTACCAAAGAATGGCTTTTGCCAAGCCTTGCCATGTCCACACCCGGGATCCCCACCTGTGAACCCTGGGCCACCGAGAAGCAGAATGTGCGCACTTAACTGCTGTGCCACCGGGCCGGCCCCTATTTGCAAGATTTGAAGGTATGCCTTTAATTGATATGCATTCAAAGAAATTATTCCAATTAAAATGAAATGTGATTTTCCCTGACAAAGGGATTCTCACGTTACTCAGAACTACAAATTATTAGGAAAAGCATTTTTTAAAAGACAATATTTTAATGTATTTTATTATAATATTAAATGTTTTGCTAAAGCTCAAGAGACAGATAATGACAAAATAATAGACACTGCAGAAATAAGAGTTGGTATGTATGTGTTTTAATTGTTGTAATATATGTAGTAAAAAGGCTAGCATCCTGAAGACATTTATTCGTAACTAGTGAGTCAATAAACACGATCCCAAGCAGTTTTTATTATTTATTTATTTGTGGATAAAAATTAACTTGTAATTCATTACTGTGAATGTATTTAAACTCTTATTGTCCCCTAAAAGGCTTAAGGGAAATTGAGATTGCAAAAAACTTAAAGTGTCTAGATAAATTACATTTTAGCATGCCTATCATTTTCATGATCTCTGTAGTTGTGTCCCCATTATGACATCTTTTAACTAGATAATTCCAAATTAAATTTAAGATGTCAACTTGGAGCCTTGCAGCAAGGAAAGGTAGAAAAGAAGAGAGAGCTGAAAACAGCTTTTAGCCATATTTACATGATTTTTTTCTTTGTTTTATATGTGCTAAAGGTTAAAATGGTGCCTATTTAAGCAAATTAGTGAAAACAGTTAGCAGCTTAGAAAACACAAGAGATATATAAGGGAACCGGAAATGTTATCGTAAAAGCAGTAGAGTAGGTTTCACGTTACATGTCTTACGGCAATAAAATTTTTTTTTAATAATTAAAAAGAAAGCGAAGAAGAAGAATAATCCAAGGGTATATCCTGAATTACTTCTCTATTCACGGATAAAACACTAAACCTACCATAATCCATCAAGCAGTCAATTTTTAAAAAAAATCTAATTTGAAACAACTCTGCTCTAGTTATGCAGTCAGACCTCCGTGTGTGCGGAGCGCAGTTCCAGAGGACTGACAAGGGCCTTGAGCATCCATGGGTTTTGGCATCCGCAGGGGGTCCTGAAACCAATCCCTTGCAGAAACCGAGGGACAACTGTAGTGTCATTTTGTTAAAATGAGAAAACTAGGATCCAAGACGGTCAGGATTTTTTCGGAGTCATGAAGATGGAAGCTGCAAAATGAGATGCTAAGTCTCTGAATTGTGGGAATCTCCTGTGACTGGGGAATACGATCAAGCGTGTAAGAGCAAATTTTTAATCAGCACAACATCATTAAGCAACTATTATATGTGAAATACTTATTTTCAAACTGAAAAAAAAAAATTCTAGCTTTATTTATTTTTTAAAATGTGAGCCTAAATATAGCCAGAGAGTTTCACGATCAGACCCTCCTGTGTCGTAAATCAAAAATGGTCGTGAATAACTCTGCAGCTAGCATCAAGGTGAGGTTCTCTTGCTTATTTCATGCTGCTTTTCTCTCTCTCTCTCTCTTTTTTTTTTTTTTTTTGGTAACCTAAAAAGGAGGAGGGAAATCTCCATGGACACAAAGTTCTGGATTTCTTATTCTAAAGTAACTATTTTATTAAAACTAAATCACAGATTTTCTCTTTTAAATTAGAATACACTTCAGATATCTAAAATGATTTTAAAAGAATATAATGACAGTTATATCTATCAACTATCTAAACAAATAGAATACTTAAAATATAATTGAGGATGTGATATAACCCTCCATCTTACTCAGAGATAAAGATGATGCTGGTTTTCGTGTCTATTTTTCCTATACATGATTTATATTCTTACTAAATATATCCCTACACAATATAAAATACGGTTCATCGGTGGGCAAATTTAATTTAACTAATATTATGTTGCGTGTATCTCCACCTTTCTTTTTAAATTTAATTTTGTATTTCTGAGTACTTGCCATGTTAGCACATGTAGCAAAGTCCATTTGTTTTCAGTATTATAGCAGTTAGTTGTATGAACATAAAATAAATTACTTCTCCAATTTCTCTTGAAGGAAATCTAGGGTACTTAGACTCTTTCACTATTAAAAGTAATGTTGCTTTTAAGAAGAAGAATCTAGAATTGCAAAATAAAACATCTGAAATTAAGAATTCATTGAATAAAGCAAAAGACTATTTTTCTAGCTTCCTACATTAATTTCCTTGCCTGAAATTCTGTCCCAAAGTAAATACCACATATTTCAGATTTCTTACCTTTTTTTCTGTTTAACAGCAACACTTTTGGGAAGCAAATGTTATATCGAATGAGTTTTTCCTTAATAGTGCTGAATATCAGATAACAACTCCCCACCCCAACACTCAATAGTTTCACACAATGATCGTGTATTTTAATATGTGCCCCTGTTGGTTGGCAGGGGTTGAGCTGACCTCGACCTTGGTAGGTTGGATAGCTCCACGGGTAATCTAGGCATCTCTGCTCCATGTTTCCCATCCTCCTCCTGAGACAGTGGGAGACCTGTGGCATGTGTTCGTCCAAGTTATGACAAAGATACCAGATGGTAAGCACGCACGTGGCCTCCTATGGCATGGGTGTGCCACTGTCATTTTTATATGTATGACATTGGCCAAAACAAGTCACATGGCAGGGCCCAAAGTCAAGGGATGGGAATACGTTGAGCATGTGATGAGGTCATGGATGGAAGAGGGAGTAAAAAAGTATTAATCTCAGAGAGCACCAGAAAGGGGGTAGGACAGTGTTAAGGAAAGGATATGGGACTTTGATATATGATAAAAGCAATTTTACAAACCTGTGTTGGGGGTAAGGGCATTAATTGAATAATTAAATAAATTAAGTGTAGAAATAATTATATAGGGGAAAAAAGATTCTACCTTAAAAGAATTAAAAAATAAACTTCATATGGTGTTTAAGAGTAATAAGTGAGAGCAAAGATATGTTAAAAGTTAAAAAGAGTAGATAAAATTGAATATTAAAATTTGCAAACATATTTCCAACGGCATCGTAAGTAAAATTAAAGACGTATGGCAGATGTTGAGATTATATTTACGACAACCATAGTAGACATGAGTTCCTTTTATCCAAAGACTTTCATGTCCTCTTCACTTCACATGTGTGCTCTGAGGAGTACATTCTCAGGAGTGACTCACCTCTGAACTCAATCCCTGTTTCATCCACTCTGTCACTAGTTCACTTGAGCTAAATGTTTCTTAATATGAAATACTGCTCTATTGATTTATCTCCTGGATCTATTGGTTTCCTTTCAATTCCCTATTCAGGCTACATTTTCTGATCCAGTATTTTAACAATTCCCTGGCCAATACCTTCAAGCATCATGACATTGTTTCCCTTTTTTTCACTACTAAGAGTAACTGTATCTCTATATCAATGTAAATGTCTACCTAGGGTCACTTATTTTAGCTTCTTGCCATAAACTCAGTAACGAGTGCATCATACTTTATAGGTAACGTACAAACTATCAGACAGGAAGGAGAGAAATTTCAACTCATTCAGTTTCCTTCCCATAATTTCATATTTCGTCTGTATCCATATTTCCTATCTACTTTCCATCTACCCATGTCCATCACAATTACCATCTAGGATAGAAGCAAAAGGCAGGAGCTTTGGAACAAACCTGTCTGATTTCAAACCATGGCTCCATTTTACCCTTGCTGTATTCCTTCGGGCCAGTTTTATAACTCGTCCACACCTCTGTTTCCTCATTTGTAAAATAAGAACAATAGAGTAAGGCTGACATGGGCAGGAAATGAATAAATCCAGGCTGGGGACTTAGAACAATTTCTGGCAACAGTAAAAGCTTAATTTATATTCTCTTTTATCTACTATTATTGAGTCCTGTACAGTTATTTTGTGAAGTCATTCTTTCACTCTAATGCTCTCCCTTTATGCTGTAACCTGGATCTCAGTCTCTATTTTCCTCCCCAGAAGCCTCTCTAAATTATTCTCCCTCTCCCCTATTATCTTCCCTTTCTTCCTTTCTAATTTCTCATCAGAGTTTAAATTCCTGCAGTATAAAGATCCTTCCCTTACTGAAGAAAACCATCCCGCAGTCACACACCACCTTCCAGTTTCCCTCTTGCTCTCATCGTTCCTTTCTCAACAGCCTGCATGCAGTTTTTATTTCCTAGCTTTCTAAAACCCATTGCAATTTTGCTTTTTATCCCACTGCTCCATTAAAATTACTCTTACCCTGTCATTAGTAACCTCTCAATGGGTAAAGTTGTCATGAGTTTCAACATACCCACTCAATAACTGTGGCTCATTTCAGGTCATTGGTGGAATTAGTCAAACTGGGAGATAATTAGAAGGATTCTGAGCATAACCTTCCAAGCTGAGAAATCAGCTTCCTCAGATGTTTAGTGGTCTAGTACCACCTCCCTTGATCACCATAACAACATCTATCCCATAATTATCTCTGACATAGGGATTAACCATCTAGTCTGGCTGTGCCTTTGGGAATATGGTTTAGAGAGGTAAGAGGAAATCTGGCACATTCTCTGGCAGTAATAAACTCCAGTCAAATCTGGTGGTTACACTTCCAAAGTGTCCGGGTGTGCTATGATAGGAGTCAGTAGTGTTAACATTTAAGGATATGATGCAGATTATATTGTGTGTATTCAAAAAAATTTCAAAAAGCATCAAAATTACAAGTTGTACAGAATTGCAATTGCATACTGTTAGCAAAAAAAAAAAAAAAAAATCCCTCAATCTCAGCAATAGATCCAAAGGGGGAAAAAAAAAAAAAACAAGGAAATTAAGTCGGAGGATAACAGCAAATACTTATATAACGTGAATAATTGACTAGGTCTTGCTGTAAATACTTTGTGTGTGTGTGTGTGTGTATATGTGTGGGTACTATTTGTTCCTGATAGGAAAAAAATTCATATAGTACACGAACTATTTTTATGCTATTTTTATAAATTGAGGCACAGGCAGCTTAAGGAATTTTCCCAGATAGAAAGAACTCATGTTCGTTATTTGAACCAGTTTCATCTCTGGATAGCAAGATGTCTTAAAGCTCTCTTCATTTACTGCTTTCTCTACAAATTCAATGATCTTGATTTTGCTCTTTCTTTTGTCAATGCTGGTTTTTTTTCATTGAAACCTTCTCTTCCTTTGGCTCTCATGACATCAGTCTCACTTAATTTACCTCTGTCTCTATATCTGCTCTTTCTCAGAATCCTTTTTAGGCTTCTATTTTTGTGACAGTTATCTAAAATGCTACCGTTTCTTCGTATTTTTTCCTTGGCCAACTTCTCTTCTCACAATCTTCCTATGGGACATCATCATGCCAAAGACTTTGGTGACCATGATATGTGCTCCAAAATAGACTTCTGCCATCCAGATA